>NC_086293.1:7697742-8301305 GCF_963924245.1 Chroicocephalus ridibundus | reverse complement strand
CCACTGAAAACCAGCTTTTCCCAATTTAATCCAACCTTCAGGGGCACTGGGATCCCAGAGCAAGAAGAAAGGGGTAAATCCATCCTCAGACGAACGGACTCAGTGAACAGAGTGTTGTAACGGAGACCCCATGTGTTGTAAAGGAGACTGGGACAGAGCCCATGTCCTGTAGTGGGCAGGTGGGATGGAGCCTCTGGAGGGTCACTACTCTGTGTTCCCCTTTGCAGGAGATGCCCTGAGCATCACTTTGCTCCCCGCATCACCTGGGATGCTGCCGACTGTCTGGGTACCCGGCTTCCCTGGAGACCATGAGGGTTGCTCCCACCTCACCTGCCCTGCTGCGAACACCAAAAGCGGAGCTGGAGCCTCGCCGTGCCTGCCCTCTAAAGCCTCTGTCTTGCGGTGGAAATAAATTGCCTCAGATTCCTGTAACTCAGGCAGAAAACCCAGGCCCCTTGCTGATAAAACCAGGCGGCCTGGACAGCGTTGCCCTGGCAACCTGCACTTTCTTCCCCATCCTTTTGTTCGGCCTCGGACCCAGACTTTTGTACCCAGCCATAATGGGGCCAGACTCTCGGGATGTTTACGGGGTGAGGTGAGAGGAATTTCATTCAGCCACGTCTTGCTTGGCCCGTCTCCTTCCGCAGGGTGAGGGAGGAATGTTATTGACCGAGGCCCCATGCAGCGACCAAGGCACTAAAGAAAGGCACTTTAGACTTTTGGGCAAAGAAAAGAAATTCCTGCCCTCCCCCATGCAAACATAACACACCCCCCCCAGCCGCCCAAAGTGCCTTTTGTTTCCTTATTTCTCTTTTTGAAACTTCCCCACACACCCGCTCCTGCCTACAGCTGCTCTCACCGGGCACAAACAAAACCCTTTCGCCTGTGTCTGCCAGCTCCAAGCTGCAAGACGTTCAACCCTCCTGCGTCCCCCTCCGCTGAGGCACCTCGCCGATAAAATACGTGCACTGAGTTTGCGGGAGGAGAAGTTCTGTGCAGCGAAGGCCGGGGCACGGAGCAGCCGAGCATGACAGAGAGCCGGAGCGGGACCCCCAGCCCACCCGGAGACCTGCCACACTCAGTCGCTCGCCCTCGGGTTCAGGCTGGAAAGGGTTAAGCACATCAGGTCCGGCCGCCTGCTGAGAAGACAAAAGGCTGCCTTGACATCCAATATTGAAGCTCCCAGGGACACCACTGAGGAATTCCCATTAGCTGGTGTTTGTGGAAAGCCTTATATCAAATGCCGGGACGGCTGGTTTGCTTTCCTCGTGCCAGTCGCTGGGAGAGCAGCAGCACCTTCCCGCGCGCGGTGCAGCCTGAGTGGTGGCTTTGCGGAGGAAAGACAGGCAAGTCTTTCACCTCGTCCCCCTCCAGCAGCAGCCAAAACCCCCTGGAGAAACTCTTACCTGGCTTGACCCGACCTGTGCCTGGCTTCGGGTGGCTTGTTTCAGAGGTGGACCCCATAGCATCACTCCCTTCCCGCCCCTCAGATCTCATAGTGTCTTAGGAGAAGGCAAAGAAGCCCACAGTTTGGGCAGAAGGCTTTGAGGATCTGTTAATGGCAAGGTAGTGCTGTTTCTGACGCACCCTGCCCCATGCTGTTCTGTTTTCAGGGCAACTGTGCAAAGCAAAAGGCATGGGCAGAGACGGGATGCCGGGCAGGATGGGTGCTGGGTTTTCTTCAGTTCTGCTGGGGGCAGAAATGGAAAATAAAGCCCAAATCAGTGTTGTTTGACTGGGAAAAAGGACCCATCAAGAAGCGAGTGGCTCCTGCTGTGGGCAGCGGTCCCATGGCTGTCCTTCCCGCAGTGTCCAGCCATGCCGGAGGACTCTGCCTCGGTGGATCTGGTGGCAGAGAAGAGCCTGCGACTCTTGGCAGAGACACTGAGTATCCTATGGATGGCGAGAGGCACTGCTGGAAGCTTTTCGTTAGCCCCGAATGGATTTAGGTGGTATTGCTCTCTCCCAGCTGGATTATCCGATGTCTAATTAAAGGTAAACTCATACATCGTAGCCTTTCCCTTCAGCTGGTACTGCAAGAAGACGGAGAAAAAAGACCTGGACACCTGTTTTCATAGCAATTGTCTTTGAGACTCCTACTTTTCCATCATGTCTACTTCAAAACAATCAGCTAGTAAATTTAAAAAGTGAGCTGGGCAGGGGAGAGGAGAGGCAACACAGACAATGGAGGACCATGGACACCTTCTCCTGGGTCTATCGCCAACGAAAACGAAAGCCCAGGGCATGCCCACTTGGCTCTTGGCAAAGGACTGTCGCTTGGGCACCATTTCAGCGCTGCTTGCCTCGAAGGCATGAGAACCCAGCTATAAAGTAAGCTGGGAACCAAGCGGAAGCAAACTGCACACCAGCCGGGAATAATGGGGCAACCGTGTCAATGCAAACAGAAACACACGGCAGCCCTTCCTTCCCCTCGCCCAGTCTGGGAAAGCTCTTTCCAAGAGCTGCTGCTGAGATGAGCCCTCCTGGAGAGAACAGAGCATCCCCACAGGGGTAATCCCCGAGCTGGGTTTGAAATTTGCATTCCAGGGGTTAAGGATTCAGCCACAGTGAGGGATCAGGCGCCCGGAGGCACTCTCCCATCCCTCCTCCATCACCTGCGCCCGCTGACCCCTCATTTTCGGGCAGGTTGCCTGAGCATTGCTTTTCCTCTTGCAAAAGGTGCAGAGCTGCAAACTTCATCATGGGATTTGAAGTGCTTGCAAACAACTTCCGAGCAACCCCTGAGACGTGAAACCACACTAAAAAAAGTTCATTTCCTTGCATTTGTAGGAGCATTAGCATTCATGTTTCCCAGGTTTCCTCCTCATGGCACTGAGGAGGGCTCAGGACAGGTAGGAGGGAGCAGCTCAGGTGCACTCACAAACAGATCTCCAGTAGAAAGTGCGGCAGAAGAGATCCTCTTCTGGATGAGAAGGAGGACTGAAGTTCTCACCGCTGATGGGAACAGGGCTCTTGGAAGACTGGGAGGAGGCAAGACCAGCTCAGGAGGAAGAGCAAAGGCTGAGACAGGGATCCTTGAGGCACAAGAGGGAGGGGAAAGAGCAGTTCTGTTAGGGAAGGTTTTGAGACAGGGAAAACTGGCATGGTGTGCAATCTGGTTAGTGGCCCTGCGAGCTTCCCTCCGACTATTCACCCAGAAGTAGCACAGGGGCCAGGACAATGACAGAGAGAAAGATGGCAACCTCCAGCTACCCCTTTCCCTCCATGTCCCACACACCCTGGCAGAAAGGCTCCCCAATAATCATCTAGAGACACCCAGAGAGGGGATTCCTCTTTGGAAACGTGGGCCACAGGGTCCGCTCGAGGTCTCAGTGAGGGGGATGTGGTGCCGCAGCTTCAAATGCTGCCTCCCACAGCAGCTAATCGCTGGACGTCCAAATTGTCGGAGTGGGAATCGTGGCAGGCTGGCACAAGAGAAGTTCTGCCACTCATGTCTCATCAAGCCAACGCGGGCTTAACCTGTCAGGCAAAACAAGAAGTGGTCGAGACAGAGTACCAGTTAATAGGCTTTAGGACATAGAAAGCAGCAGGAAACCCATTCTTCAGCCACCCACGTCCCATACTGATGTAGTCTTGAGGGTTTTTTTGGCTTTGTGTTGGTGGAAACAAAAGCGAGTCCCTTCTGCAAGCCATTTGAGCAAGAAAAATGAGATAAAGTAGAGGCTCCTGGGGAGATGCTGGTGTCCGGGGCATAGAAAAGAGCCGAATGAGTCATGAATGTTGCCCTAAATTTTGGGCTGTCAGGAGTGTCTCAGATGGGACAGGGACGTCTTTGCATTCCCTCTTGCTTTGGTCCGGCGGGGTTTATGCTCTCAGTGCCATGGAGGGTTGACAAGGGGTCAGCTGTAATGCTGACCCCCAATCGTTAGAGGGCAAATTAGGGCCAGTTTGTCACAGCGGCAGCCCAGGGGTGCCTGGGAGAGGTTTAGGGGCAGAGGTACAGGACAGTTCTCCATGGGGTGTGTGGCAGACATTCAATGCAGCCAAAGCAAAACTGTAAATCTGATGAAGTGAAATGGGGTTTGTCTCCTGTTTCAAATATTGGGTGCTTTGACGTGCATCAAACACCTCGGATGATCTCTAAGTCAGAGAGTTTTGCATGGAAGTATTTCCTTGGGGTCACTTCTAGACGAGAGAGGGAGATTTTATCTGATGTTGCCTTTTAAAAAAAAATAAAAATCCATACCCTCAATTTTCAGATCAATGTAAAAAAATAATTTAAAAAAAATCTATCAAATTGTTTTCTTCCTGCTTTCTTCTGACACTGCTTTTCTCAGTGCTCTCCTCCCCCCAGCACGTTAGTTGGAGGAGCGTTACCGGGTGCTCTGAGGTGACAGGAGACAATTCGATTACAGCCGCGCTGGGCTTCAAGCACCGTCAGCTCCTGCCTTCAGCTGCTGTTTGCGGGGGGCACGGCAGCTGCGTCCCCCCCACAAAGCTGGGCATCCGTTGCTTCGGCGGGTGGCAGGAGATGGAGATGCTTCTGGTTTAAAAGGCGACTTGTTGGTATCGTATTTAACGGACTTGAGTTGTGTCACTGCAGCAACAGAAAAAAAATAGGGAAGAAAAGAGAGAGCAGCTGAAGAAATTCCTAGGTTCGCATTTTCTGTCTGAAGAAGGGTGATAAAAATATAAAGGAGATCAAACAAATGGAAAACGCATCAAGACAAAGCAGAAACAGTGTCAACTTTCCAGCAAATTACACACTCGGCGTTTAGAGACCACAACTTTGATTTCCAGTCCTCCGGGATATTCCAGCGCATCATCTTCAAGCTGGCTTTCTCATTCAGCCGCGGTTGGGTCCTGACGGCTGGTGTGGGCTTTAAAATAGTGAAAGATTAGTGTTAATAAAGGCAACAATCCCCCTCCCTCCCTTCTTGCTTTATTTTAAGAATGGCCTTGCGCTGGAGATGGCGCATTGTTTCCCTTCTCCAACCATCCATCAAGGACAGTTCATCTCAGCCTCTGATAAATCCTATTATTTCAGCTGCACAATTCCGCTGCCTCCAAATCAGCAGCTGATGATACACAGAGTGGTGCAATAAATGTTTATGGCTCTGCCTCTCCTCAGCCTTTAATTTCAATGGTTTGATGTCGATCGGCGATGTTGAACGGCAGCCTGCTCGCATCATTACTGGTGTGTGCAAACAGCTTGCGCTGGGGACCAGCGCCAGCCCAGCGCCCGCACCCGTCTTGGCTTGTTAGAGGTGTCTCCAGATATGATCTTATAACTCATGAAAACGAATGGTTTCCTCCAGCCTTGAGCTAGCATCCTCTGCTGCACAAAGACCGTACGCTACGGATGTATTTGTGCCTGGATGAATGCCCTGGATGTATGCGTAGCTTGGGATTTTATTAGAACGTATACCCACCTCGGTGCTTCTGGGCGAATTCGCAGCTGAAGCACACCATCGGTTTAGGAGCTCCGCGCTGGCTGTGAAAGCCAGCAATTAAACATTCCCCCAAAACAGCAAGCGGCCGTTTCCCTGTGTGCTGGGTTGACGGCGGCTGGACACCGGGTACCCAGCAAAGCCGCTCCATCACTCCCCTCCTCAGCTGGAGAGGGCAGAGAAAATATAACAAAAAGGGTGGAGGTAAGGACAGGGAGATCACTCAGCAATTACTGTCATGGGCAAACCAGATTCGACTTGGCAAAAATTAATTTAATTTATTACCAATGAAATCAAGAGGATAATGAGAAATAAAATCTAAATTTTGAAACCCTTTCCCCCCCACCCCTCCCTTCTTCCCAGGTTCAACTTCACTCCTGATTTCTCCACCTCCTCCCCCAATGGCGCAGGGGGATGGGGAATGGGGGTTATGGGCAGTTCATCACGTGTTGTCTCTGATGCTCCTTCCTCCTCACGGGGAGGGCTCCTCACACTCTTCCCCTGCTCCAGCGTGGGGTCCCTCCCATGGGAGGCAGTTCTCCATGAACTTTTCCAAAGTGAGTCCTTCCCATGGGCTACAGTCCTCCACTAACTTCTCCAACGTGAGTCCTCCCCATGGGATGCAGTCCTTCAGGAACACACTGCTCCAGCGTGGGTCCCCTGTGGGGTCACAGGTCCTGCCAGCAAACCTGCTCCAGTGCAGGTTCTCCTCGGGGTCACAGCCTCCTTCGGGCATCCACCTGCTCGGGCGTGGGGTCCTCCATGGGCTGCAGGTGGGTCTCTGCTCCACTGTGGACCTCCATGGCCAGGGCAGGGGGCAATCTCTCTCACCATGGTCTTCACCACGGGGCTACAGGGAAATCTCTGCTCCTGTTCCTGGAGCACCTCCTACCCCTGCTTCTTCACTGGCCTTGGTGTCCACATGGCTGTTTCTTTCGCACACTCTCACTCCTTTCTCTGGCTGTTGTTGTTGCACAATAACTTTTTCCCTGTCTTAAGTATGTTATCGCAATGGCGCTGTCACTGTCACTGATTGGCTTTGCCTTGGCCAGCGGCATGTCTGTCTTGGAGCTGGCTGCAAGTGGCTCTATGAGACATGGGGGAAGCTTCTAGCAGCTTCTTACAGAAGCCACCCCTCTAGCCCCCCTGCCACCAAAATCTTGCCACGCAAACCCAATACACCCTGCCAGCCTCCTGCCTTTGCCCATGGAGCAGGCAGATGCAGGGGATGATGCCGCTGCTCTCCCCTGCCTGACGTGTGGCAAAAGCCAGAGGATGCTGCCATGGACATTGGGACCTGCTGGTGTGAGGTGCCGTGTAAACACCTATTTTCCGCCCTGTTTTGGACCCTGTAGTCCAGCTATGAAGTCTTGTTGCAGATTTTGGTCAAACAGCGTGTGAGGGAGTCTGAGTCAGAGCTCAGCCTGCATCCCTAAGGCCCTTATCCAAGGTGACCATCCTTCTATGGATTCCAGGGTGGACTGAGATCTCAGCACTGACCACATCTGTGTCCCACTATGGACAAGGCCAGGCTTTCTCAGCCAAACCTCCTACTAAGATACACAAACCAAATTACTAGACCGCCATGGTAGACCAGTTGAAGGACAGCATTTCACAGCTCCATGGAGACAACAGCTCAGAAGCCCAGAGAAACTGAAAAAGCCGCAGGACGTGAACTGGAGGCACTTCCAGGCTGCTCAGGACCAAGAAAGTACTTATGGGGAGGAGGAGACAAAAGGCACATCATCAAGTTTGCAGGTAACACCAAAATGGGGTGGGTTTCAAGGCAGGGTGCTGGTTCCAGCTCCTGGCAGAGCGGCCCCTGTGTGACTGAGGCATACAGTTTCTTGAAAGATGCTCCAATTCTGGCAAAACAGGAGGTATCACTGTGCAGGTGATGGATGGAGGTCTTGCTTGGAGATGGTGCATGCGGCAGGAAATAAGTGGAGATGGACTTGTCCTCTCTACACCCAGCTAAAGGCTATAGGTGATGGACAAGGAAGACGAGAAAGGGAACAGCGGTTCCTCCAAGCTGTAGCTCTTTGCTAATGTCCCTGCAGAAGGCACAAGTCTGTGGAGAGTGGCTGTGCTGGGACTCATTGGACATGAGAGCAACAGAGACCCCGGGTGCCTGCACGGACACAGCGATGTCAGGTGGCTGCAGCTGGGGGACCACACGTGTCCCACATCCCCACCATGGGACACAGACTTGCACCTGCAGCTGTGGCAAAGTTGATGCTGGGAGGCTCAGGCACAGCGGGAGGACACAAAGGAGGACCAGGAGCCAGGATGGGTGACACCTGCAGATGGTGTTACCCATCCAGTGACACCACCATGGGTGGGGAGTGAAGCCCTTGCAGGAGCAAGAGGAAGGCTCAGGCCAGGAATACCTGCTGGCCCAAGCCCGGGGAAGGGCGGGCAAGGAAGGCGAGCTGGGGCTCTGCTTGCCAGAAAAGATGAAGTTCACAGCTCGCTTGTCAACATGGGAAGGGGAAGGGGGGGCTTCCTGGGAGAGAGACGGAGCTGGGGAGCGCGGGTCGTTAGCCTTCTGCTCACATCGGCGGGGGAAAGCAGTTTCATTTGCTGGCCTGATTGGACTGATGAGATTTCCATATTCTTCATTAAGGGGCTGCCAGCAAGCGCGGCTGGGCTGCCATTTCCCATTACTCACAGCCTATCCATTATGCAAAAGGCGAAAGGGAGAGGGACCAGCCGGTGAGCCCAGATAGCGGCTGTAATGATCCTGTCAGCCTCCGCGCCTGGCTGAGGGGAGAGGGCAGCCAGGGTGCTGCCGAGCTGCCTGGGCGCGCGTCGCCTGCCTTCCTGCCTCCTTGCCTGCTCCTGCCTGCCTGGCCACACGCTTGCTCCCACCAAGTCAGTGGCATCCCGCTCCACGTCTCGTCCCGTCCTCTCCATGCCCTGCCCCGATCCCACCGCCAGAGCAGGGGGACAGGCAAGGAAAGCCCCGCTGCAGCAAGCCCAGTGCAGCAGGAGGGACGAAGCCCTTGCCAGCCCCAGGACATGCCCACCAACCTCCCGGACATCTGAGGGGGCTCTGCAGGACACCCCTTCCCCAACCCCTTCCCCAGGGATGAAGTGGGGCTGGCTGGTGCTCTGCGCATCCCTGCGGTGTCAGGATGGGGTGTCAGGGAGCGGGGAGAGGAAGGTGGAAAAGCCTCCTTTGGTCTCGGAGGGATAAAGGGCAGGAGCAGGTCCATCTGTGCCCCACCGAACCCCAGGTGAGCACTGCTCCTGCCTCAGTGCTCTCACCGCACCCCACGGGAGCTCTGGGTTTTCAAGCTTGGTACCCTGTTACTTCCCATCCCTCCCTGGGGCTCATGGCCCAGGCATGGGGCTGTTTCGTGGGAATGTGTGCAGTTTGAAGGTAGGGATGCCCAAAGGATCACCCCGTGGACCCTGATCCACCCTGAGAGAGCTTGCGCTGGGGAAGGATCAGGAAAGTTGCCTCTCAGCCCTGATATTGAGCTGGGCTGCTGCAGGGAGGTCTCGGAGCCGGGAGCTCTTCCCGAGGTATCCGTCATGCCTGACCTCAGCTGTCACCGGCAGGCAATTATCTCGGCGCTGAGAGATCGCGGTGGGGATGCAAGGACCCAGCTCTCCTCCCGCCTCCCCTCCAGCCCCCTTTTCCCCATTGTGCTTGCCGCGGCGGCGCAGGCACCAGTAACTTGCCATCGGCCGGAGGGCGCAGGCAAGGCAGCCCCCCGCGATGCCGGCTGCGCTCCCACCCATCCCGGGTTATGGATGGGGCTCTCTGCCCAGCTCCTTCCTCAGCAGGGGCTGATTCATGGCGTGGGGAGAGGGATGAGGGGAGAGCTGCCAGTGCCTGCACAGCCTCTCCGTCCGCTCTCCGGCTGCCAGCCGTATTTCATGGGGTTGTTTCCGAGTCTCGCCTCTCCGGAGGGAGCGTGGGTCAGCCCTGGGCAAGGCTGCTACCAGCAGGGCCATGCTCGGAGGAAGATGCCACATGCCCAGACAGTGGAAGGAGCAGGAACACGTGGCAAGGGACAGTCTCCGTTTATTAGTGACAGTAACCTCAGCAAAAAGTTGCCTGGTCTTTGTCACATCTTCATCCCTCCAGCGTCTCCACGGGGCACAGGTGGATTAGCTCTAATTGCTCCCGGGTGCGGAGAGCGGAGATCAGAGCACAGCAGTTCTCTCCCTTGCATGCTTTCTTCTCACCTTCCTCTCATCGTCTCCACCCTTTTCTCTGCCATCCCTCTTCCATTTGCCAGCACCGATACATCCAGCATGCTCAGCTGTCTCAGCTGCTTCATCCCTGCCCGCATTTGCCTTCAAATGCCTTCAGAGATCTCAGTCCTGCTGACCCTGCTGGGCCCTGGACAGAAGTTGCCTGCTGCTGTCCCCTGCCCTCCTGTCTGCTTTTGGGGACCTCTATGGCACACGCTCTCGTCCCTCCGTGGGAGGACCGCATCGGGAGGGATGGGCAGGGTCTGCGCACACTGCACACCCCATGCCTTGGCTTTGGGGTGGGAGACCCGTCCTGGGGGGATGGAGAGGGGACACGGGGAGAGAAGGGTTAATTGCCCACGGAGCGGTGCCATCGTTGGGTGCCCGTCAACCGCGTCAGCCGCTCCGTGTTGCACCAACAGCGGGGCACTGAATACCTTCCTTGTTGGCCGCGCTCCAGCCCGGCGGAGGAAGCTGCTGAGAAAATGCAATTACAGCAAACAACAGCCACACGCGCAAGCGCTGCAATCCACACCTGGCACTAATTAACTTAATTAGCCCTTAATGAGCTACACTGGTCGGAAGGCCTATTTTTACTTAATTATCCCCTAATGCGCTTGGCAGAAAGTGGGGGCCCTGATGGATGGAGAGGTTTTGCCTGGCTTCTTCTGCTCCGGCAGGATACTCCATCATCCCGGCATCCCTAACGAGCTGAGCTGCCCGTGAGTGGAGCGGGGATGCGCCTGGGATGGGTGGGAGCCTGGCACCCAGCAGGCACCTACCTGGCAAGTGGTGGGGTTTGGCTACGCTCATGGGGGACCCTGTGTGCCTTGGCACTGTGTCCCACCTCCCCCAGGTCTGGGTGACGTTTAGGAGAGCCTGTGGTGGTGCACCAGGTGGGTGAAGTCTTGGTGACAATACAAAAGGCTTTTCTGGGGGCAATGGTGGCCTGGATGTGCCAGGCAGTGCCATGCGGTGCCCGGTGGGATGGCTGGATCCACCTGCCCAGGTGGCTGGGAGAAGAGGTGGTGGCCGAGGTCCAGAACATTGTCTCCCATCCCGGGGACCCTGTGCGAGGGGACACCCTGCACATAACACAAGTGGAGTGGGACGGGGTGACCCCACCAGTTCCTGGGAAAGATGGGACTGGAGAGGCTGGGGCCAGGGATGGCCCAATGCCGCCAAAATCCTCTCCTGCGTTCTCTGCTCTCCAGCCGCAAACTGGGCGAGATGACCTGGTCCCAGGTGTAGGGAGGATGCTGCAGTCCCTGGGTCTGTCCCTGCCGTTTCCACAGCAACCAGCATCATCCGGCCGGCCCTGGTAGATGTGGCATCTCTCTGGGGGCTTCCTAAAACGCGTCCCACCGGCCTGAGTCAAAACTGCAGGAGCCGGTACCTCTGAACCCTGCCCCAGGGAGGGTAAAAGCGGGGTGCAGGGACCTGCTGCGGCGAGCCAAGGGGGGGTGGCGGTGGCAGGGTAGGGACATGATGGCACCTGTCACTGGCTTTTATCGATACCATCCCGCGATGTAAAGATTTTTTTTTTTTTTTTTTTTTTTTTTAAATTAAAAGAAGAGCGAGAGGCAGGAGGGCAGCGCCGCTCTCCCAGGCTCGTGGAGCTGCTCCCCAGGCGGACGTCTCTGTGAATTATAGATCAAATTCACTGCGCTTTCCAGCAGCAGCGGAGCAGCCGAGCTCGTGACGTGCTTGCGAATGGAGTGGCTGTCCCCCACGGCACGGCCGGACACCTTGGGGCTGGTGCTCTTCTCCCACCTGCCCTGCCACCGCCGTCACCACACAGCCGAGCCTGTCCTCGCCAGCAAGTGGCACTGGATTGCACCGAGGTGGTTGGGCGGCCCTTCCTCCTCACCCTCCTCCTCCTCACCCAAGCAGATTCAATGAACGGTGCCATGTCAGATGTTACCGTCCCTTGGGTTTTGTCCCTACGCCTCCCATCGCTCCTCATCCCACTGCTTCGGTGGAATCTATGATTCTATGATGTCCTAATGCTATTTTAATAAGGTTTCTGTTTCTAATTTCTTCCTCGTTAAGTTATGACTGCCCAAACCTCAGCAAAACACTTCCCTGCTGCTTTCCCAGCGCAGGCTGTGGTACAGAGCCATGGCAGGTCACCAGCTGCTGGGGCCACTGTCCCTGCACTCCATCCCACAGGACACCCCCCCTACCACCTCCCTCAAGCCTCTCTGGGATGACGGATGCTTTTGTGCCTCCGGCTCATTTGTTTAACCAGTTTAGGACCAATAAATTTGTCTTTATTGCCTTTCCTGGGTCTTAAAGGATTTTGCTGGGTGCAGGGAAGGTGCACAAGCTTTTGGGAGGTTTCTCCTGATCTGGAATTTCGTGAATTCTCTCCCTTGTCCCCACTGACTCAAACCAGAAGCATGAGGCCCTTTATTCACACATTAAAGTGTGCTGAGTGTTTAAAGGAGGGTTTAGAAGCAGGTGACGGGAGCTCTGAGGGTCGCTGGTGGGGCTGCCCAGTGGCCCCTGGCAGCAAAGGGGGTGGCATCATGTCCCCAAGGGGTATTCTGTCCCCAGGGGGTGTCCTTGCCCCAAGGGGATTTCTGTCCTGAATGGGGGTACTGTCCCCAAGGGAGATTTTGTGCTGCGTGGGCGTCCTCTCCACAAGGGGTGTCCTGTCTCCAAGGGTCATCCTTCCCTGGATGGGGGTACTCTCTCCAAAGGGTCTCCTGTCCCCATGGGGTGTCCTCTCCCCATGAGGTGCCCTGTCCCCACGGATGTCCTGTCTGAGATGGGGGTCCCTGCCCCCCCAGCCCCACTCCATGGGACCCTGCTCACACCATGGCACAGCTGGGCAACCGTGAGCCCCCCCGGGCACCCAGCCACCCCCAGGGGATCACCCAGCTTTGCCCCTCCTCCCCCTCAATGCTCTCACTACACCCCCCTCCCCGCAGGCAGGTCGTGCGGGGGCAGCTCATGGGGGGCTTGTACCGATGCTTTGCTGCAGGAAAAAGGGGTCTCGGCTCACTCAGGGGAACCTGGCCGGAGGGGCTGGGGGCCATTTCCAAAATCAGGGCTGTTATTTTGTTGTTGTGGAGAGAAAACAGGGCACCGAAGTGCGTTTGAAGGTGAGGTGATACAGATTTATTGGTGGCCGGGTCTCTCTGGGAGAGGCATTTAAGTAGCGCTAAGAGGATGCTGGAAAAGCGTTTCTAGCGGTGAAATCTGTCACTTGTCCCTGAAGGAGAGCAGGGGGCTCCAGCCAGGCATCCCTCCTGAAAAGCACCCGCTGCTGTGGCAACGTGGAGGTTTTAACTGGGGGCTGAAGCCCCCGACCACATTCGCATCCCCTCCCACTTGTCGTTGGGTCCGGTATCCCCGCCTTTGACCGCCGCCTCCCCCACCAAGCAGCATTTTGGTGACTAAATTCCACAGAAAGAGTCATAGAATCTTAGAATCATGGAACGGTTTAGGTTGGAAGGGACCTTAAAGATCATCTAGAAGCTTTTTTTCCCAAAGACACCTTGCTCCTGGAGACCCAGCGGTGCTCCCCGGGGACGGCACCCATCGTACCTGGGGAGGGAAACCCCCACGGCGGGGCGCGGGCATCGCCTCCCGCTTGGGGTTTATATTTTTTTTTTTTTAATCTCTCATTTGAAATGGATACAAGGCGGGGAGAGATAAATTGGCCCCATTCTTCTGGGAAGAATGAAGTGACCCTGCGAGGCGAGGGACGGTGGCGGTGCCTGCCCCACCGGCCCAGGCAGAAATGCTAATTTCTCCTTTCCTCCACCAAAACGCCGGAGTAAAAAATGCTAATGGGGCTGACGGCGGGCTGGAGATAAAAGTCTGTGTGTCTGCCTGCGCGCACGCAGATGGGTTTGAGCGCCGCGATAAGCTGGCAAACAAGGCAATTAAAATAATTAAAATGCTAAACAAAGGGGAGGATGGAGGCGAGCCGTACAAAGGGCTGGGAGGGACGAGCGGCTCCTGGGACGTGGCAACTGGGTGGGGGTGAGGAAGAGGAAGGCAGAGGGATAGAGGTAGAGGAGGGCAGAGGAACGGAGGCGAGTGGTGGGTGGGCTGGATCTCCCGTGGGTGCCGGGGGGCCGTGGGGTGCATCAGGCCACCCGCCACGTCGTGGAGCCTCATCTACGGGCTTTGGCCAGCTCCGGCTGCGGGGACATCTGCCTTGTCCCCATCCACTGCCAGCCCCTGCCTGCCGCGGCATCCCCTGCAGAGCCATGTTGAAGGTGGGGGTCCCTGTCCCAGGCAAGCACCCCCCAGCCAGAGGGGACCTTCTGCAAAGAGACCACAGGCAAATTCCCACCCGTTCGGCGAATTTCTCCGGTTTAAAACAAACTGCCCCCAAAACAGGCATGTTCTGCTGCTGGAATTTGCTATCTCCAAGTCTCCCTTTTATTAACAACATCCATTAAAATAAAATAATAAAAAAAAAAGCAAGCTTGAAATTAGAATTAATTTTTGTTTCAGGCCAAGAGAAATATTTGGTTTGAGCAAAGCAAAGTTTTATTTAAAGCAAAGTCCTCGGGTGCCCGTCAGCTTTCCTCTGCGCGTAGTGAGTGCCGGGGGCTGGAGCCGCTCTGGAGCCCTCTGTGCCACGCCGAGGCCAAATCCCAGTGTCACCGGCTGCAATTCCGCACCGGTGTGGCATTTGGTGGCAGCTGAACTTGCGCTTCCCGTTGCAAGCAGGGTTCAAGCTCGCTTGGCTCGGTGGCAGCTCCTGCCTGCTCGGCACAACATCAGCCTTTACCTTCGCCTGGTGCTGTCCCTGGGCATGGCGCAAGGGACGGTGGCACCCAAGGTGCTCTGTCACCTGGTGTGTCCCTCCTCCCCAGCTGCGTGGCACCCACCGTGCAACACGCAATGGGCAATGGGGACACCCCTGATGGGCTGCCACCACCGTGCAATGGGGACATCCCTGGTGGGCTGCTCTCACCGTGCAGCACGCGACGCGCAATGGGGATGTCTCCACCAAGCTGTGGTGTCCCATGCCAGGTTTCCATCTGCCCCGGAGGAGCGCACTCCTCCTTCCCCAGGGCTGCGCATCCATCCCTGGTGCTTGCCCGGTAGCTGTGCCCCCTGGACGCCCGCCCTTGCCGCAGCAAGGAGCCTGCGAGACAATTTTAGCAGAAGCCGTGGAGGGCTGTGGGGGGAAAGCAGACGCCCTGCGAGATGCGGTGGGGGGGGGGTCAGGGCTGAGATTTCCCCCCCACACACACCCCCGCTGGGCTTCCTGCTGCAAAGAAGCTGTAGCCAAAAAGCAGGCTGGCGGCTGGCAGGCTGCCCGCCGGCGAGCCGAATCTCCGGCTGCAGTTTGAAGCTCGCAGACAGCTATTTAACACAAACAGCCAAGCTGTTATCTTTTCCCTTAGGGCCACCATCCCTTTCGCTTCTCAAATGCCAAATTACAGCCTACATTTAATTTCAATGCCACGGGGAGACGCGTGTCAAGGGAGGGCAGCTCCGTTTAAAATTAGCCACATTAGATTAGCGGTGATGGAGCCGGGGAGGAGGGTTTCGGGGAGAGGAACCACGTCCCCGTGAACTTTGGGGGAATTCCTCCAGGCACGGTGAGGATTTAGGGTCTGGCAGAGCCGAGTCTGCCCCGTCTGCTGCATCCTTGTCTCCCGCGGGGATGCCAGCTCCGGCTGGGGATGTCCCACACCACATGGGATGAGGGAAGGGATGTAGGGCACGAGAGGCACCATGCGGGGCTGCCATGGACAGATGCAGGGCACAAGGTGTATTTTCAGCCACCAGCTGTTATTTATTTGACCAAGGGAAATTTATCCGAAGGATCTTCAATGAAAATAGTATATTTTTTTCCCCGCCAGTGCTCATGGGAGCAGGGCGTGAGGTGGCATTGGCTTCCCGGCCGTGGCATTGGCTTCAGTGGGATTCCTGTGAGGATTTTGGCTGTAGGGATACGGGTCAAGCAAGCGGAGGGGAAAAGAGCGATGAGGCCCTGCTAGTGCGCAGCTACGTCCTGCTCCCATCTGAGCCCCCAAAATGATGTTTTTTTGCGGGGAAACAATGGGAGGAGTTTGAAACCAGCCGTGCGCATGTGAAAAGTGTCAGCCCAAATCTCAAAATTTTATTTTTATTTTTTTTTTGACATTGAAATGCAGAAATGCTAAAATTGCGGGCAATGCATTCATGGGGAACAGCAGTGACAGCCAGAAAAAAATGAGAGAGCCCGTAATTGCAGGCTTTCACTGACAGCAAAACAACCCTTTAATAATAACTAAATACAAGGAGCGTGCACAGAGCAATCTGCTCCAAAAGAAACAAACACTGATTTCTCTGTTTTTTTCCTCCTCACCAGAAGCGTCTCTGCTGTAAAAGGGCCGGCCAGCATTGCCCCGCACCTTCTCCAGCCCAGGGGTCCCAGCTTGCCCCACTGAGGGTTTCCAGGCTTGACAGCACGTGGCGGGGCAGGATGAGCCCTGGTGATGCTCCTGCTCCTGCACGCTGGTACCCTGGTACTGGTACTGGTGCCAGCCCAGCCACTCGTGGGGTGTAGGATGGGTTCATGGCACAGTGATTTCCAGCATTCCCCGTGCACTGGGAATCAACCCGGATAACAAAACTACTGCTGCCTCGAAGTCCCCTGGGGCAGAGCTACAGGGGGATAAATGGGTACAGGACAGCCGGAGGGAAGCAGAAATAGGGAGGAGAAGGTCCCAAGGGTGATCCCTGACGGGGGTGGGGACAGCGGTGCCATGGGGCAAGTGTCACCCCTGCTCCGCCTCCATGCTTGGGGCAGAGCCCTTCAGGAAGGCTGCAGCGGGAATCTGGGCACCCCCACGGCACAGGGGTGCTCCTGCATGTCCCTGTCCCAGGGATGCTCCTGCACGTCCCCATGGCAGGGTGGATCCTGTATATCCTTGTCCCAGGGATGCTCCTGCACATCCCCATGGCAGGATGGATCCTGCACATCCCTGTCACAGGGATGCTCCTGCATGTCCCTGTCACAAGGGCGCTCTTGCATGTCCCCATTGCAGAGGTGCTTCTGCACGTCCCCATCTCAGGTCTGGTCCCGCACGCCCCCATCGTGGCGATGCTCCTGCGCAGCGCTGGTGCTGCCTGGCCACATCCCTCCGGGCGCTCACCCCTGCTCACCCCAGGTGACACAGGGACCAGCGTGGCTCCAGCAGGAGCAGAGGAGATGCTGATGGGGCTGATGTGGACCACAGCAGCTCCCACCTTTCACAGCAAGCTGGGACCCTCCCGCAGCTCTCCCAGTTCCAATGGACCACCTTGTCCGGCTCTGCCTTGCAGGACCCCTGTGCCCCACACCGCAAATCCAACCCCCTCGTTGTGGGTAGTTCTTCCCCACCCTGAGACCACCCAAAATAGAGTTTACCTTCCCACGCAAGCATCCGGCTATTTTTACAGCAGGTGAGAAAGCGGCGGCGGAGGAAGGGGGGAGGAGGAGGCCGGGCAGAGAAGCGCCGAGCCACAGGAATGCTGCATCAACATGCAGAGCGGTGTGCCAGCTCGACGGTGGCCGGACGGCGTCTAGCTCGCCCAGACAAACCGCCGTGGCGAAAGGTGGCAAATGCAGCCTCAAAAATAACAGTGAAGAAAGATCTCCCTCACGTCAAGCCTGGGATGGTGGGCTGGATCCTGCTCATCCCACGGCTGGGACCCACTGATGGGACGTCCTTGCGGCCCTGTCTGTAATTAGGCTATAATTACGTGCTGGCTCCAATTAGAGAAGCGAGGCCATGTCCTCTGCTTGCATAAATCAGTGGCGTAACCCCAGTGCCGAAGCCACCCCACCTGTCCCCTCCCACCCCCGGGGGGTGGCACTCGGGGTGGGAAGCCACCGTGCCCATTCCGGGCTGGCCAAGCCGCTGGTGCCAGCCCCGGTGCTCAGGAATCCGCCGCCTCCTGGGGCTTCAACTAATGTGACTTGCATCTGTAATTTATTTTTAAAAGGGGATTCTTGCTTTCTCTCTCTCCAAGCTGCCTGCTGGCTGCTCCTGGATTTTCCAAGCAAAGGGAAGGGGAAGAGGGGTATGAATAAAATATCATCATGACAGCTTTTATATATATACATGAACCCGCTCCGCCAGGCTGCAAGCTTCATTTTTAAATAAGAAGCTCGACTCCGTTCCCAAGAGGCCAGGGGAACGCGGCGGGCTTTTAAGAGAAGGGACCAAAACAGAAGAGCATTTTCCTCTTCCATCACATCAGACTGGAGCTGGGTTAATTACGCTTCTCTGTCCTGATTTAAGCACGGGAGCTTATTCAGTACAACTGTTCCTTTATTAATGAATTGCAACCCAATTTTAACCGGAGGAAGCTGGCGAGGAGGAAAAAAAAAAAAAAAAGAATAAAATAGGAAACCTTTTGCCAGTGTGCTCTGTTTGCTGCTGCCTTTCATTTACATAACTTCAAAGTGATGCATTTTTTAAACCAACCTATTTTTGGGTCCGGCTGCATGGGTGCACGGACATCCGTGCGGATGTGCCGCCCGGCATCTCTCCGTGTGTGCCAGGGTGCAGGATCTCCTAGGCACGACCGGGATCCCCCCACCCCGCTGGGACGTGGCACTGCCACACTCTGCCGATGCCCGAGACGCTGCTGGCTCCCTCAGGGACGTACCGCTGTGAGCTGACGACCTGGTGCCAGCTGGTCCCTACAGCAGCATCCCGGCTCTGCCCGGCCCTCCTCGCTGGGCTGGACTCATGGAAGGTGGCCCGTGGAGCCAGGGGACACGCTGCCCCTGTGCCGGTCCCGCAGGACGGCGCTGGCACCTCGGGGTCCCGCTCTGCCTCCCCGCAGCACCACGGGCATCGCCGCCCGCCGCCGCTCGCTGGGGAACCGGGGACATATGCTGCTTTTTCACGCCGCAGAAACAACACCTGCTCGGCTCCCTGCTCAGCCCCAGGCAGGCGGGGGGGGAGCCCGGCACCCCAGTGCCCCCCGGGAGGTCCCCATCGCCCCCCTGTCCCCAGCGGGCTCTCTCCCTTCCAGCACCCATGGGTGGCCGCAGCTCCGGATCTGGCGCCATGGGATGGCACAGCCGCTCCCCAACGCTGTGCCATTCCCAGGAGCAGCTTCCCGGCCCCACCGTGTGCCAGGAGCCAGCCCGGCACCGGCACCGGCACCCGCCGTCGGCTCTCTCGGCACACGGGAGAGGTGCCGGGGCGAGGGGAGCCTCATGGATATTCATGAGCAGAGAGTTCGCTGATCAAAAGGCGCAATCCTGTTTTCCTTTATAATATATCTGGTTAATACGGACTTAATGAACGAATGAATAATAAATTAGTCCAATTTTGTTTTCTTTCTTCTTGGAAAGGCAGGCGCGAGGGGGGACTCTGTGCAGGTTTGATTGATAGCAGGGGCTTGCTGGGAGATCTGCTCCTCCAGCCCTTATTAAATATGAAACAAATAACGGTGCAATTGGTTTAATCTCATTGCGGGCGGCGGATGCCAGCCGGCCAGGGGGAGAGCAGCAGGAGGAGGAGGAGGATGGGGAGCAAGAGGGATCCTCCATTGCCTTTGCCCCGCGCTAGGGCAGGGTGTGATGTCCCCGGGCAGGGTGCCGGGCAGCTCGGAGCAGTGGGATGCTCTCGTTGCACCGTTAGCCCAAGCAGGGTCAGGCTGTAGGAAGCAAGCGGCACGGCACGGCACCGGCACCGCACGTGGCCCGGGGTGACGTAAAAGGCATCACGAGAGGATGGATGGAGTCTGCGCAACGGCATCATCGCACCAGCTGGGGCTTCTGGGCTCGGTGGGGTGATGTCTGAGGAGCCTTCACCAGAAGAAGGATGAGATGACAAGCTCCACCAGGAAAATGAGTTGTGGCCACCCTCCCCCCATCATGGCCACAAACGCGGGATGGTGAGGGGACACCGGTCCCCGCACGGCAGCACAGCTCGCTGAGCCGGCACTGCCTCCCCCGGCACGGCTCATTGCAGCTTTGGGTTCGTTTCACATCCCACCTGCTGATGCCAAGTGCCGGGAGAAGGTGTTGAGCCACGGGCCGCTGGCACACCCTCCACCCGGCCGAAGCGCGGGAAGGCGGCTGCCCAGGGCAAAACCCACCCTGGCCCGGGGTGTTTCCCCGGGCAGGATCAGGACTGGTGTGCAGGTCTCCGGGGACACAGATCCCATGGGAACCACCCTCCCGGCCTCCAGCAGGCTTCGAGATCTGGTCTCCACCCTGGTCCATCCCCAAAATATCCCACTGAGATGCCCGAACCGCCCAGGCTCCCTGCAGAGCCAGTGATGGGAGCATCCTCCTTCTCTGGGACCACAGCACCTGCCTCTCCCCCTGCACGGGTGCTGGGCTCCCTGGGGGCGATGGACACGGGTGACGTGGGTGGCTTTCCTGCTCCCAGCGCCCCTCTGCCCTGCCAGGAGGGGCCAGGCAGCAGCTGCCATCCAAAGCAGTGCCCAGGCCCTGCTTCCCACAGCAAGGTCACCTCTCTGTCCCCCCCCGCTGCTGGGGATGCCCCCGTCCCCCCAACCTTTCCAGGGGCATCCCCAGTACCCCATCCTTTTGGCATCCAAGCCCCCAGCCTCCGCCGGTGCAGCAGGCGTTTGGTGCGGAAGCTGCCGATCTCCAGGTAGCTTTCTGCTGCTATCACTTCAAATGAAATAAAAAATAATAAATAAATAAGCAAATTCCCAGCTGCCACCAGCTCCGTGCAGCTCCAGCTGCCTTGGCCCAGCCGCGCCGCTTCCCTTTGAGGCTCAAAGCCCCTCGCTGGAGTCCCGGCCGCGGTGGGAAGCTGGGCTGGGGATGAAAGCGCCGCTTACCTGCTTACTTCTGCTCCAGCGCCCAACGAGCAGCAACGCACGGATTACGAAAAATAATTCCCCCTAGAAATGAGGGGCTGGGGGGGGGGGAGAAAGAAAGAAAAAAGAGAAAAGAAAAAAAAAAAAGCCTGTGCTGTGGGAACGGCCAGCTAACCTCGAAAGCCTCTTACCTGGCTAGTTTTAACTGCCTTTGTTGCTGCATCAGCCTGGAAAAATCCCCTCTTGCATCGTGTCGGTGTTGCTGGCAGCTCCCAGCCACTTCCCGGCCCTTTGTAATGAAAGGCGGCTCTGTGCGGTGCGGCGGCCGGGGCTTCTCCGCTCCCCTCGCCCGCTTTTCTCCTGGGAAACCCACCTCATCTACCCTGGGTTTTTTTTTCTTTATGGGCCCGTGCTGGGGGTGCCCGGGGCTTCAGAAGCCGCCCAGGGAAGGATTTGCCTGTATTAAACAGCCACCCCGGCATTAAAATGTCTTCTGCCTCCTTGAGCCCGCTTATCGCCGGGATCCCAATTGAGGTGCTTCCCGCTCACTCACAAAAAGGCATTTCTGAGCCGTCTCTCCAATCTATTCACTAATTAATGGCTTTATTAATGCTAGAGGAATGGCACAGGTTGTGGCCAGGGGCTGTGGACACGAGGGACGGGGGAGCTTGAGTGGGAAGACAAAGCCCAAGGCTGTCCCGGGGGCTCTGCCCTAGTGGGACACAGCTCCCACCCGCTCCCTGTCCCCATCCTCCAGGGACAGCCCCAGGGCCACCTCTGCCATCACGGCTCTGAGCCTGCCTGCTGTGCCACCCTCCAGCCAGCAGAGCCATGGAGCTGGGGGCAGGCAAGACACCACAAAAGGGCAAAGGGCGGCTTTTTGGGAAGCGGCTGAGCAGGGACATCAGCCCAAACCACCTGCATCCGTGGTGGCAGCCCCAAGGGCCACCTTCCCTCATGGTTTTGGGATGAATTTGCTGCCCTTAGACTGGCATGGCAGAAGGGCAGCCAGGGTCTGCCTCTTGCAGCCTGGCGTCTCCCTCTTGCCGTCCCTCTCTGCCTGGCGTGAAGGGGAGCGCTCCGGGTTGCCATCCCCAAGCCTGGGTGCCATCTGTGCCTTCCCGTTGATTTTTCCGCGGGCTCAGCCCCAGCCCTTGGAGATGAAGGGGGAGGCAAATTGGTTTTGAGGCATCGAAGAGGGAGGTGTGCGTGTGGAAGGGACACAACACCAGCCCCAATGTCCCCTCTGGGTCGGCATCGCCCGGGGCGGTGGGTTGGCAGCCACCTTGCCCAGGAGCGTCAGGCAGAGGTGGTGGTACCCGGCTTGAGGGCACGGAGGGGTGTCCATGTGTGTGCCATTCTGGGGACCTGTGTGTGCCCCAGGGCTGCGGTGCGGGATGCACCTGCAGCACCCACTGCCATGTGTCTGGGGACAGTCATTGCCCTTCCCTGGAGCTGCCGCAGCTTGGCAAGCAGAGAGGAGGGAAGAAGCTGGTGATGATGCTCCGTCCCGGCTGAGATGCTTTTGGTCTTTCTCCCAGGGTGGGCATCCCTGTGCTCCCCCGTGCTCCCCTAGTGCCCCCCTTCCCAGGCTGTGCCCCCCATCTGGATTGTGCTCCCCCTTGTGCCCCGTGTCCTGGGCTGTGCTCCCTCTGTAACCCCCATCCTGGTCTGTGCCCCCACCCGGGGCTGTGCCCCCGTCCTGAGCTGTGCCACCCATCCCAGGCTGTGCCCCCCATCCCGAGCTGTGCTGCCCCTGTAACCCCCATCCAGGCTGTGCCCCCGATCCTGGACTGTGCTCCCCACCCGGGCTGTGCCCCCCATCCTGGTCTCTGCCCCCCATCCTGCACTGTGCCCCCCATCCCGGGCTGCTTTCCCTTTGTGCCCTCCACCCCGGGCTGTGCCCCCCGATCCTGAGCTGGACTGCCCCTTTGCCCGTGGGTGGGGGGTCCCGGGGGGACGTAGGGCAGTGCGGGGTGGCGGGGGGGTGGCGGGGGAGGCTGCGGAGGGGGCGGGGAGCCCCGGCGGGCGCAGCCGGGGATGGGGGCCGGGGCCGGGCAGGGCGGACCGGCGGTGCCGGGGGGAGGCCGGGGGCGGGGAGGGGGCGATCGCCCCCCCCTTCCTTTCCCGCTGCCCGCCCCCGCGGCAGCGCGACTCGGCGGCGGCGGCGGCTGCAGACGGGGACGGCGGCGGCGCTGCGCAGGTAGGACCGACACCGGCACCGGCACCGGGCGATGGGGACCTTGCTGCGGGAGCAGGAGCGGGCAGCGGGGGGTGGGGGGGTGCGTGTGCCCCGGTTGGGCTCGCTGGGTGCTGGGTGAGGGCGGGGAGCGGGGCCGGATCCTGCCCGGCCGGTACCGGCCCTCGGCGGGAGCATCCCCGGGGATGGGGAGCGGAGGAGCCCGGCGCGGGGGTCTTCCCGATCCCCCCCTTTGCCCCCCCTTCCCCGGCTGCCGCCGGGCTGGAGCCTGGGACGGATCCTGCCGCCGGAGGGTGCCGGGAGCCGGCGGGGAGGGACGCTGTTGCCTCGCCGGGCGGGGAGAAAAGGCTCCCGGGATGGAGGGTTGGTGGTCCCGGGGCCACCTCGGGGTGATGGGGGTGCTTCTCGGAAAGCGAGGTGGTGGGATGCTGAGGGCTGGCGTGGGCGTGGGCTCGGGGCAGCCTGGCGGCAGGTGGATCCGCGGGAGAGCTCGGTGGGACGCCTCGGCCGCTCGCCGTGTCCCCCCACGGCCTCAGCGGTCACTCCTCTGGCCACCGTGGTGGGGACGCGGGGGCCTGGATGAGAGCCCACCCGAGTGGCGGGCACCCTTGGGATGCAGGGGCCGTGTCCCGGGAGGGGGGCGAGCCCTTCTCTCCCCTGCACCCTCTCCTCCCCGCAGAGCCCTGGCCCACGAGGGACTCACTCCCTGTGGGGGCACGGTGTCCCCCCGGCTGGCCTCGGAGGGCTGCCGGGGTGGCCGGTGGCTCCCCAGGGGTGCGATACGTGTGACACGGCCGAGCTCCCCACTCAGATCCCGGCTGCCGCCTCTTCCCTCTGCAATTTTTTACCCTCCCATCTCCACGTCTACCTCTGCAGCCTCCGGTTTCTTTTTTATCCTTCCCTCTTGTTTCAAGATCCGTGGGTTTGTGTGTGGTTTTTTCCCCAGCCCCCCCCTCCTGCCCCCCCCCGGCTTGTTTTCTCATCCGTGCTCTCGCTCGCTCTAGCCCTCGTCTTTGTTTCAGCTGGGGAAAAAAAAAAAAAAAAAAAAAGAAATAATTGCTTCCCTTGTAAAGTTGGCCCTGGCAGAGTGAGCCCCTGGAGAGCGATGCTGCCCGGGTGGCGCGGGAGCCAATGGCAGCCCCTCCAGCCACTGTCCCCAGCGCGGGGGGACAGCTGCTCGCCCTGATAAATACCTGTCACCTCCCAGGGAGTGTGGTGTTGGGGTGCCCCGTGGTTGGAGGGCACCGGCGGTTTGGCTGGGGATCGCGCAGGTACCTCCCCCCGGCGCTGCTCTCCCCAGGGTGGGTTTTTCTCCCGGCACGATTTTCATCACGGGCCCCGTGTCTCGGTTTGGGCATCTCTGTCACACGGGTCTGTGTGTGGTGCCAGTCCCTGGGGGTCCCGTGGGGCTGGGGGTGCCTCGGCCAGCCTGGGCTCTCGGGGGGGTTGTGTTTCACATGTGCGCTGCTATGCCCAGGTTTGCCTTTGTCTGGAGCAGGGATGGAGATGGGGGACGGAGGCGGGGGGGGGCGGTCAGTCTTTATTTTCCCTTTTGCATGTGTCTTTGATACCGTCCCCAGGAGGGGATCCCGTTTCCCCAAGCCGCCTTTGCTTCCCGTCGCTCCTCCTGCGCTGCTGGGATTCACACTGGCCCCAGGTAAAAGGAGAAGCCGGGACCGATCTGTGCTTCCCGCTCCCCGTACCGTGGGCAGGCTGCCGGATCCCATTGCGATCCCCGCACGGAGCTGCTTTGTGGCCGGGTTTGGCCTCTCTGGCTCAGCTATCGCCTGCCGGATGCCGGCGGCAGAATCTGGCCCCTTGTTTATAAGCGGGGGAGTAGTTTTGCCCTTATCTCCATCCGCTACAGAGAGAGGCCGGAGCTAGAATTTCAAGGGGATGCTGCGGATCGCCCTGGGCAGCAGCTGGCGTGGGTGCCACCCCCTGGGGACGGGGTGCCCGGGGGAAGGTGTGGGCACCCCGCGTGGGGCAGAGGAGTGCCAAGGTCTGCTGAGCCCAGAGCCGGGCTCTCGAGGAGCGCGAGTTTAGCTGTGGCTTCATTGTCTGGTGCCTCCCTCTCCCCTTGTCTCCTTCTCCATCCCGGGGCTGGCTCTACAAGGCAGGAAAGAGGTGATGCTCGGGGCGGGTGGCACACGGAGGGCGTGCGGCTTGTTTTGTGGGCGTACGTACACACTAGGGTCTACAAAATGCCTGCACGGATGGCTCATCCCCGGGAAGTTTTGTTGGAGGATGCTGCTGCGGCTTCGGGTGCCCGATGGCTTTGATAAAGGAAAGCCGGGCCGCGTGGGAGCGGAGCAGGAAGGCACTGAGCCCCGCGCCATGGGGTGCGCCAGCCGGGCCCCCTCCGCCTCGCCGCTGTCGGCACCGCCGCGCCGGCTCCGTGGACTGTATTTGGAGGAATGACGTGCACGGCAACGGGAGGGAGGGCGAGCAGGGGCCGAGCGGCAGCCGGAGCCTGGCCGCGACCCGGGGCTGGCGTGGGCAGCCGCAGCGGGGACGGGGAGCCAGGGAGAGGGATGTACGAGGGATGGCGGCTTCCTCCCGTCCTCTGCCTGCATCCGCGCTGCTGAGCACCAGCACAAGGAGCTGCCAGCCCCTGCCTGCCCCTGCCTGCCCTCTCAAAGCCGTTTGAACTCATCCACCGGGAAAGAAGGCCAGGCGTAGGGTTTCCTCCCACCTCCTCCCCCCCCCCCCTTTTTTTTTCCCCTCTTTTAGACATGAGACATTCCTGAGCGGATATTCGTTTCCGAGGCTGGGATGCCTCCTGCCAGATGAAACTAATGGGAAATGGGGGAGTTGGTTCGGGTTTTTTTTACTCCGTTGGTTTTGGACCCTCTGAGTTATGGAAAAGCCAGCTGCGACTCAGCCCTGTGCAGCGATTCCTGCGTGTCTCCAGCCAGTCATTCCGGGTCTGGAGGTGGTTTGCAAACAAGTCAGCGTGAGTACAGGAGTACAGCAGCTCGCGCCGTTGTGGTTACTGCAGCGGGTTACGTGGTTTTGTCTCCATTCCCCCCTCCCTGGATCAGATGAGTAATTATCAGAATCGGTGAAGTGTAAATTATAAAGCAAAAACCCTCCGTGAAATATTCATAACTCTGCCCGCAGCGAAGGGTCAGCCTTCGGAGCTGGGGAGCCCAGAGAAATGCTCTGCTGCCGTCCCATCGCCTGCCATCCCACCGTCCCATCGCCCGCCGTCCCATCGCCCGCCCAGCCAGCGGCAGGGGAAGGAGAGGGGAGATGCTGGGGAAGGAGAGGGGAGATGCGGAGAGACAGGCAGGGAGCAGGTGACCTTGTGGCGTCCCCACCGCCCTGCTCTGCTCCACCACCTCTCATTTTGGCCCAGGCACTGTAGACATCTCTGAAAGCTGTAATCTGCAAAGCCCTGGGGGGTTCCACACTGCTATTATCCCCGAGACAAAGAGGGACAGGCAGGCAGATTACCTTGGCCTTTATTTTTTCAGCTGGGAGCAAAGAAAACCCTTGAATGAGCTTGCTGATGGGGAGGGATGACTGCCCCAGGCTCCTTCCCTCCCCAGAAGCTGCAGGACCCCATCCCTCGCCCTAGGAACAGCTTGTGCTGCCCCATCCCTGCTCTGCCACAAAGCCCCAAGGCCAGGTGAGGTTTTGGCTCAGGGCTGGGGCTCCCCTGCAGACCCCCAGCTCCCTCCCCTTCTCAGGGCACATAGCACCCAGGGATGGGGTGGCCAGGACCAACGTGGTGCTCGTACCCATCTTGTACGCACCACCTCTGTGCCTAGCGCTTGCATGCCCAGGCTGGCCGGGCGATGGGCAGAGGCAGGGCCCGCATGGCCCCATCCCGCACGGCTCAACACCGGGGCTCCTCTCTGTACTGGGGGCTGCATCCCCAGCCAGGCTGGCCCCGTGCCGAGACAGCACCGCCGTGGCGAGGGGCAGGTCATCTCCATATGGTGCCCCTGGCCGGCTCCCAGCGCTGGGGCAGGTGCTCTCGTCTGGGCTACACAAAACCCTATTGTTGGCACCCGCAGGGTTTCCCTCCCCGGGCAGGGACCCGCGCCAGCCCCCGCCACTCGCCTCGCCCCAGCACCGCCAGGAAAATGGCTCAGCCTGGCCGGACACGGATCCACCCCCCCAGTGCTCCCCATGGAGGATGCTCTCCAAGCAGCCAACATCCCCCTGCGGTCCCCTCCACCTCCAGCCTTCCCGGGCAGCCCTGCTGGGTGGGTTTTGTCAACCAGCCGCAAAAGCGCTGATGGTTTTATGCTTGGCACTTAATTATTTCCCCAACTGCCACAGCCATGTGCTGGCGAGCGGTGCTGGCTGTGACCCCACCGAGCCCGACTCCCCTGCTGCAGCCTGGGGAGCTAATGGCAGAAGCACACCCCACGTGGAGTTTAATTATTGGCTTTCTTCCTTAACAGAGTACATTGGCTGACCTTAATGCAATTAATTAGGGCTTAATCAACTTCTGGTGGCTCAGCACGGCAAACAGTGATTCCTGCCTTTCCAGAGGGGTTTATAAGAGGTTCAAGCAGCTGAGGAGGGGTGAGGTGTATTCTGCAGGTTTAGTGGGGCTGTGCTGGTAAGGGGAGCTGTGTTAGCTGGACACTGGGATGTGGCTCATGTGTCCTTCTAGGCTGGGCTTGTGGCTGAAAATGCTGGTAGAGGCAGGTGGGAGGTGAGCTGGGCTCAAGGGCTGTGCCTGAGGTGGTGCCTCTGCACAGAATTGCTCACGGTGCTTGTTTTTGGCATCGTGCTGAGCTTGGGGGTGGTTTTCTGCAGGGCTTACTGCTGTGCTGGGCTGGGACTTTGGCGCTCTCTGGGTGCTCTCTGCTAGTGATGGGGCTGTGGCTGGGTCGTGCATGCAGCAGCTGCCGGTGGGTGGTTCCCAAGGTGCTGGGGAGTTGTATGGGGAGGCCCTTTGCACTCCCCTTTGGGGAGCGCCTTAGCAGGCGTTAGCCTCAGAGACAAGAAAGGAGCTGTCAGTTACCGTCTCTTCCTGGGCAAGAGGGAGGCTCCTTCCCCTCCCTGCCCAGTGGCATTTAATAACTAATAGTGCTAATTAATATTGCAGGATGTCGCCAGCACCCCTGGCAGGGGCCCTGGCTCTGCACCCTACAGCTCCCTCTTGGCTGGGCGCCCCTTAGGCTTCTGGAGCCCTTAAACAGGGATGGAGGCACGGGTGTCCTATGTAAGGGTTTATTTGGGTGCCTTGTGCCTCCAGCTGTGGGCTTTTATGTTTCCAAGCCAGTGAGCACCTGTTGGCAGAGCCTGTGACAGGGTGCCCCGTCCCTGGGCTGCTGGCTTCGTCTGAGGATGAAGTGACTCAGGCCTTGGTCTCGCAGAGAGCCCCTGGCAAGGTGGGTGTCCCTGTGCAAGCGGTGGCATCTCCCAGCGTCAGCTGTGGAGATGGGGACTGTGATCCCTGCCATGTGCCCTTATGTCCCGGATGCTTTGCATCCTCCCTGTCCCATCGTGCCTAAGCGGCTCCTCTCCTGCAGTGGCACACGTCCCCCCTGTTTCCTTGGGTCCCCATGTCCCTGGCTGTGCCACCAAGCCCCCTTGTGCAGGCAGGCCGGTGCCAGGACTGGAAGGTGGTGGCAGGAGCTGTGCCAGCTGCTGTTGCCGGCTTGTTTGCTTCAGTGCCAGTTCATTAATATCAAAGAGCTAATTAGGATTCTACAGCCCTTCCCACCTGGCCCTCTCCTTCGCAGACTGGAGGGTACTTGTTGTCTGTGGGATTTGCTGCAGCCCTGCCATAAAAGGATCCGGCCCTGGTCTGTCCCAGCCCTGTGGTTTGTGTCCCTCTCTCTGCTCCCAACTAATCCACGTGGCTAAAGCCCCTGGAAGCCCGGCAAATGGGAAGTGATATTTGCCAATAATCCCTCCGTTCCCCCGGGCAGCCTGCTCATATTACGGGTTATTAAAAACCCAAAACCCAGGCAGCAATAACTGCGGCCCTGGGAGAGCCCAGGCACAGATTGCTCCCAGTCAAACCCCCTTCCCAGCAGAAGGGCTGCAGGCGGAGGTGGCACGGCACGGATCTCGTGGAGCATCTCTAGGCAGAGCCTAGCTCCTCTTGCAAGCGGAGAAGGGATGAGCCGCAATCCTCTTGCTCCCTGGGGAGTGAGTGGGGATTCCCACAGGTTGCAGACTAAATCCTGTTTCTCCCCATGGAGCCCTGGAGGAGGCGGAATAAACCCCGTTATTGCTCTCCGGTGCTGGCATCCCCCGTCCTCCGCATCTTCCCTGGGGCTGGGCAGGGGCAGGTCCTGCGCTGGCATCTCCTGGGGACACCATGGAGCCAGCACTGCTCGCCTACCACCCCTCTAGGACAAAACCAGCCTCTGCTTCCAATTTTTTGCTTTGCTTTCGAGAAAACTTGCCCAGAATTTAGGACGCTGTTTCCTCCGGGACAGGGCAGTGATGTTGCTCCATCCTTTTCCACGCAGATTTGGCAAAGAGCAGCCCAATGTCTTGCTTCCTCAAGGATTTGTCCCATGGGAAATTCAATCTAGAAAAGATCTGCAGTTACTTGAAATTTATTTTTTTTTCTTCTGCAAAAATACCGATTTCCCTGCAAAAAGTCTCAACTGCAGCTCGAAACATTTCATTGCATGGGTTGGGGGGTTTCCTTCTGCTTTTAAGTCAACACTTCCCCTTAAAATGTCACTCAGGGAAGGCTGCTTTTTTTTAAAGCACAAGTCTGTGATGACATTTTAAGTGGAGAAGAAAATTGCTGCTTCGTTTCAAAATGTCAACTTCGAGTGGGGTGGGTTCAGGTTTGGTTTTTGTTGTGTGTTTTTTTTTTTTTTAATTTCAGCATTTCCCAGGAGAAAAGCTAAATTGTTTCATTAGACTCAAGTAACTGTTGCCCCCCACCCCATCACCTCCAAAATAATTTTTTTTTTTTTAAGCCAGTTGCTCCGGTGGGATGCTGCCCTGGGCAGGGACAACCCCGTTGCAGCCAAACCCGAGCCCTCTATGGCAAATCCTCTGCCACCAAACCCCGGCAGGGACCTGCGGGAGAGACCCCATCACCACCAGCCGGCTTCGACCGCTGTGGGAGGGATTAATGGCACATCCAGGTTTTGAAGCTCTCCTCTTTCTGCTCTTCCTCAAGCTCCTGGTTTTCTTTTCACACAGCTCACCCCGAAAATTGCTTGTGCTAGATTAGGCTAGAGACTGGAGTTATCTTCCTTTTATTTATTAGGGTAATTATACCTAATGATTCACATGCTCGTGGAGAGAAATTACTCCCAAATACAGCACCAGCGGTGTTCTTACCCAGCCTGGGTACAGTGATTCACAAACGTTGCTTTTTGTACAATTCATCAAATGACGATCCCTTAATTGCTGATTTGGTTTGGAGGCGGTTAAGAGGCGATCGAGGACCCCGGTGGCACCATCACTGTGCCCAGTTCCCTCCAGTGGTGCGGTCCCATGTGTGCCTCCCCCCTGCCGCGCTGATGGCTGTCACCACTCACCTCCTGCGTGGGTTCTGCTCGGGATTTTGGTTGGGTCGAGCCCCTCGAGCTGTGGGATTTGTGCTTTTTGAAGAGCTGCAGTGCATGATCCAGCGATCGCCATGGCACAGCCCGGCAGAGGGAGAGATGGGGCTGCCCCCTTCCAGGGTGGGAATGACCACTCCATCCTCCCAAAACTTGGCAGCAGTGTGGCTTGACCCTCGCCTCTTCACAGCTCTTGGAGCAGGTGGGTGAGAGCTCATGAAATACTGATGTGGAAAGCCAAACCCTCCAGGTTTTGCACCAAAAAAAGGCCCCTTGCTCCAAATTACTCAGTGTGGGGCAGCTGTGAGGGATGTCCCTCCCACCCCAGGGAGGGGACATGTGGGGACCCCTGCCCATCTATAGTGCAGGGTCTGTCTGGGCAGGAGCATCCCACAAGGGATGACATGCAGAATCCACCCTGCTGAGCTGCTCCAGCCCCTGGAGAAACCCTGACCCTGGGGATAGAGGAAGGTTTCTGGGAGTGTTTTGAAGGGTGTTGATGCTTCCCAGTGCTGCCACGTGGCTTGAAAAGGTAGCCTGGAGCTTGAAGTTCCTCCTCGTGGATTAAGAGGAGCCAGGGGTGATGGCTCTGGGGTGACTCAGCCCCTCCAGCACTGCCTGAGGCAACGTTGTGGCACTCGGCTAGAGGTTGGTGATCAGCTGTGGTCTCTTGGGCCAGCAAAAAGAGGTTTTTCGATGCCCTCAGCAAGCAGAGCATGGCTGTACATTGCTGCTTTGCTCTTCTTTTAGCTAAAAGAAGCTCTTCCCTTCTTGGTGAGTGTCTGGGCTTCATTAGATGAGCCTGTCCCCTCCTGCTGCAGGCATTGCTCCAGGTCTCCCATCCCGTGGATGCCAGAATCGCTGCCAGGATGTGAGGAGCTTCCAGAGAAAGGCAGGAGGAGAGGAGACAGCACAAAACCCCCTTTCTGCTGGCCACCACTTGGCTTTATCCCCAGCATCACTTGGGTGGGCTCCCACGGGAGCCTGCCTAGTCACACCCTGGCAAATGGGGCTGCCTGCGGTGGCCGTGCTGGGCAATAGCTTCATTCCAGGGCAATAGTTTCATTCCACCCACGTCCACCTTCTTAGCCAAGGATCCACACTCGTTCGTGCTGGTGCCTGGTCCCCTGTCAAGGGCTCCTGCAGGCAGCCGAGAGCTGCTCCTAATGGGCTGCTGGGGGATTTGTGCTCTGACAGCTCCCTGCAACCGCTCGCTCCACCCATTGGGCTCTCCTCTTCTTGGTCAGATGGTGGAGGATGCTCCGACCACCACGGGGAGGGGGCTGACTCCTTTTTCTGCCCTTATCAGGTGTTTGTGATGGTGCTGGAGGTTGTGGTATCCATTGCCTCGGTGGTGATGATAAAGCAGAGGATCCCTGCAGCTGGTGGACCCCCTGGAGGGCGATGCTCTGGGACAGGAACGCGCAGAAGGGAGGTCTGGGTGTACCATAGGGTGAGTCTTGTCTCAGCTCCAAAGGGAGACCTGGGTTGAGGAGCCCCCATTAGCTGGGAGAGCTGGGAGCAAGTCCCCACAGGACTTCCTCTCCAGCGGCTTTGGGACCTCCCATGCTTTCTCCTGGCTGAAACATTGCCTCTCTTCTCTGTTTGATGCAGGGCTCCTCTGTCTCTCCATGGACCCCACAAAGGGGCTGGGGAGAGGCTCCTGGGGGCTCCCTGGGGCCCATCCCCATCCCAGCGGGGGCCGTGGCAGCTGCTGCAGAGGGACTGGTCTGTCACGCTGTCAGCATGGAGCAACTCGCAGCCTGCCGTCTTGTATGGCTTTTTATTCCTATGTGATTATACATCCCACTTCATATAGGGATTGAAGCCGTGCAATACGCTGGGGTCCTACGGCGGAGAACAGCCCCTGTGCCACGGGAGCCGGCCTTGGAGGAGTCACAAAAGCGAGCCCCCAGGGTGCTGGAGGAGGGCTACTGGCCTCAGCCCAGGCTCCCCCCTCAGGGAGCAAGTGAGGGGTGCCAAGCTGCTTTGTGGTGACGCCATCGTAAGCCCACCCCTTGCTTTGCATCCCCTTGCAAGGGTGGGCCTGATTCTGCAGCATGTCTGCTGAGGAGAACCCCGGCAGCTGTGTGGATGGGCTCAGCTCCAAGGTGGGGAGGTCCCTGGGCAGCCCCTTGCCTTGCTTTTGCCCCCTGCTATCCCAGGAGATGGGTGTCAGCCTCCCAGTGAGGGCACTGGAAGGAGGCGCTGCCAGCAGGACAGCGGACGAGGAGGAGGAAGAGGAGGAAGGAGCTGGGGAATGGCCGCAGCAGCAAGGGCTGCCCCAAGCATGACACTCTTCAAAGTTTCTCAAGAGGCTTCAGCCGCTCTTTCAAGGTTTGCGTTAAATCTGTCACATTAGTAAAAATAGTGAAAATTACCCGGCTTGTGGAGGAGATGAAAGGCAGCCCCCTTCCAATCCCTCCGTAAAGGAAGGGCCCCATTAACACCTAGTGAAATATTAGCCATTAATCAGGCTCTGTGCAAAATAAAACCATCCACATTTATCATTATTGGATCCTTAATGAAGTGATAATGGGAATGCTGGGGAGCTGTGATATTAATGTCTCCTAAGAGGCAAGAGCAGAGCCAAGGGCGGCAGCCAAGATTTTTAATTTACTGCCAAAAGCTCGTGCTGTTAATAACGCAGTTACTTCTCCTGGCCATTAGCGCTGTTTGGCTACGAGCAGCTGGCTTAGGAGAGCAAATCGACCCCGAACACGCCTGGGCTTTGCTCGCCCGCTCCCTGCCCAGCGGCTGGGCATGCTTTTCCCAACAGCTGTCCCTGTGTTTCCTGCCCATGTACAGGGATGTGGCCAGGGAGCTGCTGGCCATCTCCTTCCTGGAGGCTGGCTGGTGTAGAAAGAGTTTTCGCTTTTCCAATAAAAAGGGCAGGGACTAGGAGCACCAAGCCCAAGCAGCTCTCGTTGTCCTCGCTCTTTCTGTGACTTGTCTCCTTAGGTGCAAGTGCCCTGAAGCCAGGATGGCATGGTCCCAGTATGGCCTGCACACTAGGGTCACTCGGTGTGACCACAGTCCCGTTTTGGGTTTCTTCATTTGCCTGGGTACACTCAACGCCATCCAGCACAGTTCGGGCAAGCTGCAAAGCCCTGCTTGGCTGTGGTGACTCACTCAAGCTCCCGGTGGGAAGGCCATTGCTCCTGGCAGGCTCTGACAGCCCAGAAGCAAACTGGTACTTGGCAGGTAAGTGATGCTGTTATGTCTTTAGATGCAACTGTTATCTCACAAATCCTTGTGAAAGCCGACCAGCGCAGCCCGAATGTATGCTGGCTCATGTGTGGGGTCTTCCACTGTCAGCAAAGGGACTGCAGGTCGGGGGAGCTGGCTTTGGGCTGGAGCAGTAACGTGCAATTCTGTGCTGAGCATCATCCAGAGGAATATGATGGTGCTTTGTTCATAAGGGCTGCACACGCTCCAAAGTGCCTTTCCTCCCTAGGCAGAAGATGCATGAGGTCCACCCAAGCAATCCACCAGAAACGGAGTTTCACTCTATCCAGGTAGAAGCATCAGAAGAGGAAAAGCGTTTCTGTAACCTAGGTGTCCTTGGTCAACCTCCTCCTGTCCTGTTATCTCCTCATTAGAAAAGAAGGGACAAGAACAAAACCCGTATACGGAGGCCAAGCAAATGTAGATGTGAAGTGCACTTCAAACAGCTCCATCCTTTCAACAAACCTTTTATCAGCCTTCTCTCCTCCCCAATACAAACTCCTTTTAATCACTAGTGAAAAGTTGCTGTTTAGAAAGCAAGGACACTGCTCAGGGTACATGTGGTATTACCAGCGCAGGCATTTCCCAGGAGAAGCCGGCAAGCCCTAGCCCAAGGTCTTCTGAACTTGGCTGTGCCGCAGCACAAGCAGCAGCTCCAAGGATTAGCGCGGCGCTCCACAGCGTGGCAGGGCTGTGGGCACAGCGCAGGGCTACGGCAGGCCTGTAATGGCATGCCCAGGCTGGCACGCTGGATCTGCTGCTGAAGATGCCAGTGACCCTTCTGCCAGGCAGCCCAGCCCGAAACCAGAGTCACTCTGGATGTCACCGGCGCAGAATTGGACAGGAACCATTTAACAACGTTTTGAAGCCAGATTTAGCCAGTTATCCTGGCCGCAGCCCATACTTTTTGGCTGTATCACTGCTCATGTTAGTGCCCCCGCGGTGCTGGCATGCCGGGCATGCAGCAAAAGCCAAATGCTCTGAAACCTGCTGGCGATCTCTGGAGAAAAACACGCAGCGCAAAGCAGCTTCTCCTGCACGACCACCACCTGACATTACGGGGGCACAGTGAACTTTATACCGCTTGGCAGCTTTCTCCCAGCAGATCTCAAAGCTGCTTGGCAGCGTGAGCAAGTTCAGGCACGTTACAGAAGACCTTCAGACTCAGAGGACAAATGAGATGCGTGGATGAGTTTAAACCACCGGGGTAAGACCAGGGTTTTGAAATCCCCAGGCTTGTGCCTTGACACTACGCCTGGGCTGTGGCCCAGACTGTCCAGCTGCCAGCCTGGCATCAATACCAGGCCCCGTGATGGTCCTGTTGATATCCCTACTTGTTAAATATTGGCTTCAAAACCAAAGCAGGAGGTGTCGCATCCTCCTCAAAAATCCACCCTCCGATCCATCTTGGAGCGGGGTGCAGAACGACTCTTCAGTGATACACCGTGACTCGTGGTGTTGGCAGGATGGTGTATTTATGTCACGAGATGAGATCAGCCACACGGAGTAGGTCTGTCTGTCTGGAAAGAGTCTGAGTCAAGCGTGTCCTATTAAATTAGGGCTGGATTTTCAAAGGAGTTCAGCTCCCGCTTAGGCTCTGTAACAAACAGGCAGATATTCAAAAGGAGTCGGACGTGTTGGGTCATACTGGCTGCTGAGCTGAAGTCCTTTGAATATCCAGCCAAAACCATCGCCGTGCCTGCTGCTACAGGCAGAGCCCTTCTGAAATCCAGCCCCACAGTGGGATCCACATCCTGGGAAACCCAGCTCATCCCTGCCCTCCCACATATTGCACTGCAGTAGGTGACGAAACTGTGATAACCGCCATGTCCTTATGCATGCGGGGAAGCAGCTCCCTGTCAAAGCACGGCTCTGGCAGCTTTGCCCTTTGATCAGCTCAGCAGCATGGGTCAGGAGAGCTGAGCATGAAGGTTTCCTTGCCTTTTGTTCTGCAGAATTAGCGGAGTTAATCAGAGTGACAGCGACTTCTGCCTCAGCGCAGAAGAAAGGTCAGTGGCTCAGGCTGGATGCGCAACTGTTTTCTAGGCAGTTGGAAAACAACACCGTGACAGCTCATAGCATACATGCTGCTGGCACGGAGGCTCTCCTGAAGGGATCAGTGGGGAAGGTGTCTGGAGGAGGACTCCATTCAGCTGGCTTGCTGCTGCACCTCAATCGACCCTTTCCTATGCTGCACTGCGAAGGTATGCCACCTTTTGTCACTGCGCACTGCTTTTGTGTCACCTGTCTGAGACACAACGCTGCTCTCGGCCAATGTGCTCATTAGCTGCGCTGCTGGGTGTGCATTGTGCTGGGCTCAGGGTCTGTCGCCTCGGGCATCCTGGTGCCGGAGGAGCTGCAGGGCACTGGTGCTGGGTGTCCCCTTCCCACTGTGTCCCCCCAGTACCTCCGTGCCTCCAGCTGGGCAGGCCTTGCTATTGCTTTTATGTCCTTCAGTCACTGTAACGCACTTCTGTGAACCTGCAAAGCCCCCCGATGAGCTGCTTTTGAGCTGGGGTCACTGGAGGTGCGACAGCTGCAGTGAGGGCTCTCCCTGGCAGCTGTACCATGGCCTCGCTTTCCCCACGTCTTTTAACTATAGTTGAAGCAGACACAGGAGTGGTGGCTCTCAGCAGAAGCATTAAATGCAGCCTCTGTGTCAGTAATGTGACCTCTTACCTTCCTCTGATCCCAATTACAAGCGCTTGCTTTTGCTGTGGACATCCACTCACGTGTTTAATTAGTGGATTCTTTCTGTCAAAGATATTAGCAGCCATGACACCAAGCCCTAATTCAAGTAGTTTGCATTAGTCTGCAGTGTTGATGCCTTCATTTACCCCCAGTCCTAATTAAATGCATCTGGATATCTGCAGAGGGAGCTCTCATGATCTCTCTGTGGCTCTAATTAAAATGGCCTGGATGTCCATGACGTTGGTGCCCGTCAAGCCTGTCACCAGGAGGTGATGCCCACCCTGGAACTGGCTGAAGAAGGTATAGGAGTCGTTGTTGCTGAGAAAGGCCTCCACATTGAGGCCCTCCTGCAGTGCCTCGTCCACCAGCTCCGGGCTGCAGAAGGCCCCCGCCGCCTCCGTGGGCCCATCCTGCCCATCCGTTCCCCCGCTGAGGAAGACGATCTCGCACCTCCCCAGGAAGCTGCCGGTCTCTGTAGCCTGTGCCCTGTGCAGCCCCAGCCCCACGCGCAAGGCCAGCTCCTGGTTCCTCCCTCCCTTGCCAGTTCCTTGAAGCTGAACCGTGGTTTCTCCGCCAGCCAGGATGCAGACAGGTCTTTCGCGCCCTAATCCTTGCAGGGCCTGTAGAAACTCAGCAAGGTTCAAACCCGGGATCTCTAGCTCTGCCGCCAGCTGCAGGAGATTCCGTCTCACCTCATCACCCAGTGGCCCTTCTCCGAGGCTGGCAAAGCCCAGGCAGACCAGCTGGATCAGCTGGCAGTACAGCGCAGCGACACAGCCGACTTCCCCGCAGATCGCTGCGCTCAGAATCAGAGTCGCGTAGCCCAGGCCCTCAGCTTGGCGTTTGGCCTCATCTAAAGCCAGCGTGTTTGATCCGATGATGATGTTGCAAACGTGGGAGTAGTCTTCTGGAGCAGTGGGCTTGGTGGGAGAGCTGGACAGAACCGTTTCTACTGACTTGGGCAGGTTGTGCAGCAGGTTGTATTTGGCGAGTATCTGAAGGCAGTCTTGGACGCTGTGGGAGCTGGCAACAGTGGGCCCACTCGCTATGATGTCCAGGGGGTCACCAATCACATCAGAAAGGATGAGGCTCACCACCTACCGAGAGAAACACCTGCAGATCATCGTGGGAGGCAGAGGAAGGTGGCAACGCAAGAACCCTGGCATAAGCACTGCTCTGAGTTACACTTGTGCCATGCCCATGTCAAAGCAGATGGAAACAGGGGCAGATCTTGGCACACTTTTGTTTTAAGGTCCCATGAGAGCCACCTTGCCCTTCTCGAACTCACAGATCTAAAACATCTTTGATGCTGACCATCACATTGGAAGATGTAACCCGTGCCGCTGCACTTGTCAGGCTGGTAACCTAGTGTGGGTTCAGCAATGGCACACACTGACAGCAGTCCCTGGGGAGTCAAGGATCGGACCCAGCCTCAAAAGCGTCGTGGTGGAGCACGAGCATGTTGGAAGTGCCTGCTGGGTGAGGGCTGGGGTCTCCTGAGAGTGGTGTGATGGGACGGCTGATATTTGCAGTCTGAATTCCCCTTTCTCCACCTCTGTCTCCCTGAGAGTTTGGCTCCTCAATGAAATCTGAGCAACAGAGTCCCAAAACAGTGTGCAGAGGTTGTTCACTCAGTGAGGAAAAAAAACAACCCTGCAAGCACATTTAGATTAAACCCCTATTTTGAGGGCAGATGGGTGATGTCTGGGCAAGCAGGGGCTTCCGCTGGGTTACCTGTGCAGGATATGCGAGCCGGGCCAGCCCTCCACCCTTCAGCAAGGACAGAGTCTTCCGAACAATATTCAGCTCCTGTATGGCAGCTCCTCGGGAAGCCAGCATCTTAGTAAGTTTCTCTTTCTCTTTGAGGAGGATGGGAGGGATGGGAGCAGGCAGTAGGGCTGATCCACCCCCTAGGATGCAGAAGAGATATTAAGAACATCAGGACAGCAGGAAAAGGAGGACAGGAGGAAAGCAAGGCTGTTCAATGCTGGAGCCTTTCCTCTTCCCTCACCAGTGTGCAGTGGGAAGGCAAAGGTGTTGGGGAACTATGCTAATATCTCTGGAGAATTCAGTCTTCTTCACTAATGGGTGTTAACCACTGCTGCCCCACGCTGTCTGCAGTCAGCTACGCTTCACCCAGGCAGTGTAAACCTCACCAGACTTGGGTACCACATGCCTGCAGCGTTGCGGGGATGAGAGAGAAGAGCCAGCAATCACTATCCCCACTACATCAGCCTACCGGTGTGTCGCCATACTATTTTTCAAGGACTACCTGGATGGGTAAGCAGGGAGCACAGGCTCCACGACTCACACAGCAGTCAGTGCTAAGCAGATGGAGAGACTGCCTGCTGCTCCATTTATTCAGGACAGCGTGTAAAAACACCAGCCATGGCTGCAGCAAGATTGGAAACTGCTGAACTGCACTCATCTAGGCCTGGGAGGAAAGGAAAAGGGGAGAGAGTAACGCAAAGGACAAAGCACACCCAGAGTCCAGAGTGATAGCCTCATTGATGGGAATCCTGTCTGATACAAGCGGGCATTGGAAATGTGGAAAAGAAGGCAAAGAAAGAAGGTTCTAATGGAAAAGTGGAATGGATGGAAAATACAGAGTAGAAAGAAGCTAGATCTTAGCAGAGAGTGAACGTGCACAGAAGTACAGCTGAAAGCTACTGTCAAAAGGCAAAGCCTGCTCAGAGGTTTGAGACGAATCAGCATCAATAAAACATGATGAGCAAGAAAAACAAATGCAAATGCCTGTTTTTCAGTCAATAGCCAGGGATCTAGCTGAGAGGCAGGAGCAGTTGGGAACCGGCTGCTGTGTGGGAGTGCACATGCACAGGGAGCCGCAGCCGCGGGGATATCCTGTACAGGCTCCCTGAAGGGCTGAGGAGTCTCTTGGAGATCCTCGTAGCCAAAGGACAGGAGGAAGCCCAGGGGAATCCCCAGCAAGTGCAGCTAGATTCCAATTGCTTGGGTGTTTGCCTAATGGTACTACTCTCTCTGCACCAAGATCAGGCTCCAGCATCCACAGAGAAACAATCACTGAGCTGAGGAGACCAAAGGGTTTCTACAGAGCTGCTCCAAGCCCCTACATGCTTCTGGCCTGTGACACCCACTCACCCAGCCGAGCTCAGGCTGGGGTAATGTCACTGCATCCTTCTGATGCACAATATCGACCTTCCTTACGCAGCCCTGGGTCTGGGGACAGCCCAGGGCCCCAGCAGACAGGGGCTGGGGGTGTTCGGGGCTGACCCTGCAAGGCATACAGCTCGCTGTTTTGGAACCTAGGGGCCTCATTTTCACTGTCTGGGAAGCAGCAAAGCCCTGGGAAGGGTCAGTCCTGGATCTCAGCTTACAGACTCACACCCCTGCACAAATTCAAAGCATGCAAGTCCACCAAGTGCTTGCTTCTCCAAGTCTGCATCCCCAAATGTAAGGAAGGGGCAGGAAGAAGGCATCTCCTTGCCAAGGGGTGAGAGCAGCTGGCAGGCTGCACCCAGAGGTGCCATCTCACAGTGGTGGCGCAACTGCAGGATCCAGCCTTTACAGCTCAGCCTCTCCTCAGCGCTGGGAGGCAGCGTGTCCACTGCAGCAGCAGGCAGCTCTATGCCCTCCCTTTCTGCTTCCCTGGAGAAAGGCTGGCAGGAGAAGGGAGAGGAAAAGTCGCAGAGGTGCAAGTGCCAGTGCTGAAAGAGCTGTCACAGCACAGTTCTCCCCCACTGCACGGCCACATGTGGGCAGGCAGCTGGAGGGCCCTCGGCAGAGACCATTCCCTGGGATCCCCACACTACCTGAGATGAGCACGAGGAGCAGGTCGTCTGCAGTCAGGCCCCTAGCCAGCTCCTGGATGGCAACTGCTCCCTTCAGAGCCTCTGGGTCCGGGAGGTTGTTCTTGGCACCTTCGATGACCTGGATTTTGCTGCGCGGCTTCAGGAGCATCTCCCTGGTGAGGTAAGAAAGGCAATCACACCATTGACATGTGCAGCTACACAGCTCAGTAGACAAATGAGCCTGGTGTACCAGAGGTGCATGGCGAGTGACCAGGACAGGAAAGTGGCCTTTGCTAAGTGCATCTTCCCCAGGGCTGGGGAGGCAGCACATCCAGTGCAAGAGATGGGCTGTGTCACTGGTGCCACTGGGACATGATGGAGGTTGAATTCCAGGGCAGTGTGGTGGACGGGGTGGGCACCAGAGTGAGGGCAACTGGAAAGGACTGAAGGGGTTCACAGCAACATCCCACAGAGGATAAATCTGGTAGTCTACTCCCCCAAAACTGTCCAGACACAGCTGCCCTTACTGCATTCCTGCTCGCTGCAGGCTCTCCTGGATGCCTAGTGGCACATTGATGATCCCCCGGATGAGGTGGTCTCCCAGGATCTCTTCTGCTGCCGCAGCCATTCCCAGCACAGCTTTGCCGAAACCCACCAGGTACAGGTCCCTCTTAACTGGAAAAGCCCTGCCCTTCACCAGCAGCTGAGGGCACCCATCTCCCTGGAGCTTCACAGCCTTCTTCAGCATTGGAGCTGGACGGACGGTGCCCACCGCGCTGCGGAAGAGGGACAGTGCGTGCTCACAAAGGGACATGCTGCACAGGGTGGCTGGGCTGAGTCAATCTGCTCGGTGGGGTGGGCTTGTACACACTCCGCTGACACTGACAAGGCCTCGAGAGCTGGGTCAGCCGGCAGCCTCCAACCTGCAAGGGAAAATGAACACTAGCAGAAGAGACAGGGCCGTCACAGGGAGAGTAGGGAAGCCAGAACATGAACCATGGAGCTCTAGTTCCTGTTTTCTCTAGATAAAGATGCCAAATCAGCAGGATTTTCAATCCTCTGCCCAGGCAGGAGGGAGGGAAGAACCGTGTCACGCTCAAACTATATGTTAGCTTGTGTTCCCCTGCAATCCCATCACCTCCTGCAGGGAAGGTGAGCCCTGGCAGCCAGCTTCTCCATCACTAGATTTGCCACTTGCAAGCCATCATTTCTATTTGCTCAGCATTTGACGCCTTTCCAAACTGTGGAAGCTGCTCTCTGTCCTGGAGAGAGCAGGGTATCTGGGTGGAACAGCTTTTCACTACATTAACTCCCTTCCTCATGCTAGCCAAATGCTGATCTCATTCTCTGGCTGCGCGTTGCCCCATGTGTCCCTGCAGCATCATGCACGGACTTGGGAGAAACAACAGGCTTGCTGGCTGCCTGATCCTTTGCTGCTGGTGCCTACGTAGAGACCAGTAAGAAGGTTTTCCCACCAAACAGCAAATGAACACAAGGCTTCATTCGCCTTTATTTTTTAGTCCTCTCATCATCCATTAAAATCACATTTAGAGCCCAAATAGGACTTCAGATCCAGGCAAAGTTGCCAGACATATCTGTGAAAGCCCATTTGACTCAGTCTCCATTGAGTACTAGCATTATATGCAACAGAGATGAGTGTGGACCAAAGGATCTCAACTGCTCAAGGGCAGACACTTGTCCTGACAGAGGAAAGGCAGCTCCTGCCAACATGCACACTTCTCTCCCAGCATTTCTCCTTCCCTCCGTTAACTGGCAGCAAGTTCACTGCTGGTTTCTCAGGATCAAAGATCCTTGTGATCCGCATCTCTCCCGCTCGTGGCAATTATAGTGCAGGCAATTAAGGCAGGGTGCAAGGAGGCTGAAGCAGCCCAAGCAACACGCTTGATCACAGACCCATTCAAATGACCTGAAAGAGTTAATCCTCTCCCTAGTAAATGGATCTGTTTCAGTGCAAGGACAGTGGCTGGCTTCTTCTGGGAGAGTGCAGCAGTCCAGAGGTCTCTCTGTCCTAACACTCCCATAGCATTGCAAGGTGTTAATCATTAAGCCACGTGAGCTTTCCAACAGCTCTTCTGGGCCTAAATCTGCCTTATTTTGCTGCAAGGACCCAAAGGCTCTGTGAAAACCTCCACACAAGCACCTTCTCAGGCTGTGAAACTTGGTTACAATCTGAAATCTATTGGACAAAGGACTTGCAGGTAGAACTTTATGGAGAATCATAGGTTTGCCGGAGAAAAAAATGATTCAGTGCTTGAGAGAAACAGATTTTAAAGGCAAAACACAGGACAGATAAACTACCTACCTACACTCCCTTTAGGTACTGGTCAGAATTGGCTTTTCAATCATAAGGAGAGATAAAAGACAGAGTGTCCCAACTACTTTGTTACCAGACTCATAAACTCAGGAGAGCTGGTGCTGCCAGCAGTTTAAACCACTGAGCCTCAGCCCTCTTACAACGAGGGCCAGAGTAAGCGTACTAACAAGTCAGCAGTACACTTCTCAGGAACTGAGATTAGCATCTCCGTTGCCAGCAGGTCTCCGATTCACCTGGCAGCACAGCACAATCAGAGGAAGGTGTTACAAAACAGAGGTGCATCACGCCCCAGGTCGCCTCGGCTGAGCTGCGCTAGAGGGTTTGAGGGAGTGGTTGGAGAAAAAGGCTTAAATGGAGCCAAAGGAGTTTAAGAAAATAAAGCCCCAAAGCTTTTAACAGGCTCTGTCTCTTGCCTTGATGTTTCTGTGCACAGCTGACCCAGAAGACCAGGGGAATTGAGCACAACCAGACCTGCAACTGTGGCTCCTGTCACATGTGCCCTCCCGGAGGCTCCGCTCAGCTCCAACTCCAGACACGGCACAGCAGGCGCGAGTTGTTTAAAAGCAATCCTCTCCTACTGGACCTGAAAAAAATAAATGCAGCTTAATTCATCCAGCACTTGTGTACATACTGCTAATGCTCGCTCTGGAAAGCATTTCGCTACAATAGCAGGCATGTAATCTGTTTTCTGCACTCTGAACTCAGATTATATTTTAACCATCGAGGCCTGATCCAGAATCTGTTGAAGTCGGCACGCATCTTTCTGTTGCTTCTAAGGATTTTAGGGCATGCAGCCTGACACTGATCTCAGTGCACAGGTGTAAACGCAGAGTAAATCTGTTGTAGAACCCCCTTGCAGTCAGAGGTTATCCAACTTTACACCAACGCAACAAAAAGCTGAATTTGGCATAGGCCCATTAGCTTTGGAGGTCTCAGTGTGTAACTCTGCTCCCTGTCAGCTCTGATTAGACACGCAGGCTCACTGGAGGCTCCCCTTGGAATGGGGGTGCTGGTAATGATGCCACAAATCCATTTTAATGTAATTTATTTACACAGTCTCAGGCACTGGGTATGAAATGTCATCAGGGAACAGCTATAAATCAGTGCTATGAAATCCACTGTAGATATTAACAAAAAATAAAACTCCTACTCATTTTAGTAGGGCTTTAAAAACAAGATCAAGAGAACTGAACACTACCCCACACCAAGGCATAGGCAGCCTTGGAAAGAAAAATAATCCAAATGGCAGCTCCCAGATGACCTCCATGGATGGTGGGTCTAGAAATGATGTAATTGCCAGTTAGCTGCTGCATCTTGCACATGGGGAAATCACATCCTCACATCCCTGCATTTTCCTCTTCCCACAGCTGGCTGGGGGGAGAAGGGGCTGATGATGTGACTCATGTCGCTTCACACACTAATTTGTCCCCCAGTTTCTCATGGAAATCACATGAGAACGAGCCCTCTTCTATATGGATGTAAGGTGACATGCTATAGGCACTAGTGTCGGGTTCTACACCTTCCCTTTGTCCCTACTTGGGATAATTCTCAGTTGGGCATAGTCTTTTGGAAAGTATTCTAGAAGTTTGCACTCCTCTTAGGAGGAAAATGATGCTAAGAATTGCATGTTCCAAAGAGAGCAGGAGGACAGCAAAAGGGCTTTAGATTAATCCCCTTTAAATGAAAACTTCCTCAGCTTTCACTGATGAATAATGCTCACCGTCTACATACTTGTTGGCGTGCATTACCATTATAAGCTCATTCTTCATAGGGCTCCTCCTAAGCCTGCAGAAACTTAGACCGCTAAAACTCTCACAGCAAAAAGCAGCAAAACCCCAGCTCCTCATTTTCACCGTCTCTGGGAAAGAGGGAGGGAGAGGAGCTGGACTGTGATAAAATACAGGCAAAGTGCTCATATGCATTACCTTTCATTAACTTTTTAATTAAAGCAGTTCTGCAGGCAAGGAGCCAAAGTCAGAGGGAAACAGAAACAATCCAGCACTAGGGGCAGACATGTGGTAAACTGCCAGGTAAATTGGATGGTGGCATGAGACCAAAAGCAAGGACATAGGGGGGCATAGTCTGAGCCATAAGCTTGGAATCACACTGGGGAGGAAAACAGTGAACAAATGAGCTGGCCATGCCCGTGCAGTGAGAAAAACGAGCCATCGCCTCGCTCCATGGCAGGAGCCAGAAAAATATTCCCTTCTAGGGGCCAGTCTGCCATCGCTGGGCAGAGCTGAGCTATTCCAGATGCTGTGGTTGGAGGTTTGTTCGAGGGTTTGCATCACGGGCTTGTGGTTTTCTTGAAGTTGGGGCAATCGGGCTTGTTGCAGGCCAACCCAATCACACACCCTGGGCATTTCAGGTGCTGCAAGATTGGAGGATGCTGTGTATTAATGCTCTGGGACGGCTAATTTAACTGAGATCTTCAGGGGTCAAAGGTAGTTTATTTTTAATATCATCAGGACTTCTCTGGATTTCCCCCAGTGTGGCAGTGATTGGTGGCTGGCCCACCGCGTACAGGGTCAACTCCAAAGTCCCGGAGGGGCTTGGAAAAAATTTGAGACGGCATTGGATCAAACCCCAATTGTTTGAGGATAATTTTGAGCTCAGGCTCTAAAAGACAGATTACATCTTTGTTACAGCAGTAAACTACCAGACACAGCAAGTTTTAACAGTGTCTCTTGCTACTCGTTTTTCTTGCTACATGACTTTCTTCTGGCCTCTTGGTACATAAATTACCGTTAGACTCACCGAGGCTTACCGCTTCCATTTTTCATGCATTACCATGGGAGTTTACCTTTGAAGTACAACGGAGCAGAGATTTTACTGCCTTAAACTCCCAGGTTCCCACTTACTGACACATCTTTTCTATCATTTGATATATCAAATTTAATTCGCCTGGTGAGCCCTGCTCAAACTCAAACTTGCTGCTCCAGATGGTCCCAAACGCATTACGAGAAAATTTTCCAGGAGATGCACTGAACCCAAGAGGAAAACAAAGCGGTGAAGGTTTGTTCCAAGTGACTATTCTAGGAGGATTAGATGGGGGATTTTTCAAGACTAATCTCTTTAAATGAAAATTTCAGAATTTGATTAATTTTTTAATCTGCACATGGATTTGCATAAAATTACCGCACTGCCTCATTCACATTTTGCAAAAGAGAAAATGTCTGCATCTCGGACGGACCAACTCATCCCTGGTCAGCTATGAAGGGTCCGGTACATAAGTGGGTGTGCAGGGACAGGGTGAAAAGTCCTTTTGCCCGTGCCCACTGTGGTGCTCCTGCATCCACAACTGGGAAAGAGGATGATGGCGGACAGAAGCAGTACGACGAGAGTGCAGAGCCGCACAGAGGGTTTGCTAGGCAGGCAAGGGAGAAAGTAGGATGGAGTCCAAATACCTTTGTTTCAAGAATATGCTGAGCTCTGGGACACCCGGGAGTCCTAATTTCCAATACACGGCTTTCTATATGTTTCTTGGAAAAGAAATATGTTGCACTCATGACTGATTTACTCACCAGGAGAGTGTCAACAGGGTCTCTTTGCCTTTGATGGGGAATGTAGCCTAAGGCCAAACACAGGGAAGATAAGTGTTCTGTTCAGCTTTTTATATATATATAGATCAGTATCATTAGTAAAAAAATTAACTGGATTTGACATATGCATCTTACTAGTTTTTCTAGGTCACACTCCCTTCACTCCCTATATACCTTTTGGAAATGATTTTCCCATGCACTGGGGATTGCAGGGAAGAAAAAATTTTCACTAAAAAAATCCTTCCGTAGCTCAACGCAGAACACTACTACCCTGAAGCCAAGTCCGTGCCAAGACTACTTCCTTTCATGATGTAATTTCTCAAACTCCCTATTCTGAGTCAACTTGCAATCAAAATTGAGAGTAATTTAAAATACAGGGAAGGATCACAGTATTCTAGAGAAGATGAAAAGTTGCCAGCCTTGAGGACTGGAATAATAGAAAGGGTCGAAATTCAGCATTGCAAAATACAAGGTCATGCTCTTTGGGATTAATAACAAAAAATTATGAGCTCCTCCGTTGGAAATAACTTAAGAGGAGAAAGAGCCAGGCATATTAATCAGTCACAGGATGACAATTACAGCTGCCCTCTAGGCTGAGACAAGAGGCTATGGGGAAAGTGGAAAGTGGCAGATGTAATCTACCTTGACTTTAGTGAGGTTTTTGACACCATTCTCATGAGCATGCTGAAGAACTGTGGGCTGGGCAAACACACTGTTAAGACTCACTGAAAAACAGTCTGACCACTGGGCTCAGAGGGTAGAAATCAGTGGCTCAGGGTAATCAACAGGGACTCTGTTGGGGTTCGTGTCACCTACGGCTTCATTAGCGACCTGGAGGGTAGCTCAGAGTGCCTTATTTAGGGGAAGTGCTGATGAAGCCACCCTCCAGAGAAACGGTGATAAACTCAAGGTCAGAGCAAACAGAACAGAAACCTCATGATGCTCAGCAGGGAGAAGTGTGAAGTTTTGCTGCAGGGGCAGGATCCCCATGGATCAGGGTGGGCTGGGAGACAAGCAGTGCAATCAACTAAGGAGCAACCTAATAGCAGCTCCACCTACTTGAAGGGTGATTATAAAGACAATGGAGATGAACCCTTCTTGGTAGTGGCAGAAAGTATAAGAAGGAGCAATGGCCACAATTTGCAAGCCAGGACGTTCACGTTCGATATTAGCAACAAGTTCTTTATAGGGAGCGTTGCACAACACTGCATCAGGCTGCTCGGAGAAGCTATGGTCTCCACACTAGGCAGTTTTCAGGATTTGGCTAGAAAAAGCCACAGCCAAGCTGTTCTTGTACTGGTGATAGTCCTGCACTGAGCAGGAGGCTGGAGTAGGCAGCTCCAGAGGTCCCTTCTCCCCACACATCTGTGATCCCATGTTGTCACAGCAGGGACAGGGTTCGATGCTCCAGAGCATCATGCTTAATTTCAAGAACTCACAAAGAGATGCCAAGTTTTAGGATACAAGTCCCCACACAAGCCCTCAGTAATAACCATTAACCATCGAGAATCATCACTCCCAGCAGAGTCCAACAGAAATATATTCACCTGAGCAGCGCTGTATCCAGAAGCAAGCACGGGTCTGTCTGTATTGTGCAGGTTGTGGTAGTATCTAATATAGAAACGCATAGGTAGAATGACTGCATTTGATCAATATTACTCAAGCAGCAATTAAACATTTTTTTCATTAGCTGGTTTTGCAGGGGCATTATCCATAATTCCTACTTAATGTGACATTTTGCTAGGAGATCCAATTATCCTGCCAGATAAATTCCAGCTTGGTATAAACTGACAAACTAAGTTCCAACGATTAGGAAGAAAGGCAGAAGAAAGAATAAAAAGGGAGTGACAAAATACCAAATCAACAACCCACGGTGTTACACAACTCTAAAACTTAGCTAAGTATTGTAGGTGTTTTGAAGTAAATTGTCTTATGATGGTATTGGTGAGTCACCTTCAGGTCCCGCGTGAGATAATCCAGGCTTTGATCCTGCAATTTACAGTGTGCAAAAGGCACTCTGCCGTTCTGCGCTTCTGTAATATCTCTTATCACCTGAAAATCAATTGTAGGTTTTGAACGGACCCGCAGTGGGGTAGCTGACCCTTAGACCCTCGGAAGCAAAGAAGGCGTCTTTTGTTGAGTCTCCCTAGACTCCTCTGTGAAAACCTTGTCTCCGTTTCAAAGTAAGAATTGGTGAATGGTTCTGCTGAGCCAATCCCACCACAGCATGAAATGGGGAATCATGTCTAAACCTGTAACGGTGTACTGAAGTAAGCAAACAGAAAGAGCAAGTAATTGCAGAAAATACTTTTGTTTCACTAAATCGTATATGCACATAAAATAATTAAGCATGTGTGAATGATGTGCACGCACACCTTGGACAATAGTTCCCTTACTTTTCTTTGACCACAGGAGGGCAACATTATTCTAAAAGCAAAATCAAACTCTGTTCCTGAGACTATGAAAAGAAAATGCAATTAACATTTATGAAGGCATTTATGGGTGGGTTTTTTTTTTCCTTTTGATTCAGAGTTTCTGGAGCACCGAAATGACGAAAGATCTGGCGTTCTAAAATTAAAACAGCGGGATGCTGGAAATCTTTGTGGGGTGGGCTCTGTGTGTGTGTGTGTAGATTCTTGCAGCTACTGTTATACTCCAGGAATAACATTTTTTAAGGGAAGAGATGGACAGAAACACGAACACAGAGCCTGACATCAGGATCCGTCATAGAAAAGAAAAATAACAGTTCCAAGGTTACGAAGCACCAGCCTCCAAGGCCAAGGTGTCTCTCAAAGGTGAAGTGTGCGTTGCTCATCTTTACGTGGTGCGAGGCCGTCGTGCTATAGCTGTGGCGTTTCCGTAGTACCCCTTGGAGGCCAGTTTTTAGAACAATAAAAAATACTGGGACATAAAAACGTGCGATGATTGAACCGACTCGCGGAAAATACGAATGGGAAAGCCATCGCTGCGTGTTTCAAAGCCGGGAACGCCCTCCTGCCGCCGGGGAGCGGCGCCCGGGGCTGTCCCCAGCGGGTCCCGCCAGGGACCTCCCGGCCCTGTCACCGCCGGTCCCCGACGGGACCCCCGGGGGGCCAGCGCAGGCCGCGCATCCCCCAGTGCCGCTTCCTCGCCGGTTACCACGGGAAAGGCGGAAAAAAACCACGTTAAATTCCGTATGGCGTTTATTACGCGCGGCCCAAAGCCGGCGCGGGGGTCGCCGCGGCTGCACCTCACAGCCCCCGACCGACGCCAGGCCCCGCTCGGCACCGGAAGTGACGCCCCCCCCCCCCGGCCCCCACCAGCAGCGGCGCGAAGCCGTTGCCCGCTCTACGGGATGACGTCACACCCTCAACCTGACTCCCACGAAGGACGGGTGGGGAATGGCATGGCGGCCCGGCCCGGCCCGGCCCAGCCTTCCCCTCCCCTCCCCTCCCCTCCCCTCGCATCGCATCGCATCGCATCGCATCGCATCGCATCGCATCGCCCCTTTCCCCACCTCAGGCCCCGCGGGTGGCGGGGGACGCCGGCAGCCGCCGCGGGAGGGCAGTCCTTCCTGCCACACTCAATATGGCCGCCCGGGCCCGCTGCGCCCTCCCCCGTCCCAGCAGGCCTTGCGCGGATCCCGTTTCCCCCCTCCTTCCCAGTGTGCCCCGCGCGCCGCCCCCCGCCGTTCCCCGAGCAGCAAGATGGCGGACACAATGAGGAGGAGCCGCCTCTCCGCGGCCTGAGTGGGCCCAGCCCAGCTGGAGGGCGCCGGCCGCCCCGGCCCGCCGCTCCTCCCCGCCCTCCGCCGCTCCCCGCCGCCCCGCGAGGTCCCCCCCGTCCGCTCCCGCCGCCGCCCGGAGCCCCGCCCCGGCTCCCCACAGCCCCGCCGCCGCCCTCAGGCGCGGCCCGGCCCGGCCCGGCGGCGGGATGAAGCTGACGGACAACGTGCTGCGGAGCTTCCGCGTGGCCAAGGTCTTCCGCGAGAACTCGGACAAGATCAACTGCTTCGACTTCAGCCCCAACGGCGAGACCGTCATCTCCAGCAGCGACGACGACTCCATCGTTCTCTACGACTGCCAAGAGGGCAAGTGAGTGGCGGGGGCCCGGCCTGGGCCGTTCCTGAGGGGGTTACCTGCCTTCCGGAGGGCTGGGGGGTTTCTGGGGTGGAGGGGGGGGTGCCGTGAGGGGTGCCGGTTTGGCTGCTGCCTGTTGGGAGCGCGCTGAAGAGGTAGCAGGTTTGGCTGGTAAGCTTTGGCTTTTCTTTCTTCGTTTTTTAGCGTAGGCTTGTAAGTGAAACTGTAGCGATGTCTGACCCGGAGGGTGGGGTGTGGGGGATTCTAAACAGTTAAAGTGGGGCGCGGAAATGGGAGCAGCATGGTTTTGTCCGCATTAACGGGTGTCTCTGCTTGTTTTGTCTGGTAGGCTGGAGCCAGCCATGGTGATTTCCCACGTGTGAGAGAGTTCACTGCTGTGAGAACTAAGTAGTTGTTGAGCTTAAGGGGTTGAGTCTGATCACGTTTCCAGGCCTCGGGATGGTTGCAGATACACAAATTTGACTTTTCATGCTTCCCTGGGCTTAAGTCTCACTAGTTAAAATAGAGGCAATTGCTATGAGCAGCTACAAATATGTAATCTTAAACAGCCTAATTTGGCTGTAACTTCTTGGATAAATGTTTTAAGCCAAAAGGCTAAGATGGTGTGGCGTGCGTTTATTATAACTTCTAAAAATTTGATGGTATTTTTATTCTTCAGTGGTGCCTGAGAACGTTGCAGATAAAGGTGGTCCTCTGTGCTTTAAAACCTTTTTTTCTAGTTGCGTTTTTGTCTGTAAAGCACAATTTAAATACAAGTGCGATTTACATGCATCTTCAAACGTTGTCTTAATTTATATTTAATCAGTCAAGGTGTTTATTGTTTTCTGTTACTTATAGGTAATGAATTAAGGTGTGTGTGTTTCTCACTGAACAGAGTTGTCCAGTTTATCTTTCTTTTTTCATTGATCACACAGTGCTTGTCCTGTCCTACGGATAAAACCCTAGAAATTTGTGCAGCACTTGAGATATGGTGCTCTTGTTCAGAGGATAAAAGCATGCAAATAAGACCACCAGTGATACTTGCAGTTGATGTCTTGGAATGTATGCAAAAGACATTTGTATTCTATGAGAAGTGGAAAAAATTGAGCCAAATGATGTCATTATTCCATTAAAAACTTTCTTGGTTGGTAAAAGTATGTATTTGACTGCTTTAAATTCTTTTAAATTTTAAGTTTTAATTTTCATGTGCTTCTTGGTGTAGAGATGTAATTCTGAGGTGATTTTTCTTTTTTTTCTTTTCTTTTTTTTTTTGTAAAGTCAAGACCTTAGAAAGCATCACATATATATATATATGTATAGAAAGTGAAAGAAAAATGAGCATGTGTGTTGTAGGAGAGAGAATAAAAAGCACCGGATAATGCAGGAATGAAAAAGAAATGATTTGGAAGTACCAGGGGGTACATGTGTCAGTGTTATGTATATTTTCTAGTAAACCAGATATTCCTAGTCCTCCTGCTTTTTCAAGCAGACCACGACATCATTCTTGCTGTGTTTGAAAGATTGCACCCTGCATATTCTCTTAATTTTGTAGACCACTTACTACATGTTATTTTACACTTCTCTTCAATTTGCTTGCTTTACACGTTAAAGTTGTTGGGGTTCCCCATCTGATAGAGTGAACTCTTATTTGAAATCATTTAATTTTTATTTAGGTAAGGATAGGTAATTTTATACATACTGTGCCTGGCATGGATTGTATTCTAGATCCTAATTATACACAATAGTGGAAGGGCTGAGTGATGTTAATGCAGATCGTATTGATTGCTCCCCCCTTTCAAACTTGTAAAGAATAGTTTGATGGGTTGGGAGGCATTTGGTCCTTTCATCCATGTCTCCATCTAGCCCTGACGTATGCTTTACAGTCAGAGGATTTGCTTTAATTAAGTTAAATGTAGAAGATCGATGGTTGTCTACTGCAGTGCTACAGGGCAATGAGAGTAGTTTCGTCAAGGTAACCCCTTTTTCAGGATGGATTTCTCTAGTGGTTATAAAATTAATTTGGAAGTTTCTCATATACTATCAATTGATGTAAAAGCATGTGATTTTTAGAGGTACCTAGGGATGCAGGGTGCAGTTTTTCTCTCACCTACAAAGTTTTGGCTGTGAATTATGTTGTCACTAGAGATTCATGTGGAGATGACGAATCAAATCTGTGAATGACTGTTGTGACATGGTGGAATGTGGCAGTTTCAGGCCTATAGTTTATTTTGTTTCTTAAACCACAGTTTCAAGGGCCTAGAACTCTCACCTTCTTGTATGTGTCATTGCTAGTGAATACAATGGCCAGGAGGAAATGTCCTGCTTGCTGGGTTTCAGTATAGGATACGCTACTTCATCAAATGGCCTGAATGTTAAAACTTTTCCCCATGTAAAAGTTGCAAATTTGGGTTTTTTCCCCACTGTTAATGAGCAGTTCTGCTGGTAGAATTAAAATGCAACTGTTTGGTTATACGTTAGGTACATCCTGACCTAGTTTGCTTTGGTTTGCCGTACTAAAATGAGCCATACACCTGTGAGAGTTGGTACCAGTATGACCAAGCCCCATCTCGGTCAACTTCAGTTTCCAAAAGTGTCAGGATGGTTTAAACAGCCAAGAGCTGACAAGACAAGATTATCTCCTTGAAACACAGTTTAGGCAAGAAGCTTGAAAAATTTGTCCTGCTTCTTCATGAGCATCCAATAATTTTGGACCTGAGATTCCACTTCAATTTCAAAATGTGTAAACAATTAAATTGTTAATCTTGTTTTTTTTTTTTTTAACCTGTTCTGCATCACCAAATACCTCCACAGTAGGCTGGCTCAAAAGTATAACGAAGAATCTTACCTGTGTCTGTTGGGGCCTAAGAATGAACTCTGAAAACTTGTAGAACGCGGTTGTGTGTTGGGATGTGCAGCAGTCCTTGAGGCTGGGAACAGGAGGCTTGTGGCTGAGTTTGTAACCCTGGTATGATACAATGGTGGTCTAGCAAAGGCTTAGCTTGTACTTCAATATATATCAATTGTGTATTATTTATACAAATAAAGAAGTGGTGGATGTGGGCTCCTGCTTAGCCATAGTGTTCACCAGACAAATCAGTGAGCCTGGTTCTGGATGATGGTTTTACCCGCAGTAGGAGTGATTCAAACCAAGGCACAGATATTATTACAAACCTTGCCTGTGTTTTGTTTCATTTTTATAACAGATTTGACTTTGATCTCGTAAAACATTTTTCTTCAGTGACATCGCCTGATTTGCAAGTGGGCTAGATAGATTAATTAAAACTTGGAATTATGTTTAGGCATTGTGATTCGTTTAAAAAATATGTGAAACTTCGTTTTCTTGTTTGTCTTTTTAAATACTCAATCGTCAACAGGTGGTCAATCTTGTATGAAATGACATGTTTCTGCATGTGTCAGCTTACATGAAAACTTCACCTTTCTTAAAACACAGAAGTACTTTCTTTCCTCCTCTTTGGTAAATGTACTTTTGTCCATCTGTCGATCTTTAGTGTCTGTGTATATTCATTTATTCTCAATAGAGCTTCTAAGCTTTAAACTTTTTGTAGATAAGGAAGAGCCAGGCTAGGCATGAGAGTCTTGGTATGTTTTGAGGTTGGTGGGGTTTTTTTGTTGGTTATTTTTTGGTTGGGGTTTTTTTTTTCCAATTTGGTCAACATCATAGCTGAGGTAACTACAGAGAGCAGTGTGGGGAAGTGTATGTGTAATGTTACAGAATTTTGGTGCCTAAATTTAATATTTGATGTGGTGTTTTCAGTTTGTAACATGTTTGCCTCTGAAAATTGATTTCAAAATCTACTGGAGGAACTGAGGAAGAATCTGTTGAGATTTGGTCTAAGTGGTACAGGTGGTGTATGGGTTTTAATTACACTTGCTGTATTGGCTTTCAGTTAATGCAAGCTTGGCCCCAGCAAGTTCGTTTGAAGTCAAAGCCCTGTGGCTTCTGCTGTTTGAGAGTTAATCTTTAAAAATTAATATCTATTTTTGTTCTGATATGAAAAATCTCCAAGTCATGCTCTTGTTAGGGTGTGTCGATTTGAGGCTAATGAAAACAAGGAAGAAGTCAAGCATTTTAGAAATACCTTGTCTGAGGGTGTAGTCTGATAAACTTTTCTTTTGGCAGCAGTATTGGTTTGAACCACTCCTGCTGTTTGTGTCCATTCCCATGCTATCATCTTTGGTGTGTGTTGGTAAAATATTTTGTGGGCCTGTGTAATAACCAGAGTTATGAATTTCTGGCTTAAAAATAACTCCTGGAAGAGATTGTATTATTTCTGGTGTTGATTGGTTGACTGCCCAGCTTTGAAACCTCTGTGCTACCTCAGTTTTGCAAGAAAGAGGAAGGAAGGTGGTGGAGACCTTGTACTGCTTAAACAGGTGCTGCTGCAAGATACCCCATACCAGCTACTTCTAAGTTTACTTTGCAGTTTAAATTTCTAGTACCACAGTACATCGCTTGCTTACCAGACCCCTAACAATCTAGTTCTGTATATTGTTTTTGCTGTCACTGTAATGTCTTTAATTCTGTTGCAGAATGTTACATTTGAGTTTCATGCTTTAATTAAGATTGGATATGAGTATAATTCTCCAGTAGTTTGAGTCCCTGTGCTAGCATTACTTTTATAGACTACTGGTATATCTATGTGTTTGTGTTAATACTGAGAAGCCCTATTCTGAATGAGACACCCAGTTCTAGGTTTTGAAGTAGCATAGAACAAAAAGACAAATTATTCTCAATCTAAAATAAGCAGCAGATGAATTAGAGATTTGGATGGGCCAGGGAATGGTGAGGCAGTGCTGCTTGACATTAAGGACTCATTATGCCAGCTCCTCGTATTCTTTTTACAGTAGACATGGGAAAAAGAATTTTTGGAGGAGACAAGTGCGTTTTGCAGGTGTTACGGGGAACTCCTCAAGCCTAGGAATGGTCTTAGAGAAAGCACCAAGGTGCTTGTTTGAAAATCAAATACGAAAACTTTTATTTCCTTGTATAAAAACATTGGACTACTTGAAACAATCTTGTAATATCGCAATAAAAACAGGCCTTGTTAATGGGGTGAGTTTCAGTTTGAGCTTTTTGTTGCAGTGAGTGCAATTGTTTCTGCTTCCTTCTGACAGACCAAAGAGAACGCTATATAGTAAGAAGTATGGAGTGGATCTCATCAGGTACACACATGCTGCCAACACTGTCGTGTACAGCTCCAACAAAATAGATGGTAAGTGATCCACTAGATTTGAGCATATTTAATCTCCTTACACTTAAAACTACATGCCTGGACAAATAGCTCTTAAGAGCCAGGAAAAAATTATAGACACTTTTCAGTGATAAATGCACTGTCAGAGACAGAGGAATTAATTTTCAACTCTAATACACACCTTGGTGATATTCCCTTGTGCATGCTGATGTGAGTTTTGGTCACTGCTGCAATAACTAAGGGATGAAACATTGTTAGTGTGATAAAAGTTCAGTTCTTGATTCTGCCAGTCACCTTGCTGTTTGATACCAGTGCCACCAGTCAGACTCTGTGCCTTAATTTCTTACATGTGAAATGAGGTAGGAAGAAGATGTGGCCAGAAGGTGGGCTAAGCACCGTATCTCTGTCTCGTACACACACGAGTCAACTGCAAAGGAAGGGAATGTTTTTCCATTCTCTGTACAGAGCAGGGAGGGCAGGAAGTTCAGGTAACTTATCAGACCATTAGCCAAGCCTGGAGGAGGTCTCACAGCTCTTCTGAGATGAGCTTTGCTTCTGTTAATCTGTTTTTTCCATGTAATAGACAAAAAACCCATTTTCATACCATTTCTCCACAGTCAGTGTCTGCGATAGCTATGCTGTGTAAATCGATGACATTGAAGGGCTTCTAGAGCTTCGTGACAGGCTATCAATGTATTTGAGTTTAATTTAAAATTCAAATTTAAGAACTGGCACAGATAGATACATTAATTCTTCTATCAGGCAGTACTTCCAAAGGTTGGAAACAGCTAATGTTAATTTCAAAGTTTGTCTCAATAAGTGGGTTTTAACATTGTATTTGTAAACTCAACCATTTCTGCAACAGGGGTTTTGGTTTGTTTTTTCCTCTGCAGAGATGGAGATTGATGGTAGAGGTGCTCGTGCCTTGTGGTGTGCTTTAGGTTACTTTGGGAATTTAAAAGAGTATGAATTTAGAGCAGGTGGAAGTTACAAGTTAGGAAGTCAGGTTAAAGCAGAACAACCTGGGCCTGAAACTAGAGGAGCAAGAACCTTTCCAACAGATTTGAATTTAACAGTGTAAAAGGATTAAAAGTGTGAGGGGAAGCACTTGCCTTTTTAGTCTGTTTCACAGCCTACTTTTTATTAAGTTATTAGTTTATTATGTCACATTTATTTAATTTACAATTAATTAACAGTTTAGTGAAGCGTTTTTAATGCCATTTTGAGTTGTGAGTTTTTGTTTATAAGCACTGGTAAGCTTTTGAGGAACCAAAACTGAAGAGTTGTCATCCTGTGGGGTAGCATTGTGATGAAAACTTGATTAGAAGAAAAGAAAAACATGAGAGTGTGAATGTATTTGCTGCTGTTATGAACCTTAAGCCTAATAAAACCAACAGTGTGTTCTGTAGGGGTCCAGATACTGCTACTGTAGTCCCTAATGCATGCAGTCTTAGGCAAGGTGCATTGTATTTAACCTGTTACGCGGTTATCGGGAGGGAAAATAAACCCAGGAATATGTTATAGGAGTGCTGGCGCCTGCTCCCAGGCATTTTATGTGCTGAGTTGCTACCAGTCCACTTCTGAAGATTTCGTCAGGACCTTTCAACCTAGCTCTTCTTGCCTGATTCCAGGCTGAGGTAGTAGTTTGTACAGTTTGAGGGTCTATGATACCACCCGGTACAGGAGATAACTGTACAGGCCACTGCCTTGCCTGGGACAGAGCGCTGCCAACAAAAAGGATCACAAAGGATTACAGTTCCCCAGCACTTCCTATTTAGCAAAGGAAGATGAAATTCTGCGTGGATACTTCGGAAATCAGGTAACGACAGTTTTTGCAGGAAAAATTGAGATATGTCTTAATAGCATGCTTGAAGCATGTCGGTTCTAGCCATGATGGGGTGTGACAGTGGTGTTGGGGGTTTATGTTTTGGACAGTCACCTCAGGTCACTTAGAGCCTTTCAGAATGGTGTGTCACCAGCGTCATGTTTCCAGTTTGATCAGTCAGCTTTAGTTTTCTTGTCAAACACTGGAGGGTGATCTAGAACACTGATCTCAGCTTGATGCAAAACCTCAGGCAAAAATGGTAACTTGATAATTTTTTCACAGAAATTAAATTTTGCTTGATGAACCTTTCAAAAAGCTCTGAACACAGTAGCCCTTATGAGTGTTAAAATGCTCTGTGCATATTGCATCCTGTTGGCTCTTGTTCTTCCGAGTTAAAAGTAAAAATGTTCTTTTCCCTCAGTTTATTTTTAGAGCCTCAGCAGGACTTGGTGTTACAGCAGTATGGAGTCTCTTGGCACTAAACAGTGCAGGTGCATAATACCAGTCTCTTCCAGTCAGCAATAACTTAAACTAGTGTCCTCTAACTAGTGTGAGAAGGGATTTTGCTGCCGTTACTCTCCGATAGCAGAGGTTTAGCTTGTGCTCTTCACGTTTCATTGCTCAGATGGATCTGCACATAAAGATTAAAAAGCGGCTTCTGTGCTTTAATAATTGTTTCCTCTTACAAAGATTTCTTTTAATCATGGGAGAAAGCATCTCCCAAAATTCTGGCGGCTCTTGATATGTTCATCTGTACTCAGAATAAAATTACCACTTGAGGAATGTTGTGTTGCTGCTCTGATTTATTCAGTATATTTTTAAGATTGCTTTAGGTGGCCTAAGCTTTAGATTACTCCTCTGTCCTCTTCTTAAAGCTTAACTGCTCTGAGTGCAGAGAATTTGTGAAGCTGTTGATTGTCAGATTGAAATAAAGAAAAGATTTGCTTCTTTTTAATGGTCTTGTCCTGGCTTTGGTGTTCATGGGTTTGTCTTCTCTTTGACTAAATGCTAGAATTCACACATTTCCTATGCTTACCGTCTTGTTGGAGACTTACTTGCTTGGTACATATATTGGTAAGACAGCAAGACTCATGCCGTATAGCAAAAAAAAAAAAAAAGTGGTAGTATCAACTTTGTAAATTTGATGCTCTCAATTTTGTGAGAAAGATGGAATAAAACCTACTAGTACTTAAATTTTAGCAGCTTTGAAACTAACTTGAATAAATCACATGACAGTTTGCCTTCAAGCTGTAATATGACTTCAGACTGTGGGAAGTATCTTTTCCTGGTGCCTGATTTCCGTTTCTGCCTTGGAAACCAAGTTGTTTTATGTCAGTTTCTAACTTGATTCTTTTTCAAAGTCTGAAATCGACTTGAAATCAAACAATGAGACTTTTTGTGGCAAAATTGCTGTTGCTGTAGGGAGCAAGTTTACTGTGTGACCACTTTTAATAACATTGGGTTCATGGTATAATAAAGCTTATGGTTTGTTTGTGTTTTCAGATACAATTCGATACCTCTCCCTGCACGACAACAAATACATTCGGTATTTCCCGGGACATACAAAAAGGTAAGGTGTGGCTTGGAGACAGTACAGGAGAAATCAAAATACTGATTGTAATGAGCTTGAGTTACGTTACGTTTGATTCACTCTGGTTTTTGCTTTGTAGAACTGTTCATGGCAATTACAAGCTTGTACACAACTGCTGGGGTGGGTGTTGCTCCATTCACTTCTTTTACTTGTCTCTGATGCATGTTGTCTTCTGTGTTGCAGAGTCGTTGCTCTTTCAATGTCTCCAGTGGATGATACTTTTATTTCTGGATCCCTTGATAAAACTATTCGACTTTGGGATCTCCGCTCTCCAAATTGCCAGGTAGGATATCATATTCATGTGCACAGTGTGTTGCATTTTCAGTTAGAAGGATGAAAAATGGATGCGTGCTTGTTATAAAACAAAAATACTGCCAGAAACATGTGCTGCTGATTTAGTGTTGACACCTTCCTGGAATGCTGAAGGAACCTCAATCACAAATCTCTGAAATATGTATGTTGCATTGTGTAACACCACTCACTTTCACCAATGTCTCTGCTGGAGAGGTGCTGGGAAGAGCAAGAAATAACACCCACAGCTGATGAAACAAGAGAAGAGCTGGGTGTTGTCCATCAGCTGCTTCATCAGGCTGCTATCCCATGCAGAGTGTTGTCTTTTAGCTGGTATCTCTCCTGAGATGGGAATGGCAGCAGAAGGGGCATTGGGAGATGCATTTTATCTGAGCATTTATAGTGTGTTTGTGTTTATAATTGATGCCTCGATGCAATTAAATTTGATGAAGAAACTGATGATCTAAAGTAACATAGCAGCCATATGGTCTGCCCCCTCCTTGCATCACCTTTGTTGTTCATCAGACCTGTTTGTGAGCAGATTTAACTTTCTAGCAAGGCAAACCCCTATTTGTTTTTATCTATTTATTTTACTGGAATAGTTTACTTTAGTGGAAGCAGGCTTGTGTGGGCTGAGAAAAGTACCAGAGCTGACAGCAGGGGAGGAATGGAAGTCTAGGAGTAGAATCTCCACCTTTTATTGGTGATGAGCTGTTTTGTCCCCGTACTTGGACACATAGTGTTGTAGTCTCATATTTTCCCATCTTACTGGGACCATTTTGCTTATGAGGGGATTTGCTTATGCTGTTTACTTATTCCAGATTATGGAACTGTAAATGCAAAAGGAAGAAAAGGTTACATTTCTTACAAAATGGTTTTATCTGTCTTAAACCCAAGGTTTTTCTGACAAGAAGTCTTAATTTTGCCTTTCTCTGGGAGTGTACTTTTGCCAGTTTGTAAATTTTCCTTGGGATGAATCTCAGTCTCAGAGTTGCTACGCATGAGATAGGGTTATAACTTCAGTAGCAGTTCTGTGATTTTTTGCTAATGCCTGAAGTTGTAAGAATGGTAAAACTAGGACTTGTAACTGGAAGCTGCATGCAGCAGTTTAGGGAACAGGTTGAGGAAGTGTTACTTGTAATTTTCAATTTGCCCATGAGATGGCAGCCGTACTGCCTAGAAATACTACCGGGAAACCAGAGATGTCCCACTTTCGAGAGCCCCGAGTATTAGTTATTAATACAGCCACATCATCCTTCCTTTTCTGGGTACTTTTTGAATGGATGGCAGCTCGATTGAGGTCTTTGTTTGTTCTAATGTAAACTTTGTCTTTGCAACAAATTGGAAGCTCTGCATGATGACATGAAGTAGTCAGAGTTGCCTTTGAGAAGCTGAGTTCTGAACCTTTGTAAACCTTCAAAATTTACAATTGTAATTCAGTTATTCTGCCCGTAGGCTGATGTCCTGCTCAGAGTGGGCTCAAAGGGTGGTGGTAGAAATGCGAGCATCAGTTTTGCAAAATAATTTGGGCTGCTTCTATTTTCTAGGGTTTAATGCATCTCCAGGGGAAGCCTGTGTGTTCTTTTGACCCAGAAGGGTTGATTTTTGCTGCTGGGGTCAATTCTGAAATGGTGAAGCTTTACGATCTCCGTTCTTTTGACAAGGTGAGCTACCCTAACTTCACTTCTTAAACACTTTAGCTTGCAAGAAGTAGTCTAAACTCAGTGCTCAGAGAGAGACTCAGAGACTGGATTTCTTTACTCCAATATACTATCTGGGGTGCCTACTTTGCACCTAGAGAGTTTTCAGTAAGTACACAGAGGTGTACATGCTGTCACCAAATCCTGAAATCCACTCTTGAACCACCGTTAAAGTTTACTTCTGCTAACCCTTCAAGTTATTCCAAACTCCTTTTTAGGCTTTCTGTTGTTGTGGGTTTTTTTCCTTGCTGCTTTTTCTGGAAGAACACTGGCAAAGATGGAGCCAGAGTTGTCAGGAAAGATGGAAATTTCCAAGGAAACTGTAATTGGATGAGCAGCTGAACTGGCTAAGCACGGAGCATAATTAGTTCCATGGTTCTCAAAAAGTCAGATGACAATAACACTGGCTCAAGCTGTTGCTCCAACTTCAATTAGCAGCCTTGTTTGAAAAGTTCTTCCTACCTTAAATTAATTTCTGCTGCTGAGTGTGGTAGAGACTATTTGGTATTGAAACACCCTTCTGTGGCTCTCCTTTGCTATGGAAACTGGATTCTTACTACTTTGAAACTTAGACATGCAGTGACATGTTTTTGCCATGACACTTTCCTTTGGTATCTTGGGACTTGTTTTGAAAAATCTTAAACTTATTCCCGAGATAAGGTTAAAAGCAAACTCTTGTTAGCAGCAATGCATAGAGAGTCTACATTGTATTTCCCATTTTTTCTTTGAAGGGGCCATTTGCTACGTTTAAGATGCAGTATGATCGAACATGTGAGTGGACAGGCCTGAAGTTCAGTAACGATGGAAAACTCATCCTCATATCAACTAATGGAGGGTTCATTCGACTGATTGATGCCTTTAAAGGAGCTATCCTGCATACGTTTGGGGTGAGCATGTTCCCCGTGTTACCTCTCTGAAAACTGGTATTAGTTTTGGGAGCAGGTGCCCTTTGGTTGCCAGATTACTGTGAACATGCACTCTAATACCTGTTCTCCTGTTTTGTGCCATAGGGTTATAACAATAGTAAGGCTGTCACGCTGGAGGCATCATTCACACCAGACTCTCAGTTCATCATGATAGGTAAGATGATTCTCCTTGGAAAGAATTTCAGTGCTCTGAAATTAAGTCTGTTATGCGGGGCTGAAGTTGTGTTTGTTGGGAAGCAGAATGTATTTAAATAATACAGTGCAGCTGTAAACTTTTTTTGCATTGAGAATTTTCCATTTTGCCAGATTACTCAGCATTTTATGGACTGAAACATAAACGAGCTTGCAAGAAGACTTTTTTTTTCCTTTATATATGAATGTTATTCCCAAAAAGATAAGAAACTGGCAAACCGTTGTAATGCACGGAGACCTGTCACGTAATTTATGTCAGTGATCCTCACCCCATGGCTAGGATGTGCTCATGTGCTGCCTCAAAGCGTTTCGGGGCTGTATGTTGTGCCTGCCCTCCATTTTCTGATGAGCGAGGCACCTGTCTGTACTTGGGCCCTTGGTCTCATAGCCTGCTGCGTTTGTACACCTCTCAGGGACATTTCTGCACTGGTCACATGCTGGGGCAGCTGTATTTTATTCATGTAGCTCTTACAAATCCCCATGTCTGTGGAAGAAGCTCTGCTTAACCCTTGATAGAAGCAGTAGGCATCAGCCTAATGGCTCCCAGCATGATTCCTCTGGCCCAAGTCTGCTTCTTATTTATATGGCTGATACAACAAATATGTTTAACTTTGTGGTATTTGGTATCCCGATCCTCATTTTTCCTGGACGAGTGATGGTCTTGGCAAAACTTTTTGTTGTTGTTGTTCTGGCTGAGAACTTCCTGATTGCAGTGAAAGCGGGGTGTGTGTGTTCTTTGTTTAGCCTGTCTCTGGAGAGCACTTTATTGCACATATTTACCTTCCTGTTGTGCCCTTCCAAATGAAAACTATAGTGGAAGAAGTTCCAGAACACTTATTTCTGTTCATGAGGCATACTTGTTCCTACAGTTCTTGGACAGAAAAGACTATGTACTTCATTTTCTCTGTTGGTCTCTCCAGTGTCCTGTTTTCCATTCTTGCCTGCAGGTTCGGAGGATGGGAAGATTCATGTTTGGAATGGGGAAAGTGGGATGAAGGTGGCTGTGCTGGATGGGAAACATACAGGTCCTATAACCTGTCTGCAGTTCAACCCGAAATTCATGACTTTTGCTAGCGCATGTTCAAATATGGTAAGGAAAGTGTTTTAAGTTCCTCCTAGCTCAATGGGATGCTGAGCCTTTTAGAAACAAACCTGAGAAGGCTTAATGCCACTGGTGGGCATTTTCTTGGGCTTTGGTGAGAGCCAGGCCCCTGTCTGTTGTGCCTTGATTGCGCCTTACCTGGCAGGTAGATATGTGGGCGGCTCACCTGGCAAGCCAGCGTTTGAACACACACATGAAAGCAGAGCAGTGAGTGAATGCACATGTAGAGTGTGAGTCCTTTAGGTTACTGTACGCAGCTGGTATTTTCAGTTTGTGTGAGACTGGCTTGCTCTGGAGACCGTGCAACGCAAACCAAAGCAGCGTAAGCAAGGCTTGTAACCTTAAACTGTTGGCAGGGTGTTGCTGCCTCTTAGGTAGTCTCTGCCTGTGTGCTTATAGAAGGTAGCAGTGATAAGCTCCTGCAGTGTGCTGTAGGAGAGATTTGTGTTCTGCTCTGTAAAAGATGTTTGTTCTTTCCTCTTTTGTAGGCCTTCTGGTTGCCAACTATCGATGACTAATTCCTACGCTGCAGCTGTTGTCAGATGACTTCCATACTGCTAACAGCAGCACATCATTGCAAGCATAGTATTGGAATTGCCTAGGTCTCCTAGACTGTGTTCCTGTTCCTGCGTATGTTTCCATATGTCTTACCTTTATTTGCTGCATTCCTTTGCGAGGACTCTTCCACTCAGCCTCCTAGCATGTTCAGAAGCGGCATGCTACACGTTCTCACCTTCCAGTCCGTGCCCAGCAGGCTTCAGCCGAAGTTGGAACTGACACAGTATTATTTCTAACAGCAATTAAGTCTGTTTTATTTACAAAATGTTTGTGGCATTTTTTAAGCTGTAATTGTGTGTTTTCCTTCTGTAAGTGCAAACGGCTATTGATGTTCCAAGGTGGAACGTGCAGTTCCTTCCCATAAGTGCATGTTTTTTCACATCTGGGATCTCTCCGGTTTCACTGCAGTCCACAGATGCAAAGTTACTTCTGTGCCAAATGTGAACACTGACAGTGACCAACTGATACAGCAGATGCTGGATTCTCTTGCAGTGGAACGTGCACTGAAGAGTGGATGACTGTAAATTTTCATTATACATCCTGTCATCCTTTTATGGCAATTTAGCGTGCGACAAACTGTGCAGGTTTTGTCCACTGCCAGAGCTTGCCGAAGCCTCCCTGCTGTTTGCTGTGCCAGATCCCGGAGGGCGCAGACAGTGCTGGTGAGGTGCGGTCAGTGTCCCAAGCAATAAAGGAGTCTGACAGCAGGAAGATGGAGAAACCAAACCGGGACTGAAAGCACAGTCTGCCTGTGTACCTTCCTTATGTATCATCTTGGCTGATCTTTTACTTGTAAATAGCGTTGGGGGGAGGGCAGTGGGAATGGGCCATATTTTTTTACTTTTAGATATTAAAGAATATGATGTGGGCCAGTATTGTGGGGTGTCTAGGCTGTTTACCTTCACCGATGCAGTTTTCTCTTCCTGGTTTGTAAATAAGCTCCATTAAATTCTCCCCACACCAGGCTTAGACCTGTATCCCCTTGCTGGTAAAACTGACTTGCAGTTAGTTCATCTTGCATTTTGTTACAGGTTTTGCAGGTTTTCAGTGATAGCCCTGAAAGAGCAACGATGTTTCCTTTGTCAGATGACGTTTTCAAAATTGAATTTTAAAAACTTCACATGTGACTGTGCTGACTCTGCTTTGCTGTGGCCCTGCTGCAAGGAACGCCCCTGCAAAAGGACGGGAGGGATGTGCTCTCCTGCCTCAGAGGGGCTTGTGGGTGAGTGGCACACAAAGGCTGGCGAGCTGGTCTTCAAGCCTGGTTCCAGTTTCTTTTTCCTGAAGCATTGCATTGATCAGATGCATCCACCAGCAGGCTGGGACAGGCTTGGCGTAAATATGGCGTTGATTGTATTTTTGCCTTTCCAAACACACTTGGCTTCTTGTGCTGGGTCACAGCTTGGAAAGTCCATTCTATCCTTTGCCCAGTCACATGTGCTTCCCCTCTCCTAAATGTAAAATGCCAGTAAGGTGAGAAGCACAGCAGTGGGCGTGTTCTGTCCGCTGTCAAGTGCAAGTCCATACTGTAGAACAGTGCTCGAGGACTTTCCCTTAGGTCAGTTGTCTAGAACATCCCTTATTACAGCAAAGTTCGTCTCAGCTCTCTCAGCTGTGGTGCCCTGTATATATTTCGGATTATGTCTCCCTGGCAAAGTAAATCAGCGTGTAGAATGGCTTCTTCTGTTTTGCTTTTCCTTGCCTTTTTTTTTTTTTAACAGCCCTTGTCAGTGGAAATGTGCTGTGCTGAAGGGCTGGGGATGGGGAATGAGCGTTTCTCCACTGTTGATGCTGAGCCGCAGCATTTGCCTGTGGCAGTTGGCATGAGGACTGCCGTGCACGAGGCATTCTGATAAGCTTGATGTTTGAACTGATGCTGTGGTTGAAGCTTCTCCTTAGGCCCCATGGGTTGCCTCTGCTGATGCTACTGCATGAGTTTAGAGCCGTTTCTAACAGCATGGGTCTGTGGCGTGAGTTTGCCACCCTCCTAGAAGGGAGGAGGGAAGGGAACAGTGGACTGATGCTTTCGATCTTGACAAACAGGCCTGCTGTTGGAGACGCAGATGAAAAATTTGTACTACTACAGCAGCATCCCTCTTCCTGGTGTGTACTGTCCCACTGTCACCTATAAATGCCCATCGTGAAGGGAGATGGTTATCTCGGTCCCCACAGTTGACTAGGTTTCCACAGCCACCTCTTCAACTCGGTATTGTTGCATTTCAGGCTGCTTGGTGCTATTTTACCATTGTTGGTGTTTCTGTAAGCAGCCGTATTTTGCAGTGCTTTGTAACATAGAGGTATTTGGGGTTTGTAGCGCATTTTAACAGTTAAACTTCAGCATTCAGTAGCAAATCATTCAGGGTTTTACCAAGTCTGTTGCCTGAGGAAGTGAACAGAGAGCCCCTGCGAACATTCTTCTTGTTACTTTTCACAGAGAAGCATTTGGAAGTCTTTTACTCTAAAAATGCTCTTTGCTAATGTGGTTCCAGTGCTTGTCTAAGGACAGTTGTTCAGCTCTCTTCTACATGCAGTCTTGTAAAACATTGTGCGTTGTAGCATGAAATCTTTAAGAAAAAGAGGACCAAAGGACTGATCTGGAAGGATGCGTACACTGAGAACATCAGTGGCTTTCTGGAGGGAGGAGAACTTTACAGGTTCATGCGCAAGACAGCACTAATGCTCAGTTCAGAATTAAAACCGAATGCCTTCCCAGGGCTGAGTGCCACCCACCCAGGTAACGACTTCTTTCTTGCTTAATGTAGTGCTGTGTGTTTTCCATCTGCCTTGAAGAGAGGGAAATGTGCCAAGTATTGTCAAGAAACACGAGTATCATGTGTTTCTAGAAGGTTAGGAAGGAAAGGGGAATAAAACTTTTAGCTTCCAGCTTTCACGTGTTTCTCTAAAAGTATTGGGACTGCAATTCCTGTGCTCTTCAAGGCAGGCAGCTAACCAGAAACGGACCTCATTAAAAACAGCACTCCCAGGTCTAACAGCGTGTCCAACCTTATGTAAAACCAAGCAGGAAACAGCATTACCTCCCCAAATTTGACGTTTAAAAGATGAATTCCCCCCCGCCATATTCTTTGGGATGAAGTAAAGACCTTCAAAACAAGAGGGGAGTGAGACTCAACAGTCCCTTTCTAAGCAGTGGTGGTGGCGGAGCACATCTGCCTGGGCTGTAGGAGACTTTGGGTGTAATCTCTTCTCCAAGTTAGTCTTTGAGAGTTTTGAGGCACCCAGGTCCTTGGTTAAGTCCCAGCCCCTGCTCTGGGGGACACAGGAGCAATTGAGTGACCAAATTTGGAAGCAGCAGTGTATATTTTTCCAATGCCTCTTGACTATATTTGCACTTTAAGAGACTTCACCTTGGTTTTGGGTCAGGGGCTAGGATGCTGGCGAGCCTTTCAGAAACTGGTCTTTATGGTCATGAGCTGGTATGCGGAGTTTTACTCCTAGGTGGTATCTGCCAGATGAGTGTAAATACATGAAGTCAAATTATGCTTTGTCACAAAATACTACGTATGTGGAGAATTCAGTGTTGTGGCTGTTAACAATAAATATTTTGTAGAGAGATCACCGAGTGCTGTAAATTCTGCATTTGTCTGGTGTGATGCAACTCGCTGGTTTCTTAAGAGGGGGAATGGGAAAATCATCCTCTTTTTTTAAGGCCCCTTTGTTTTGTAAAGTCCAAAGCTCTGTAGTGGAAATGGTGATGCTCTGAGCTATCCTTACATAAATTACCCATTTTAAGAGGTTTTTCTTGCCTAGGAATGTGTCAGGATAGGGAAGCAGCCTTGCGACAGCTACCTGTCGAGGTGTGGTGCCCCAGGCAGAGGGGTGTTCGCAGAAGCTGTGGTCTGGACGGAAGAGCTGAGCCCTTTCTCAGCAGGAAGGTGGAAAAAGAGCTTGTTGGGTTGGACTAACAGGAGACTTGGATCACTGAAGTCCATGTATATATAACATTACAGCTGCTGTAGGGAACGGCAGCTAGTGTCGGCTTAACGTGGGTAAAACCCCAAGTGCATCATTTTCAGGTTAAACTCGAGAGGCTTGGGGAAGAGCCAAGCTGGAGAGAAATGGGGTTTTTTTGTTCTATCCCTTGCTGAAACCATGAGCAGATAGCTGAGAAGGCTGCCTCGTTCCTCGGTCCAGGCCTCCCACTGCAGGAAATCATCTTTTGACACCCAACCCTCGGGGTAGTACTGCTAAGGGAATACTTCAGTGACAAACTGGTTCTTGGCAAAGACAAATCCAAAGCAAAAACTCCCCTGCAATTTTCTAAGACCGTTTTTCTCCATGCCAGGTCTGTGTAAAACCTGTGACAGGAATAAAACTGCAGGAAGATACATGGAAAAAAGTATTTTTATTTGGACTTTCATCCTTGTGGAACTTGAATGCACACTGGCCTCTGTCCACTCCACTAGGGAGTATTATGACTAGTGTAATGAATAATGAAAAGAGAAGTGGGAATCTGGGGAGATGGGAAGCTTGTCCAGATCTGAATTTGCCTGGCTAATGAAGTGGTTGAGAAGCAGATCCTCAGAGTTTAAGGCACAACTCGGTTTGGCGTGTCTTGTGCACTGGTGTTCCTGTTGCAATGAGTGTAAGGGCCTGTGATCCAGCACTGCAGATGAATTTGAACAAACCGGTTTTATTTTACTTGGAGCTGTTCTAAATGAGCTGATGTACCTAAACACTGCCGTTCTCGTCAGTGCTACTGCTACAAAACCAGCTTCGCTGTCAAAAATTGCCTGAATGAATAGAAAACGCGTTAGCAAGTGTTATGGACTAAGGTTTGTTAGAAATCTGTAAGTTGCATTACATGCTGATGTACTTAAATGCTCTTAATTAACAGTAAGGCACGTATCTTTACACAGGAGGCTCCTGTACACCAACGTGTAGCTCCAGCTGCTAACGTCGTCTGTTTTGAGGTGGTGCTGCCTACAAATGGCAACTTTCTCCAGAGGTCTGGGCGACTGCTTCAGCGTCTGCAATTAGGCACGGCCATGCCTAATCCTGCCTCACCAGCACCTCCCGGGTTTTCGGTACATCTCGTGTTACAGCAAATGGATTCAAGGGACAGTTTAGCTTATACATCCAGTTCTATACAACTTAGTTCAAGTCTGATTCAAATCCAGCTCTTGAGACTGGTTGGATCTTAACTGATCCTCATTCTTCAATATTAAAAAGGGGGAAGGGGTCACTAGAAACATGGATTTGAGGCTCACTGTACCACAAAGATCTTAGCAATAGCACCCTTCAGCTTGCAGTACCCCCTTCGCAATTTCTCCTTGGCCCAGCAAAGAGAAAGGAGTCAGGGGAATGATTTGTTGCCCACTGTTGCATGTTCTTAAGGAGCTAATGTTCTTGTTGATCTTCTGCATAAGTGCTGGTTGTGCATTTTCAGGTCCCACTGCAGACGGTTTTGCTGGAAGAGAGTATACTTGCACAGCAGAAATCCCTCAGTCTCAGGTTGATGCTGAACAGCAGTACAGCAGGGGGACAGCGAGATCCTGCGTGCCATGCCAACAGTCAGTCCTCATCCCTGTTGTGTAGTGGGATGACAAATACAGAGATGTCATCGTAGGATGCCTCGTGGCTGTCGTCCAGCATCCACTGGTGGCCACTCTGCTTTCCCCTTGCTCTGCAGACCAAGCACTTGGCCAGTTCTGAAAATCTGTGGGTGGAAAAAACGCAAGGTTTAGTGTAATGTGTCACTATCGCTTAACGGCAACATTGAGATGTGGCTTTGCATTGTCAGAACAGTAGACCACAGCTTTATAATTGTTTCTTTAGGGCGGGGAAAGATTCGGAGGCAGTTTCCAGAGTCACAGAAGAGTGCTTGGTCATGCTGGAGCTGACCTAGAAGCAGAGTGATCTCAGCCTGCTTTTGGTCTGACCAGGTTCTCTGGAAGGGAAAACGATGGCAAAGCTGGTATTACCTGTGAGGATCAGTCCTGTTTTCTGCAAGGAAGCTCCTGACCACATGGGCCACCTCTTTGTTGCTCAGGACATCCCAAAGGCCATCAGTTCCCATGATGAGGACATCGTTTTCATTAATGTCATGCAGAGCAAAGTCAAATACATTCACCTGGAAAGCACAGGAGTAAATCAGTGACAATCCCTGCAAGGTACTGGAGGGGTCAGGGAGATGATTCTTCTCCTGAGAGATGACTTGAAGTGGGACCAGGGTGCTTTGAATTTTTTATGTCCCCTTGCTGCTATGCCTCTAGATTACTCGGTCTTGGGGATTCTCTGGGCAGCGTGCAGAGAGATGGGGGATGCAAAAAGGACACAGCTAAGACCTGTCAGGTCTGTAAGAGGTGGCTGCTGTGGAGGGGGGAAGCAGGATGTTTAATTCCACCCTGCAGTTCCCATGTGCCATGACTGACCTTGGGAATGCAGGAGAGGAAAGGTTTGACTTCAATGTTGGTGTCGATGACTTTGAGTTGATGATCCCCCAGACCTCGAGAGACAGCCAGAGTCCCCAGCAAGCGAGCCTGGCCCCAAACAAAGCAAAACAGTATTGACACGTAAGAATGTGGCACCTTTCAAGGCTGATGTGTGGCTTGTCCTGACTGACCTATGTGTTGCCTTTAGGACCCTTCAAGCATCACCCAGAGCATCCCCTGGAGACCGGAGAGATGGAAGAGTGATCAGAAGTGACCTGACGTGAGCATGGAGACAGCCAGCCTGCATGCAGACAGCTCCTGGTGGCCTGCGGGGCGCTCTGGAGTTAATAGCACGTACCCTGGGTAATGCTGTGGACCTCAGGAAGCCCATCGTGGCATCTGCTCTTGATTTGGGCTGGCGAGGGAGAAAATTGGGTTGGTTTGGGGGGGAAGAAGAAAGGGGAGGGGGAAGTCCTTTCCCCTGGCATAGGAGGTTCTGCACTGACTCCTTGCAATGGGGGTGGCAAGTGGGTTGGAGTGCTGGGGGAGGTGACAGGGCTCCTTCTGCTCGAGTCCAGCAAGCAGATGCTGGATGTGTGCAGTCATTCTTCTCCCTGCCTCCTCCTTCCTTCTCCAGGCTCCTTTTCTCATCTTCTCCTCAAAGAAGAGGGTTTGTGGGAAAGGTGCTCATTAGAGCTGGAGGAGGCAGTCCAAAGTGGGATGATTAAATAAGTTCTCATCTCAAATGCATTCTTGTGAGCAAGGGGAGTGAGGAAAGGGCAGGCAGGCTCAGGGCTGCTGTCTGCTCCGCTAGCAGGTACTCTGGAGGAGGATGCAACCTCTCTACTCTGGAGGAGGATGCAACCTCTCTACTCTGGAGGAGGATGCAACCTCTCTACTCTGGAGGAGGATGCAACCTCTCTACTCTGGAGGAGGATGCAACCTCTCTGCTCTGGAGGGCTCTAGTTTATGGTAACTAAGCAGCATGGCCAGAAGGGAATTGCTGTATCAGGGCTGTGGGACTGCGCTCTGCAGCCACAGTCTGCCATAGTGTCCCAGAGCGTGACCGACAGGGACACTCAGGACCCCCAGCAGATTTACCTCTGCCTTCCCAGTGCGTAAAGCATTAAGCTACCTGCTTCCCGTGACCATGGACAAGAGGATACTTGAGGTCAGCTTTCTCCACCGTCTTGTATCCCCTAGAACAGAGGATTCAGCGTCGATTTGGGATTTGTCTGACTTAAAGGTACCACACAGCCAGAGCATTTCAACTGTGATTCAACCCTTCTGGTGCCCTCATGCACAGGCAGCTGACTAAGCAGGGGCAAGGTGACCTGCTGAAGCAGATGCAGTGAAGAATGACCTCTGCTGAATGGCCAGGTGTTTTTCTCTCTTCCCTTCCTCCCCAGCTTGTACCTGCACCAGGCTGGGGCTCCTTGTTCCAGCCCCACCTTGCAGGATCCCAGAAGGACCATCCCAACTGTTCCCTAACCACCCTGCCACAGCCCCAGTCCTTCGGTCAGGGGGGAGGTTGCTCACAGCATCCTTCACTTGCTCTGGCATGGCTTTGCACCATTAAGCCCACTGCTCTCACCAGTGGGGCATGGCCCTTCTCCCTTCACCTCCCCATCGCTACAAGCAGGTAAAGCTGCCCTGTGCTGCAGCCTTATCCTCAGGTAGAAAGGACTCACCAGCCCTCCATAAAGTAATCCCGGTAAAGGACTTTCTGGCCCACATCATCTCCCTTCAACCTCCGTGGAAACTCAAAGCGTGTGAACTCACCATCCAGGAGCTTGGGGAAGAGAAAAGCCTGGAGGAGGGAAGGAAGGCGTGAGGATGGACAGGCTCTGCTTCACCAGAGCAGGGCATCAGAACTGCTTCTGCCTCAGGACTGGCACTCCCAGCAGCAGAATGGAGAACAGAAGCGGGAAAGTACATCCCAAGGAGGATGTGAGCATCCCCCGTACTAAAGGCTGTTGGTTGAGTCTTGCCCCCAGCCCTGCTTGGCTAGTGCCAGATCACATTTGAGGCCTTTGAGGAAAGCTGGTGGTGCTCCTGCGACAAGCCCTCTCTGACCCCATGGGGTGTTTGCAGCTGGATTGCCTGATGTGCAGAAGGAGTCACTCACCAAGTGCTGGATCCGCTGCCTCTCTGTCTCTGGTGTGAACTCGCAGCTCATGGGCACAACGTTGTCTTTCAGAACAAGAATTGCCCTATGAAGGGGAAGAGGCAAAGAGCTGAGCTGTGTCCATCACCACAGCCCTCCTCTTACCAAGGCTCAGCCAGGTGTGGGACCGGGGGTAACCAGCGGCAGAGCAATGCCAGAGAATAGCTCTGCACCCAGGAACGTTTAAAAATGCCGGTGTATTTTAAGTAACTCAATTGCAACTGCACTGTTGCAGCAGAGAACTGAGCCTGCAGGAACAGTGGGCCAAAGCCAGATGAGGAAGCTGTTTATAATGCTTTGAAATCACCTGCCACTTTTAAACACCTTCCAGGCTGAGCTTACTGCTGCACTACCCTCCCAACGCTGCCCTGTGCCTGGGCAGGGTTAGTCCCTTGAAATCCCAAAACCCTTCCAGGAGGCATGAGAGCATCCTTCCACCCAACATGTCCCACGGCAGGCGGGAAGGAAATGTCTGGGTTGCACATTTACCTTCCATGGGGTTAAATAAGGTGCTGGAAACTGCTTATCTCACAGTTTTCATCCCCCAGCAACTTCCCCCTTTTATTGTGGCTCACCTGCTGTCCCCAGCATTAGCCACATACAGCTTTCCTTGGAAATAAAGGGCAGCCAGAGCAGTGCAGCCTCCTGTCTGCTTCGTGGCTTCCATCTCCTGGCCGATGACTTCATCCTGTTGGTTTAAACAAGTCTGGAGAGTGATATGAACTGCTGCCTCGTGCCTTGCAGCAGAAATCTAGAGCCAAAACCAACTGCAGATGGGCCATGGGAAACCAGCAAGGCAAAAGATGATGTTGCTTCGGTACAGCCAACAAAGCCGTTGCCACTGAACTGAGGACTGCTTTAGGAGCTTGACGAGGAACTTGTTCATGCTGTACAAGTCTGGTAATAGCCACTGTCTAGCACTAAAGAAACATATCCCTTGGGTGCAGTTTAGCAGAGATGCTGTAGCTTTGCTCTGGGTCAGTACTGCCAATGTGCAATGGATCCAAGGCAGATCTTGGGGAGCAGACCCAGTGTGATCTCAGCACGCTTAAAGGTTTGGCTGAATGTTCCTGTCTCCTTGATGAGAGGCAGAACTGCAGACCTGGTGCACCCCGGGCGGCGGGGAGGGACCGACTGACTGCTTGGGGTATCAGGACTGGTGCCCTGCACCGGGTACTCACACATTCCTGGAAGGCGTTCTCCAGGGCTCCCACCACCAGGTCTTCTGCGTGGATGTGCTTCTCCTCCACGAACTGGGGGTCGCTGTCGCAAACACAGCGCCCGCTCAGATGCATGGGGGGACGGGCCTCTGTGATGCCTCCCACAACCTCCTCCAGCTTCTGCTTGATGCAGTAGTGCAAATAGTTGGAAGCGATGATGGCAGCTTCTGGGCCTCCATGCCCATCAAACAGTGCCCAGTAGTAACCAGTCAGAAACTGCAGTGGGGAAGAGGGACAAGATAGCAAAGAAGAGGGAGAAGACGGGCTGGAGAGGTTGTACAGGCAGCAGGCTCGCAGCCAGGATGTCGCTGTATGTGTTTTGCCAGGCTCTTCCACCCCAGCTACCCTACCCTTGCCACCAGTTAATCCCCTGCCCAGCTCAAACTCATGTGATGCCCGTGTGCTGCTCTGCCCAGGCCCATCCTGAGAGCTCTGAATGGCTGGATTCGCAGCCACCCCCTTCACACACTATTCCTCTGGGCTTTAGGGGAGATGGGGCCATTTGACAAGCAGTGAGGCAGAGCTGTTATCAGGTGAGCGCATCCCGTGTGCCCGGTTCGTGCTGCTGTCCCCCGGTGATGACAACGCACACCGGCCCTTGAAAGCAGAGCGAGGACAGTAAAGGAAAGGTGAAGGCACCGAGTAAAGGGCTTGGACAACCTCAAATGCTGAAAGGCATGGGCCGAGGAAATAGAAATAGCACGTACAGGCAGAGTTGGGTGTTTGCTGGCCAGGCATGGGCCAGGGAACACAGGTCCCCTAAATGCATCCAAGGAAGGGTTTCAGCGTGTGGGTATGTGGCATGAACCCTGTGTTTCTTGTACCTGAGCCCTTGGGTGCGGACCAGGGCCGGCAGCAGGGTGAGCGCAGCCTGCCCGTGGGCTATACCTGCGTGGAGCACAGGATCAGCCATTCCTCGTCCTCCTCCAGGCCCGGCTCTCTCCTCCGGATGGAGATCTGACAGCAGGCCGCCTGGTCCTCGTTGAACTCCGACTTCTCGGCATTGATAACCCTAGGGGTGCAAATGTGCCATGTGAGGTGCGTGGACATGCTGCACCTCGCCTGCTCCCAGCCAGCTCTGCTGGGTGCCCACAGCCACAGTGGACGGCTGTGCTTTGCCCCCTCCTCCCAGTCCCGCACTCCCAGCTCTCTTTCTAAACTCAAGGATCTCTTTGCTGGGGGCCTAAATAACAAGTCTTTTAAGCGCAGTGGGGAAAAAGCTTGGCCACGGACACAGGGATGAGTGGTTTTGGAGCACCCTGGCCTCAGGCAGCCCTTGTCGGCAGCCCACGCTGTGCGATTTCCTTGGCGTCCCAGTGAATGGCGAAGCCACCATCGCTGTTTTTCCTTCCAGCCTCGCTAATGTTTGTCCCTGGGTGGGAGTTTGCTCTTCTCCCTGCACCTCCCATCCCACAGACATGGGGTTGTCACATAGTCTGGCTGGGGCGTGGGGACAGTTTGTGGCTGGAGTCGTTCCGCCTGATCCATCTGCTCTGCCCTTAAAAAAGGCAAACTCAGAGATTTTGAAAAACTTGGGTCTTCCCCCTCCCTTTGTTTTTAAGGCACTTTGCTAGGAGTGAAGGGATAGACACCTGCTGCCGCTGGCCCCAAAACACACCCCCAGCCCCAAACATCCTCCCTGCTCCCCTAGCGCGTCCCCCTGTGAGGGAGGGCGCGCTGCCCGCCCCTGCCCCACACAGCAGCCCCGCGGGAGAGTGGTGACAGGGTGACATCCCAGCGGCAAAACCACCATTCGTTAGGGGACGAGATACTTGAGCTGGCCTGACGCTGTCCTCGGGGCCGCCCCTGCCACTTGTCACAAGGAATGGCGGCCCGCTCTGCGGCTGGCCGGGTGCAGGCAGCCAAAGGCAGGCGGGGACCCCCCCACGCACTCCCTACACCCCCCCGACCCCACGCACACCCTGGGCGTCCCCCCAGATCTGCGCTAACCCCCCCCCACCATAAACACCCTACAAGCGCCCCAGGAGCCCCTCTACCCCCCACCCCCCGCGGTTCTCCCCGGGCGGCCCCCACTCACTCAGCGTAGCCCGAACCCCAGGGCAGGGCCCGCTCGGGCCCGGTGCCCCGCACGGTCCGCCCGTCTCGGGGGCTCTCCTCGCCGCCGCCCCGCAGGAACTTCGGCCGGCGGTAGAGGAGGGCGGCGGGCGGGGGGCCCGGCCCCGGCCCCTGGGCTCCGCCGGGACGCTCCGCGGGGCCGCCCCGCCGCAAGCGCCGCAGCCACTCGGCCGACATGGCGGGGCCCGGCGCGGGGACGCGCAGACACGCGCAGCTCCGCTAGGGGGCGCCAAAGTGCGGCCCCAGCGCGGCGCCTCCTCCCGGCGGCGGCTCCTCCCGGGGCCTGTGGCTCCTCCGGCGGCGGCGGCTCCTCCTCGGGGCGGCGGTGGCTCCTCCCGGGGCCTGTGGCTCCTCCCCGGGGCGGCGGCGGCTCCTCCCGGCGGCGGCGGCGGGTTGCAGACTCCGGAAGCGGGCGGTGCTGCCTGCGGAGCCGTTTCCTGCCCGGGACGCGGCGGAGCCGGAGCGCGGGGGAGCGGAGCCGAGCGGAGCCATGACTCACCAGACCGGCATCCACGGTAAGCGCCGCTCCGCCGAGCCGCCGGCCCCCTGCCTGCGGGGTGTCTGTGGCCCGCGCCGCCGTGCGGGGCTCGGCAGGGCTGGGACCCCCGCCCCCTCCCCGGGCTGGGCTGCTCCTCCGCACCCCTCTGGGGAGGCGGCCAGCGGGGACGCGCCCCGAGCATCCCCCGGCCCCGCCGCGGGAGGCTGCCGGACGGTGTCGCGATGATGGGAGCGATAAGATGAAGCTTCCCGAAAGAGCCGGCAGTTTTTCCAGCGAGTAGCCGGGGGGGGCGGTGGGGGCGGGGGGGTAGGGAGGGAGCGCTGAGCCAGGCTCAGAGCGTCTGGGTGCTCGTAGGAGGTGAAGGCGGGGGGGGCCTGGCTCCGGGGATGCTGCCGGTGAGGGGCTCTCCTGCATCCTTTTGTCTGGGCTGATGCTCCGTAAACCGCCCTGACAGGGCTCGCCGAGGCGCCTTCTGCTGCGGCGGCACCCTAATCCGCGCAGATCCGCTTCGCCGCAGCCCCACATCGGCCCCCGCCGCATCTCCCCACCCTGCCGTGACGCTCGGGCCCCCCCGCTGCGCCCCCTCCCAGGGGGACTGCAGGGAGCCTGCATACATTCCGGCCTGGCCGTTGGATTTGGGGAGGGGGGGGGAGCTCTGCGCTTTCTCCACTCGCTCCCTCCGGGACCCGGCCAGCACCCCGAGATGATGGCTTTTGCGTCCATAGGCGCCTTGGGTGCATGGCTCTGTGTCCTCACGGTGTTTCCCTCCAGCTCCTCGCCTGCCAGCTCAATTAACGATATTAATCAGGAGCAGAGGTGCTGCATAATTTATGGAACCGAATCAATATGCAAGCCGGGATGTGGGAGCAGCCGCCCCTGAAGCCCTGCTCCGCGCCGCTCGGGTGCCAGTCCGGCGCCGCTGCATGTCCTGGGAGGGGAGCTGGGACGTTGGCCTCCCAGCTCCCTTCCTCACGGCCGGCAGCTTTGCGTGAGGGCATTGAATTTGTGGCTGCTGTTCCTTCATGGCATGAGCATCCTTGTTCCTTGACTGCCTGGTCAAGACCATCCTTCCGCTGCAGGTGCTCCCGGAGGAGCTGTAGTTGAGAAGCGGTTAGCGATGGGGCTTAGATGTCTCTCCTGCGTTGCCGGTGACTGCTGGTAGCTGACAACGTTTGAGTTCAGATTTGTTGCTTCTGGTTTAAGGTGGGACCCTGAAGTTCAAGTTTTAGCTGAACGTTCCCTCTACTGTAAAAAAAAAAATAATGATAACTTACAAAAAAAATAATCAGCAGGAGGGATGCCAGCGCCCACCTGGCCTCTCGGTGTGCCGGCCCCGCTCTGCAGAGAGCTCCCTTGGGGTTTGGTGCAGGCGAGGCCTGTTGGGCTGCCAGCACCCCAAGAGGCTGCTGCCTGTTGCTTGCCTCCATGCCCATCTGATCCTACGCTGCCCATGCCGTCCTCCCCGGCACCCCCGCGCCAGCCAGTGGGATGCGCTGCCTCGGAGAAGCCGATGAGAGCACCGACCTTCGCCCACCTTGGTTGCCCACCTCTTGGCACGCCCTGCCGGGACCAGCTGTGAGTCACTGCAAGTCACCCGTTGCCTGTAGGACGTAACGTGCCCCGTCAGCAGCGCTCTGCTGGAAAGGGGAAGGGACTCAGACTTCCCCCGAGGAGCTGCAGCCGGGGCAGGGCGGGGAGAGACCCAGCGGCTCTGCCCAGGCAGCGAATCCCACGTAAAAACCTCCCCGTGGTTATGGAAAAGAACTTGAGTCGGGTGGTCTCGCTCTCCCAGCGCCCTGGGCTCCTCGGGGTCGCTCATCTCGTGGTGTGGGCTGCTCCATCCCCTGCTGCGCCGTCCCTCTTCCGGGGAGCGGCTGTTTCCTCCCTGAATGCAAATCTGCCCCTCCAACACCTGCCATGCTGAACCGGGGCCCTCCATGCTTTAAGGGAACCCCCCTGGAGGAGTGTGGGGGGATATTTCAGTCCTCCCCACCCCGGCACGATGATCAAATTAATTCCTTTGCTCGGCAGAGAGCGGATTCGATATTGGATGAGGAGCAACAATCCCGCTGCTACTTTCATCCCCGGTGCTGAGACGCTGAGGTTTGGTGTTTGCCGAGGAGGAGGAGGGATTTTCCACATCTTCCTGGTGTCTGGGGCCTTGTTGTTTTTGTGTGCGCACATCGCTGTGTGTTTTTTCATTCCCATTTCTCCCCCATTTGCAGGAAGGCATCTGCTCCCAGGGGAATTACGATTGGACCCGCCAGCCGGCTTTAGGGGAGGTTGTGGGCAAGCCGGCGAGAGATTTTGGTTGCCGCTGTGGTAGATCAGCGCGAGAGCAGGGTGACGTGGTGATGGGGGAGCCCCCGGATCAGCCCCCCGCTGCGATGCCACCGAGTCATCCTGGCTTTGGGGAAGAAGCGGGTGGTCCCCGGGGAGGGGGAGCAATGGCGGCGCTTGCTGGGGGTGCAGAGCTGCAGGTTTGAGGTGTTTAATCAGGGCTGAGCCTTTCACACAGGGGCAAGAGGCTAATTATTGTCTTTTTAGGCAGCTGTGGCAGCTCCCTTGAAGGTGCTGGCAAGAGAACGGGGCTGCCATGGAGACTGCTGGGCTGGGGAGGTGGTTGGAAGCTATCGAGGGTTGCTGTGGGCTTCCTGGGGCTGGAAAACTGCTTTTTAACTACAGCTGGGAGGATTTAATGAGTATTTTTGCAATCCCTGTTCTGCCCTGAGTTGCTTTAGATGGGGACAGCATTCACTGTGCCAGGCCTGTGCCTTAAGAAGGCGATGCTGAACCAGGGCTTTGATGGTGGTGGGAGGTCACCCAGTTGCCTCTGGGTGCTCTTTCGTGACCTCTGGGTAGAGAGAAAAAAGTCTCTTAAAGGAGATTTTTTTTTATTTTTTTTTTTCATCTAGAAAGCAAAGAAATCAAATGCATGTTGGTTCTTCAACCAAAAGAATAGTTTGGTGTTGGCTTTTTCTGGGAGAGGTGGCAAGACGTGGGGCTGGGGAAGGACCTTTGCTCCCGTCCATGGCTGAGCCTCCACTTTGCCCCAGGACTGGATCTTGCATTGGGAAAGCATCTGGAAGGAACAGACGTTTGCTTCAGGAGAAGAGTAACCGGGATGCACGCAGGCAGGAGTGATGTCAGATGGGAACAGAGGAGCAGAAAGGGCCGGGGGGGGACACCTGCTGTGTCTGCAAAGGTCTCCTTCGAAAGCTCTTCAGCGAGAAGAAAGCTGGAGAAAAAAGAAGGAGCTTCTCTCCCTGCCCACCGCTTCCTCGTTCCCTCTCCTCCCGCCGCGCTGGGATGCAGCGCTGGCTCCCGAGGTGCCTGGCTGCCTGAATTCGGGGGCGGCTTCATGGCTGGGATGCTGGGGACATGTCACACCGTGCCATCAGCAGAGGAGGAGAAGGGATGGCCCCTGGTCCGTGGCCCATGGTGTCCCCAGGGGACAGAGGGCATGAGGCTGCTGCAAGGATGGCTTTAAGGAGCTGGTTCCTGTTGGTGAGCTCTTTCCTGGGGCCAGCACCCAACTCGGAGGTTGACACCCACCTGGAGCAATGGCTCATATGCTAGTGGGTGGCACATCAGGGTGACCAGACCAGTGGTGTGGGTGGAAGACCAGATAAATGCTCTGAGGTGTCAAACCCCTTGAAGTTAAGCACCTAAAATGGCGGGGTAGAGGAAATCCCTCGGAAAACATGCATCAGGAGGCTGTAAATGCAACAAGATCGATGCCAGGGTCTTTCCCTGGGTCCCTGTCCACCCTGATGCCCAAACCAGTGCTCCCAGTGGTGGCTTTACTGGGCAGAGAAACAGAACAGCAACCAGCAACTTCTGCAGGCGAGGCAGGACCATGTGGGCTGGCACCACCGCTTTGCTCTGGGATGCTGTGTTGCCGGCTGGATCCGACCGACGGTGCCCGCAGGGCAGGCACTGCCTCCCCCGGAGCAAGGGAAGGGCCGAATGGCTCCGATCCGAGGTGGCAGAGTGGAGACAGGACAGGTCCCAGCCACGCACCTGGAAAATGGGGTGTTGAGAAGCAAAGGGCTGGCGTCAGGCGGGTGCCTGAAAGTCTCTGGGCAGGATTTGTAATACGGACCAGGAGTCGTCTGTGTGAAATCCTGCGGGATATGGCCCAGTCCCCTGGAAAATTGGGAGAAAAGCTTTGCTTGTGTCCTCTCTTCCCCTGTTTTTTTATTTTTTTATTCCTTTCTTTCTGTTTTCTTCTGACATTTGTAGCTTTTCCCCAGAGCAGATTCCCTGCAAGGACATTTTTTTTTTTTTTTTTCCATAGTGAGAAATAAAATCCTCTTATACTGGCTGGCCACATCCCTCAGCGGAAAAGCTCCCTGCAGCAAGCGGGTTGAGTGGGCGCTGCGTGACGGAGTTACACTGGGATAGACTGAAAAGAAGGAATTTTAGTGGCAGCAACAGCTACTTTGCGCCTGTTGCGGTCGTGCCCTTCCCAGGATGCCCCAGCAGGAGCCGGCAGAGCTGCCTGTGCGGGGAGAGCCTGGGTGGTGCGGGTGTAACCGTGTCTTCTCCATCAGCATCTCCACTACTGTCTGGCCGAGCATCCCTGGAGCTGGGATAAGTTTTGTCCAGGTCTGTGTCTGGAATTTTGACTGAGTTTCCCTGTGGCGTCCCTGGCACGCTGTGCCCCAGGTGGTGAACGGGAAGCAGCCGCTCGGGAGTCGCATCAACGTGAAGATTATGTCCAGGGAATGAAAGATTGATGGCCGGAGGCTCGGGTTTCCCGTCGGGAGGGCAAGGTGACTTTGATGTATTGAGAGAGGCATCTGTTTCAGGCAGCATGTATTATTGATCTGGGAGCTGGGCGCTGTCACCGGGGTGGCGGGGGGGAGATCGAGAAGGGTCGAAGAGTTAAAAACCTATTTCTCCCCCAAAAAGTGAGCGAGAGGATGGAGGAGGGAAAGGTGCCAGGGCAGCGGTGTGGCTGTCGCCTCCATTCCCGTCCCCGCGGTGCTTCCCCGGGGGTTGCGCGGGCAGCTCTGCTGGCACCCCGGCATCCCCCAGGGAGAGACCGGCCGGTTGCTGTGGCTACGGCTGTCATCCCTACGCCGTGCCTCTGCCTCCCTCCGGCCTCATCGCAGCCCGCCTCTGCTCGGATAAGCTAATTGGGGATGTAAACAGCAAAAAAAAAAAAAAGGCTCGGCTTTTGTGGCGGGATGGTACCCACAAGCTCCATCTCGCAGCGGTTTTGGGGAAGTGTGATGCTTTGAGCCCGGCACGGAAATCTCCCAGGCACTGATCCGAATCACCACGTCCTGGGGCAGGGCAGCTGCCTGCTCTGGCTGCAAACAGCGTGTCCCTTCAGTAGGTGAAGGATCTGGCCGCCCTGTGGTCCCCGAGGCGTGGAGTCTTCAGCCTTTGGTCCATGTCCGCTTGGGGCTTCCAAGAGAGGAGCCACCACCGTGCCTTCCCACCACCGGCTCCTCTTCCCCTCTGGCAGCTTGCCTGCATGGTCAGGGCCACCTGAAGGCCACTGCTGGCCAAAATGTCACCTCCCTGCCATGCTGCGAGCTGCCCAACCTGGGTGCCCTGGTGCCGATGGCCAGCTCTGCTCAGCCCTCCATCCCTAATGGGTGCCCAGCACTGCTGGGCAGGGAGGTTTTGCGGCGCAGGGGGACCTGGGACGCGCTGTTAGCAGGCTGCTGAATGCATTTTAATTCATGGAGGTGACTCATGAATAGGGGACAGCTCATCTGCGGCCCACGAACAGGCGGAAGAGGGAGGTGTTGCACGACTCGATGGCCGGAGGCGATTTTTGGGCTGTCACGGGAGGGTGGCTGAGGAGGCACGGGTGCTTGCGCCCACCGTGTCTGCCAGGAGGGTTGGCAGCAGGGCTGCCTTGTAGAAAGGCCGGAAGGTTCCTCAAGATGCCACCGAGCTCACCCTGCCTCAAAGCAGCAGCATCCCAGGAGGATTTCTGGAGGCCTTTCAGGGCAGGGATGGAGGCATGGTGTCCTTCCCAGTGTTTGGTTACCCTCATCGTGAGATTTCCCAAATGCCGAGGTGGGACCTGATGTTTCTGGCTGGAAAGCCAGTACAAAATGTTCATATTTTTCTCCTCTGGGCTGACCAGCCCTGGTTCCTTCGGTCACTCCTGCACGCTGTGCCTCCTGGCATAGGTGCCATCTGTCCTGTGCGTTGTTCCTTGCACGATGCTGAGCCTGGACATGCTGTTTGTGCTGTGCCTGAAGCCTCATCACCACCAACTAACGTGGTTGTCATCTTGTTCATGCCTTCACGAATGACTTTGCCTGTAACAACATGAAGCGATTAACCTGTAACTTGGCTTGCAACCCACTTCTCTTCTCTGGAGCTGCTGGACCCTGCCCTGCATTGGTGTAGCTGGTCCTTCTCCTAGTTACGGTACTTTGCCTCCTATTGAGTTTCATCCTATTTCTTTTTTTTCTAGACCGTTTCTCCAGTCTCCTGAGAGAACGGTGAATTCTTCTCTAGCGCGCACTCGCATCTCCTCTAGCTTCCCACCTTAGCGCTGCAGAAAACACTATTGCAGTTGCCAGAGATGTTTATGGAAATATGGACTAAACCTGGACCCACCACAGGCCCCCAAGGAGACCTTGCTTGATCCAGCCTTTGATGCCTCCCAGACTGAGTTGTCCATGCAGTTTTGTGCTGGTGCTGTAGAAGTTCACGACGACTGTGTTTCCCAAACTGGCTTCCAACTCTTGGAGACACTTAGAAAGCCAAGCTGATTGAGACCCTTGAAGCCCACGGGTCTGTGGCTCTGCTGGAGGAAGCTGTAGATCTCATACAACTTTGTTCTCGGCAGGTTCCTGCTGGCTGTAGCCCAGCTTGGGTTTGTTTCTGCATTATTCGTTCCAGGATTTTCCAGGAACCCATATCAAGAGGGTGAGTTGGACATGCGGGTGCCCCTCCAGTCCTCTGCCCCATCACTCCTCCCTTCCCCATCTGGGCTTGAGGATGGTCGGAGCTGGCCCCATGCGTTGGCCGTGTTGATGTGTGCCCAGCATCTTTTTTCCCACCTTGCCTCATTGTCAAATGCAGAAGGAGACAAACCAGAAAAAGAAGCTGATTTTTGTGGTTTCTTCACACACGGGTTTTTCAGCCCTTGCGTTGGGTCCTAGAGACTTCCTGGCATGGAGATGCCTTGGGGCGGAGGTACCACCATCTCTGGGGTAAGGTCTCCTCCTTGCTTCTCTTCCAGAGCTGGCTCTGGACTTTTATATTAATATTTCAGACACGCGAGCTGTCTCATCAAGTCTGCTGTGCCAATTAAGTTGTAATCATGCCATAATGAAGCAGTTGCTGAGCTTGTGCTGAAAACCTTTGCTAGCTTATTCCTCTCCCTCCTCGCTGGTTCTTGGCTGTCTTGCAAGAGACAGAAGGGGACGTCGAAGACACCGTGGTGATTTTTTCATTTAAATGAAAATCGCTTTTTCTTTATCATTTATTTCAGCAGAATTAAAGCTCAGAAGCCCTTTCTGAGGTTTTTTTGAAAGCTCTGCCGCTGTCTCCTCTGGAAAGCATCTCCTTCCTTGGCAGACCCTGTGGTGTTTCCCGTCGTGCTCCCGGCTCCTCCGGCAGCATCTGTGCTTTTCCCCATCCCCTTAAAGCCCTCTGTACCTACACAGGTCCCGGCGCTTGGCCGTCACTTGTCAGTCACTCAACTGTCAGTCATCTCAGCTGTCGATTCGATACTTCTGGGCACTCCTGGCATTCCCGGGTGGGCCGGGGGGTGGCGTTTGCCCAGACTCCTCATTTTCCAGACCCCTGCATGCCCCTGGGCTCTGGGAAGGATGGGGTCAGGCTGGAGGGATCCGATTAGCGCTGCAGAGCTTTCCTCTTTCTACCCCAAAGCTGATGCTATAGAAACATCCAAGACCGATGTTTTTCTCCCCTGTTTTGGCAGTGTAATGGGAACCGGTGAAGCTTAATGCTTATTAGGAGCGTTTTTGTCTCCTGCGTGAGGTTTCCTGGGTGTATAAATGTCTCTTTTTCTCCTCCTCTTCCGCCTCGTGTGTTTGCAATAACCACAGATGCTGCCGGAAGGAAAGAGCTGCTCTCAACAGGGAAAAGGGCTAAAAATATCAGCTCATCCTTGGGTGGGAACAGCGGGAGCGGGCTGAGCTCCCAGCTGGCTCTGGGAGAGGGTGACGATCTGCTCTGGGAACTGGGAGGGTCTTGGTGCTGATGGAGGGAGAAGGATGGTTTGCTCGTGGTGGAATTACGCCAGCAAACCTTCTGCATGTCCCCTAAAATTCCATAAAGGACTGATGTGCCTTCGCCGGGGTGTCTGTGTGCCAGTTGCCGCGGGATCTTGCTGGGGTGGCACCTCGGGAGCGCTGTGGTGTGCAGGTACCAGCCTGGGAGCTCCTCCCCATCTGTCCCTCTTTGAATCTCTGATCAGGGCAGGCTTTGTGCTGGCGGGGCAGATGCGTCTCAGAGGTACCACAGCCTGGAGGGGGGTCAGGGAGGAGTTCCCCAGGGGGCTCCCCAGGACATCCCTGTCCGCCTCTCTGCCTGCATCATCATCCACGTTTGTGCATGGGGACAAATCCATGCCCGCTCCTTCTCCCTCGGGGCTGGGGGAGCTGTGGGCAGTGCCCCAGCCTGGAGAGCCCCTCCAGGGGACGGAGAGCCCCTGTGTGGCAGAGTTGGTGGCCCCCCATGTCCCTTGGGTGAGTGATGGGTAACATCCTCCTGCGGCGATGCTGGGGGGCTGCGCCGAAGGGTGGTACCTGCTGCCGGTGGGACTGAAGCGGGATGGATACGGCCCTTGCTGGCAGGGGATGGCTTCTCTGGCCACCGCGCCTTTCCTGCTGGCGTAGGGACGGCTTTCTTTGCAAAGTGCCTCGGCCGTGGATGCTCTCAGGCTCTGGGGACCAAAGCAGGGCTCCTTCCTGCTGCGGGCTGCTCCAGCACGGTGATCGGTATGGGGCGGGCGGTGCGGCAGAGTGCCAGGAGCGAGGGGCTGCTGATGGTGACTCCGAGCACAGATCCTGGTGCGGACTAAGGGGCGTCTCTAATCTTTCTAATGCTCATTTCTTTAGTATTTCTAACAAGCGCAGAGCTGCCTGCGGCTTCAAACTCACAAGACCCCCTTGGCTGCGCAGCTGCATCCAGGAAGGGGTTTTTGTGGGGAGTCAGACTGGGAGATGCTGGGCACTCCCTGGGCTGGGAGATGCTCCTTGTTGGGGGGTTTGGCCCCTCCAAGCTGCATCTCTTGGGCATTGCCTTCACAGGTAGCATGTCCTGGATGGGACAGGGAGCTCTGTGCTGGTGATGCTTTTGTGGTGGGCAGATTAAGCCTCCAACACCGGCTGCGGGTCAACATCGACTGCCCACTGTTCCCTCCTGGTGGGATGCCAAAGACTGGTGACTGGTGCCTGTGTTCAGGGAGGGGGGGTGAGGAAGAAGGCGGCTCCCCAGAACACTTCCCAAAAGCCGCCCGCAACCAAAGCCCCGCCGGCTCTGGAGCAAAACCCCAGGGCTGTTGCCTTTCCCTTCTCCAGGGGCTCAGCTTCAAACCAGTGCCTCCAGTTTGGAGTCACGCTGGTCCCCAGCTGCCTTGGGAGCAGCATCCCTGACGCGTGTCACGAGCCCAGGATGTCACAGCCTGTTGGGACATCTTCCAGCCACCCCCTGTATGCAAACCCTGCTGCTCTGTAAAGCGAATAAACTTGTCACTTGAGCTCTCCCCGCCTGCACCGGCCCAGCCGTCGTCTAAATTTGGGTGATTATGTTCACCCAGGCCAAGTATCAAGTTCTCTGGATCACATGCGCTCCCAGTTGCTATTTAACTCTGACGCCTCGGGGAGCCGCAGCACTTCACTCCCAGCTGTTTGGGTTTTGTATTATTATTTTTATTATCATTTTTTTGGCACCAGAATTTATTTTTTTTTTTTTAATTTTTAAATTTCTATCCTGTCAAGTTGTTCCTCTCCCCAGCCGGTCGCCAAGCAGCCCAGCGCCTGCTTTGATTGCTAAATCTGATCACCATGTTTCTGGTTCTTTCAGCCACCACGGAATTAAGGGACTTTTTTGCTAAAGCCCGAAACGGTTCAGTTCGGCTCATCAAGGTCATCATTGAGGACGGTAAGTCCTGTTTTTAAGCGCTTTGATTTACGCCGTGTCGGTTCTGTTTTGCCTCTCCTCCTTCCCTCTTTGTTGCTGCTGTGCCAGCTCGTGTGTTTGGAAACCCCAAGGAAAATCCTGCTGGGGCGCCCTGGCACGCGGCAGCCCAGAGCTGAAATATAAGCCCAAAATCTGGGTGTGCTGGTGAGCAGCTATGGGAGCCCCGGAGCGGCTCCAGGGAGGAGCAGCAACTTTGCTGGCGGACCGACGCTGATTTCTGGGATTGGTGCTGGGCTCTGGGTGGCTTTTACCGCAGCTGCATTGAATTTTGTTACGGGGAGCTCCGTGAGAAGCTGCTGCGGGTGCCGTGGGACCGTGGTTGGGGGGGATGCGCAGCATCTTCCTCCCTGGACGTGGCATCCCACACCAGGCAAGGAGACGCTCTGGGCAGGAGGGCGCTCCTCAGCGTGGGGCTCAGCAAGGGGCCCCGATTGCATCCCAGGAGGGATGATACACACCGAAAACCCATCCCGTCCCAGCCCCGGCTCCTGTGCGCGAGGCTGCCCCTGCCCAGTTTGCAGGCTGGTCCCAACCTGGCCTGCGTTTGCCCCACCAAAAGATGCCTTTGGGTGGCCTCTACGTCTATCAAACAAGCGAGCGGAGCAGAGCACTGATTGAACGTCCCAGCGGGGAGCCTCCGTGGTGTAGGTTTTCCTACCGCAGCCTCGTACAATTGCATATGAATGACTTGTTTCTTATGGCAGCAGGGAAGTTAATGCCCTGCCAAGCTGTTGTTGCCACCTCTCTCAGGTGGGCCACCAGGACCATGCTGCTAACACCAAGGTGGACACGGTCATAAGGAACTCATTCTGGCTTTGGAGGGGCTGTGAAACTCATTTGGAAGAACAGCGTGACTTGAAACACGTGGGACACATCAGCAGGGCCACTGCGGGGTTTGTCGGTGTTGGCTTTGTCCTCGGTGAGGTCCCCATTTGTTGGGATGTGACATCTGCATTGTTTCTTCAGAGCATCTTTGACAATGATGTTGCTCTGTTGGCTCCTTTTTTTTTTTTTTAAAAAGTGGGAGTCAGGTTTGCGTTAGGATACGTCATGGATACCCCTAGGCCTGGACTTAGGTTCTAGGGCTTGTGCCACCAGCTCTGGATTGTGGCCAGTGACACCAGCAAGGGAGATTGTTTACCATGAATGTAAACCATGTCCCACCGTCTCCACTCGGGCTGAGTGGAGTATATTTATCTGTTGATGTGTTGGCGGCAGCAGCTGCTTCATGGACCAACCTCACTCAGCAGGGCTTTGTGCTTCCCAGTCTGTCTCTCCCACCTGCCTGCTCCTTTCCCGTCTCCTGGACCAGCCATGAGTGGCTCTGGAGGAGCTTGGATGTCTGCAGAAGTCTCTGAGATGCGGCAGAGCCTGAGCGTCCTGTGGGGAGGCAGGTGGAAGGAGGACAACCAGGAGCATCTCTGCGCTGAAGGGCTTGGTCTGCTGGGGACAAGGTAGTGGTGGTCCCACCAGCCTGGCTTAGGGACCTCCCATCTGCCAGCCTGCATGACTCAGGACAAAGCACTTGGCCTCTCTGGGCCACCACTCTTGTGTAACACAGGGACATCAGCCTGCTGCCACTCACCAGAGAAGGACCTTTGGGCAGTAATGAACAGCCAGGCAGATGTCACAGCTGGACAGATGGACCCGAGCATGCTGACCCTGGAGGGGATGTGTCCTGAGCCAGCTGGGGAGGAGAAGTCACCTGCCCTGCCTGCACAGAGGATGTGGAAGAGGAGCCTCCAGCCCTGCTCGATGACTTGCAGAGGACCTCCTGCCCTACGGGGCATTAGTCTCGGCGCATGTCAGAGCAGGTGTGGGTGGGTGGAAGGAGAGGAAGATGGTGCAAGGAGCATTACGGCAGGTGCTCTGTGTCTGGTCTTCCCCAGAACACCAGCTACGGCTGAGCAACCCTTTGGGAACTCCCTGAGCTGATGTTGCCTTTGGGGGCTGTCCAGGAGAAGCCAAGTTTGGGTGGAGAAGGTGTGTGTGGGGGAGGAGCAGGTTGTGTATTGAGGCTCAGCAATGCTTTCCTGGCATGAGAACTACTTGTGGTCCAACGCGGTTTTAGGTGATGCTCTACTCCTTGCTGTCAGCAGGTTTCTGGACAAGGTTGGCTTTGTGGTCTTCCCCGCTGGGTGCGTTTCTTTGCACGTGGGTGATGTTGTGCGCTGAGCTTTGCAGACTCCCAGCTCTTGTGCTGTCCCCCCGCCGTGCCAGGCAGAGCTGCGGGCAGCGCTGCCTTGTAGGGACATTTCGGAGCAAGGCAGCCTGCCCGCAGCTGAGTGCTGGGGGCACCTCCAGGGCCAGAAACGCTCCCGGCTGTGCCGCCTCCAGCAGCAGCGCCCTGCAGAAACGCAGCCTGAAGTGGCCGGCGCTGGCGATGGTGCGTTGCTGAAGGGCGGCTGCTCCGGGTTTCCCTTTCCCGATGCTTCCCAGGGAGGAAAATTTGGCCCCGAATGGGTTGAGCTGAACTGCGAAGAGCCCAATGGGAGGGAATAAGCGGCTCCCCCAGCCCAAGGGAAAGTTGGAGGCTCCCGGCTCATGGTGCTGCGTCCGGGATCCAGCTTGGGCGCAGCCCAGGAATAGCCTGGGGTGACTCGGCAGCGATTGCCTCGCGCGTGAGGTGTCAGGATGTTTGGCAGACGGAGAGACCCGCGAGCTGCCAGTGGGTTTGGCCGGGCGAAATTCCTTGCAGTCTCTTTGGGATCCCAGGTCTTTGCAAAGCACAAATCCAGTTGCGGGACTTTCTCTTTACGCTAGGGGTGCATTGAGAATTTTGCACTTTTCTTCCACAAAACAGGTAGTTTTGCTGAAGGGAAAGCATTTTGAGCACCTTTTCCTCTGCTGTCCTTGTTACCGTACCGGTAGCACGTGCCCCTCAAACACAAATACTGATGGGTTCAGCGTGTGTGGCAGATGCCGTGTCAGGGTGGCGCTGGGCAGGGAAGGGCTACGCCACTGTCGGTGGGGGAATGCCCTGCTCGGATGGAAAGCGGGGGGTGAGAGTAATTCATCCCAAACCCTTTATTCCTCTTTCCCTTAAAAGCTTTCCTGCCACGGGGTTCAGAGCTGCTGACCTGGATGGGTTGGGAAGCAGAGGGCTTCCCTCGCTCCCGATGGGCAGCGGGGCCAGGGGCAGAGGTCCAGGCAGGGCACGTGCCAGGCTGAGCATCCCCTCGAGTGCCAGCTGTCCAAGGCCCAAACTCCTTTTGCTTTGGCACCTCCAGATTTTCCTACGTCTTGTTCTGAGTCCCGATATCTCCCCCCAGACCTTTCTGCATCTAAAAATGGAATAAAACCACAGGCTGTTTTCCAGCAACATACACCGATCATCTCCAGCACCATCGCTTTTCCACCCAACCGTCTCAAAACTTGTGTTTTTTTTCATGTTCCTAGAATGCCTGCGCTAGTGTTCACATCCCAGCCGAGCGCTGCCCAGCTTGCAGGGCTCCCAGCCCCTCCGTCTCTTGCGTAGCAGCTGAAAAAAATCCCCTCCAGACACTTGAGATGCAACCACGTGTGTGAAATATGTAGGTCGCTTCCAGAAGCTGGGGTTCTCCTGGCAGCATGGGCCCCCCCCCAGGCTGGGGTCTCTGGGGCAGGTCCGGTCCCCATGGACATGGGCTTTGGGTATCAGCTCTGATTTTGACCCCTTTTCAGTTACAGGGAATCTGATAAGAGCAGTGTTGGCTCATCATCCTGGCTTTTGCTATGGGACTTTCATTTTTCTCAGCATCCCAAATCTAGGTGGTTCTTCGTGTCCCTGGTGAGGTCTTCTAGTGTGCAAACCACTAGAGCTTGTCCAGGTGGGATGGAGGAGCTCTTATGTTCCCCTGTGCGCAAGGAGGGATGGTTGGCGACTACATGGCTGGAGAGAGCAGAGCGGAAGGAGGCTATAGATGGTCACCAGAAAGGAGACCGTGGGAGGGGAGGAGATGGTTGGACAGGAGGCAGTGGGATGCCGCTCCACAGTGGCTGCAGCCCTGATGGCATCTGCTGGGGGTCACCCATGGGGGTGTACATTCATGCATGTGGTTCGAGACCTTCATTTGTTTTTCTGCAGGATGGCATTGTCAGGGATGGAACTGCAGCGAGTCCTTAGATGAGCCATCCCGTGGTCCTGCAAGGTGAGCGAAGCCTTGCCTTCACCTAACACCACCTTTTCCCTCTTCTCCTTCCAGAACAGCTCGTGCTGGGAGCCCACAAAGAGCTGTCCCGGCGCTGGGACAATGATTACGATGCCTTTGTGCTGCCCTTGCTGGACGAGCAGCAGCCGTGCTACGTGCTGTACCGCCTGGACAGCCAGAACGCCCAGGGCTACGAGTGGCTCTTCATCTCCTGGTCCCCCGACAGCTCCCCGGTGAGCACCGCGCCAGGCTGTGGCACCCCAGCGTAGGGACAGGGACGTGCTCTGGGAGGTGGAGGACGGAGGAGATGCTGGCCAAGTTGACTTTGAGCAGAGGCTGAGGAAGAGCATTCACACCCGTGCCCTGGTTAAGAAGCAGAGAAGGCTTTGGGGATGGGGGATTTTTTAAAAACACAGTAAGATACACCGGACGCCGTCTCCGTCCCCTTTGCAGCGCTGCGGGAGGAGGTGGAGGGACTGGGATGTAGCAGCGGGGGGAGCGGTGTGGACCGCGGGGCTGGGATGGAGACGTCCCACCGCAGCTCTAGCCAAAAGCATCGCTGGGGGGAGCTGGGGCTGGCACCGACCCGCCTGGCCCTGCGCTGCTGGAGGGGTGACGCCGAGCAGCTGCAGGTCCACCTCCGAGCCCGGATCCAAAACCAGCCTTAAAAAGGGCCAGGCAGGCTGCTTCCACCCGAGCCGCGTGTGGCCGGGCCGGCATCGACCCTTGCTGGGCTGGCTCGTGGGGACGGGGACGGCGTCGGAGAGCGGGCGCTGAAGGTCTGGCTGGGTGGGATGGTAGTCCAGAGGATGTCAGCCCTGCGGCTTGGGAAATGCCGTCTTGTTGAGCACATCTCCATAACGGGCTTTCAGTGAGTCCGTGATTTACTGCAGTGTTAACGTATACGTGTTCTATACATGTGTGTATACACACACACGTATATGTATACACACACATGTGCATACACATATATGTATATACACGTATATATGTATATACACATATGTGTATACATGCACGTATATGTGTATACACGCATGTATACATAACACACATGTATATATACACATATGTATGTGTATAAAAGTATGTTACACATTTTATATAATCTATATGCTATATAGATTTACTGCCTTGTTAATATGTGCGCTTGTCATATATAAAAAAATGTAAATATTTGTTATATATCTAACAAATAGTTGTTCTTATTATACATTATCATGTATAATATGACATGCATATATAAAATAGACCCTCTGCAGTTTGTTGAGATACAGCTGACAAATACGTATTATTGTATACATGTATACATACGTATACACACATATCTACACAATTATAATTATTCAATTATAATATGTATAATATGTATAACTTTGTGTGTGTATAGACATATGTGTGTACATGTACATATACCCACACACGCATATACACAATTATAATAAGGTAATATATATAACTTTATACATACGTACATATAGATGTGTATACATATAATGATAGATATTTTTTTATCTATGCATCTCAACAAAGTGTGGAAGGTCTTATTGCAAGGGCGGTGTGCCAAAGAGCACGCTTCCCTGCATTTTGCAGAAGAATGATGCAAAAGAAGTGCCGAAAGGCAAAAGTCCCTTTTAGGCCGCTCCGGCGGTGTTTGCGCCCCCTCGTACCCGGGCGCAGGTAGAAGTGACGAGCTGCAGCTCGGGGGTGGCAAAGCAAAGCACAGAATCAGCTGGCCGATCGCAGGCTGCGCCGTGCTGAGGGGTTTCCCTGGCTGCTCCCGGCCCGGAGGCGCTGCGGGTGGAAATCAGCCTGGATAGACAGGAGGTGGCTGCTCCCAGGGAGGGCTGAAGTTTGCGGAGCCGGTGGTGGGACAGTGAGTGGGAGCGTCTTGTGCGGAGGTGCTGCTCTCCGATCCCCTCTGACCATGCTCGCCTCCTCGCGCAGGTCCGGCTGAAGATGCTGTACGCCGCCACCAGAGCCACCGTGAAGAAGGAGTTTGGCGGGGGCCACATAAAGGACGAGATGTTTGGAACGGTGAAGGTACGGTGGTGGTTCCTGGGCGGCCTTTTGGGCTCAACCCTGAGCGTCGGCACCCTACCCTGGGCTTGGCACGGAAGCCAGGCAGGGTGGAGGCTTGTCCCCCGCTCTGCTTTAGTCTCCCCTGTGGCCGCTGCCGGTTTCTCCTGCCTGCACGGCTGCGGTCGGTCTGTGGTGGGGACCGTGGAAGAGGTGGGAGGAAGGCTCAGAAGACATCCAGAGGTTTACTCTGAGCAGGAAGAGCAGCGCCAGGCGGTGGCAGTGTCACTCCAGCAGCGAGAGCTGCTGCTGCGCCGGGGTCGTCCGGCTGCGCTTCCCCATCGGCGCTTGGTGGGAGGTTTCTCCTTCTCTCCCATGGGCTTTTCACAGAGGGAGCTCCACAGCCAGGGCCTCCTGGGCATCAGCCCTGCTCTGGGGCTTCTGGCGCCGATGGGACCAGGCAGCATCCCCGCTGCTGCCCTCCTGCTCCCGGGCCACGGTCTCTGTCTTTAGTGCTCACGAGCTCCGTTAATCACCCAGAGGAGCCACACTGCCACAGCCGTGGGTGTCTGGAGAGGGGCAGGGTGGTCTCAACGGGCACTGGTGGTCACGGGCACTGTTTAAAATCGACCGTGGGATTTGCATGGAGGCATCCAAGAGCACTGCTCGGGTTGCTCCTCCTGGTGAGGACTGAGCCTGGGACCCACTGGGTTGCTCAGACGCAGCCTCCAGGCTGGGGGTGCATCCAGCCCCGCAGCGATAACCACCCCCTGATGCTTCTCCCTCTCCCTCTGTCTGCAGGAGGACGTGTCCCTGAGCGGTTACCAAAAGCACGTGTCCTCCTGCTCTGCCCCGGCCCCACTGACTGCAGCCGAGCAGGAGCTCCAGCAGATCCGCATCAACGAGGTGGGTGTCCGCTGGCCTGGGAAAAGGAGCCCGAGGCCCTCGGGGTACGCAGGGATGCGGGATGCAGGGATGTGTTTGCTGCTGGAGGTGTGGGAGCAAGGAACGAGCATCCAGCTAAAAGGGATGGCTCATTTTTACTGCGCTCACTTGCACCTCTGCAGTTTAACCCATTCCTGCCCTTGCCGAGCTGGACTGAGCATCCTCACGGTCAAATTGGTGGCATAAAGAGGAATTTACAGGCTATACTTTTCCTCTTGCTCTAGGACATGAGCTCAGGGCTGTGTTTTGCTCGCTGTAATCGGCAGCCAGAAGGTGGTTTGAGGCTGAAAGCAGGCGGCAGTCTCTAACCTCTGGGTACTGGGGCAAAAGCCAGAGCTGAGTTTGAAGTCCTGGGGGAGGCAGGAAGCCTCAGGCTTGTCTTTGGGCTGCAGCAGCCCCCTTTTCCATACTCTTCCTCTGTGGCTATAAATATGAGGGATGCTGTCCCAAGAAATACAGATCTTTAGCCTAAATTTGGGGGCTTATGTGCTGGAAAAAGATGTGGAAGTGGCGTGGGGTAGGGTTGGCTGCCACGCCATCGTCTCCCAGCCAGCATTTCACGGCACTCGTGCCAACCTCTGTGGTGCTGCGAAATGTCATGGCAGGGGAGGGAATGGCCTCACCGGGTGGGAAAACCACCCCACCTGGAAGCAGGATTTTGTTGGGGTGAGGGGATTTCACTTGGATGCCATGGCAAGCCTTCCTCTCTAGAGGAGCATCCCTCTCTCTTCCGCCTGTGCTGGGGCTCTGGGGCTCATGGGTGGATGAGGACATGCCTGGGAGACGTGACACCAGTCAGCCTGATGGCATTAGTTAATGGCAAAAGATGATGCAGGAGGTCTGGGGCCAGAGCAGGTTGGGGGTGGTGGAGTTGAGTGACTCTTGGGAGATGCCACCAACGGGTCTCAGTGTGGTTATTCCAGCTCCCAGCCCGGAGGGGCTGGGCAGGATTTATGCTGGAGGATCCAAAGTGATGCCCATGTTTGGAGAAGAAGGTGGATGCTGACGGTGGCTCTGCAGCTTGTTTGGCATCTTTGGGTGGCTGTGCCATTGCCTTGGCTGGCCAGTGCTGCATGATTAAGCAGTTTTGGGTTTTTTGGGGGGGCCTGTGTCTCGCAGCGTCAGGTGCCCAGGTAAGTGGTGCTCATGGTGCCTGTTTTCTGGTTGTTCTACCGTGCTCTGCTTCCCACCCTCGCCTTTGTGAGACGCAGCTCCCGGGTGAAGCTGCTGTTTGGTTTGGTGATGGGTTATTGTAAAGATATGCTGTCACCTGTGTCAGCCCGGGCCACACCGGCGTTGAGAAAGAGAGCAAAGTGGATATATTTTTGCCTGTGGATGTAAAGGTGGGAAGATGGGTGTGCTGAAGGGTCTCTGTGTTGGTGCAGGGGCCGACCCAGCCAAACCTGCTGCTGGCAAGGCTGGGGCTGAGGGGAGCGTCCCATGCGCGGCTCCCGGGATGTGCCCTGGGGAGTGTTTCAGTGAGGCAGCTTTTAATGTTTTTTGAAAAGAGAAGGAGTAGAAAATACAGAGGTACATGGGGGAGTTGACGGTGCTAGGACAACTTTCCACCTCTTGAGACTTTTGGACTTCAGCGTGCTTTAGCTCTCTCCAGTCCCGCTATGATCCTCCCAGCCTCCTTGCCTTTATGGGGGCGAAAGGTGAGGATCTGGAGGTGCTGGCAGGGGTAACATCCTCACGCTGCACCTCTCCATAGGACCAGGCGAGCTTGTGTGCGCCCTCTCAACCCCTGCGCACTTGCCCTTGGGCCCTTGCTGGTGCCACAGCACCCCGGGGGACAGTGGGACAGCAGAGCTTGGAGGTCGGCTGGACCTCTTGCCCACCCAGCACTGGGTGACCCTTGAGCAATTGTTTCCCAAGAGCTGCGCATTCGCACCCTGTTCATCCTCCAGGATGCTTGGCATGGATAGAGGCTTGGGTACTTTTTTCCCCCCATACCTGTAGGATATGCTATTGGGTGGGGGCTAGCCCAAAAATCTATTGCTGTGGCTGCTGGAACTCCTCCAGACCCTGGGCTGGGGACACCCTGGCTGTGGAGCCGACAGAGATGGGGCAGGGACGGGCTCCACGCGGGGATGTTGGTGGAGATGTTGCGTGCGGGGCTGCCAGGGCCCGGAGCCGGGGCTCTCCCTCTCGTTCCTCCCCAGCACTGATGTCTCCCTTGTCGTTTTTTGCCGCTCTCTCTGCCCGCACCGCCAGGACCTGCCTTCCCTGGCCTCCAGCAGAGAGATGGTACGCCTCCATCCTCCCGGCATGTCCGTGTGTCCCCCTCCCCTTCTCGTTTCACACCAGACCCCCCCTGCCCTCCGTCCCCGCACGGGGGGCTGTTGATGGTGTGTCTCCTCTCCCCATGCTCGCAGGACTCCTGTTCCCAGGACTCGAACACCGAGATGGTAGGCCGTTCTGCCCGCTTGATGCCCGGTTTTCCCTTCTCCCGGTGGTGTTTTTCTGCATGCTGTGCTCCGGGCACCCCGGCTCCATCACCTCCCCGGGGTGTGGGTACCGTGTGGGGCTGCTGTAACGAGGGGCAGCCGTGTAACGAGATGCACTTTGGTGCTGCTGGGCTGTTCTTGAGATGTGAGCTAAAACTCCCGCATTTCTCTTGGCATGCCGTGATTTTTGATTTTTTTTCTTCCTTTTTTCTATTGGGGGGAGGGAAAAGAAAGAAAGAAAGAAAAAAGAAAAAAAAAAAAAAAGGCTGGACTGTCTTTATCCAAAATCCCCCAAACTGATCCCAAAGGGACCTACGCTTGCTGGAGAGCACCTGGGTTTGCGTGTCCAGACTGTTTACCTGGTGGGGGGGGTCTTGAGGTTGGATGGGCTCTTCCGCCATCGGGGTGACGCCGTCTCCCTGTATTCTGTGGCAGATGGTGGGGGGCTGTTGCTGCTGCCCATCGCTGGTAGAGTACCCTGGCCCTGAGGAGGTATGCCCCGCGCCTGCCGCGTCCCGCACCCCCTTCCCCGCCACCGGCTCATGGCACCCTCCAGTCCCGGTCAGGGACCCCCACGCTGCGGCTGGATGGCACCAAGGGCGGTGCGATGTCTCCGCAATCTCTGTCTCTTCCCTCTTTGTTGTGGGGCTCAGTCTCCTGGAGTAGGGGGTTTTGCTTGGGGTACAGGCGGCAGCCTCTGCCGGGGAAAAGATCAGCCGGGATCTTTCTGAGCTGTGGATCTCCAATTTCACAGCTCCAGCGCTGGAGCGGCTGCCTGTCTGCTGCAATTAAACCCACCGAGGAGGGGCTTGCCCCACCGAGGAGGGGACCCTGCAGCTGAACGCTGTGATTTTAGGGCTCCCCCTGTCACCCGCAGGTTGCGGTTGGAGATGGTCGGAGGTGGACGTGCGCCAGCGTTGGTCACAGCATCCCTGCCAGGGGCTCTCTGGGAAACATCGGGTTTGAGATGGTCTTTGCTGGGAGTGAAACAGGGGGGCTCGGGGGTGCGTGGCTGGGGCTGGGTGATCTCCCAGAGCAGCGGTACGGTGACAAGCATCACCACCCCGAGCCTGGATGACTTTTGGTAGTTTAATGCTGCAGTTCCCGTGAGCTGGGTGTCAGGTGGCTCCTTGGTTGAGAAGCCTTTTGCTGTGGCACTGGCCAGTTTTCCTTTGCCTCCCTTTCCCACCCTTTGCCGGTCTCGGCCCTGACACTTCGGGTGATCTCCATCCCCAGGTGAAGACGGAGATCAGCGTGGAGAGCAAGCACCAGACCCTGCAGGGCCTGGCCTTCCCCTTGCAGCTGGATGCTCAGCAAGCCATCCAGGCGCTCAAGCAGAAGAAAATCAACTACATCCAGCTGGTAGGTCCCTCGGGTGGCTCCGCACCCCGCTGCCCCTGCCTCTTGCTGCCGCCTCTCACTCCTGTCCACTCCCACATCCCACTCTTGTCCATCAGAAGCTGGATCTGGAGCGGGAAACCATCGACCTGGTGCACACGAGCCCCACGGAGATCGCTGACCTGCCCAAGAGGATCCCCCAGGACTCTGCTCGCTACCATTTCTTCCTGTACAAACACTCACACGAGGGAGACTACCTGGAGTCCGTCGGTGAGTGCCCTGGCACCGGGGGGATGCGAGTAGAGCCCACACTGGTCCCCACGCTCTGGACCATGGCTCGTGTGGGGAGCAAACGGGGATGGGGATGGTATGGCAGGGGACCTTGAGTCGGTTCCCACTTGCCGTCCATCCGTGGTGGGGGCTGCTGGCACGTTCTTTGGTGCCAAGAGAAGGTCCTATGTGTGGTGCAGGGTTTTCCAGGTGCTGCCATGGGCAAACCTGTACAGCCATTGTGTTCCAGGCATACTAGAGCCGGGGGAGGTTTGGGGAGGGGTGGTGGGACGGGGATGGCTTCGCCTTCTGATGATGAGTAGACTCTCGGGGCTGGAAAAGCCATGATTGGGCTGGGATGCAGCTGCCGGGTGCTCCATGGCCATGCGCCCGGGCAGCACCACAAGCCCTGCTCTCTTCTCGCAGTCTTTATCTACTCCATGCCCGGGTACAAATGCAGCATCAAGGAGCGCATGCTCTACTCCAGCTGCAAGAGCCGGTTGCTGGACACCGTGGAGCAGGAGTTTTGCCTGGAGATAGCCAAGAAGGTAAGTGCAAGCCTGCCCAGAGGTGATGGAGCAGAGATCCGTGCCAGGCATCGTCAAAGGAACATGCCACTGCCTTGGTCCAGCTGTACTGGTGGGCTCAGGGGGGAAGGGAATTGGGTGCCCCAAAGGTGGGTGTGGAGACCCCGCTAACCCCCCCTCGCCGCTCCTGGGTGCAGATCGAGATCGACGATGGAGCTGAGCTGACGGCGGAGTTCCTCTACGAGGAGGTGCACCCCAAGCAGCACGCCTTCAAGCAGGCCTTCGCCAAGCCCAAGGGGCCCGTGGGGAAACGGGGACAGAAGCGGCTGATTAAGGGGCCGGACGAGAACGGCGAGGACAGTTAGATCCCGCAGGACCGGGCGGTGAACGGACAGCATCCCCGCGGCGCTTCCCGGCTTCCTCTCCGCTGACCTGGGGATCTTCCCCTCCATGTCAGCCTATATTTTTTTTTTTCCCCTTCTTTTTCCTATTTCATTCCTTTTTTTAAACGTCAGGATGGCTTGTTGCACCTGGGGGCAGAGCGATGGGGAGGGTTCAGGGTTGTCAGTGTTTCTTTTCCCTGCGTCCTTGTGCGAGCCCCGGGGCTGCCGGAGGAGGACGGGAGCAGCAGGGTCGTGTCCCGCAGCCTTGCTCCTGTCCACCCCGGGTCACAGCCGCTGCTCTGGGTGTCCCCTGGGTGACTGAAGGACGCACTCGCCTGCAAGCTGCTCTATGCAAAGCGAAGGGGATGGTGTTGGGGACTCCTGTTTGAAAAGAGAAAATGCTTCTTTCCCTGCTCCCCCAGACCCCAGATTTTGCTCCCCCCGTCCCTCTCTTGGTGTGCGTGGCCCCTCTGCCCCAGGCCTGGAGCGATCCTGCACCCCATCAGGGTGCGGGCAGGACCCCTCCCCGCGGCATGGGCTTTGCTGGCAGGAGTTTGTCCCTGGGGGGAGCCAGCAGGAGGGAAGCAGAAGGTCCCCCCGAGTCCTGAGCTCATTCTGGCCTTGGAAAAAGGTCACTCTGCCTTTTGGTGATATTTGCATCTACTTTTTGACACCCCCCAATAAGGCTTTTCCCCTGGGAGGGAGCTGTTACAGCCCTGACGGAGCCCCATCCCTGTTTAGGATGGGAGCTGTGAGGGGCCTGAGCCCTGGTCTGCCCTGTGCCCCAGTCCCTACTGTCACCCCCCTGGTTTGCTGCTGGCTCTCTGGTCTGGGGCAGCCCCATGTCTTAAAAATCACGTGGGCCACCCCAAATCCTCGTGTGGGGAAGTGTGGCAGCCCTTATGTGCCCCCTCAGGGTCGTCCCCAGCCACCAAGGGCCATCACCAGCTCTCGGGGATGACCTTGGCGCTGAGAATGGGGCTTCAGTGGGGGCTTTGGTGGTGAGAGCACCTTGCTGCTGGGTACCAGCGAGGGCTCAAGAGCCACCTGCCTCCCTGGGAAGATAGAAATGGGGTCCGTGAAACCTGCCCTCCCCTTTTCTGCCGCCCTGGCGAATGTGGCGTCATTGCCTTGGCCTGGGGGGAGCAGGAGTGGGGCGGTGGGGGAGGTTGAAGCTGGGGGGAGCAGAGCACACTGTACTGAACGCTGTATTTTCTAAAGAATAAAGTATTTTTAAAACAGTCTAGTGCTCTTTGGAGGTCCCCTGGGTTTCCCCAGGCTTGGGCATTTAGCAGGTCCTGGATCCGCAAAGCAAATTGCTTGGATTTCGCTAGCCAGCAGCCATTGCAGCTCGCCCGCTGTGGCCGCATCCAGACCTCGTCACCCCCAAGGACTTTATGCTTTAATCCAGAGCTCTGGAACAACCCTTTAATGCCCATCAGGGGTTTAACGCCAGCAATGCCCGGAGCCAGAGCCGGCTGCGGGAGGTGCCATCCCTGCTCAGCCCGGCTTTCCTTCTTTTAAGGGCTGGGTGATGATTTTGTGAGGCTGTGACGCCACTGCCTGGGGCTGTTGTTTTCTTGGCTGGGGGCGAATCCCTGCATGGTGATGGGGAGAGAACATGGGATGATGCTGAGCCAAGAGAAGGGTTGGGAAGGCGATGGGGTCTGTCCCCATGCCAGGCCCCCATCCCTCCTGCTCCTCGCCCAGGCTCCTGGAGCAGGAGACAGACCCTGCACGTCTCTGCTGCCCTGCCAGAACTCTTCAGCTCCGAAGAATGACCCACAGCCAAAATCTCCTAACCCCAGCTGGGCTGCGAGGTCTGAATTTCCCAACAGCAGGTCCTGATGGAGAAGCAGGGAAGCATGTCCCAGCTTGCGACGCAGCCACCGAAAGCTGCTGCCTCCCTGCTTCTTCCCCAGAGGACCTCAGCTGAAATTTGGATGTAACCTTTTATTTTTAAAATTTATTTATTATGTTGTCCTGAGCAGGTTTCCCAGAGGGAAGGCTCCCTGTGTGCCACGCCAGGACAGCCGCACAAGGAGCTCTTTGCAATGAGCCTGGTGGGGTTTGCACCAGGTCAGAGTTGTGCCGTGTCTCCTCTTTACTCGCCGTGCCCAGGATGAGATGGACGATTTGGGAAGCTGGCTATAAAACACCACTATTCCCAGAAAAATGGAGGAAAAAGAAAAAAAAAAGTCTGATACAAAAAAAGAACCAACCCCAAATGAGTTTCCCTTTGGTGCAGAGGAGGAGGAGGAGGGAGAATGCTGCTATGTGTGGAGCAGCCTTGGTGCAGGAGAGGTCCCTCTGTGTATAATTACTAATGATCCTTCAAACACACCATGGTTCACTGAACACACTGGTAAAACCTGTACAGAGCTCACTCCAGGGGGGTGGGCGTTAAAAACTGGGATGGGGAGAGAAAAACCTGGTCGAAGGGATTTGCACCATAAATAGGACTAAAGCCTCCCCTGGGCTGGTGGGCGTCCCTCCGGTGAGCGAAGTGGCTCGGCTGCAGCGGGGAGACCCCAACTGCTCCCTGGGATGCTCGGGAGGGGGCTGCCCCAGCGGGGACGCCAAAGGCGGGGGGGACAGCCAAGTCCCTCCTCGGCCGGGGCAGAGGTGGTGGCTGCACAGCTGGGGAAGGAGAAGACACATCTCTGCAGGCAGGTTGCCCCGTTGGTCCTTTGTCCCAATGTCACCAAGGCTCAAGCCTGCCAGAAGCCAGGTGCTTTGGTGACAGCGTGGGCTGACACCACCAGAGTCATTTGACAAGCTCATTCACCCTCCTCCTTTGGGTCTTCCGCCCCTTCTGTGCTCGGTAATTTTTAAACTTGCCCCAAAATTGAGAGGGAGTGAGGGGTGTCCCACACTTCCCACCTGCTGCTCCCCCTCACTGCCTCCGACCCCCAGCCATCCGCAGCTGAAAGTCCCCCCACCCCGTGCCAAAGGACAACTACGTGTGGCCATGGGAGAGATGACCAGGAGCAGCACAAGGGCTGTAGATCCCCAGCTGGGATCCCATCCTATCCCATCCCATCCCGTCCTGTCCAGTCCCATCCCCTTCTGCCTCCCCTGCCCCATCTCATCCCATCCTGTCCCGTCCCTACTGTCCCATCCCATCCTGTCCAATACCATCCCCTTCTGCCTCCCCTGTCCTGTCCCGCCCCATCCCATCCCTCCTGTTCTTCCTGTCCCATCTTGTCCCATCCCATCCTGTCCAATACTATCCCCGCATCCCATTACACCTCACCCCAGCCTGTCCCTCCTGTCCTCCTATACCATCCTGCCCAATCCCATCCCCTTCTGTCCCCCCTGTCCCATCCCATCCCATCCCATCCTGTTCCAACACCATCCCCTCCCATCCCATTCCACCTCACCCCAGTCTGTCCCTACTGTCCCCCCCATCCCATCCCATCCCATCCCATCCCATCCCATCCCATCCCATCCCATCCCATCCCCTCACCAAGCTTAGGTACCAATGCTCCAGGCAGGGATGCAGCACTGTGCCAAGGGCAGCCTGGCTCTGCTCACCCCACCTCGTGTGGAGCTCGAGTTCCCCTCTTCCTCCTGCTCGCCTGTCCCACGCCACACAACACCTTCCTTGTCCCAGCTGCAGAGCCAGGGAGGCCACCAGTTCTCCCAGTGATGGTGGCCAGTGGAGTCTCTAGGGTCTAATACAAGGGTTGAGTGCAGACTGCTGCCTCGCTCGCAGCACAGCTCAGCAGGGACACGCGTGCAGCTCTTTGCTTTTGTGAAGCTTGTCAAGATTTAGATCGAGTCGCAGCTCAGCCTCTGTTAATTTGGGTTGAAAATGAGTGGAATAGAATCTACAGAGCGGGCCGGGGGGTGCCAAAGTGGTGCAGGAGGAGGAGAGGAGCCGAATTGCTCGCAGGCAGAGCACCAGTGATCGCATGCGCTGGGTTCCCTTCGGGAAGTGGGTTACAAAGCCAACGCCGGCTCGACGCCGAGCAAATCCCGGGGGCAATTAAAGCACTCACTAACTGGGCTGCTGCTGCCTGACCCCACATCCCGCCCCCCCAGCACACATGCTGGTTCACACGCGCAGCAACCCCTCTCTTCCTTTTTGAGGTTTGAGCTAAAAAAGTCTCCCCTGCTGCCTATGCAAAGCTCTGGGTTTGAGCTGATGCGTGGGAAACCCAGGTTTGGTCGGCAGCTGCTGGTGCCACCCTGGGGCACGTGTGCCGGGGGACAAGGCCACCCCGTCAGGGTGTTTGTGCAGCCGGGGAGGGGGCGGTATGGAACAGCAGCTTCAGAGAGAGGAGGCAGCTGCGGGTGGATGTCACTGAGCGTCCCCACAGCCAGCCCGAGCGCTCGGGATTCTTAGGACTCACAAATGAGGGTTCACAGGCTTCACGGCAAACGAGCCACAGGGAAAAGATGGGACCGGGATGTTTTTCCTTATGGGATTCCCAGGTCGAAAAGGGCAAAGGGCAAAATCTCAGAGGAGAGAAATCCTTTGGCTTCTGCTCCCCTGAGGGCTGGAGCCAGGGCGGGGGCTGCAGAGGAGTTACACCTGGTTGTAAGCCCGGCGTGTGAATTGAAGGAGCTGCTTGGCGGCCGGGCCAGGAAAGCACAGGTGCCAGCGGGAAAAGGAGACGAGCCCCCGCCCTCTCAAAAGCTCCGTGTCCTGCCCAAAACCCTGCTTGGGGGATGGAGCCGGCAGGGAGGAGGGTGTAGGAGCAGTAAGGAGTGAAAGGATATTTACCCAAGCGGGGTAAGTATATCCAGGATCAGCCCCCCAGGACTGTGTGAGCCTGGAGGGGGGGGATGGTGAGGGTTTGGGATCAAGCTGGAGAGTGGCTGGGGCACGGAGCATCCTAAATAACCAGGAGCCCAGTATTGCCCCCTCTCTCCCTTCTGTACAGCCCACCCCTTGTCTGCCAAGGAATGGGGGTGTCTGTGTGCCCAGGCTGCCAAGCCAAGCAGCCCAGGGGGGCTCCTGTGTTGGGGCCAGTGGGTCCCCCATGCTGGGGGGTGTGAGGTCTGTGGCTGTGGCATCCCTTTGCAACCCCTCACTGGGATGGAGAACTGGGGGAATGGCTCTTGCTGGAGGAGGAGAAGGGGGGGTGCTGTGGGGAAAGGCAGCTCCTCCCCACCCTGGCATCTCCCTGGGGAGCAGCAGCAGCAGATCAGGCTCTGCTGGGGGTCAGGGAAAACCCCAAGCAGTGGGGATTGGTTGCCGCCTTCTACGCCATGCAATGACCCTGGGAGAAGGCCGGGGCCTAAGATCCCTGACCCCTTCGATGTTTCCCTCCATTACCAGCTTGTTCGTGCCTGAAGCGCCCTGTCTGTCCCTCTAGGCAGGGGTATGAGCAGTCATTCCCGATGATTTAAGGCTTAGCTAATGTTATAAATATTATCTAAAAGCCAGTGTCGGTTCAAGGCATAGTCCCAGAGTGATGTGTAGCTAGCTGGACCATCTGAATACAAGAAAAGCGGGAGGTTTGGATCCACGATGCAGTTATTTGGTTGTGCTGCTGGTGTTTGGATTGAGACCTGGTGTGTGCGTCTATCTGGAGCAAAATTCATCCTGGATTTTTAAGGGGAGTAAAGTATGGTTTTGCTTTTTGGGACCAAAAGAGGAAAGGTCTTCTGGGGGCTCAACACACCCTGAGGGAAGTGCCCGTTGTGAGCCGCCAGCACGGGCTCTAAAACACCCATCAGCAGACAGGAGCCCCTTCCCCTCAGCTGCAGACATCGGGGAGCTCATGGGGCTTTAAAAGCCCCGGCGTCGGAGGCAGAGATGGGCTGCGTGGCCCTCCCCGTGCCGGGAGGGAAACCCTGGGGAATGTGGGTGCTGGGAGACTGAGCAGGGGCTGAGGGAGTGTGAGATGTGCCCTAAAATAAATGGGTGCAAGGCGCCAGGGGCACAAGAGCCGTGAGTCTAGTGGTGTTAATAATGCTTCAATTACTATTATTGTTATGATTAATGACTAATAGCTGTCCAGGAAACAGCATGGACTTAACGGCTGAAAGCAGCAGCAGTGAGAGCAGGAGCTGGAAAAGGTGGTCAGGGCATTTATTTCCCAGCAGGAGCTTGTTTCAGCGAGGGGCGGCTGGGGCTGGGCAGGGTGGATGAGCACACAGTCCGGCAGCCGTGACAGCATCCTCCTCCTCCTCCTCCTCCTGCGGCAAGGTCCTGCCGGCGGGAGAAGCTGACCCCAGCCTGACAGGCTATTTTTAGTCCAGTTCCCTAAAGAACGGGCTCGTGATGCTGGGTTCTTCCTCCCCGGCTGAACCCACGAGTTATCTCCAACCACCTACAGCAAGCAGCGAGACGCTTAGCAGAAAAATGAAGCCCCCAAAAAGCTTCATGAACGTTAACAGCTCTAGAAATGAGCTGTCTCTGCCCAGTGGGGCTGTGTGGGGGAGGAGGAGGGAGCCAGGGGGTGGAAGGCACCACCATGCCCGGCCTGGCACCTGCTCCTGGCTGTGGTAGGAAGAGCATCCTCCTGATGCCCCCTCACAGCGAGGGGGAACGCGTGCTCCTCTTTGCACCGGGAACGTGTTCATGGCCCCTGTGCCACCTGGGGTTTCCCTGCTGTGTAAATAGGATGAGAAATGGAGGAGTTTGTGAATTTAGGGCTATGCAATGTTCAACTAGATGAATTATTTTCACCCCAGAAAAATGTCAGAGGTGGCTTTACGGCTGCCTTCGTGCTTGCTTACTCTGCTGCTGCCATGGGCCATTTGTCTCAGACTTTAAACATCTTTTACCGATTACTTCCTCTATTATTTTCCAGAAACCAAACTAAAGCTTACACAAACACCCCTGGTTATGCAACCGGCCATTCAAGTTCTGTTTGCTGGGAAACAATACGTGTTTGTGGTTTCGTTCTTTGGCCTTTTCATTGGGGAAAATTTATCCTTCCTATGTGTCACTGGATTTGTCTTTATCTTTCCTTTGCAGTTAAGTGATGGACGTCTGCCGGCCTCTTACTGTGCGCTGGTTCCGCTTTTACACCCTCGCTTGAACTTGAAGTAACTCGTCACGTTGGACGTTAATGGGCGCAGAGGTACCGACTGCCACGTGCTGAGGTTAGTCGTGCTCCTGTCATTTCAAAGGCTGCTAGCTTTGCATCTTAGGATTTGGTCCTCTCCTGTGACTAATTTGGAATAATGTTTGAGACTCCTGGTAGCCAATACCTGTTCTGTGTCGTCTTTCTTCTCCTCTGCAGTACAGAGTGTAGAGCAGATGCTATAAAAAGAAAAATTTGGTTTATAAACTGGTATGTAAAATGCATTGGGCCAATTCTGAATGCTTTCAGTGAAGAAACTAGAAACGCAAGTAATGTTGTACTGTCAGGTCATGGCTATATATTAGTCAACGCATCATGTGTTGTCCCCCCACACGTTGATTGCCTATGCCAGCAGTTCGGAATGGCACTGAAGGCATGTTGTGGTGTTGGGAGCGCTGCTCCAGGAGAGGCTGATGGAGGATCTGTGGCTTTTTACTTGATGGCTCAAGTTAATGTACTGATATAACCCAACATACAATGAGAAAAGCTCTGTAATGAAGACGCATATTCATTCTGTCTTAGTCGCTCATGGCAAGGCAAAGAAGTCAGGGCGTGACACCGTTTTTCCTTGAGTAGCACTGAACTTGCCTTGGTGAGATCAGGGTAGTGTCACGGCGTGTGAAAGCTAATCCTCTCGAACAGCAATGCAGCTACTTGCACAGAGGATGACCTGGCGGCGGGTTGGAGCACACCAGTTCATAAACTGCCTTGTTCAGCAACAAACCACCCTGTTCATCCTGTAGCCTGATGGCGGGTAGCTTCCTCCCTCCTACAGAACACCTGCATGGGATGGAGGCAGCAACCACTTGACTGGCTGGCACATGGCTTTTTAAAAAGTAGCTTGACTGCTTGGGAACTCAAATATTTTTATAAGACTTCTTCTGAGAACAGCAGTTCAGGATGTGCTTAAATGTCTGGTGACTTCCAGTTGATGGGAGCTGATGATTTGCTTTAACTTGGGCTTCCACCTCCCCAACATGTGGCTGTTTGTGCTATTATAATGGATCCGTAACGGGAGCTTCACTGCATGCCTGTGAGCGTGACAGCGACAGGCAGTGCCAGGAGGTTGGCTTGTCACACTCAGAAAATGAGAGTACCCAGCCAGAGCAGCTTGTGAAAGCTAGACTGTAGCAGTTCTTGGACATGCCTGTACATGAAGGAAGCCGTTCAGTGTTCTACTCTAGACTTTGTGCTAATATTGACCTTTGAGTACATGTATAAATGCACAAAATTACTTCCCCCTGTTCAAAGCATGCCCTTGCTATTCATGAAAGCATTAACTAGCACGGTAATTAAGCAAAAGGCCTAAGTTTCCAGAGGGGTTGCAAAAGCAGCACTGGTATTCTCTTATGATGACTTCTGTCCAGGGACCTGAATTATTAGATTGCTTACTGATTATCAGTTTTTACACTGAAGTTTGGCTCTGGGTGCACTGGAGAGCAGACTTGAAGAGACAGGGGCAGGCAGAAGTAGCTTGCATCTACCACCTGCAGTGGCTAATGTGCCTTCCCTTTCCCAGCCACTACACCACCCAGCCACCCTGGTTTTTCTGTCAAGCTCGTTAAATCCCATTGGCACTGCTTTTCCTCTTAATGGTGAGTACCATGCTGAACACCAAAGGGGGAATGCTTGTGCGCACAACAACAAAGAATACAGCAGCAGAGGGAGACAGCATCTAGCGGAACCCAGTCTAACTGCCTGCCTCCAAATAAGAAATGCTGTATAAGCCTGGGCCTGTTTATGTAGTAGACCCTTGTTTTAGCATGCAATACTACTCTACCTGCATGTTTTCAAAAGCTTTCAGGTATAGAGGGGTTTTTTATTTTCATGAGAAATAAATGCATCCCTTGTAGTACACCAGGAAACACTACTGAAGTTCTTTTGGCATACACTCACTGAAAAGCAGTTAATTTTATTCCACCAAATGATGCTTCAGTTTCACTTACGGGAGATTAGCAGAAAAGCAAACAAAACCACAACTGGGCATAATGGCTCTAGAAATTTATTTTCAGAGCTTAGTGCTTAACTATGATTAAAATACATATTAAGCAATTTAAAAATGCTACTGACTGGGTACTAGAACTAGACAAGAATATAATTAACACCAATCCTTTCATGCACTGACAGACACTAGTTTGCTCATGCCACTGAAGTAGGATCTTTCCCGTTCACTCATCACTTCAAAATGCAGGGGTCTTCTACAGAAGTTGCATTCAGCTGATGAATGTGGTTTCAGCTCCAGACCCACATCCTTCCATGTGGCCAGCAGTTTTTCTGTTAGGAACAGAAAAGTCAATCAAGATCAAGTCTTCAGACAGTGGATTGCTTTAGAGAAGCAGCAGCAGTAGCGTCAGCATACCTGTTTTACCTAGCAAGTGAGGAGGGATAACAGGAATTCACTGTGACATAACTTACCTCTTGAGTGAGGTGACTGGGCTGCAACTAAGTCTCAGCTATCCTCACACTACCTCTTTTGACAGGATCAAGCAGCTACTTTTCCCTGGACAGGTGCATGTTTAAGCCATGTTAACAGCTCAGTAGAGGAGAGCAGATTTCTTTGGACCCCATGTAACAAATGAAGATTGGTTTGGACAGTGCTGGGGCTCTGCTCATGCAGAGGTGGCTGTGACAGAACTGGCTGGATACAGGACTGCACTGGCCTTGCACGTGTGACATGTCATGTTCCAGGCAGGTTAAGTGCAGAAGCATGTGCTATGTATGCTGCAGAAGTGGAAAGACAGTGTCCAGCTAGGGGCATCTAAAACTTAAGCGTTTCCTAGTCTCATCTTTAGTATAAGGACTACATAGACAACCCAGTATTTTCGTTGCACTGATGCAAGAATCCACTCACCAAGAAAATAACTCATCATCTGAGGGGTGTGGTGAGGTGTCGGGGCAATACGTAGCAGCTCCTCTCCACGGGGAACTGTGGGGTAGTTGATTGCTTGGACATAGATGCTGTGCTGGCTCATCAGCTTGTCACAGATCTCTGTATTTTTAGCAGCATCTGCAACCTAAAGTTCAAAATTGTAAGTTACAAGATCAATCGAAACATGCAAGGTGGCAGAACTTAGCCATCCAGAAGAATCAAACAGGGCTCATTAGTCTTCCTTGTGCCACTGTAAGTAGCATATACATCAGAAAAAGAGAGCTAAAAGCCTGTGCTGTACAGCCCTCTGGGCACAAGCACACCATCGCAACCCAGACAGGTAGCTGTTTATCCCCGAGCTCTTATTTTCACTAGCTTGTTATCAGCCTCCTTGCTTTCTGTATACTGTGAGATTGTGGGTTTCATACACTTTATTACTCTGCTTTACAACATTTATAGCAGACTGAGGTCAACTTAAGCCAGACTCCTTGCACATCACTGCTGAATACAAGGACAGATTTGAACTTTGTGAATGTTAACCAATACCTGAAAGAGTGTAATGTGATCATGGACAGGAAAATAGGACACTGTTGACACAGGTCTGTACTCACCCTTATTGGAATGATGTGACTGGGGCAGTGCACCACAGGCAGCCCTGCATCCATCAGCATCTGTCTCATAAGCTTCACATTGCGTTGGTGCTGGCGCCTCAGGACTTGCCCCTCCGCGCTCTTCAGAGTTCGGACAGATTCTAGGGCACCAGCTAAGAGCATGGGTGGCAGGGACGTTGTGAAAATAAAGCCAGCAGCATATGAACGAACAGTGTCTATCAGAGAACTTGTACTGGAGATGTATCCTCCTACACAACCAAACGCTTTGCCTGTGGAAAAAAAAAAGGCAGCCAAGCTTATTCCTTCTACCCACTAGAATGGCTTGAAGTATTATAGCTTTTCACTTGAGGGAATGAGTTATTTTGACTACATACTTAAGGTAGTCATGGCAGGCAACAATTATAGCCCCCCCTGCCCCCCAGCTAATGTTGTATTTACTCAGCACATGTTACAGCTTTTTTTTTTAAGCCAATCCTGATAACACGGATCTAGTTATTACACAGCAAGGACAGTTAAAGACTTTCTCAAATACTCAAGTTTTGATTTTGGGGAAGACTTTATAAGCCAAATCATCAAGCATAGACTGCAACAGTGACCCCAAGAGTCAACGCTAAGTCTCTCAGTAGATTTAAGTTAATCTGTTTCAGAGATGCTAGAAATAGCCTATGCTTCTAAGGAGCACACAAGGTTGTTACTGTGATTGTGCAGTTGATACCAGCCCTGCTTTCCAAACGTTCAGGTACCAGAACGGAGCCACAGGTAGAACTAGGGTGTCTGGTGACTGCTTCTGTTTCTATTAGGCTGTAACCCAAGATTGTAAGCTTCAGAGCCATGAACTTTCCTAGTAAATTTTACTTATGTTTTGGTAGCCATTTAAACTTTCTAATTTGCAGCAGTAAACTTACTCCTAAGCCTGCATTCTACTCAGATAATAGCAGTTGCTTCAGTTCTTGCCAAATCTCTTTACATAACTCCCCATCTCAGGTTTCTAGATTAGGAACACTCCACTTCACATAAAAGAACTAAGTACTACTAAATATAGAGTACTACCCTACTAGCATTCTCACCTGAATTTATTCTTGAGTTGTATAATATGCCACTGGAGTACTTTTTGCTAGCTTGTTTAAAGAAAAAAAATACCAATGCTACCTTAACTGATTTGTAAAGCAGCGTAAGCAGCTTAACACAAGCTTTTCAAACTGTGGGGCATACTTAAATCCTTTGGGCTTTTTGAAAGATCCTAGCCCCCAACAACCCTTAGCAAGTTCATGTGAATAGACTGATTTTGAGTTAACCCACTTAATTTGGCTCCTCAGAAGCTTTGCTGCCTTAGTTTCTGTAAAAGTGCCAGGCCATGCATACCAAGCGTTCCGGAGATGATGTCCATCTTGTGCATGATTCCATCCCTGTCTCCTATACCACCACCTCGAGCTCCATAGAGCCCCACAGCATGCACTTCATCCACAAAAGTGATTGCCCCATGCTCGTGGGCCACGTCACACAGCTCTTCCAGAGGACAGACTGCACCTAGGAACCAAAGCAGTGACTGGCAGTTTAGGATTCGCTGTACTCAGTACCCCAAAATACTAGGCATTTCAGAAGACTACTTTCATGTAAGCCTTTATAGCAGTGACACTTCCAGACTTAAAATACAGACGTTTTGAGCACTAACTGCAATGGAAGAGAGAGAAGGGTTTGATGTCAGCTTACCATCCATTGAGTGAACAGTCTCAAATGCAACAATTTTAGGGGTGGATGGATCAGACTTCTTCAATAGTTCTCGAAGATGGTTGACATCGTTATGGCGAAATATGTGTTTTGGCACCCTGCTGTTTCGGATCCCCTGGATCATGGAGGCATGGTTTCCAGAATCAGAGTAGATCTCACAGCCTGAGGGAACAGCCCAGTTACACTTTAAGTATAGAAAGCATATGTGCTTTATGTACAGAAAGTATTCAGGCAGCAAGGGTAGGATGTTCTAGAGAGTAATGCTCGCGATCAAAAGAGCAAGTTACAGATCATGAAGCAAGAATAATATTTAAGGCTTATTTTAGGTGTTTAAACTAACACAAACATGAGCTTAAGGAAATACAGAAGGCTTTTTCCAACTCCTTAATATTTTTTATCTAACTCCCCTAACTCCTTATAAGTTATAGAGGGAAAGAAGTTCACACTCGGAGGTGAGAGGACACTAAATTCCTGCTGCCTCATTTTCAGGTGGAATTTAAAGGTAAGAGCAGAAGGTTCTGTCCTCTTTGTCTAATGCCTTCTGCAGTTCCTACCTCCTAGATCTCAATCTCAGTAGGCTGCTACTATGATTTGCACGTGTCTAATATAAGTTGAATATGGCATTAAAAAACCCAAACCACCATACTTTGCTGATAGAGTAGGATGAATCCTCACTTTGGGTAGCCATTTGTGAAATGTACTCTCAACTGCTTAGGGCAGGGTTGTATTTTTGTGGTAAAGAGGGGGCACAGTTTGAGATCTCACCTGGCAGCATCTTAGCTAGAGTGAAGAGGGTGGAGTCATTGGCTACAAAGCAAGATGAGAACAACAGTGCTGCATCTTTTCCATGAAGATCAGCTAGTTCTTTCTCCAAATCGACATGAAATTTACTTGTTCCTGAAATATTTCTTGTGCCTCCTGCTCCAGCACCATGTTGTTTCAGTGTTTCCCTACAGAGGGCCCGAAGAGAGGCATTAGCATTACTGCCTGATACACAGATGAATAAAGGATCATTGCCGAAAACACTCCAGTACATAATCAGTATTGTTCTAAAATGGAACTGGCTGCAAAAAGCGGCTGTTAGGTTTAAGGTCTTTAAGCAACCCGCACAACTCAGGAATCCGATAAGCTAAGAAAACAGTTACCAAGTACAGCTGCAATATACCATCCAGTTTATCTAGTGACATCCTGCTCATTGCAGGGGGGCTGGACTTAGATGACCTTTAAAGGTCTTTTCCAACTGAAACTATTCATGATGATTCTATGATCTGGGGGCTTGTGAGGAAGATACAAGGAGCAAGGTCAGTGACTGACAGGTATACTGCAGCCCTGGAGCTAAATACTAAGTTAGCTACCCTAGCTCAAGAGAAAAGCATAAGCTTAATTGTATACCAAGAATAATATCAGAAGCAGCTTACGCAGCATATAGTACATAAATTAATTCTTCAGCAGCATTCCCACAAAAGCTTCTGCAAGGCACTATAGCTTGACACTGCCTCTTAAGAAGATGGCACTACTCACATAACTGCTCCACACACACGAGGGTGACGACTCATCCCCAGGTAATCATTGCTGCACCAGACAGACACCTCTTTCTTGGTGATCAGAGAATCAGTATAGTCATCTGCCATGGGAAAGATCTGTGCCTTTCGGTTCACTGTTTTGAATACTCTGTAGGTGTGATCCTTCTTCTTTTCATCTATCTTTTTCTCAAAGAACTGATCATACTGGAAGGTTGATACAGCTGAAATGAGACGGAGACTTCAGCACACGGGAAATAACTACAAGGGACCAGGCCTATGGGGGTTTTGCCAGACAATCTTACATTTTGGCAAGTTATCCTGAAGCAGATGAGAGACGCTTTCCGGTCTTTGCTTCAGCACAATATCCTTAAACTTCTTGAGCAAGCCACTCTGCGATTCTGCCTCAGTCTCAATGTTCCTCACTGTAGAAGTAGTTGGTATTTTGGCAAATTCTGTACCTACAGATATTGTAATAAATTCCAGTGAGCTGAATCAGTTTGAAACAAAATGAAGTAAGTTGAGCTCAGCAAAGCAAACACTTTAAGTAACTCTAACACTTTCTTTAGGAAACACATAGCTGAATCCACGTGCCTCTGTTAGGATCTACTATTTAATTTTCTTACAATTTTGTATTGTACAGGACAAAAGGAAAGCCTTGCTAATCGATAACAATATAACATGTCATTTCCTTACATCATATTTGGTTCATCATGACTCAGAACACCACTCTATACAGCTACAGTATCTTATCTGAAAGAGTTGGTACACACCTAACTGAAGGCAGGGTTCTAGTTAGCTGCTTCCTTTTCATTCCTAGTATTTTGTTCAGTTATCACAGGTTTTTTTAAAAACTATGCCACAGAAAAACAAAAAAGTAAAATAAGCTTCCTAAGACAGACAGTAAGGCTTTACTGATATTGGTGAAGAGTTCCTTCCTTTGAAGGGACAGCCCTTCCGCGTCAGGATTGCAAGCCAGCCAACACCCTTTAGTTCCATAAACAAAAAAAATTTGCTCGCTTTCCAGCTTGGATTTCTGCTGGTACTTGCTTAGTACCTCAACCCCGTTTCTTCCATTTCCGGATATACCACCTTTGTCTATACCAGCACCCTGGTAAAGCTCTCTTCAGTTCTAAGCATCCACTTTGGGTGCAAGCGTAACAGCTCAATTCATACATTTAGAGCCAGCGTATCAAAATGGTATTCCCACAGGAAAGTCATCCAGGGGAAACACTGCATGATATTGCAGGTATGCAATATTGCATTAACACCTACATTCTCCAACAGCTTTTTGTTGCTGTCTCCCACAATCCTACCTGCATAATTTAAGTAGTGACTGTTAGAGTTAGCACACTCTATGGACAAGTCAGGCACCAGAAGCTCTTGGAAGGAACCAACACTTCACCGCACAGAATACATACCTTTCCTGTCCGCCTGCATTTCCTGCACATCCTCTTGAAGTTCTAGGCTGGCTTTGCAGAAAACATTACTGTTCTTGTGATTCATCTGAGCTGCCAGGAATGGGCATTTGGTGGCAGAGCTCTGGCTAGCACCAGCAGGTGGGTGGCCAGCAGGTGTCTGGGATCCATCTACATTCTGTTGGGCCACCTCTTTGGCATTTTTGGCCTCTGAGGTGGGGGTGGAGAAAGGAAAGCACTTCAGCTTCATCATTTTAATACAGTGCCTTAAGCTTTTCTATGCGTTACTTCACAATTAATTTGGCACAAGCTATTCAGCAGCATTTAACTGAGCAGTCAGACTTCATTTATACAAGCACAAAACCCCTGTAACACCCAAGGGGCATATGATCTGAGATACCAGATGTAGCACTGTACCCTTTGAGGGGGGAAAAGATAATAGTCTCTCTTTCACTCCCAAAGGGGAGATTTTAAGTTCAGCTATTTTCAGCCACCAGCCCTCCCTGTGCTGCAAGCCTGAAGGCTTTCCCCCGAGCGCCAGGGTAAGAATCCCCCAAGGAATGTTACCAGCTGGGGTGAAGAGCCGCCCAAGCGCTGGAAATCCCAGCTCCACAATCCAGGATCGCGGATTCCCGACCGCAGCTCACTGCGGAACGTCCTAACAGGCCCCATTTGTGCCCGTGCTTCATTACCACAGACCTTTAAAGCATTAAGCAACCCTGATCTCGGAGCTGCCCATTCCAGAAGTTTCCTGCTACGATATATGATGTCTGTGTATACATTGTTTTTATTAAGGGCGACTAGGTCTGTCCTTAGCGAAGCCTCCCGCTACTGCCGCCGTGACCCAGCCCGCCGCCCGCCCTGAGGAGAGGCCCGGCCGCCGCTCCCCCGTGTCCGTACTCACCCTGGCGGGCGGCGGGGGTCTCCTCCTCCGCCTGCTGCCCGCGGGCGGCGGACGTGGCCAGGCCGCGGGCGGGGGCCGCCTCCATCATGCGGGGGCAGTGCTGGGCGTAGAGGAGCAGGGAGGGCCCGGCCTTCTGCAGGAAGGCCTGCGAGACGCGGGCCAGGAACGGGCAGCGCCGCACCACCGCCTCCATCCTCGCCGCCTGAGGGGAGACCGGACGCGACCTCAGCGGGAAGGACACCGCAGAGGACTCAAGAACCGAACAGCTCTCCCAGCCGGTACCGGCTCCTCCGCCGCCTATATAGCCCCGCCGGGCACGGCGCAGGCGCGGTGTGGTTGCTCCCTCCGCACGGCGCAGGCGCGGGCCGGGCCGGGCCGTGAGGGGACGGAGGCGGTGATCGAGGAGGGGGGGTTGTTGCTGTGAGGGTCTGGAGGCGGTTGCGGGGGATTCGTGTGGGGATGGAGGGATCCTCGGGAGGCTCCTGGGGTGTTGTGAGGGGATGCAGCGGGCCTTAGCCGGCTCCTGAGATGCTGTAAGGGGATGGAGGGGCCCAGAGGGGGCCCAGGCGGCTCCTGAGGGGGCGTGAGGGTCCAGGAGGGCCCTGGGCGGCTCCTGGGGCATCATGAGGGGATGGAGGAGCCGTGAGGGTACGGAGGGGGCCCGAGTCGCTGCCGGGGGTGTGTGTGAGGGGACAGAGGGGGCCTGTGAGAGGGCAACCCACTAGGGGGATGTAGCCCGCGGGGGAGGAAGAAGTGGGTAGTCATCCTGCTCTGCCTGGGTTTCCCCTCAACCCCAGACTATGCAATGCTTGTTTCCTAGAAGTACTGGATTCTCTGATACCCAGGACAGGAGACTGGGGGGACCCTAGCGCACCTGTTCATTGGAAAACAGGAGCTGTGTGTCAGCTGGGTGGGGAAACCCAGCGCTACTCATGTGCATCTCGTGTATTTTCTTCCTTAACACGCACCTCTGGCTTACTGTGGGGTCCTTGCACAGGGGCTCAGAAAGCAGCAGGTACTCTCACTGCTGGTGGTGGGATCCTGAACCCCTCTCGCTTTGCCTACAGCTGGTATGAATCTTAAAGAGTTTCTCTATTGGTGATGCTCAGACTTCCACCACTGTGTTTTTGAAGCATGGCACCATTGCCCAGGTTTTGAAGATAAGTAAGGCTCATGAGAATGACAGCAGCAAGTAAAATTGAATCCTGCATCCCCTGGTTTGCAACGGACATTAAAGTTTATTTGTTTAAAAGCATATTTACAGGCGGGTAATGATAAAAAGAGCTCTCCTTAGATATCTGGCTGAGCTGCAGTAGTACTAATTCCTGTAAGCGTATACTAACTGCTGAAGTGTGGAAAGAATGGTGAAGAAAGATGACGATGCATTTTTTTCCTCATCTTGCGAAACAATAATTTCACGGAAGACAGGATTCGGGCAGAGTACTGCCTCTCTCGGCCTCTCATCCGTCAGCCAGCTGAGAGCCGGCTCGGGCACTTTGAAGCAAGAGTGTTCTTTGTAACAGGTACAGAGTTTTGAGGAGAGCTCTTTAAAGCTCGGTCTTACTTGACTCATGTCTTGCATGCAGTCACATCATGTAGTTACTAGAAGGTGCTTGTAGTAGTGATTAGGGAAATACAAAACCTACGTAGGGCTGTGGCTGCTGAATTCAATTTTGGATACCAAAGGCACTCAGAAAGTATTGGTCAGTATTTACATGTTGCAAATTAATCTTTAGATAACCCCACCATTGGAGGGCAGGGAGAAGACCAGCAGGATATTGTCTGACGCTCCTCTCTTCATCACTGACTCACTTTGAGGATGCTGGCTGCGGTATATAAACTTTGTGATATGCGATGTGGATCAAGAGGAAGGCAGCCTTAAACCATAGTCAAACAGCAGACTCGCTGTCAACTCCAGCATGTTACTAAGCTCTGAGGTAGGAAACAGGACAGAGTTCTGCCTTCACATACTCCCTGTGGGGCTGTGAAAAAAGTAGGGCTTTACAAGGTGGAGGCATGGGATTTAGGTTTTAGTAGGGCTAGATGGTTTTTTAAACACAGCTCACTTCTTGCTTATTAGAAATTTAAAACAACATTGTTTAATGAGTCTCAATGCTTAGATCTTAAACAATTCAATTCGTTATTCCAGTAATGTAATGCAGAAGTTACCATAAAGAAACAGCTTTTCATCAGTGGGCATTGTTAAACTAGATGTATGCTAGTTTTAATTCTGTAAATAAATGATTAAACTAAGGCTATAGTATTTGACACGAGCCTATATAGCAGTTATGATAGCAAGAGTCTTGGTCATTTGGTAATACCAGGACAGTGCTTCAAATTATTAGTTCAGTTTTCTCATGAAAAGTGCTCTTTTTTCACAAATGGCTTTCAGTTAGTGTTACATGCCTCAAATATTTAAATTTTGCAAAATATAATAGTTAATTAGTACTTGAAGTTTAAAGATACCTGATCTGTGTTTCAGATTACTGCTGTCCCCATTCCCCTGACCATCAACATTTGACTCCCTACCCTGAAGCTTTGTATCACAAATTTAAAAAAAGAGGAAACAGCATGACATTCTACCATGTAGATATCTGATGAGCGTCCTTAGAAGCACAGAGTTAACGTGTCTGAACCTAAGGGATCACTCCAGTGCTCCTGGGATTAATTTCAGTTTTAACAACAGCAATTAAGTCCCACGTGCTTGATTTGTAGTATGTTGATAGTATTTTTCCTGCTTCTCCTATTCTTCCCTTATTAATCGGCCGTGGTACTTAAGAGGGACAGAGGGAATACATGTTTTGTTGTAAGAGGTGCCAGGGAAAGGTGGTGTGCAAATATGCTGGCAGAGTACTGCAAGAGGCTGCAGAGCTCTTCTGGTGGACACCTGCCACAGCAGGTTCAATCCCACAAAAATCTGATAATCCTTCTTTATCCTGATAATCTTAACAGCAGCATCTTACCACGTTGCAAGGTTGAGAGATGCAGTACATTAGTCTGCTCTGTTGCTGGAATTCAGAAACTTGTGGTTCTGTATTCAAAAGTGCATGTGAAGTCTGAAGCTCGAAGAGCATCTGTTTTTTACACAAACATCATTCAAGGTTGGCAGCTGAGGCACAGTGACCTTGGCTATGATACAGAGATCTCCAAGTGGAGCAGAGCTCTCGGCTTTCCTGTCAGACTTCCCTACAATCCGTGCTATTAATCAGACCCCACAATAACACTTCTTCAGAGCTTGATTTTGGTGAATTTATTTAACCTTGTACGTGACAGGAGTTGCGCAGAGCTAAATAGTGACGGAATGACATTAACTTGACCCTCATCTTGGAGAGCTGCCGAAGGAACATGTCCTTGTCAGTGTCCAGAGATGGCTGTGAACTCTGGGTCCAACAGAACGGGGAAAAGTCAGGGGGAAAGAGTGTCTTCTCAGCTGCTCTGACAGTTTGCTCCCTTTGGAAATAGTGCCAGAGCTTACATGTTGAAAGTAAAGTAAATACTAATAAAGCTGCCATTAATTAAAGTTTCTTACAGCTTCAGTGGATTAATTAAACGGTATTTAAAGATGTTAATTGTGGCAATGTATTACTGTCATCCTACAGAGCTCAGGAGAAACTAGTGTGAAGTGCTATGCAAATGCTGTTTGCCACACTCCAGGAGGACTTCAGGCTGCGACAAGGGACAGTACCTTAGCAGCCCAAGGGGGAACAGGGAGCCCGTCCTGAGAGAGAAAGCAGGCTTATGGAGCCCCTCTGGAGAGAGACAGCAGGTACGGCAGGCTGGGGAGAAGCGATTCCTGTGAATATGTTAAGGGCAGAGTAGCACGTAATAAGGAAGGAAAATGGTTTAAGCTGAGGGGATAGCATTGGTGCGAGAACAAATTTATTGAGCTGGCTGTGACAAAGTTTAGGTTGGAAGGTGGGTAGTTCCTAGCTGTAACTGTGTTTTGGACCTGGTACCTGAGATGCTGGGTACCGGATGGATACAGCAGAGGAAGCTCGATCTGCCTGAAAGGCCCATCTGATGCAGCAGCAGGGGAAGGGAAGACTCTCGGCTGACCCTGAGAGCTTCTGCTGATTTTAGTTTTCTAAAGCACATTCCATTCTGATGATTTGTCCATTTCTTTGCTAAATAAGTTGCAAGAGGGGGAAAAAAAAAAAAGGTTAAATTCCAGCAGTTTGGGAGGTGGATGAGAAGTCACAGAAAGCGCTTCCCATATAGAAATTGAAATGGGGAAAAAAATCCCCTGCCACAGGGTCAAGTTGATTTCTGCAGATGTTTAGGAAGAGTTGCTGCTGAAGATGGTCTCTTTCCACGTACTGTGAAAATACACAGGCTTGGGTTCAATACTTCCCTTCCATCCCTTGAGCACATTTTGCCCAATATTCCTGAAAACAGAACTCTATTCACAGATTTGTAGCCTTCATCTGGCCTCACATCTGTCAGCAGTTACTTCCTTTCACGGAATTTTAATGAATTTTATGTTTTTAAGAGAGCATTTAGATACTCCAGCAGAAAAGCAAGAGTCAAAGCCCCTCTGCGCTCAGCCTATCCAAATGAAATCATATAACTGTACCATTAGCAACGTTTAATCCCTTTTGCCCACTTTTGAAGTCAGAGCTGTGTGTATTCCTAATTTTTTCCCACCCAGTCAGTGTCACAAGAGGGCGAGCCAGAAAAACAATTCCCCCTCCCCAAGCACAAGCCACTGTCTATATTGAGATGTGAATTTTCCAAGGGAGTGGATGTGATCCTGACATCTGGATTTAATCCAGACTCAAATTCCAGGCTTAGATCTGAGAACTTCCACCTCCGGTCCTGAGACCGGCAGTTCTTACAGAGAACTTCGTTTACCTTTTAAGGCAAAATTTGAGGGTTGAGATAGTAGCTGCATAGTGAAAATTCTTCCCATGCAGATTTTCTTTAGCAGATTTTCCTCATTTGGATCCAGTGTCATCTTTACATGACAGAACAGGAAATCTCATTTCTTTACAGGACACTCTAATCGATAGAGAATTTGACCAAGCTGGAAGACCTGCCAAATGCTGAGGCACGTGTGACCTGTTACAGAGTGACTGAGCAGCACCCCTATTTCACGGATGCAGGCCAGGCAAGCTTCTTACACCACCTCATACAAACAAACGCCAGGTTGTTTTTCTCTGCAATGTAATGGATATCTTTTAAAATTAATGAACTGCCTGTGGGTCCTTACAAGGGTGTTGGGTTGGGATGCTTTTGCCCATCTGCCAGGCCCCAGGTGCTGCCCATTGGTGCAGAGGAGTTCTGTCTCTTGGCAAAGTCCCATTACAGGGGCATGACTCATGGTCAGTCAGGACAGCAGAAGCTATTGCCTCCCTCATACAAGGTACCCTGCCCTTCTGCTGAAGGGCACCACTCCCACACCAGGGCTGCTGTGGTCTACAGCCCATCTGATTAACATATCCAGCAGTGATTTATCTTAATTCCAGAATATCTCCCTGACATCCCTCCAGTTGCTTCAGATGTGGAAAATCACACCATAGTCTTTTTTTCATCTTGGATCCTTGAGTTTGTCTTGCTTTTTGTGGCACAGAGCAGGAAATGATACACGAATCCTCCCTGCTGCTGTGAGCTCTGCTGTACTTGCAATGATTTGCATTTGTACCCTTGCTTGCTCCTCTCTCACACAGTTTTCGTCCTTCTCTTAGAAGAAACCAGTAGACTCCAAACAGTATATTTTTAGTTAGCATTTATTGCTGGGCTTCAGCCTGTCATTTTTCTTGCATAACTCAGCCCTCATTTCTCCTCATTAATCAGCTACCAGGCAGAAACACCATCTTCTACATCCAGTTAGGAGCTGGATGAAGTCAGCAGAGAGCAGGAGTACCTTAGAAAAAGCGAATCTGAGTGCTTCCTGTGTGAAGGCGTGAGAGGGTGGGGAAAGGACTTAGCTCTGAAGTCAGAGCTCTCTATAGTTCTTTGTAACTGGAGTTTCCAGACAGGAATTAAGTAGATAGCCTGCTCTAAAAATGTACTGGGTTTGGCTGGGATAGAGTTAATTTTCTTAACAGCTTGTATAGGGCTATGTTTTGGATTTGTGATGAAAATAGTGTTGATAACACAGAGATGTTTTAGTCATTGCTAAACAGTGCTTGCACAGCGTCAAGGGCTTTTCTGTTTCTCACACTGCCCTGCCAGCAAGTGGGCTGGGGGTCCATGAGAAGCTGAGGGAGGGGGGGGATATGACCCCAACTGACCAAAGGGATATCCCACACCATATGACATCAAGCTCAGCAGTAAAACTGGGGCGGGGGGTGGAGGTTGGCTGGGGCTGCTGTTGCTCGGGGACTGGTTGGGCCTCAGTCAGTTGGTGGTGAGCGATTGTTTTCTTTTGCATCACTTTTTTCTTGGGTTTGGCGGGTGTTTTCATCTCTCTGTTGTTTTTTTCCTCTTTTTTAATTATTAAACTGTCTTTATCTCAACCCACAAGTTCTTGCGCTTTTACCCATCCCAGCTGGGGGGGAGTGAGCAAGTGGCTGTGTGGGGATTAGCTGCCTCCTGGGGTTAAACCATGACAAGAAGAAATCATCTCTGACTTGTACACTTGCCCCGTGGGCCCGCCAGGGACACCTTACAAGGAAGTAGCATATTCAAGTGCCCTCACTCCTCCCCTGTCACCCCAGAGTCAGGTTGACACAGTAAGTTAAATCTTTTGTATAAGTCAATGTAGTTTTGTTTGTCAAAATGGAGATTCCCTGAGTAGACAGGGTTTTAATCAGTACTATTTCCTGCAGATGTACATGCTGCCTTTCTTTTCCCAAGTGTAGTAAAACAAATAAGATTGCCTTTTCATCATGGAAATAGGGATAAAGGCATCCTGTGAAGTCCTAATAGTCTCTGATCTCTCTTGGGCAGGTGAAAATTATGGGATTTCAAAAGGCTGTCACCTTAAAATGTCTATTGTAGGTACAGTATACCTACAAGCAAGGCTAGTTGATGTTTCGGCAAAGGCTTATTCTTCTTTTATGCATCTGGTATTTTAATCCTTCTGCAAGGATGGATATTTCAGGAGAAGGAGAAGCATTTCAGAATGAAATACCTGCTGATGACATGAGAAGGTGGGGAAAAATCCCACTCCTGACTAGACCCATGCTGGGAATTTCTGTGTGGGTGTTATCCCATGAACAAGTACCCAGTGAGGCAACAGGACTCTTCTGTTATCTGGGTGGCTTTTCTTCTTATGCAGCTGTTCCATAGCATTAGCTATAGCTGGTCTTGAGACAATCTGAAGAACTGTCTTGGAGAAAGCAAGCAATAAACGGAGGGAAGTGTAAAGCAGTTTTGATCTTTTATTGTTTCCATCAATGGTCAGGGAAACTTTATAGTTAAAGATTTAGTTGTTGTAGTTAATATTAATTGCTATAGTTGTATAGTCAATTAGAATTAGCTCCTTGAAAGAAACAATCCAAAGGGTTGAGAGGGAAGTGGCCAAGCAGTAGAGCAGAAGGATGCCTCCCATCTAAGTGGAGATGTTCCAGACATGAAAATCGCACGAAAATGTGTGGCAACGGTGGGTATGAAACATCACAGGGCCAAACCCACTCCTGTGAGTGGGAGGCGAGTCAGTGTAACATCCTAGCCTGTGTGCCACAGCAGACAGCTGGAAGGATGAGCTACAGCTGCCTTGGTGTCCAGCTCCTTCCTCTGCAAATCTTTCCATCTCCCAGTGTAAGCGTTGGTGCTTTCTGCCCATGGGTTTTGCTGTGCTATTTTGCAATAGCTCTTGTTGCTTAACCTTTGAGGTGCAAGACTTATTATTCCTACTTGTGCTCTAAAGATTATAGATAAAAAGTTAGACGGTGGTGACAAGGTATTAAAATGAGAAGAGTGTCAGCAATAGGGAAGAAGAGGCCAGTGCTGAAATATTAAGGAGGAGATTAGCACATCATATCTCCAAATCTGAATTTGGGAGCTGCAGACTAGAGAAACTCTGTGACACATTCAGGTTATTCGAGTGTATGAGGCTTCCATTCCTTGTTTGCCTTTGTGCTGAACTCTTCAAAAAGCTGGCAAGTGCTCTGTTTGCACTGTCTTACAAACAGCATAAGTCACGCAAAGCTCTGGGCTCTGCTTTCAAGGCTCCTGGGCCGCTCTGCCTGCCAAGCAGCACAGGCGGTACCAGGAGGAGTGCAAGTGAGGATCAGCCAGGACAACTGGCATGGGAGGTTTCTTGGAGTACTGTGACCCCACTGGCAGCCTTTTCTGCATGTAGTTTATTTGACCTGATGGTTTTGCAGGTGCTTTGAACAGCGTTCCAGCTGAGATTCACGGGACTAGGGGACTCAAAGGAGTGAGTTTTAAAAGTCTCTGAGTTAGTATGCTGAGCAAACCTAGTTTTGTCAGGTGTTGGCTTGGGGTGGTGGTAATGGTTGAAAAACATGTTCTTGTAACTCCAGGACATGTGGTAAAGAACTTGGAGTATCAAATGTCTTCTTTCAGGAATCCCTCCACTTAATCAGGCAAGATGCATGTGCTTTCTCTTGGAAATGCTTATTGTTGCAGCCCTGGGTGAAGAATCTAGGAAATGTCCTAGAAAGAGATGGAAGTGCAAACATAGGATCACAGAATTGTTCAGGTTGGAAAAGACGTTTAGGATCAAGTCCAGTCGTTAACCTAACACTGCCAGGTCCACCACTAAATCCTGTCCCTAAGCACCACATCTACACATCTTTTAAACACCTCCAGGGACGGTGACTCAATTACTTCCCTGGGCCACCTGTTCCAATGCTTGACAACCCTTTTGGTGAAGAAATTTTTCCTAATATCCAATCTAAATCTCCTCTGGTGCAACTTGAGGCTGTTCCCTCTTGTCCTATTGCTTGTTTCTTGTGAGAAGAGACCAACCCCCACCTCGCTACACCCTCCTATCAGGTAGTTGTAGAGCACGATAAGGACTCCCTTCAGCCTCCTTTTCTCCAGACTGAAAAACCCCAGTTCCCTCAGCCACTTCTCATCAGACTTGTGTTCCAGACCCCTCACCAGCTTCATTGCCCTTCTCTGGATGTGCTCCAGCACCTCAATGTCTTTCTTGTTGTGAGGGGCCCAAAACTGAACACAGTATTCAAGGTGTGGCCTCACCAGTGCTGAGTACAGGGGGATGATCGCTGCCCTACTTGATTAATTCTTCTGCCTCTGATGGAATGTGCTAAGCAACCTCTGTGTCTGCGTGGGTATGAGGTAGGGCTTTTTTGCCAATGTGCATTTTGTGGGGCGACAATGTCTTGGAAGAAGCAGTTTTGGGAAGAGATGTCATGCTGGGCAACACACACTTACTAGGCCAGGCTCTAAGATATGAAGCAGACATTCATCCTGTCCAACCTGCAGCAGAGTACTGGGGTACCTGGGAGGGGGGCAGCTACCACTTCAGCCTCAAAACAGAAGCCAACAACTCTAATACGCAAAGGAATGCCAACTCTCTGGATCCTTGCGATATCTAGTGCTGAAATCCAGAAGGATTTTCAGGGCTTGTGTGGGGCCTGGTCTTGCACTTTGGCTGGAGGAGGGAGAGAAGAGGCTGGTGCTTGGCACAGCAAACAAGAGTGCCTCTCTTCTGTGTGTGAGTGAAGGGGGCAAGCTCTGGGTTCCCTTGTGAGCCTTTGGGACCATGGACTGCTCCATGCTACCTGTGCTCTCTGTACTGTTGTCTCAGAAGGGTGATAATCTTTCCCATGTTTGCTTCAGCTTGATTCCCAAAACTGTGTGTCTCCTCCACAGTAAAACCCCTGTTAAGATATATTTACCATGAAGGACGATGAGATTTTAAGCAAATAATTGAGTTTTAAAGCCCCAATTACAACAGCACATAAACCAGAGCTGCTTCCTAAGCTTGTGTTTTAATTGGAAGAAGTAATTTCAGTACACCCTTCACAAAGTTCTTGCACTGTCTCTTGGGTTTTATAGCCAGTGACCTAGTTTTCATGGAGTGATCTTGCAGTGGTGCAGTCCCACTTCACTTGGATGAGGGAGAACAGTGCCTGTGTATGGTTATGGTGTGTATGCCTGGAGTTTGATTGCTCTGTTATTCACAGTTTCCTTGGATAGAAGGCAGCCCTTCTCCTTGCTACTTGTTCTAGTTTAATTGTATGGAGTCGTGTCAGTTCCCTGGTGTGCTGTCAGTTGTGCATTTTGCTGAACACAGTGCCTTTGGGGGTGGTAGTGGGCACAAGTGACACCTTAATAAGGGGCCCTGGAGACGGTGGCTTTAGTACTAAGCTGCCCCCATCTCCAGACAATTGTTAGTTTAGGTCTTATTAGTCACACATCCCTTCTTTGAAAAAAACTATTTTTAATGCGGCTGCTCTGTGATGAGTCCTCAGAAGCCCTGTTAGATTTGGCTGTCTTTGCTGATGGTGGCTGCTTTTTAATTGCTCAGGTAGCAGAAGCGGGGCTTGAAAACCCAATCAGTATTATCTCAGCTTATCTACCTGTCACCAGTGGATTTACACAGATCAAGACATTCGTAGGGACCGTGTAGATGCAAAACACAGCTAGCTCTAGAGGCCAGGGCAGATCACGTGCCCCTAGACTCTTCTCCCAGGTGTCAGTCATCCATGACCTTGCCCTCGCCCTCAGCCAGTCTCTGCCAACCCGCTGCCAGATGTGCTTTCCACTGTCGTGGTCTGGGCCAGGTCTTTCTGCCAAGTGAACAACCTGGCCTTGCTGGCACATGAACTCTTTTAACTTCAGTGGTAGTGTCAGTCCCTTTTCTCCACTGGCCTTGATGCCCCTTTGCAGCACCTGTGTCTCAGGGCTGTGGCTGCAAGCCCAGCATGTTAATTTAACTCCCTGTGCAAGCTGAGACAGCACACATGGAGAAGCAGGTATCTCTCAGCTTCTCCCAGAGGAATCAGGGGAAGAAGTGACTCGGGATAGCATACCCTGGCACAGAGGGGTGTGGGGGAAAAGAGCAGGGTTGCACGTGAAGTGCAGTACAGGGAGCCAGGGCTCAGCTATCTAGCAGAATTATGTATAGCTCCTCTGCTGAAGCCTCATGTCTGCCTGCCCCTGGTCTGGTTTTGATCCTGTCTCTCTCCTGTTTCATGGTTTATGTCAGTGTGGTTTGGGCAGCGTCTAGTGAACAGGCTCCAGGCTGCCATCGCTTCCTCGGAGGAGATGGGGAGTCTGGTGCGTCTGCTGGATAAAAGCTTGGCAGAGAGCAGGCTGGGCAAAGCAGCTGCCGCTGCCAAACAGGATTTTGTCCCCAAACCTCTGGGGGCTAGGCTGGGGTCTGGCATTATCCCTGGCCTGCTTCTGGGCTTAATGAGCTACCTTATCTGTCATGTTCCCCATGGCAGATGGGGTCTCTTCAGGATTAATTAAGGATCATAACTGTGACCTAGTTACCAGACTTGCACTATTGTTACTGGAGATCTCTGAGCCATCAGGCTGTTTGAGAGAGCTTGTTACCCTTGTCTGCTCTGGTTACTCGCTCTGCATATCCTTCTGGGACTGACTCTGAGCCCCAGGCAGGATCATGTTACATTCATTTCTGTAGTAGATTTTTGCCTTACCCTTGGGTATGTAGCTACCTGCTTCCTGTTTGCAGTGCACTAGCCATTGTAGGGATTAGATAAGCTGGCCTACATCTTTCTCTGTGTTGTCTCCCATTTGAGAGGGGGATCTGAAGATGGGGCAGATCAGCTGCAAGATTAGAGAGGATGGTGCTGGAGACAACACCTCCAGTTCCATGACACAGTCCAGTTCCTTGCTGCCATGCCTTAAACCATACTGATGCTGAGGGGATATCCAAGGGTCTCTCTTCTCTCGGCTACTCAAATCCATCTTATTTCCAGTTTGTACTTCATTGTAGGAAGCCTTTATGAATGCTTCCCATAAAGGAGCAGAAATGACTACAGCTTGAGAAGTAAATTGAGTTCAAGCTCTTCTAACGCTGCTTCTTGCCTGCCAGTTTTTCAGGTAGGGCACGATTCCAGCTGGGGATGACTTGGTCTTGTATTCCTGTGGTCTGCAGACCTGCTACAACCAGATCCTTCCTTCGGCTGGGGAGGGCTTGCACCACAGGGATCATGGTGGGAACTTGTCACCTTCACATCTTCCTGCTCTCTCCTTCCCTCCCTTTGCTGCTTGTTTGATGAAAGCTTGCCTCGCCTGGTGGATTGACTCTCATGCAGCCGGGCCATTGCATGGGCTCACAGCACAGGGGCTGCACATGGCAGGTTTACTGTTCACATGAGGAGGGTTTATGTTCCTGAAGCTCATCTCGGTCCCCTGTGGAGCTGGTCCTTAACTAGCCTGATGTTCTGCTCAGGGTCTGATCGTGTCCCTGGTGGGATTCCAGCAGCTCCCACTGATTTCAGACAGGAAGAGCATGAAGGAGGCTGCTGAGTGGCACCCCTAGGAAACAGCACTTCACTTTGTCCTCAGAAGCACACGCAGTGGGGGAATTGTTTGGCTTTTCTCCTCTGCCTCAGAAAACATCTCTCATGTTCCAGTGACCTGCTTATTATGTAGGTCATCATAAGCTGGAAGGAAAAAACAATTTCAAAAGTAGGAGAAATCTAGCAGGGCTCCTCTACTGAGCAGCTCTTTCTGGAAAAGCAGGGAAAGTTGCCCTGGGGGAGGTGGCAGGCAGCATGGCCTGTTCCTCTTCCACTCACCCTGGGCAGAGCAGTCAGAGGGGAAACTGTAGCTGGAGGGATGTGCAACACTGAAAGCAAGCAGATCCAGTGTGCCCTGTGATGGGGGAACAGTGCATTAAGGTAGACAATAGGGACTTGACTTGGATGGTCAGGGGTTGTTTGTCCTTTAATTTCTTTCTTGGGCTTGTTTCTGGTAATTAGGAGGTTGTTTCTGCTGGTCTTACCTTGGTCATGTGTCTGCACAGCAGAGACCTGTGTCATGTGTGCTGGAGGAGCAGTCCCTGCTGGGAGACAAGACTGTCCCACCAGGGGTAAAAAGGGGACACGGAACAAGCAAATGCCTCTGGATGCCAAAAGTAAAACTGGGACCTGAACCAAAATTAATCTCAGTGTCGTGCCAGTGCCATTACCCTGTGACTGCTCCACTTTGCTTGAAGCAGAGCTGACAGCTTGTGATACCCACTGAGAAAAGAGAAAGCCCTTAGCATAAACTCCTGACTGTAATCTAAGCAAGGGACAAACGTCTCTGTGAACAACAGCTTCTGTCTGACTTCACTCATTCTTGCCTCTGATGCAATAATTCTTAATACCTCTCACTATCCTCTCTTTGCTCCCAAATTCCCCAGATATCAGCTGGGCTGGAGACACCCTGTGCCCTGGCTACTTCCCACTTGGGTAAGTGTGTGTGCATGTTTGCTGGCCAGCCAGCAGGCAGGTATAAAGCTGCAGCCTTTCCTTAGCAGGAGCATGAATGCGACTCCCCTCTCTATTTGTTCACTAAGGGATTTCTCTTTTCCTTCAGAATGCGTAGAAATGTGATGTTTTTGAGACAACCAGGCATGACAGGAGAAGCTGAAACAACTCACAGGCTTCACTAGTAATCAAGGTGAGACAATACAATCTCATAAATACCTTAGGAAATGAGATTTTAATATGCTGCATTCTTGAGAGGTGTATGTGGAGGTGGGTTGGGCAGTGAGCAGAGGGTTCTGCTCCCCTCTGCTGTTTTCAGGGTCCCCTCTGCAGGTCCCCATCACTGCTACGACGCTTCTCACTGTAGCAGGGCTGGCTGAGCACCCCCTCGCTGGGCACTTGTGCTGTCACTGCCTTCACTCCTGCCAACCCTGAGTGAAGCCTCTCCAGTTACAGGAGGCGCCTGGCACAAACTTTTGTGCTTGAAGGTGTGACTGATCTTTTCCCAGAATACAGGTTCTTGCAGAGCTGCTTACTTTGTTTTACATGTGCTCGCTTCCTGCAGCGTTTGCTCTTTGCTTTATACCAGCATCTGGTGTGCTGTCTAGATAAAGCACATACATGTCTGTGACTGGACTGTCCTCCCTCTTCAGCATCTTGATCTTGGTGGTTTCTATTTAATTTATGAAGATCTCTCTGTGGATCCTAGTTCTCCTGCTGTCTAACCCAGGGTTAGGCAATCCTCCTTGTCTCATCCCACCACAGTAGTCTAGAGACCAGTTAATGCAGAAAGCAACACAGCAGGGACATTTTGAACAGAATGACGTTTTTTCACCTACAGTAAAATGTCATCTGCCATGCTTTGTGCACCCACACAGAGCAGAGCATTAAGAAAGCAAGCAAGCAGGCATGTATCTCAGCTAGAGGCGCTGCCATGCAATCTGCCAGTGTACCACAGACAGCTTGGAAGTCTTACTTAAGATGTAGGATTAGGGTAAGTTCCTAGCACAAGATTTTCTGAGTTAGACAGGGGATGGGTGCCCTGAGGCTGGGATTGTCACGTTGGCTTGGTGGGTCCTTGAACAATGAGGCTGCTGTGTGCTATAGACAGTAGAGTGCTAGAGCTGTCATGTATTTGTGGTAAGAACGTCAAGGATAGCGTGTTATCTTTGCTTGGAGGAAGGGTTTGATTAGAAACTGTCTCATAAATGTGTGATTATTGAATGAGTTGCTCCTTCAGTATGTATGAGCCATCTTCATGTACGTGCCAAGTGCATCTGTCCTGGGCAGACACACAGCTGGTCTAAAGGAAAGCAGATGAGCTTTCCTCATCACAAGCTTTTCCTCATCAAGCTTTTTTTTAAATTGCTCCCTGCAAGGAGCAATTCTCCAACAATATTAAACACAGCAGCAGGGGTGAGTCAAACAAATCTTGTCAAGGCTGCCCTATTTTTTCTTTTTTTGGTTTTAATGTAAATTGAACCCACTGTGTTGCAGGGCACAATGCTGTTCCCAGCATGATTAGTGGCAACAAATAACTACCCGGGAATTGTATGTATTGTGTGGTAGCTGGGGAGAACCTCCTGTTCCCAACATCTCCAGCCCGTCTGAGGCTTCTTGCCATGAAATTGTAGAACTTAACTAAAGGATGATTGGGCTGTGAGAAAAACATTTTAACCACTGATTAACTGAGTTTACTTATGTGTGTCTCATTGTCTTCAGAAGTTGGTGAGGCCATAAATTTAGCAAGACAGAGAATCTAACTCAAGTTCTTAAATGGGAAGCAAGGCAACCCAGTCTTGTAATGAATGGTGATACTTTCCCCAGGGAGCAATGGGTGTTATGGTCCACACATAAACCAGTCCAAGGTATTGGAGGGCAGGTGAGACCCATGCAGGCAGGCTGGGGTTCTTGCACATCTTTGGGAGCATCTGGTGTTGGTCTGGATAAAAGGTGAGGTCAGGCAGCCCTTGGACTTGACTTCTTGAGATGGAGGTGTTGGAAACACTCTACCTAGCCTGTGGCTCTGCACAGCTTTCTGTTGCGACAGCACATCTCTCGTTTGCTCAACTTTGCTTAGCTCATCTCAAGATAAGTCTTGATATTGTTTAATGCAGGTTTTCATCCAAACCACGGGACAACAATTTAACGGTTCTTGTAGCCTCAGATGTTGCTGAACTATTGTGAGTAGTGGAAGAGCTGTACTGGAACATGGAGGGTCTTTAAAGTAAAAACCAGCCTGGGTCTTGAATAATCATTAGGGCTGCTAGCAAGTAGCTGTCCCACTGGTTACTAGTCTTGCAAGCTTCCATTGTCCTATGAATGAAATGACTTTTATTTGAATTAATCTCAAAGTAGCGGATGCTTGAAGGAGTAAAACACCTTGGCTGTTGGTGCTGCATTGAGCTCACTGTAACCCAGGATTGCTCTTTCCTGCATGCCCCCTGCCCTGTCAGTGCTCAGGTCCTGGCTTCCACTTCTGGGGTGGTGCAGTGGCCCCAGTCCAGACCTGGCTGCCAGGGTGGGAGTGGAGAGCACAGCTGGGCCCTGCTGGGCAAGAGAGGAAGGACGTGGAGATGACTGTGCGCCTCTGGGTGCATGTCGAGGGAGGTGAGGAGGCAGGAGCTTCATTGGAAGCTCAAACTGATGGTCTTAGCATGGCTCTGCTCCTCTTTCTGCAGCCTGAAAACAGGTCCTAGCAGCCTCTGTCCCTGTGGCCACACTGCTCCCTTGTTCACACAGTATTTTCAGACACTGCCAAGTAAAGCGAGCAGGATACCTTCCCCACCAAGCCTTCATCAAGAAGAATGAGATGGCTTAATTACAACCAGACAAAGCCTTAAGGATCACAGCCTCCAATAAGCCACTGACGTCTCTGGTTGCTCATCCCAATGTGGTCACTGCAGCTTGGAGTGGGACCACGCAAGGAACTGGCTTTACAGCTTTCTTGTACTGTGTGAGATCGTGTTGGGGGGACAAGAAAATAGACCAGTGTCCCAGCATGAATCAGCCATCCATTTATCTACAGCTACTGCTTCTCCAGTGGTACCAGGCAGTCCTGCAGGGTGATGGGGTGCAAGGATAAAGGACTGACTCTCCTCTTGTGACAGGAGGGTTTATGCTAGGCAGTTGTGGCTGGCTACTGTTTGTGAGAGAAGAACAAGGCTCCAGATTTGGACTGAAGAGCTTCCCTACTGTCAGGGCATTCAGGGGTGAAGATCTGGTAGCTAGATCATGATTCTTCAAGGTTTTTGGTTTGCAGGTTCAAGCTCTGTCTCTGGGAATTGAGGAGACAAGGCTACAAACAAGAATGTTCTGATTTGATTCTTTTTAGATTTGGTATTGCAATTCGCTTGTGTTTTAAAGGATTTTAGATAGGCTATTATATGATTCCCTATTGGCTTCCTTTTCCATCAGTTTTAAGCTGAACTTCTCGATGGCACACAGTTGTGTTGTGGTCATGCTGCCTGCCTGCCAGCAGCTTTGAATGTGGTGGCCACGCTTCAGTTCAGTGAAAAGCTCAAGGAACAGTAAAGCTTTTAAAGGTCCCTAAGGGACCTCTGAAACCACATAGCTGTTGGAAAGACACTTTACAATACAGTGACCATGAAAGAGGCTATAGCAGACTCGAACCGTAGTAGCCGTGAAGGAAAAAAAGAACAAACATGCAGAAACTAATTATCCAAATACTGAATCCATGAGGGACCAGGTTTCCTTAGGTCTGCTGCTGATGGAGCTGCTGGCATGGCAGAGGAAACAAAGTTGCTCACAAATTAGTAAGTGAAAAAAAATTCTGGATTGCCTGCCACTATTTGCCAGTAGCGTAAGGCAGACACAAGGTTAAACATTAATTTCTATCTATCTAGTATCTTCTGTATAGCGGCCTTCCAGTACCTAAAGGGGGCCTAAAGGAAGGATGGGGAGGGACTCTTTATCAGGGACACGGGGTAACAGCCTCAAACTGAAAGAGGGTAGATTTAGATTGGATATCAGGAATAAATTCTCTCCTGTGAGGGTGGTGAGACACTGGAACAGGTTGCCCAGGGAAGTTGTCAATGCCCCATCCCTGAAAGTGTTCAAGACCAGGCTGGATGAGGCTTTGAGCAGCCTGGTCTAGTGGGAGGTGTCCCTGCCCATGGCAGGGGGGTTGGGACTAGATGATCTTTAAGGTCCCTTCCAACCTGAACCATTCTGTGATTCTGTGTGTGTGTGATCATGTACTTTTTTTCACTTGCTCTGTACTAATTCAGTGTTAGCTATGTGGAGGGTGGGATGGCACACATGGCGCTGGGGGAAAGAGGTGCTTTTGGGTGAGGATATAGTGTGAATGTCCACCTTTATGGGATATCCTGCCAGGCCAGGGCTGCTGTTGCCGGTTAGAGCGAATGCCACTGAGCTGCTGGAGTGAACGTGTGCTGCTGCGGGGCTCTGCCACAGGCAAGGTGCTACTTGCAGCAAGCACGGGCAGGAAGATTTGGCCCCAGCATCCAGGGTTGCTTCCTCTCTGGAGTTACCCTGCTGCAATCAGTCCCATTACGTACGATGGTATCTTTGCACAAATGAGAAGATGATGATGACTTAGACTGTGTCCTGGGCAGAAACCCTGCCCTGGGTTTCTCCAAGCCCATCAGTTATGAGTCACTGTTTGTTTATTTACAAAACGCACGCAAAGGATATCAATACAGAGTAATGCTATTACAGATGCTGGTGCTTGGATATCAGGCTGTTTGCAGAGCAGAGACTGACTAGTTGCACAATCTGTGTAAATGGTCACCCACTCCTAAGAAAACCACTCAGGCATCTCAGTTTGTCCACCTGACCAATTGATTTAACCCCATGACCTGACTCTCGTGGTTGCTCTTATTATGTAAGGGGTTTGATTTTCCTGCTGCAAAGGTGGTTTAGCATGCGTAGGCTTTGTATTGTCTTTCCACCTCCTCTACTGCATAAAAGCATTAGGTCAAAAGCTGTAAGAGCATCACATCTGCACAGCTGTATTTCATTTGGGAAGGGGAAGGGTTGTATAAAAGACATAGAATCATTGAGGTTGGAAAAGACCTTTAAGATCACCGAGTCCAACTGTTAACTTAGCACTGCCAAGCTATATGTTTAACTTAAAACTATTTAATAAGTTTACTAGTGATTTTTTTTTTTAATGCTAAAGCCTTATCTCCATGGTCTAAGCCCAGAGCAACCATTGTGAGTGCTAATATCACTAGCAGAGCAGCAACCACGGCTCAGCTCAGGGGCAGTGTTTGGTGCTGTACCACGCTGAACAAGGACATTCAGCTATGTAAGAGATTATGGTGTGGTTGGCATCAGGAATCTTTAGCTTATAATTGTGTCATCTGGAGGTGAGATGAGGGTACATCTTTATAGCAGCAAGGAATTGTTGCTGTAACTGTGCAAGAAACCTATGTAAAGCAGTTGCAGTAAAATATGCTTTTGCTGTTTGGTTGAAGTTGGAAGAAGAAGGCAGCCGACTCCAGAGGTGTGGCAGAAAATCTGCTCTAGGATAGTCCTGAGCTAAGATAACAAGCATTGGGTAGATGCAAGTAGTTGTTGGGCTAGCACAAGAGAGTTGTGTGTCTTTGTTTATAATTAATGTAAATAAGCTGTGATGGAAGATTCTCATACTCCCTTGGGTCGTTTTTAGCCATGACACCAATGATTGCAACATCAGTGTGACTAATCCCCTGCATGGGATTTATCTAAGACGTCTGTTTCATACGGGGTTAGACTGTTTGTACAGTGTGTTGCAATACCTTACAAACAAGAAGCAGAGCAGCCCTGTGTGGAGGTGTATGCCCTCTTTGGAGATGGTGTCTTCTGCTCAGGCTTACAAGAGACAGAAGGAAGAACTAAATGCATGAGACACTGAGAAACAAGCCTGTAAAATCCTACACAAGCAGGCGAGGAGGCTTTGTTTTACACAAACAAAATTAAGCCTTGAATACTTGGGTCCTGGCTGACTGTATGTGGCAAGCAAGTCAGGCCAAATGTCCATCCACCTAGCAGCAGACACTAAGGGAAGATGCTGGTGTGCACTATGCTCCTGGCAATCCCCTGTGCAAGAGGATACAGCCCAGGACACAACCTGTTATACGTTGATCTGTCTAACCCTTTTATGAACTTGCTTAGTTTAGATCCAGAACTTGGCAATGAGTTGGACAGTTGTGTATCATTTGGAAATTAACTTCCTTCAAAGAAATTAGTATTGTGTGTTCAACGTCAGCTGCGCTTTCCCGCCCTATAAACTCTAGGATAGCATATTATACTGTCATAAAACTTGCTGGTCTTTACAGCTCACAGTTTGAAAGGCATAAGGTTTCATTTTGGCTGAGTATCCCGTAATGTCAACAGCTTGCATTTCTGACATCTTTTGTCATAGTGTAAGTATTTATGGCAACTATGTTATGCCGGAGGGTTTTTTCCCTGAAGGTCAGGACAGTTGCAGGTGAAATAGCCTATCCCTCCCTGTGCCAGTCCCTTACTGTACCTCTGCAATTTCTAATAAACGTTTGCTGATTAGAAAAATTATGCCTGGAGTAATTTGACAGAACTAAATGCTGCCAACCCTAATTGTTCAAGAAATTAACTTAGCAAGTGGGGTCCTTCCCCTCTGCCTTCTAGTTGTAAGCCTTTGTCACGCACCTAGGTTTGCGATGAGGACCATTCTGCATAACTAGGAAAACAAAACACTGGATGCTCTTAGCATGAAGTTCTCCTACCCCCTGAAATCAAACATGGACTCTCTTCAGGTTAATACAAAATACTGAAAGACGCATGGTAAAAATAACAGGAGTTAGAAACAACTGGCCTGGCACCTCAGCTCTAATTATAACAGTGTTCAGCCACTGCCCACGCTTGGCAGAGGTACTGTTTTCTGTGACAAAGCACCCAGCTTGAACCAGTGCTTGGCCATTCTCCAGTGCCTGGTTTAGTGCGGCACTTCTCTGGGCAGGCAGCACCTTTCTCATGCCGGTTCTCCAGGAAAGTCCCTCACACAGGACAAGTTTCAGTGGATCACTTCCTCATTCTACTCTTCTACTTGTACAGGTTAAAAGTTACCATGAACTTGAAAATTGGGCAGTAGCCACATGGCTCTTGACCTGGTGTAAGTATGAACACAGCTACGGTGGAAGCCATGGAGCCTGCTCGCATCAGCTGAGAGTCTGGTCCTTCTGTGCAGTGGTGATTATTCAAGAAACCAAGCAACCTCTGAGGAAGAGTTGAGTATGATATTCTCCCTGTTCTCCTCCTGGCTTCTTGGAGCATCCCAAAGCCCAGCAAGTATTTTCCATTCAGCTGTGGTAGCAGGCTGTGTAGATAAATATCTACATATTCAGCAAGCTGAGCAGGAGGGTTTGTGCGTGTCTCACTTTAGGCTGGTCTGGACTTTTTCATGTTCTGTCTCCCCTTCCCAGATGCTTCCTTCTGTGCTTCAATAAAGCAGGATATGACGTCACTTTTGGTTTTGACTTTGGAAGCGTAAACAAAACAGGCGGCCAAAAGCCAGCTACTTAAAACACATTCCTCTGCTGTGACTGGGAAAAAAATCTCTACTTCAGATGCAGGCATCCACTGTTTGCATTGCTCATCCTCCTGGCAGGGGTTATGGGCTTTGTCTGCCTCACTTGATTCAAGCCTAACCTTTCTGATCTTTCTGTTTTTGAGATGCCTGATATGCTGTCCCTTCCTCACACATATCCCAGGTTCCATCTGCTTCCCACATCTCCAGGAGCTGATAAAAAAAGATCTCGTACAATAGGTCAAGGTACAGTGATAGACAAGAATGCTCTTTGTCTTGATGGGGCTTGGTTTATCTGTCAGGCACATTGCAGACCTGGCATTGAGCTGAAAGGCAGGGGAATGTGTTTGCTCTCCAAGAGGGAGTAAACCTGACCAAGAAATGCAGGGCTGGGTGACTTGTGGTGAGAAATAAATTCTTCTAAGAAGGCCTGAGGTGCTGCAGGGGACAGTGGCTTCTCCTACACCTCAGGATGACTCAGAGTACCACATCTCAAACTCACTGAAGCAGTAGCACCTCTCTTTTTTTGACTTGTCTGCCTACCTGTGACAACCAGCTTCTTTCTTCCCCTTCCTGCTTTCACAGGAGAAAACAGAATGAGTCACTTCCTGAAGGCAGAGATGGGAGAGGTGGCTGTGATCACTGGGTCCTGGCTCTCCACCCCAAAGGGTTTGCCCTGCTGCCAGCAACTGCACCTTGCTTGCTGTTCTTCGACTTATGTGAACACTTGGTAAGCTTCACCCTTGGAGCAAGCCTAAATTGCTGAGGATTTTCCAGAGATAAAGTGAAAGCCCAAAGCTGAATATGGATACTTTTCAACGGTCAGAATATGTTAGGAGCTGGCTTGTTAGTTGAATCTGTGTTTTGGATGGAGAAGATCAGGTTTGAGACCATTTAAGGAATGTGAAGGTGCACAAGTCCATGGGACCTGATGAGATGCATCCGCGGGTCCTGAGGGAAGTGGCAGATGAAGTTGGCAAGCCACTAGCTGTCATATTTGAGAATTCATGGCAGTCTGGTGAAGTTCCCGCTGACTGGAAAAGAGGAAACATAACCCCCATTTTTAAAAAGGGAAAAAAGAAGGACCTGTGGAACTACAGGCCAGTCAGTCTCACCTCTGTGCCCGGCAAGATCATGGGGCAGATCCTCCTGGAAACTATGCTAAGGCACATGGAAAATAAGGAGGTGATCAGTGAGAGCCAACATGCCTTCACTAAGGGCAAATTGTGCCTGACAAATTTGGTGGCCTTCTACAATGGCGTTATGGCATTGATGGATCAGGGAAGAGCAACTGATGTCATCTACCTGGACTTGTGCAAAGCATTTGACGCTGTCCCGCATGACATCCTTGTCTCTAAATTAGAGAGACATGGATCTGACAGATGGACCACTTGGTGGATAAGGAATTGGCTGGATGGCCACATTCAAGGAGTTGCAGTCAATGGCTCCATGTCCAAGTGACGACCAGTGATGAGTAGCTTTTCTTAGGGGTTGGTATTGGGACTGGCACTGTTTAACATCTTTGTCAGCAACATGGACAGTGGAATTGAGTGCACCCAAGTTTGCTGATGACACCAAGCTGCGTGGTGCAGTTGAGACACTGGAGGGAAGGCATGCCATCCACAGGGACCTGGACAGGCTTGAGAGGTGGGCCCATGCGAACCTCATGACGTTCAACAAGGCCAAGTGCAAAGTCCTGCACATGGGTCAGGGCAATCCCAAGCACAGATACAGACAGGGCAGAGAATGGAGAACAGCCCTGCAGAGAAGGCCTTGTGAGTGTTGGTTGATGAGCTCAACATGACCCAGCAATGTGTGCTCACAGCCCAGAAAGCCAACTGTATCCTGAGCTGCATCAAAAGAAGCATGGCCAGCAGCTGAGGGAGGTGATTCTGCCCCTCTACTCCACTGTAGTGAGACCCCACCTGGAGTCCTGCATCTGGCTCTGGGGCCCCCAACATAAGAAGGACATGGACCTGTTGGAGCAGGTCCAGAAGAGGGCCATAAAGATGATCAGAGGGCTGGAACACCTCTCCTATGAAGACAGGCTGAGAGAGTTGGGGTTGTTCAGCCTGGAGAAGAGAAGGCTCCGGGGAGACCTTATAGTGACCTTCCAGTACCTAAAGGGGGCCTAGAAGAAAGCTGGAGAGGGACTTTTTACAAGGGCATGTAGTGACAGCACAAGGGGTAATAGCTTTAAACTGAAAGAGGGTAGATTTAGATTAGATATCAGGAAGAAATTCTTCACTGTGAGGGTGGTGAGACGCTGGAACAGGTTGCCTGGAGAAGCTGTGAATGCCCCATCCCTGGAGGTGTTCAAGGCCAGGCTAGATGGGGCTTTGAGCAGTGTGGTCTAGTGGAAGTCCCTGGCAGGGGGGTTGGAACTGGATGATCTTCAAGGCCCTTTCAACCCAAACCATTCTATATTTCACATCTATTTGTAAAAGTCTGAAGCTAGATGGTGAAATACCCTCTGCTTTTTCCATTTTCCAGCACTTAAATGCAGTATTAAAGCTCTATTACAGCAATTTGAAGGACTCATGTTTCGTTGATGGTTGGACTTGATGATCTGAAAGGTTCCTTCCAACCTAGACAATTCTATGATTCTATATAAACCATTCTATAGAGGAAGTACTGTACAGTAATGTTTGCGCTGACAGTAATGTTTGTGCTGATCCCTTGTCCTGCTGCTGGTGAATCTCCCTCTGTTGACAAGTTCTTTATTCATTGGCATGATAGCAGCAAGCCTGCTTTTATCACCGTTTCCAAACTTAGCCAATGCTTAGAACAGATTGTTAGGGAACAGTAACCTGGGACTGCTAACAAGGTGAGCTCAGGGGTTGTTCTGGGCTGTCGGCTCTCTGCTGGGTCTCTGTCACCTTAGAAATAACCTCCCCTGTTACAGAGCTCGCAAAATGCTGCAGCCAGCCCGCCTCACACTGGGCTGCAAGAGAGAGAGAAGCAGGAGCTCAGATACTGGGTACCATAGATGGGTCCTTCAGTTGATCCTGCTGGCGTGAAGAGGGTTTACGCCACACAAAGGCTTGCTGCAATGTGTTTCAACAAGGGAAGCCCTTTCCCCTTGCTCGGCAGAAGTGTTCATAGCCCCTTTGAAAGGTAGTTTGCTACCAGGGAGTTTTTCCAGCTGCAGGACAGATCTCAGGGCATATGAGGAGTCCTTGCTTTAGATGCTGGCCTGAAGGAGCTTTATCAGTATTGTCGTAGTGCCTGGAGCATTGGGTCAGTATAGCTTGTGTCAAACACGTAAAGCTGGCTCAGGACAAACTGTTGCCAGCTCTTCATACCCAAATAGGGTATTTCAGGGCAAATTTCTTCAGGTACCCCCTTCCCTTTCTCGTCAAATACAAGAAACAAAAGGCAAAATGTCTTCCTCTCAGTTAAATTCCTCCAGGGCTAAAGAAGCCAAAGGATGAAGGGCACAATAGAATCGTCTAGGTTGGAGGGGACCTTTAAGATGCAGCCAGTACCAGGGAGGGAGCACACTGAAAGGTCGGAGCCCGTCATGGCACCACATGCCTGGAGCACGAGGGTGCCTGGTGGGTGTGACAAAGGTTATGACAACCCATATCAGGCACAGCTTGACTGCCCTGGTGTGCTGGGCCAGGCTGAGCTATATGCTGGGCTCCTCTGAAAGTGACTGTGCAACTCAGGGGGAAAGATGCTGATCTTTCATCAGCCCATTAGGCTTCTCTTGGAGCAAAATTACTGTCAGTGCCTGGGGAGGCTAGAAATTACTCTTGTGCAGTCCTGCAGTATTTAGACAAGGGAGTATTTTGCCTGGCTTTTAGCTAATGTGCAGCCAAGGCCTGTAAGATGTTTCCAGTGAATCACAAAAACTCCCCAAAAGGGGCACTGGGATGCCCAACACTGCAGCTATCCCCACTCCTCCCTTCAGACCCACTCCTGGATGCAACTGGACACAGCATGGTCATCTCATTGTCCACAACTGTCCCACACAGCTTTACTGACTCCTGGGCTTGGGAGTCCCACCACCCCTGTGGCTCTGGGAGTGAAGAGCAGCAAGTGCTCTGCAGCAAGGGCTCCTCTGGCTGCTCCCTTCTGCCGGGGCACCGCTGTCAAACAGCACCCTGATGTCACGCTGTGATGTCCCCACTGTGCAGCACGGGCATCAAAATGACATGTCAGAATGTCCCATTGGTGCCCCCGGTCACCTGGCACCAGTCGGCCTTCGCTTGCTGACTGGCAGGACAAGGCCAGGCTGCTCATGGCGATGGACAGCGAGGAAAACTTTTGTCCAACTGGGACAGAAGAAATGAAAAGGCAGGAATCTCCCGCAGAAATACCATCAATTTCTGCTCCAGCTGTGCTGGGGTATCCAGCCAACATGATTTCTGCTGGCTCTCCAGGACAGGGGGAAAGAGCACCCTGCGACGCTGCCGTAGCAGAGTGGAATGTGGAGCTGGATGTCCAACCTGGCTGTGAGGGACGTGAGACCAAGCAAGTCCCTCCTGTTTCCAACAAGGCAGTGGGTGAAGCCAATGAGTTCTCAGCACTCCACTTCCCTCAGAAGCTTTGGAAGGTGGTGGAAAGCCTCCAGTTTCAATCCATTTGGTGGAGCGCGGATGGAAAATGTGTTGCCATCAATGAAGGACTCTTCAAAGAGGAGGTGCTGGGTGGGGGAAGACCTCAACAAGTTTTTGGAATGAACAGCATGAAGAGTTTCCTTCGGCAGACGAACCTGTACGGCTTCACCAAACAGCGACAGGATTTCCAACGATCTGCCTCCCTGCCCGAATTCCTGGCAGAAGAAGCAGCAGCTTCTGCTCACAGCCAGGTACAGCACTTGCTCTGCACTTGGACTGAGGCTCACAGTAGTCTTGGGGGAGAGATGGACCTTCACATCAAATAGGGCCTCGCAATAGGGAAAATGGGGATGGCGGTGAGAGGTCTGGGTTTAACGGCCTTCTCAGGTCATTTTCAGGAAGGTTTGAGTTAGTCTTTCTGACTAGTAGAAACACAGATAAAACACAGTTTGGTTATATCCGCTTAGTTTGAACCCATTAAGTGCAAAGTCAGATTCAGCATAACCTGATTTCTCTGAGTGTCTTTGCTACGTGTCTTGCAAATCTGAAACCTTCCTGTGGCACCTGCTAAATGCTGAGAAGGTACATCTAAGCACCAGAGTATCACCTGCCCGCTCATTCGACACTGAAGTTGATGAACAATAGTGGTAGTTGGCTTTCCAAAGCAGCTCTTATGCTTTTGAAAAGCCTACGATGCTCTGGTCCCAGGCAGCAAAATCCTGGGGGTGGCGATAACTGAACAGGACCGTCAGGTAACGTTTAGGTTTCAAACGCTCTGAGAGCCCTTTTCAATGTCCATGCTGGTCTTTTGCAATTCAGAGTCCCAGTTCTCGTAGCTTGGGGTTTTCCAGTCTCAAGATGGTGGCAACTGACTCTTCTCCTTTGCTTTTTTAGATACTCTACTACTACAACCCCACCTTCCACAGAGACCATCCCCACCTGCTGGCAAGCTGCAAGAGGAGGGTTGGCGTCAGACGCAGAGCCCTGGACGCCCCAGCGGTGGATGAAGGGCACCCCTCCAGAAGCCCGGGTGCTCAGCCTGCAGGGGACACGCAGGCACCCCCCAAGCGATGGGCTGAAGCACCTCCCAGCCTCAGCAGCAGCATCCCTCCGCCTCCCCCGGCAGCTGCTCCCACCATCCCAGAGCCTGCCGGAGCAGCGGGCAGCCAGAGGTTGATCCCTCTGGCCCTCTTCTTTGTGCCACCACCCATCAGCCAAGCCTCGGAGGGTCTCCAGCATGCTGCTCCAGCTCCTCTGTGCTTTGCAATGCCCATGCTGGCAGCAGCCTCAGCTCTGCTGGGGCCAAGGCCACCCCACTGCCCCACCTGCACCTGCACCCCCAACCCTGCAGGTGGACCCCAGTGTTGCAAATCCTAGATAGAGCATGGAGAGTGGGCAGCAAGTCCATAGTTTCTTATTAGTAGCGTTGTTGATAGATAGAGCTTCATAGTCCTGGTAAGAAACAGGTCTTAGACAGTTGATAATAAAGTGTTTGTTGTCCTGTTTGCACAGCAGAAGCCCAGACTAAGTTTATAGACATACCAGACTTTCACCTGTCAAAACAGAAGCAATGTGTCCATGAGCACTTTAATAATTTTGCCTAACAATCAAGCTTCAATTTTTATATTTTTTTAGGTTTTAGGCTTCTGTTATAGCTTTAAGAGGGATCATCTTCAGCTGCTGGAAAGGTGCAAGCCAAAAGTGGGATACAAAACAAGCCGCAGCTGCCTGAATGCAGAGATGGATGAAAAGCACCCCAGAAGCCACCAAGATCTTCGGCCTGCGCAGGGAACCGTTGCTGGGGTGCAGGAAGGTGTTCACACCAGCTCCACCGCAGGACATGCAGGTGTCTGCTTGCAGAAAGTCCATACTTGCCAAGGTAAAGCAACTAATTGCTAGTCCATACTTGCCAAGGTAAAGCATCCCTGCATCTGCAGACCCCAGGCACAGCTGACCCCCCTCCTTCCTGACCCTGCTGGAGCTGCAGGCAGGGAGAGCTTCTGGGTAGGGATAGTCACTAGTGAGTGAATAGAGCCTAACAGAGGTGGAAATAAATAGGGTCTAATAGAGTTAGTAATAAATAGTCTATTAGAGTTAGTAATAAATTGAGCCAAACAGAGTTGGTATTTCCAGTTGTTCTGTCCTTTTTGGACAGTGGAAAACACTGTTCATATTTAGTTCTGTGGCTTTAATGTTCCCATTTGTTCTTTAGTGGTCTTAGCAAGACAGACATCCCAGCACCAGCATATGGCAATGTCAGGGTAGTGCCAAGAGGTCCAGCGAAGGCTGAGCTCCTGTTGGCACTGCACAGAAGAGCATCTAGGCATCCCTTCCTCTCTCCCAGGATGAGATGTTGGAAGGGGAAATGATCCATGCAAGGGAAGCAACTGGTTTGGGTGGTGGGCTGTGGGCCGCACCGCCTTTTAGGCTCTGTCTACCTCAAACTATCTTGGAAATACAAAGGACCACTGTCCCCTCAGGCAGTTAATTTCACTGCAGAAGGGTTTGGCTTTAGTAATTCTACAAGTTTGCTCAGAGAGGAGAAGGAAGCTGCAGGGGAGGTGGTTAGATGGATGCTATCAAGTTAATGCTGGTTTGAACTAGGTCTGCTCTGACTTTTTGCAAACAGATGCATCTTTCCCTTCAGCATGTAAAGGCACCACATGCAGCAGATACTTGGTTTTGTTCTGTGGTCGGCCCCGGCTGTGTTATCTGCCATTCCCCTCTGCAGCATGCAGGAATGGTGTGGAAAGGAGAGCAGACGGCCACTCTGGGTCTTCAGGAGGTGCAAGGCCATTGTGAGCGCAGAGCTTTAGAAGAAGGACCAGATGGTTGTGTGCTTGCCTGCGCTGACCAAACTCAGTACTGCCAACAGCAGTTTCTCTAGAAAGGTCTATGTCCTCCTGCCCACTCTGCTCTGGGCGTGGCTGGGTGCGGATCCTTTTGGCTCTTCCTATGTAACACTTTGTATGGAAACTCGATACCCTTGAGCAGGGGCAGACCCACACTCTGCTCTATCTGCAGAGTGAGGACTTTGGATATTTTGGGACAAAGATTTTCAATAGGATTCTAGGCTTGAAAGTTAAGGCCAAATGTGATCCAGCCCAGTGATCAGTGTTGATTGGAAAGCAGCCTAATGGAGAGAGATGAAGACCTCGAAGCATGCTCCTCTAGCACTGTTCTGGCTAATACCATTCTGGTTTATCAGGTGGGCGGTGCTGACTGTGTGCAGCATTACCCGCTCAGGGCAGGCCTGCCCCAGTGCCAGGGTCTGTGCAGCAGTGGCCTTGCCGGGTGCAGATGCTGGGGAGCTCCACATCCCAAAGGTCTCAGATTCATTCCTGTGAACTCAGCTATCATTTTCCTAGTACCAGTCTCCGTGCCCTTTGGTTCTGGATTGATGCAATCGTGAGTTCAGCAAAGTCTGAACTCCGTTCACCCCTGCAGGCAACAGCAGAGAAAGTTCAGGGACTGAAAGCAGCCACCTGCCGTTGGTCACCAAGATCAGCAGAGCTGGGGCCACTGGGAGATATAACCAACATAAGTGGTCAGAGACAACTTCGTAGATGCTCAGAAAGCTGCTGATGGGATTCTGGATGGATCCAGCTTGCCATGATTTCTCACTCCTGAATCCTTCTCCTCCTTTAGGCCAGTTCTGGAAACTGTAGGCATGTATGAGCTCCCTTCCTTCCACCTCTCTTGGATGGCTGAAGAATTGTACAGCTTCACACAGGGAGTAGTAGTATATCCCTCTGGCCCTCCAGGATATGTCCTGGTGACAGTATGTCTCTGTCCCCTTGTCACCCTTCCCCTCACCACTTCAGCTATATGAATGAACAGTGAAAGTAGTTCAAATCACCTGTAAAGACAAGGCAGCAAATAAAATACGGTATTGCAATTAACTGGGTGCTTTCTGGCTCTCTGCCTAGCAGATGCTTTGGATCCAAGATGGACAAGTGTTCTCTTAGTGGCTCTAGCAGCTCCAGAGCCCAGGCTCTGCCGGCCCTTTGCTTTCCAACAGCAGAACACTCCTGCATGCTGAATGCTGCGGGTGGGGGGGTGGTGTGCTCCCCCAGCCCTGTCAGCCTTTTCCACTTGTTGCTATAATCAGCTCATGTCACCTTCCTCCCGCTTTTCAAGGCTCTGATAACAAGCACCTAGGACAGCCAGGTGACCTTTGGCTGAGGTTCCTCTTTAAACTCTGGTAGCTTTTGCTTCATTGCCTAGTTGTTACGCAGCAGTTAAGATCCATTCTGATAGCAGAGTCTGCTCCCCTCCCCTTTCCCCTCTTAACTCACACAGGATCAAAGCTCCTTGAATGTGCTTGAACAAATTTGCATTTAGGTCAGTGAGAGATTTACTTGAGGAAAAGATATTTTTTTTCCATCTTTTTCTTAACTCCATAAGAAAGGAAAATAAGCACAAAGGCAGGAGGGAGAAAAAAATTGTGGGCTATAAATAAATGGGTTTGGCACACATGGGAGGGCGAAGTCATTAGTAAGAGCGAAAATCACTGATGTGGCAGCAAGCTACATTTGCAGCTGATGTAAAGCTTGTTCTGAGGGGGCTGCTAGCAACTGGGAGAGCTGGGTGCGGTTGCTGGTTCCATCTTAGCTCATGCATGTTGCCTTGACCAACTCCACATCTCTTGGTGCTTCCCCTGTAGACAACAAATACTTCTTCCTACTCGTTGAGAACCTCAGCTTTTCCAGGAAAACAATCTCATCGTGGTTTTCTAAAGCCTAACACACTGTCCCCCAGTTGGCATATTCTTAAAACTGCAAATGTATAGAGATTGGTGTGCTCAGCAGTTTAAATATTAACAGGACACGTGAGAACGTGGGGTTGCAATACAGAAGTGGTAAACATTCAGTTTAGTTGCTAATCTTAGACCAACTCACTATAGCGAGAAGTTCAGGGCTTTCTGAATTGGGCTTGAAGTCAAAGGTTAGCCGTAATTTCATGCAAGAATGACCCACCTGAATTCTGGGTGGGTCTGATGCTGTGCAGTAGCTTTGCTGCCCACGTGGCTGCGTGCTGCCCTGCAGCGTGCAGGGGCTGCAACGCAGGGCTCTGTTGTGATGATAGAGGTGGCAGATCCTGGGGCTTCTGCGCTCTTCCTGATTCATGGTCATACACAAATAACACCAGGGAAGGACTTGCTGAGAATTACTATATAATGTATCTAGATTGCAAGCCAGGAAGTGGTATTTGAAAGGGGCTCTTCAATGCTTTTTTCACACATAGTTATGGTAATCTTAATGAAGAAGCTGGCTAATTTGGCATGATTCATCTTTAATGAAATCATGCTGCCTTTTATCCATTTTTCCTGCTTATTTCTGTATCTTTAGAAAACTGAAGGCTGGAAGAGGTGTCAGCCTGCCCTCAGGTGGTCATCTGAAGAAAAGCAGGAATCACACTCCTGGCAGCGGGTGGTGACAGCGGGTGCTGCCTGTGGCGGGGTGACAGCACATGGGCTGAGGTCCTTCTCCCTGGCTGGGGCGTTGGGAGGGGGCTGGCTCCCAGGGACACGGTTTCTGAGGGATGGGAAAATCCCATCCTGCCCAAACCCAGGGCAGGTAACACCCAAAAGACATTTGGAAGCTGGGATAGAGCCTGGCCAGCGCTGCTCTAGCTGAACTGGGCTATCTGGAGACCCTGTCGTCTCCACCACAAGACCTGATATGTGCCTGTTGCACCTGAGGGCCCTTTTTTATTCCAAAGACCTTGGCATGAATATTCTTTAGTTCTTATTCTTTTGACATTTGTTCTGGGCTGCTGGAGTTGTGAATGTCTCACCAATGGGCTGCTGTTTCCTCTAGCTGTTGGTGTTGTACAGTGTCACCCCAGGGCTGAGGACTTGGTAAGTGAAGAGGCCATCCATGACCACCAGAGATGCTGCTAATGTATCATCTAGAAGGTGGGATGGCTTTTTTTTCCGGTGGTAGTATCTTTCAATAAAAGCAAAAGTTCCCATTTCTTGGTTTTATAAGTGGGAGTGCAACCACACCATGTTTCTGACTTCATATTTCTCTAAAATGGTTGCACAAGGCTTCTTTAGTGCCTTGGGCATATTTATCATCTTTTCTGTGTTCTGGTTTATTTCCGTGCAGAGAAAGAAAAACTAATAGTCAAATGCTGAAGTATTTCATGAGGAACAGATTAAGCAATGCTGGAAACTGCTTCAGATTTATAGATCCAAGATCCATAGTGACACGGGCAGAAAGGCCGTGTCTGAGGGAGGCATGTGTCTCTTCAGACTTGGTAACTCAAAGGGCAGGGGGAAAGGGAGAGCGTTTCAGACACACCAACACTCTTGAACCAGCAGACTTGACGACCACGGGATGGCAGCGCAAGAGGGAGACGGATGGATGGCTTCCCTGAGAAGCAGAATTCATGGGACTGAGTTTATAGTTCCATGGCAGCCTGGATCGCATCAGTGTTGGTTTGCTGTGGCCATGAGACATCAGTAGGCTCAAGAGGCAACATGTAGACAGTGACTGCAAGCTGGCAGCGGTGTATGTAGCCTTGCACCGATGTCAGCCTCAGGGGATTTTTGTCCTTTTCCTACTCACTGGAATCTGGCATGGAGGTGCAAGTGCTGTCCCCAGGGACCGGTCACAACTGCTGTGGGTTCGTCCAGCACACGCTGAGACCTGCTTGATGCTGTTGGCTGATTTAGGTGGAAAAAATCTGGATCTGGTGGTGGGAGAGGTGTGTTTGGACATTGCCCAAAGATAAGGAAAAGGTTTGAAATTGTCAGCTGTTCCACTTGCCTCTGCTTTTCCTTAAGGAAGAAATTTCTTTTAACCCTGCATGAAGCAACTTTTGAGTTAGAGATATTAAAGAAGAAAAAGGAAAAAAGCTGTAAAAGGCACAAATAGGCATTTAAACAAAATACATTCTCTTTCTGAGAATTGGAGAGCTTGATTGCTTGGGCCGATTCACATTAGGGAAAACTCCTTTTATTTGCTATTGATTGGGAATGGGAGCAACATAATTTCTGGTCCAACCTCAGCACAGCTTGAAATGTGTCTTGTAGAGATCCTTATTGCTCAGCTGTGCTCCCCAGAAGCGCCGTGTTAGAGCCCATCCCCGGCCCTACACCATAACAGGCATTTTCAACAACAAAGCCCGACCTGCGTAAATTGGAAGTAGTTTGGAAAAAACTGGAAAAAAGATGGAGGATTCCCCGTGTGTTTAATGAAGCTGTCAGTTCCGTAATAACTGGAGAAAAATCCATTTCAATTTTAACCCAATTTCACATGGTAGAACAAGCTCCCTCAAAAAAATCCAGCTTTTAAGTCACAAGGCCTCCGAACAAGTAAGTGCTCTGCATTTGTGAACAAAGCAGGAGTGACTCAGATGAAGTGAGCAGGAGCATCTCCTGCCCAGAGGGTGACGAGGAAGGAATGCAATGTTTGACAGTCTGAAAATGAGCCTGTAAAATACAGGCAGAATTATGTGCAGTTCTGCTCTTTTTGGACTTCAGCACAAAGTTAGGAAGCACGTCTCCTGCTGATGTGGTAAGAGCCGTGCTGGGGAGAGGCGTAACAGGATGGAAAATGCCATTTTGGCAGCACCACGAGCAACGTTCGATGTTATGAAAATTTGTAACCGGCACATGCTGACCGAGGAGAGAGGCCGGGACGCGAAGTCTACAATTACAAGGGTAGATAGATATTCATGCGCCATGAGGTGTCCCAGCCAAATCAGGGCACCCTAAATGTGGTTTTACACCGGGATCTTACACCCTTCAAGCATTCAGGTACAACTCAATGTGACTGATCACTTAATTGTAGGAAAACTTTGCAAAGCAACCCTGTCTCTGCAGCATTCTTGCTGTTTTGTCTATTGACCCAGGGCGATCCAGACGTCCCTGGAGTCGGCGTTGCTGGAGTTGTTTGTGTAAGATGCTGGGAGGGTTTCAAGGCGCAGTCGGAGGGGCCGGGACGCTGGTGTTCTCTCGGTTGTCCAGGGGTTTCCTTCATCCCTCGCAGGCAGCTCTGAGCTTCCACACAGCACAGGCCTTATGCCTCGGGCTGTCCGTTAGCTTGTTTTACTTAAGCAGGAACTGAAGCCTCCAGTAAAACTTCACTACCTCCTCACATGGCAGCGTGTAACGTGAACTACTATATATTTCCAAAGCTAGAAGGCTTTCATACTGTAAAGACTGACTGATGTAGCGGTGAGGGAAGGACATTTCCCTCACGCAGGTGAGCACCCTCAGGGCCCGCTGCGCTCGGAGGAACTGACTTTAACGGCAAGGCCTGTGCGGCTCGTCCCCCCACGCTCCCCGAGCTCGCCTGACGGGCGACAGGCCCCCAACCCCGGCTCCCAAGCCTGTAATGGCGGCGCCCTCAGTGGGCAGGCCCCGCCCGCGGCCGGAAGTGCCCCCTCGCGCCCCTTCCGGCGCGGCGCCGCGGCCCTTTTAAGGGCGGAACCGTTGGTGCGGGGACCGAGCGGCGCGGGAACGGAGCTGTGGCGCGCGGGGGACGTCATGGCTGCCGGCTGCCTGGTGAGGGGGCGGGCCTGGGGGTCTAGTGCCGCTGACCGGCGAAGGCCTGGGACGCTGCTGATGCTGGTTTGGGGAGAGGGCTGGAGTGGGGGGCCGTGGCCTCCGTGGTTGGGGGTGGCGTTGGAGGGCTCTAGCTCTTGGGGGTGGCGGTTCGCGGTGTCCCTGGGCTCGGGGTTTGATGGGGGGTAGTCCCTGGGGTGATGGCACGGTGCAGGGCTGGGGAAGCAGGGTGTCCCTGAGGGTTTGGGGGGGGGGATAGGCCTGGTGCTGCTGGAGCTGGACTGTGTAGGGGAAGGCCGAGGAGGCAGCTCTGGGTCTGGGGGAGGCTTAGTGCTGCTGGGGTTGGGCGGTGTGGTGAGGGCTCTCCTCGGCTTGGGCTGTAGGGTGGCCTCATACAGTTGGGGCTGGGGAGGAACTGGGGGCAGAGTTGGGCTTGGGGTGGCTTAATTCTGCTGGGGTGGGCAGCTCTGGGTCCTAGGGTGCTGTTGCAGCTGGGATTGGACTGTGTTTTTGGAGGGGGTGGTGGTGGTGCTGGGGGGGGGAGCTCTGGATCTGGGGAAGGCTGTGCTGAGGAGGGAGGTGTGTGTCAGCCACATTCTTCTGGAACTGGGTGCTTGTTTGAGCAGGCTGGGACTGTGGTCAAGTCCTGAAGGGGGGCGAGCAGGCTGCAGCTTAGGAGGGTGCTGTGGTCATCTAGGGGACAGGAGAGCTGGCTGATGCTTGAGGAGGGGGAAGAGGTAGGCTAGACTGTGGTGGGGGTTGCCAGGGAGGCAGTGACTGTATGTGCAAGAGCAGGGAATGAAGGCTAATCAATGTGTTCTGAAGTCTGAACAATTTTCAAGTGTTACAACCCCCTGTAATGGTCTTCTCAGTGTTTTGGGTTTAGTGGTGGTTGTTGTTTTTTTTTTTCCCGACCTCGGGCTTTGTTTTGCCTTTGCAGCAAGGTGCTGTGTAAGGATGTGCAGTATTCCCTGGCTGTAGGGGAAGGGTAGTGGGTAGTGCAGTTCTGATTCTACCTGCTTGTTTTAACAGGTGTGTTAGCTCTTGCAAATTTGTCCCAGGTGGCCTCTTGGCTACCCCTGGGCTAAGATGAGCAGCTGTCAGAGCAAAATTGAGCTTGACGGCCTGCTCAGGTGGTTATCAACATGGCTGATCTGTCCCAAAGTCAGCTTTGAGGCCTCTGCACCAGCAGCATGTTGTTAAAATGCATGAATGATTTGTGCAAGCCACCTAAGATCCAGGGGGCTAGTCAGCTTGGATAATTTGCCTCTTCAAGTTTTTTGAGACATGTGAAATTTGCATTTTGTGTTGTACGATGTTTGTATCTCTGCCCAGTTTTTCTGGGATAAATATGTGGCTTGGTTGGTTTGTTGTAGAAATAAAATGGTTTTATTGTGCAAAAATGGTTCTTAATCTGTTGTGTCTGAACATTATTGTCTTTTAGGAAGATCCGTCCTTGGAGAGGCACTTCAAAGGCCACAGAGATGCCATCACTAGTGTGGACTTCAGTCTCAATAAGAAACAATTGGGTAAATTGTTTCTCTGTGTTCTGATAGCCAGATGATAAAGAGCTTCTCTCCTTTAGTTAAATGGAGGGAGCAGTGGAGGTACTGAGCTGTACAAGAGCAAAGAACTTCTTTTCATGAAAAGATTTGGGTGTATTTCAGGACAAACATTTCTATGTGCTTTGAAAAAAATCCTGTTGTTAAACCATAGGAGTGTTAGATTGTGTGCATCTTGTTGGTGCTTTAGGGGCATCTACTGTCACATATTGTTTCATCTACCTTGCTTTACCATGCAGTAAGCTTAAGGTAAAACCTTACTTTTTTTCTGTCTTACATTTCTCCCCTTTAGACAATTACCTGTGATTATGCCAAGGCACGTGTCATAGTTGCTATTCAATAATCCACTGCGTGTGTGTTGAATAGGAACTCGGAGGGCTTTGGGGTCTTAGTGAAGTCACCATTCAGTTTGCGTAGCATGGTGTGGACATTGCTTTGGCTCACAGAAATGATGGTTTGAAGCAAAATACCTGGTAGGCAGTGGGCGCAGTAGGCATGAATAAATAGAAAGGTAGCAGTCTAGCAGGTAATAGTACCGTTCTGGATTTTGCAACCTACGCAGCGTTCTGGAAGCTGCAAGGAAATGAAGCTGAATCAGATTGTCATGGACCCCCTCCCTCTGTCGTGAATGCTAATTTAGGATCCTACGCAACTTTGAGGTAGCGGCAATTTAAGATTTATTAACATAGGATTAGGTTGTATGACTTTTAACAATAGTTGATCATCAGCCAATTATCAGAGTGATTTAACAAAATTTACTATGATCAACACAGTGACTTAGTTAAAGATTTGAAAATGGCAGGGTTCACCTGAGACTTGCAACAGTTTCCTGAATCAAAATGCACAATCACACACACAAACAGATATAGAAGTTAACCTATGATTGTTTCCTTTTATGCAGGTTATAGTAAACTTCCATATCCGTGATCAAAAATGGATTCTACTCACTCTCTTACCTTTGTCGGCTTCTGTCAGCGGACAGTCTGAAACTCCTAACTCTTATCCCTGCGTCAGCTTCTGTCAGCAGATGGTCTGAATCATGCCATGAAATAGGGATTAGCAGCCTGCTGTGATCCTGGAGAGCTGCAAAGGGCCTCACTTTAGGTTTGATATTTATAGGGTCACAAGATGACTGACTGGGTCAGTACTTTTCCATTGTGGCCACAGTTCTTGTCTGGTGATCTTGGCAGCTTTCAGAGTGGGCTTGTGTTGCAGGCAGGAGGAGTTTTGGGCCCATTACCCAGGCAACAGGAGTTGTAGGTGCAATCAGGGAGTGTCTAATTGCCCCAACTTGCTGTACTTACACTGGGACAAGAAGGTACCAGATTGTCTCCGTTCACTGCCCAGTAGGCAGTGCCAGATTGTGCCAGCTCCCTGTGCTCACAGTTGAGACAAGACCAATGTTGGGTCCACCGCCCTTGTAACTGAAGCAAGAACGATGTTGTCTGGCGTTGACGTTGCAATGTGTGCTGGGCGGGTCTGCACCACCACCCCCCTGCTGCTGTTTTTATTGCTGTCTGGTATCTTTTCTTTTCCAGTTCCTGTGTCCTTGATTGCAAAGAAAAACGTTCAGTCTGCTCTGTGTTGGTGATTCTGTTTCTGTATTCCTAAAACTTTATTCAGTCAGTGCAGATCTGTTTAGCAAGGGTGCTCTGAATGTAATTTAGCATTGCTTTTGATTGGCCTTTGAGAAGTAGTACGGGGCCCCTTGCTGCCTTCATCTAGACCATGGAATAGTCGATGTTTTTACTAAATGAGATCAGTTAAAAAAGAGAAACAACTTATAAGAAATTTTTCTTTTTCAGGTACTATTGAGTCAGTTGTGTGTACTTGACTCTTAGGCGATTTTAAAGTTCTCTTTCCCCATTTGGCCCCCAAAAATAAATCAGCCAAACCTAGATGAGGACTCAGTCTTTTTATTCTATCAGATTGCTTGCCTAATCCAGGAGGGATAATAGCTATTGCCAACAAGTTGCATGTAAGCAGTATCATTCTGAAGTGCTTTATTGAGATGTTGGAGCATTGTTTTCCTTAATTTTTTTAACATCAGTCCTGGGTAAGCTGTGATATTGCAACTTAATATCTTTGCCAGACAATGACTTCGTGTAGTTATGACTAACGTTTAGATCTCTTTACACTACGTCTTGTGCTTAATTTACTTTTACACGGTTGTCTCCCCTTAAATTTTGATATCCCTAAGGAAAGGTGTTGCCTGTATGAAATACAAACCCAACAATTGAACTGGCAAATATGTCAGGTTTTTGGTTTCCCCTTACGGGACATGCATAATGAATGATCCTGTTTGAAATGGTAATGTATTAATGCCAAATCAATAGCAGAAGAGATGACTGTTTTTTGTGTTGAAATGACTGTGAAATAGATGGACATTTCAAGCAAGATCTATTTGGTATTTTGCCATAATGCTAATGAACTGAAATCTTGTAATGATGATACTGCCATGTCAGAACCTACCATCAAACTGATCTTTTTTTTTTCCTAGGAACGTGTTAAGATCTCCCTGGAGATATGTCCCACTTGGCACTCGGGTAGAGAGATACAGATGCAGCTTGGGTTTGTTGGCAGGCTAAGATGTGTGTCTTCTGTATTTGCCTGTGGAAAATCTACAAAGTTTTCTGTTATTTAGGCATTAACATTGATTTGAAGGGGTATTTTTACTGTCATTGTTTGAGACTTTAAGTTGCCACGGGCATATGTTTGGTCTTTTACAAACCACTAGGGTCCCAGTTCTCTGGACTTCATGCAGCATGGCGGGTTACAGGGGAGGAGCAGCTCTTCAGTTTTCACTGCGCAGAGGTGCTGATAGGACCTGAGCAGGAGAGTTTTAGACTGAAGTGGAATTTACTCTTGTGTTTGGGAAACCTCTTGCCTGGTATTCTTGGCGGGGACTGATACAGCTCCTGTCAGATAGGGAGGGGGATGTAGCTTGCATGAAGTTCAGTATTGTGGAGATGAGCTGTCAGTGGTGCTCGCAATGGATGTAGCGTGTGCACCTGAACTCTGCCTTCTACTTAAGTGACCCTTTCCTCTTGCTGCTGAGGAATATCTTGAAAAAGCAGCATCTGTCCTGGGGCATAGCTGCTGCCTTGTAAGTAGTCTTTGTCCTCTGGGGTCCAGAAAGGTCCAGCCCTTTCTCTTCTTTCTTGTCTTTGGAGCATGCCTTTGCCCTCTTCCACCCCTTTCTGAGAAGCCCAAGATTAAAGGCAAGTTGTGGTGGTTGTTGGTTGTTTTTTATTCATGCAGGACAGTACAGAAGTAGGCATGAGTGAAAGAGTGGGTGTGAGTAGACGAAGGGGATCCCATCTCCATCCATATTTCCTTAAAGCCCCTCATGACTACCATCAAGTCCTGCTGACCTCTCCTACTAATAGCAAACTGAACACTGCTCAAACTGTGTTGCAAGCTTGGATTTTTCATATATTGTTAAGAGTTGCTGAGCTGGCTTTGATCAACGTTTTGCAACAAGGGAGAGGTGTTGGACGGAGATGTAGCTTTAAGTGACCAACTCAGGGTGGTGACTTAAAGCAATCTTTAACCTGCTGCAACTGGTAGCTGCCTCTGCTTCCCAATAAAGTGATGAGATAACCTTCATCCACAGACCTTTTATGTCTTTCCGTAGTGTGTATTTATTTGGAAGAGGTTTTGCAACTTGTGTGGCTTTTGCCTCTGCAGCTGTTGCATGAATTGACCCTTGGAAGTGGAACTGGCAGTCCAAACCAATGCATGATTTTTTTGCTTTAATTACTAATGAAATATAAGGATGCAATACATTGGTGAAGCTTAAAGGACAATGTGCTTGAGATTGCTGGAAGCTGTGATGGTGAATTGGGTCTGAAATGTAGTTTCAATGTAGGGGAATTAACGCAAGTTTGGTCTTGTGTGTTTGGTTTTTTTTATTTCAGCAAGTGGCTCGATGGATTCGTGCCTCATGATCTGGAGTATGAGACCTCAGATGAGAGCCTATCGCTTTGTGGGCCACAAAGATGCAGTGATGTGCGTTCAGTTTTCACCTTCTGGTCACCTGGTGGCTTCAGGCTCTAGAGACAAAACGGTCCGTTTATGGGTTCCCAGTGTGTAAGTATCTATTCCCTTCTGTCTCTCTCTTTGTGTTTTAACTATGGATTGGGATTTCCCTTTGCTTCTTGATAGCAGTTCTCCAGCTATGGGACTGGGATCTCTTTGAAGGAAAGAAGAACTGTTTTATGTGGCAGCTCTAAGAGAGGAGAGGTAATTTGCACTTGAAATTGCATTGGAAACAAAACTGAAATCCTTTGCAAAGCTTAAAGTCAGTGTTAACTTCCTATGCTAATATAACAAGTCACTAGTGTAACTCATTAGTGGTGTGTTGTTGGATTTTTTTCTCCTACTTTCCTCCTGGCAAACTGATCCTTTCCTGATCAGTGTTAAACAAGATGCTGAAACACAAGTTGGGGTTTTAGTGATGGAGATGTCTGTTCTGTGAGCAGGGTGGAGGTTACTAGCTTGCATGCTTGCTGTAGTCCACAAAACTGTTAGGTGCCTTTAATTTTTATTTCTTGGTCTAAAACTAGTAACTCTGCATTCCACTGATAGTAAATGATGGCATATTACTACGACAAAAGACTACTCTGGATTGTGTAGTGAATTTTTGTGAGCCTGCATATGATTAACAAGAATTTACTTACCCTTTCAGTACCTTAGCCATCTTAATGTATAATTATGAAGTTTCCATTTTTGAGTAGAGGGTTTAGTTGCCTTAACTCATTAACACTTGGCAAGTCCTTGGCAATCATTGTCTGAGAGACCTCATAACTTCTGTTTCACCGAGCAGTGCATTGTTTTAAGTGATGCTGCTTCAACAAGGAACACTTAGTTGAAATACAGCACAGACAGGAGAGAGCTGCAGAACTTCTGCTTGAAAACTTGCTGCAAGTAATGAGAAGCTTTTTGCAGCTGAGATGCATAAAAGCAGCTGTCAATGTTTCCTCTTGTCTCCTGATTCCCACACTAACCAGTGGGATTGTTTTTTCGGAATGGTCAGGCATATGTAAAGGTATTTGAGGTTCCTCTGCTTGTGAGAAGTTGTAAATTGCTACTGTCAAAGACTAAAGGATCGTGTCCAGATCGTGATGATTATGGTGGCAAATAAAAGGGATTTTAAAAGAAACTAACAAACTCAAACTAAACAAAACCACACAAAAAACGTATCCCAATTCCAAGATAAACATGACACTTCAGGTACCTGGGAAAGCATTTGTAGTTTATTTTTTATGAGTTATTCTGGTTATGATTACCCATTGGAAGCTTTATTTGATGATCTATTAAACCATAAGTCACCTCTGCCATGGAACTGGTACGTTCTGAAAGTGACTTTTTAAATTCTGTGATAAAAATGACCTTTAAATATCTATGATAATGTTTGCTAGAGTAATACCCTGCTCTAAGTTAAACCAGATAGATGACCCCGTTTTCCCCAACCCATTAATCATCATGACACTCACCTGAAAGTATCAGAATGCCTGAACTCTTGTAAATGTAAATTCCTAGCACTCATTTTGTATTCAGATCGAGTTATGCATCTGAGGCAGATATGCTATTACTCATATGTGGCAAAAGTATAGACCCTGCTTTTTGGGCAAATTACAGTTTATCTTTTAGCTACAGAATTGTCACTCCACCATTATGAATGCACTGAGACTAAACAGTAAATATGGTAGAAATGTCATAAAGTTAAAACTTATAGTGAAATAACACTAAAATATGCAGCTTGTAACTTCAATTGTAGTTAACTTCAGTTTAACTAAACTTTCCTGGAAGAAATTATCACAATGACATGTCAGCATATATATTATTAAAAGGCCCAAGGTGGATTATGATTAAAATTTAACCGTACTGCTCATCAATCTCCTATAAAGAGATGAACAGTGTCATTTTGCTATCTCCAGAGCTGTGCTGCTAACACAGCACGTTGAAAATAAATTACAGTGCAAACTTGTTAGATTCCTCAGAAGCTAAAATTTTAAGAAAGGGCTGGGATGTGATGGGAAAACTGAACTTAAAGGATATGTTGTGTGACTTTTATCTTGGTTGCTTAGGGATGTGAGCTCTGTAGTCTAAATTGCACCTTCAGTTGTCATGTCAGAAAAGGGTGAGTGTGGAAAGGGAGTTGTTATTGTTGTGCCAGTTGTCAATGCCTCAGTGCATGGCACCTTTAATCTGTGTTCATTTAGCATTCCTTGTCAATTTACCTTCTTTAGATAGAACAAAAAAAAAAAAACAAGGAGGCTGAATCAGGATTGAGACCTTCAGTTTGCTAGTTTTGCGCCGTCGTTAAAAGGGAAGGGAGAAACTGCCCTATAGTCTCTTTGCGGGCCAGGACTTTATTTCCAAGGAATCTGAAAACTTGCAGTCCCTCTGAAAGGTGATATGTTACTCAAGGAGATAATGCTACACTGGTGTATAGATTTTTGTCTTTGGGGTTTGTTTTTTTTTTTTAAGCCAGGCTGACAGAATTTTGTAATCTCATGTTTCTGCATGAGTTTTTATCAGACTTGGGGATGTTCTGTGGTTTTGGACAGAAAGCTAACTTTCCTGAGAAGTAACCTTTATTGTTCTTTGCCTTCTGGCAGCTGAAAGATTAAATAAAACTAGGCAGCTCTGACCTTTTCTGGGGAGGGAGGGAATGTTACTGGAAGATATATAGTATTTTGATTTTTGGCCTTTACAGTTTTAGCCTCAGTATAAAGTCTGTTAAATCCTAACAGAGAAGGGAGCAAACCACAGTGTCTTTCTGTTGTTCTCTTCTGACTGTGACTATGGAGCTCCTGGTAGTACAGTACATGCTGGAGATCTATTTTGGACTAAGAGCCCCATATACCTGTTGGATCTCTAACTACGTTTTAATTTCGATCTCTAAATATGCCTTGTGTTTATTTGCCAGAAGAATGCTTTTTGCATTTATTTGGAAATGACGGGTAAAGGAGAATAACAATACCTTGTATTTCGTCTTGCCTGGCTAAGTTAATGGTAGCTTGCTCCACGTTATACCACGTCAGGCATGCTGAGTTCAGTTGTTATTTCCTGTGTGGTGCCCCATCGGAGGCGTTTGGCTGGAGTATGGGCCATTACCGGACTAGCTGGGAGGTATTTGCCTGTTTGTCTAGATGAATTGTGAAAACACTTACCTCCCTCCTCGCCTGCCTTGCAGCAAAGGACCTGGTAACATTACAGAATCTCAGCGCCTTCTTTTGTATTGATGTTTCCATAAATGTTGTCTTTAAATGGTTGCACAAATTTAACAATAGCATTTTTTCCCCTGTATAGGGAACGTGGGTTGTTTCCTGTTGGATTGGGCTCCAGTATTGAACTGGAACAACTGGTTTTAGCTATATATTCTGTATAGCCTGTGAAGCGTGTGTGTTTGGGTTGATCAACATTTTCTTCTTAATGTAAGCACATGCAGTTCCCATAGAAATACTGGTTAATAGCACGCTCAGCATACAGAAGCTTTGTGTTTTCAGGTACATAATGTCTTTGCTGTCCTATTGTGCAGTTCTAAAGTATCCTTCCTTTCTGTATAGCAAAGGGGAATCTACTGTCTTCAAGGCTCATACGGCAACTGTAAGAAGTGTTCATTTTTCCAACGACGGACAGTCCTTAGTTACAGCTTCTGATGACAAAACAGTCAAAGTGTGGACGGTTCACAGGCAGAAGTTTCTATTCTCACTTAGTCAACACATAAACTGGGTTCGCTGTGCCAGGTAAGGACAGCTTTCTGATAAATAGAGATGGGGCTTTATCCCTCAAAGCAGAGACTGAGTATCATGGTCTTGCGTAACGCGTTTCTATTCAGGATAATTCAACTGTACCTAGTGACTGAAATATGTTCTTGTGTACCCACTTTGTGTTTCTGCAGTGATCTCTGTCAAGCAGGGACTTTCCTGCTTAGTGATTTGTTGTGTTTTGCTTCTGCCTGGTATGGAGGCTTCTGCATCTTGAAGTTGCCAACAGAAGCAAAATGAGAGATGTATATTATTATGCTTATTTCAGCTTAGTTACTTTTAAACTTGTCATGTCTCCAGTTATAAATCATCACCTGTGCTCCTTTGAAAATGCTGAAAGCACTGCCACTATGAAAACATTATTTCCTGATGACTCTCTCAGATTTGGCTTTCAGTTGTCGATCTCAGTTGTTCTGAGGAGTTTTTATGCATCTAGGATGAAGTCACAGTTTCTCTGTAGGGAAAAAGTTCATTATAGCTCTTGAATGTGGTGGTGACTCTATATATATCTATGCTATAGGTGCCCACAGTAAAGCAGAAAAATGTTTTTCCAGTATGTATGGTGATGATCTCTAGATAGGGACTCAAGTCCTGATCCTGTAAAATGTATGCCTCTGCAGAGAGATATTGATATCTGTCTTGTATACGAAATTTTGAGATAGGAGCTTAATATGTTCTTCTAAGGCACTCAAATAATGAAGTTTCTCCTGCTGCTGCTGTTATCTTGGGGGTAATTGTATTGCTTTGAATGCTTGTGGCAAAGGTAAGAATTATTTTGAATCGTGGTCAAGAAACAACTTGAGATAAATTGAAACAAGTAGGACAGGAGATCTTAAGTCAGACTCAAGACTTTCTTGAGGGCTATTTTATGTGCTTGTGGAAGCAGGGATAGTTTGAGGGCTTATGGCTTGCTTTTTTTTCCATCAATTTACAGCAATCATATTTGTAGGCTTACTGATGCCAGCATGACGTCTTGAAGAGCAAGGCATGTTTACTAACATACTTTGACAGCTGGCCAAATCCAGTTGACCCTGTACACCTCTTGTTTGGGGGCATTTCTTAATTGCTGTAACTCTTGTTTTAGATTCTCTCCTGATGGACGATTGATAGTGTCAGCCAGTGATGATAAAACTGTCAAACTGTGGGATAAAACCAGCAGAGAATGCATACACTCCTTCTGTGAGCATGGGGGGTAAGTACCTGGCGGTGCAGGAGGACCAGCCACCTTGTGATTTCTGAAACGGAGGTGTCTGGTGAATGTACCCCTGGCTTCGTGACTGCAGTCAGAGGTTCTTGTCCTGGCTATCCTTTCTTCCTCTTAAAATAATCATTAGCACCTATTGCAAAAGCAGCCAGCAGAGGATGAGATGAAAAAAGAGCTTCCGGAATTGGTTTGGCTTTTTTATGACTTCTCCAGTTTGGAACCTTGAGGGTTATATTTCAATAACTGTCCAATGTGTCAAGCCTTAGTTTCTTTATGCTTATTTTTTTGAGATGCTTAAATTGTGTCAGCTATGTTACGCTTTTTTTATTTTGCTCTGAGTTGAAGTAAATTAAAAGAGCAAAAGCCTACTGGCAGATTGGTACTTGGATGCTTTATTTCGTCTTCAATTTCTTAAATAACAAAGTTATTCCAGAAACCACTTTGTATTCAGAAAAGCAGCTGTGGAATTGGGATTTCTTTTCATGAAGAATATCGAGCCACAGCAGAAGTTAATTTGTCCAGAAACACAAAACAAGTCCTTGGAGAAGTGAGACTAGAATCTTTCTAGTTTCTCACTGCATTGAATTTCTAAGTACAAATTTCTGTTCTTTCCAGGTAATATAGAATGATATTAAGGCGAATTCAGACAGTGTTATTTTTTTCCAGTGCTTTTAGGAATATAGCTTGTCCAAACAACCAATTAAAATATCTCAACTTCCTCAGCATTTGTTACAAGAATTCTCAAAGGATAATTTATTTCATCCAATTTCTTGTGTGGTTTTGGTGAGGAGTTAGGAGGTGCCCTTCAGAGAAGGTTCTGAAGGTTTTGCTGTGTGTGCAAAATAATTTGATTGCATACAGGTCCAGAAAGGAACTTGCTCTCAGCCTTACTACCTTCCAAGTGGCAACATATGATTTCGGGCACAAATTCAGTTAAGTTCTATCCTAAAATTAGTTAAGTGTAATAGAAGAAAAATATCTGTTCAGTCTTGTACACACCACTCTAGAAATCATGTTAATTTAATAGAAGACACATATTATGCAAACATTAAACGAACACTTGAAAATGTTGTTTTGACAGTTGGATCCATCATATTTTGGGAGGCTTGTATCTACAGCTCCTACAGCTGTAATGCAAAACATATGCTTAGATATAATCCTGCAGTCTACTCGGTGTTGCAAGCAAGGTCTTAAGAGAAATTCAGCGCTACAAATTTTCACGTTATCTCCTCCTTTCCATATTGTTCACTGCATCATGATGTAGCTTCCCTTCTTGAAAAGACCTTTTTGATCTTCAGCAAGAGTTGAATGTAAACAACTGGATTTAACTGCAATTTACAGGTTTGTGAATCATGTGGATTTTCATCCCAGTGGTACATGCATTGCTGCGGCTGGCACAGATAACACAGTGAAGGTGTGGGACGTTAGGATGAATAGACTTCTTCAACATTATCAAGGCAAGTTAAGATATTCAAAAAATCAGACCTTTCCACATTTTGATATGAATTGCTCTGAAGTCCAAGGACTGGTTCTCCATCATCTGCTGCTTTGCCAGAAAGGCACTGGGTTAGACCTGCCACTGGAAGCGTTTTTTTCACCAAACGTCATGTTTTGCTTTGTGTTGGCTCCGAGACTGATTCTCACATTGATGAAAAACACCTCTGGCCTGATTTCTCCTTCTCTGTGCACCACCAAACAGCAAAAAAGCCATGATGCTGAAACTGTCCCATGTTGCAGGGTGTGTATAGGTGTTATCTGCCATGCCACTGGTCTCGTTTTCACTGTTCTTGAAGAAATTTTTAATAGTAAAAAGGATGTGGCCTTTGCCTCTAAATAAGCCTATAGGAGGAGTAGGATGCTTTCCAGCAAAGCAAAAGGTTAAGATCCCAATGAGAAAACTAGGAAAAGTTAACATAGAGGAAAATCAAAATCGACCAATTGCATTTCTATACCGTGATCCATGTTTACAGCTCTTTTTCCAGTATCTCCTTTGGTTTTCAGCTTCCAGAATTAGCTTTGACCATGTTATGACTTGTCCAGGTTGGCTTGTCTTTGGAGTAGCTAGCTTTTATATTTAGAATTCTACATATTTTTTTTTCTCTCTTCACCCTTACCTTCAAAATGGCATATCCTCTTCTTACTTCCTCTTGTCAAACCAATTAATGCTGCTATTTGGTAGAACTGGATAGAAAAGCCTCCTTTCCCATCCCTGCAAGCTGCTTGGAGTTTGATCGTCCTGTGTTGTGCATGTTAGTTGCTTGAGCCTAAATGTAGCTTTTCTTTCCTTTGCTATTAGTGATTTTTATGCCTGCTGTAGTATTTTGTAAATCCATATGTTCTCAAGTACTGTTTCCAGTACAGATAGCTTATTAAACTTAATTTTATTTTTTTTTTTAGCTTTTCATGAAGACTACTGCTGGTACGCTAGTAAAGCAGATCAGAGATAGGGGGCTGGAGCCTGGTGTATTGTTCTTTCTGCCATCTGCATCAGATACTCTCGGTTCCTGCTGCAACAGCCTCACAGCTGAATGCCAGGCAGGAAAGGCAGAGTAGGAAAATAGCTTGCAGTTGATTTCTGCTAATTTTGCAAGTTGAGAGACAAAAATTGAGCTCTAAATTAAAGCTGTTGGTCTTCCTGGCTTTATGTAACTAGAATTGTTTTTGACAGAGCTTTAGACTCCTTTTACTCACAAGGCAATGGAAGAATTTGCCGGCTCTCAATACGGGTTCTCTAGTTTCCCTTGATATAGAAAGGCACAGAAAGTGTAGCGATGTTTAAGTTGCAGAGTTCTTCTGTTTGTCTACCTTCACAGCAATCTGTGCAAGACTAGACTGCTTCTGGGGGGTAAGAGTGATGGGAGTTACTCATCTCAAAGCAAATGCAAATTGCCTGCAGAGACGCGGTTAAGATTATGAAAGCCTTTGGGTTCCATAAAAAAAGTAAGTAAAAGCTCACCAGAAAGAGGTGTTGCTGTGGAGTAGAAACAGTCTGCAAACTTCAGAATGCTTTTCTAATTCTGCTGTATATAGGGGGCTGTTCTCTTCCTCTTTGCATATAGATGGAACTACCATAATGGTCATCTGATCTGACTATTAAGCGCTGATGGTGACACTACCATCACTGGAGCAGGGCTTTTTCTAGGATAAAAAACCCCCACCACATTCCTTATTTTTAGAATCGGCTTATAGCTCCTGGATTGTTTTTTATTCCTGGCTTCTAAATGTAGGGTCCTCCTCTCAAGTGTATTGTCCCTGTGCAGTCGAGCACTCTTTGGACTCTTTTCAACTGTAAACCTGCCTGAGCTCCTTGAACTCTCATATAATGTGACTTATTTTTTTCTTCAGTTATTCTTATGGACTCATGGTCACTTCCAGTTCTCTGATAGTTAACAAAATCTAACGGAAGTCAAACCTTTTGAGGACTGTTGTTCCGGTTCATTGGTATGGAGCTGGTACAATTACAACAATGAATACCGACATGTGATTCTTTGTGTAATAAAGTATTGTTATCTTGTGACCTGTATCAAAACTTGGAAATGCCTTTCTGAAGTCTTGTTGCTAAATTACTAGGTAATGTATTTAAATACTAAAACAGTTTCAGATTGTCCTTTAACCTACTTTATCAGCTTTTCAACAGTGGCAAGATCTGCAGTGTGTGTTTCCAGTCACAGTATAACTTGGTTTAAAAATAATCTCTTCCTGCTTTCCACTTACTGCTATTAAATTGTCCAAATCTAATGCCGTTAAGGTTGGCTGCCAGGTTTATTTTTTGTGTCCTGGAGTTATATGTTTCCCTTGTATCCCACCCTTACTGAATGGCATTTTAGAGTGGCACCCTTGCTATTGAAGTTATCTTTTCCTGTTATGAGTGTTATTTTTTAACAGCTACTGTGTAAATCCTAATTGTGTATTAAACTTTGGATTAGGAATAGTCATAAAAGCCGAAGAAACCTTGAATTGCAGAAATTGCAGTGGTATCTTTATGCACCTGTGGCTGGAAACTGATGCATTTGTACCGTGTTCTGGAGACGTGTTTGTGAGTCTTGCTCTTCCGAGGGTTTATGCTCATGCCTTTTGGCTAAATGGGATTGATTGGGTTTTGTGGCTCTGCCGTGTGCAGCTGCCGCCTCCGTCCCACTAGAGGGCGTCTCCTCCCCCCGTGCGCTTGTGCTGCCTGGTTTCAAGGGAATCCAGTTTAAAGATTGAGTTGCATCGAGGAGTTAATAGCTTTGAGTGTCCCTGCCGCAGACTCTTGCGTGTTAGAGTTGGGTTGTTTTCAAAAACTGGTGAGTCTTTTAGCAGTGTTGCTCTTGTTGCTGGGACTTGTTCCAGCTGTGACATTTGGAAATGAAAGTTGGAAGTAGAGAGCAAGCTGCAAAATCTTTTCTGTGGTGTAGTGTGGTTCTTTTTTTTTTTTCTTTTTAAGCTGAGTAAAGCATGTTCTGGTCACATTTACTGTACAGGAGAGCGGGCAGATGCTTTATTCACTCCTCTACTTGGGACTAACTCTTTCTGTACAGCAGATCAGCCCCCTACAAAAATGGACAATGTTTATTGCATGACTTTTTTTTTTTTTTTCCCCCTGTGCAGAGCTGGGGGGTGCAGCTCTATTGCAGGTCTATAGAAACAGCTCTAACCTATTTTTTAATTGATGTTTAAAAAGAGCAATTGGTACTTCTATATGTTTCAGACAGGGCTGGATGGTGGTTATCTGTTGACTGGAGACTGTGGCTGTGTCCAGTCCATTGTAATTTTTCTTCTCATTGGTGGTTACTAAGTTGTTGCAACAACATAAAATTAGGATTGTCAGACTTAGAACAGTTATGTTCAGTCTCTATAGGCTGGCATGACTCAATTTTAGTCGTTAACCCCCCAGTTTAAGTCCTTTAACTGGCCATTATTTTTCTAGGGCTTGGCTGGCAGAAAGGTAGGCTTGTAGCAACAAATCACTGGGAGATGCCACCTTGTGCTGCACCAGATTTATTGATTACAGCATAAAATCAAGTGAGGGTTGCTGGATGTGTTGGCAAATTTTTGGAGAGGTGTTGTGAATGGTCTCATGTGAGGTATGAGCTGGTTTGGCAGAAGAGAGATCACGTTTTCTCTGAGCTTATCACAGCCAAGAACTCCTTGGGCACAGAAGCTGTGACTGCTTACGTGGCCATGGTCTGTGTGATTTCTTGACATTATGAAAAGGTTTTTTTGGTGAAGCTGGAAATACTTTATTCACTATCTGGAATTTGGAGTATGTATCATTAACTTACCTGCCTCTGGTGTGATTTCTTTCAGGACCTGCCTTAGTTGACAAAGTAACGTTTGCTATCTGAATATAGACACTAATGGGGTGAGGAATATTACAAATCACTCGGAATAAAATTTTCAAAGGAGAAATGTATTTAGCACTCTTTCATGAGAAAAAACTCCACATAGACTTTTTCTCCTTTAATACATAGTTTAATACAGGGCTGGGGGGGGTAGATGAAGATCTAGCTGTGTGATAGAGGCAGTATTCACTAACAGGAATAACTGTTCAGAAGTTATCTGTGTTAAGGTTTTCTGCTGTGTGTTTTAGTAGTCCAGGTCAAGAGGAGTTATGTTCTCAGAACTTAAGCTGAGGTATCTAGTGTTTCTGAGAGTTTAAAAGGTAGATGTATTCTGTTTTACCATTGAGCAAGGTTATTTCGGATTTTTGCTTCAAATCTGCATCTGCAAAAGGTAATATTTGCTTCTAGTGTCTTTAAAATTGTATTTTGAGGGTCTTAACATGAAGTTTTGATTTGGAAGGCACGGTAGCCTCTCAAGGGAATATAAATTTTTTCTGGGGGGGAGGGGTGTGTAGTAGTAGTAGTAGATTTGAGATACCAGAACATTTGGAGGGCACATAATACAATTAAGAGTAACTGGATAGTTAAAACCCTCTGCAAGCATAGTCTTAATATTCTGTAGTGTCACATACGCTGGGAAAGCTGTGCATATGTGAAGTACTGCATGTTCTCCTAAATAAATATGCTCAATAGCCTGTTTTGTGAAAGTTCGGGGAGGGGGGAGGAAAAAAGCCCTGCATTAGGTAGATGTTTAATGTTACAGTGAATTTAAAAGTGTAGTTTGACTTTTTTCCTAGAGCATTTTCTTTAACTCTTTTCAGAGTAACTCCTAGGCTTCATCGTGATACAGGGAGGATTGCTTTACTGGAAGTTCACACTCTTGATAGTTTGGCTATTCATACTTGTTTTAAAGTTTTGGTGGTGAATTGGAGGGCTGAAGGAACAATGCTCGTACTGGATCATTTTCAAGTTGCTGATTATTCTTTCCTAGTTCCTCTGAAACCCAGTCTTGGTTAGAGTCGGGTAGTAAACCAAAAGAACCTGTGCAATGCCAACTTTAAGTTTGTCTTTCATCATAATTTCAGTCATTTTAATGTACTAACATATAGATTATATCCTAGAATCACTTGGGAGTGAGAACAAGACTCCACGGTGGTAAAATATGTCAACGTCCAGTGCTCTCACAGAATCCTTTCGCTTACTTGCGCATATGGTTTCTTCTGGGGGCTACACTGGAAGCTTTTGTAGTCTTAAATCTCCTAGAATAATTGGCAGAGCTTCTTTCTTTTTCCTCTCAATAAAGTAGTGCCTATTTTTACAGGAATTTAATACTGACCTTGTTCTCCAATGCTTTGAAGAGTTTTTGTGGAATGTTTCCCCCATGATAATTTTCCTGTTAAACTTTACAACAGAAAATTGGAATGTGCTTGTACTTTATTTTATTCTTTTGCCTTGGGCTTATGTAAACTGGTCTTGGTGATTATTATGTACATTTTTTCCATCTTCAGTGCACAGTGCCGTGGTAAACAGTCTTTCCTTTCACCCTTCTGGAAACTATCTGGTTACTGCTTCCAATGATTCAACTCTTAAAATTCTGGACTTGCTAGAAGGAAGACTTCTGTATACTCTTCATGGTCACCAGGTAAGATAAAACCTTTTCTACAGTAATGTACAAACCCATAACAAACTGGGTGAATTTGTGCTCAAGCTTTTCATTTTTCAAGGCCAAAAGTCTTTAGGAAACTTCCTGGCATAAAATGATGATGATAGTACTAATAATAATCTGCAAGATCATGACTCTCTTGAAGAGAAGGCCTATGGAGAGGGAAAGAGGTAAGGCAGGAATGGAGAGGGTGAGAAAACAAGGCAGAAAGGGAGCTGCAGTATTGAGGATGCAGACCTGAGCCCTAAGGGCCACAGTCAGAGCTGTTTCCCAGACTCTAATCCTGGGTCTATTGTGCACTCTCTGTAGCTCTGACTCCCTCTCCAGAGTGATGCAAATAACACTTGACCCCCTGATTTAAGTGTTATGAAGATAAATGCCATTCACCTGGCAGGAGACTTGAGGACAGTAGCAGTAAAATGGAGAAAATATATTCTGGGGATGTGTTTTGGGAACGTGTTTCCATTTTGTTAAGAGTCTGAATTAAATAATTGAAGGTGATAAATGCTGCTGGTTGGTTAAGTTTAACTGATTGACCTATTAGTATTATGCTGCTGGATGTGTTGCTTGTATGGTTAATTATATGAATGCTTGGAGCTCTCATTTTAAATGTTAAATGAAAATAAATAGACTAATTTAATTGTCCATGCTGAGTGGGGCTCAAAGGCATGGAGAAGCAGACCTGCTTTAAAGGTTCCCTTTCCAAAGGGATGAAGAGAATTGATGTTTAACCCATTTGTCTCCTTGTTAAAATGGGGGATGAGTCTTAAAGCATCAAAACCAGCTGTGGAAAAAAAACACAGCCTGAAGCTGTTGGAGGAGGTGGAGATGGTTCTGAGCAATAATGGTAGCTGTGTAAGATGCAAAACTGATAATTCTGGCTTCTTGTGGCTTTATTTAGTGACCACCTTGTCTGATGTCTAAAAAGATCACATTTGTTCTGTAACTTCTCTTATACTATGTGTCAATAAACTTTTCTCCTTTTTTGTCATATTAATGGAAAAATAGGACAACCTCATACTTAAAGCTCTGCTTTGTAGAAAGATCTGATTAAACTGACCAAAGGGTTCAAATGCCTTAACGAATGAGGGAAAGATAAATGCTGGCTATCCTAACGCGTAAACCTTGACTGCATAAAACTTTCTTAGTTTGAAAACAGGACTAAGTGGATACTCCTGTCAACCAAGGGCTGCAGAGCTTCAAACTGTTGTCCTAATCTCATTTTCATACTTGTCTTTTGTGTTAATTGGCCAAGTGAGTGCTTAGGAAGTAGATTTCTGGAAAAGAGTAAGTGTGAAGGGACCGTGGGTCTTCGCACCTCTTATCCTTGCCTCAAGAAGGGAGGTTATTGTTCAGCAGGAGGCTGAAACTGCTTTCCATTTTCCTCCCTTCTGAGCTGTAGGCTTCTCTTTGAGCGGTGCAGTGGCACAAAGAAAGGGTATTGCTTTGAATAAGAGTTCAAAACTGATGATGGTGATCAAGGTCTCTCAGAATTAGACAGAAGTCCCTTTAGGCTGATGCTGTACTCGACTCGGGCTTCTACAAAACAGTTTTTGTGAATCATCTGTTCAGAAGTAGAGTTAAAGCTCTGTATTATTCCTCCCCACCCCCTATCCTGTTTCCGATCAGTTAGAAGCCTGCCACTCTCTTCTAGGCATCTAACTGACATTCAAAATGCTTTGACACTGGCACAGCTGAAGGATATCTGCCATTGTGGGGTTACATCTCCTTTGGTATTGCATTCTGGCCTTCTTGAAGGCTGTTGCACTGAGGTGGCTGTGAACCGTTCCTGGCATAGCCCTAGACAGGCATTCCCTCTGCCGGCATGTGCCATATTGCTGTAGGTTGGTGCATTTAATGCCTGTTTTAACTGATACCTTGCTTTTCTGCTAAAAGTGGTATGATAACCTGTGCTTCATTGACAATAACAACAGGCCCTGCTTTCATCAGAAGCTGCTGGGGTGGATTCCTGCGCTGGCTGCTTCTCTGGCCTGCTCTGCTCACAGATAAACCCAGGCCACTTAATACTGAGGGCTGCTTTTTTCTCCTCCAGGATCACTGTGATTTCTGCCAGTATATCTCAAGTGGCTAAAAATGAAGTGGGTGTGGATTTTTTTGGTTATTAAGTAGATTTGCCTTTTTCAGTGAGGGCTATAGGTTAGTCATCAAATGAACAGCCTGTTCTGAAGACATTCTTGAGTTGTGACTTTGTGTGGGTGAATATGCTGGTTGAGACTTTGGTCTGACTCTTGACAGCTGACTGCTGTTATGTTGTTCTGGGAAGGCTGGATGCGAATGGACACTTAAAGGAAAAAAACGTAAGGTCCTTTAGACATACTTTGACGCAACTGCTGGAGTGCCAGGAATTTGTTAGCAGCTGATTAGCTGCAGTTTACATAAGGGAGGATTGCCAAGTTTACATTGCTGTCTTTAATTGTAATGTAGCTGGCCTCCTTGTAGCAGAAGGATCGTTAGAGACAGAATTTGCAGCTTGGAGCTGACATCTTGCAGCTGCGAAATATCATTCTGTATTGTGCTGCATATTTTAGTTCTGGAGCGCTTCAAGCTGTGAAGTACTCTTGCCTAATTCCATACAGATGAGACACTGAGTTGGTATGTAGGTCCACCTCTGGTACGGAATCATCATTAAGGAACAGAATGTTTTTGGGGCCCCTAAGTTACCTCTGGAGAGTGGCTAAAGGAGAGCAGGTATGTACACAGCGCCTGTCTGCCCTTTGGGGTGGTTTGATGAGAACATTTCCAGACTGACTTCCTTAGTGGAATGGAAGTTCTCGGTAAATATTTAGAAAACATCTGTATGGTTATGTTTATAAATAGGAAGACAGAAAATGCGAAGTTATGTTTCTCCAAGCAACCTTAACTTGAACTGTGAAGTAGCTGCGTTCCACCTACCTGGGTGGCATAAGTGCTCCCTGCTTTGCTGCCTGGCTAAAGAGCGAGATCTTCTGAGCAGGTGCACAGGAAACAAATGTGCTCCTTTACGGTCTCCTACCAGTTCTGCCTAGGTAGCATTAGACATCTGTGCAGGCTCAGTTGTCTTTGAAGAGTGTGAGGACATCTCAGGGCTGCACAGAACTGGACCAGTGAAGGGAGGGAAGGGATGTGTTGCAAACAGCAAACAATAGATTTTAGGTTAGCATTTCTGAGTATTAAAAGGAAATATGAGTGCTTTCTTCTTCCCTTGTAATTTTTTTTTTTAAACTGAAGCTTTGAGGAGTTAAAGCTACTGAAGATTCAATTACAAGGTGCTGGTTCCTGGTTAGCTGTAGCCTTTACTCCCTGGCGAAGGAAGGTGCAGGCATGACAGTCTTGGTCTGTGTAGTGATACAGGAGTTTTTCAAAGCTCAGTGGACTGAGAATCATTGTGACTTTGTCAGAGGTATTCTGCATGAAAACATCCCTTGTTGCCATTGTCATCTTGTGTCCCCCGTGCTTTTCTCCTCAGCTCCCTTTCACTCTCCCTTTCTCTCCTTTATTGTCCCCGTTGTGCAGTGTCTAGGAATCTGCCCTTTTTATCTAAACACTTTTCTTAGAATCATAGGGATGGAAGGGACCTCTGGAGATCATCTAGTCCAACCCCCCTGCCAGAGCAGGGTCACCCAGAGCAGGTTGCACAAGAACGTGTCCAGGCGGGTTTTGAATGTCTCCAGAGACGGAGACTCCACCACCTCTCTGGGCAGCCTGTGCCAGTGCTCTGCCACCCTCAAAATAAAGTTCCTCCTCATGTTTAGGTGGAACTTCCTATGCTCAAGTTTGTGCCCGTTACCCCTTGTCCTGTCACTGGGCACCACTGAAAAGAGCCTGCCCCCATCCTCCTGACACCCACCGTTTAAGTATTTATAAGTGTTGATAAGATCCCCCCTCAGCTGTCCTTTTTCCAGACTGAAGCGACCCAAGTCCCTCAGCGTTTCCTCATAAGAGAGGTGTTCCAGTCCCCTAATCATCTTTGTAGCCCTCTGCTGCACCCTCTCCAGCAGTTCCCTGTCCCTCTTGAACCGGGGAGCCCAGAACTGGACACACACTCCAGGTGTGGCCTCACCAAGGCAGAGTAGAGGGGGAGGATGACCTCCCTCGACCTGCTGGCCACACTCTTCTGGATGCAGCCCAGGATGCTGTTGGCCTTCTTGGCCACGAGGGCACATTGCTGGCTCATGGTCATCCTGTTGTCCACCAGGACTCCCGGGTCTCTTTCCACTAAGCTGCTCTCCAGCAGGTCAGCCCCCAACCTGTACCGGTGCAGGGGGTTATTCCTCCCCAGGTGCAGCACCCTACACTTGCCCTTGTTGAATTTCATAAGGTTCCTCTTTGCCCAACCCTCCAGCCTGTCCAGGTCTCTCTGTATGGCGGCACAGCCTTCCAGTGTGTCAGCCACCCCACCCAGCTTTGTGTCATCAGCAAACTTGCTGAGGGTGCACTCTCTCCCCTTGCCCAGGTCATTGATGAGTATGTTCTTGTCCTTACCTTTAGGGATGTAGGACAGTACGTAGCTCTGTCCGGCACATCTTTGTTTGCCAGTGTACAGTGCCTATGCTGACACCTTTTCCACTCTTCACGTCCTCTGTAGGGTATCTGTGTTGTTTGCAACAAGGCAACAAACATCCATGGCTTTCATAGCTTTTTCTTTTTTTCAGCTCTTGCCTCGTTCTAAGACTTGGATTTTCCTGTCTGATGCTGCTTCTGGAGGATATGTGCTGCATCCTCTACCAGACTGTGAAATAAGGGTGTCTAACTGTCACCTATCTTGTCCCGTGTATTTCTTCCTGCCTCTGTTGTCTTCTCTGAATTCAGCTTTCTTCTCCTACTATGTATCCTGCTATTGTCTTTCCCCTTTTCTGATGAGATTGAATAGATCTTCACAGCTGTGGGTGTCCTTGCTGCAAGTTCGTCATTGATCCTGAGATACAGACTGAGTGCTTCTGCCTTACCAAAAGGTCTGTTAATTTGAATTGGTCTTCATTGAACCCTCTTCACTGCTTTATCTGCTGCTGAAACCGAGTGATAGGTGAAAGGCATGTGACATCAGCATCTTGTCTCAGGCCCTCTTATGTTCTTTGGCACTCAAATGCATTTATCAAGTTTCTTACCTGCTCTTGGTATTTTTTTAAATGTCTTGATCACGTATTCTTAGCATCTTTTGCTACGCTACCCTCTGTCATTTCAATGTCCAAGTGTGACTTGCCCTCTTCTCCTGTGCCACGAAGTATTTGAAAGCACTGAGAACAGTGTCAGCAACTGCTCTGTTTGTTTATTATTATTCCTTTTATGCCTTGGACTGATGATCCCATGTCTAGGATCCCAGTGTGCTTGTTGCCGCCTCTCATTTGCTTCTCAGACCTCATTAGCACTTGTGTCGTCGTCTTCTCTTCGCACAATTAATCTAGTCCGGGAGAGTTTGACTGAATGTACTGGTTCTTATCTTCCCACTTCTACATCCCCTTTTTGTGCACAGTGGAAGAGGAAGCTCTCCTTTAATTCAACTATTTGTATCCTCCAGATATGCTTTGTTCCAGCTTTTTGGCACCTTCCTTATTCTCTTATCTGGTTCTTCTCTGGATTTAAAAAAAAAAAAAAAAAGGAGGGGGAGAAGAAAGTTCTACTGGCATCCTTGACCTCGCTTGTCTCTCCAGCTACCTTCCTCTCTGCCTCTCCTTTCACTGTGCAGACTGTGCATTATTAAACTACTCTCCTCTGGTTTATTCCTGGACCTTCTCCAGCCTGGCTCTTGTTTCTTCTGTTATGCTGAAGCCAAAATGTTAGCTCTGTTCCTAGCTGAAGCTCGCAAGTCTGGCCTCTCTTGACTTGAACTGACTGTTGGTGTTGGCCCTACTGCTCTTGAAATCCTGTGCCTTCTGTCCTCCAGCAGTTCTATGGGGGAGGAAATGGTGTTCAAGAGGGCTTTCTCTGTCAGTACCTGCGTGTTATTTATAGACAGTACACATTCATCTGCTATCTGCATGCAGGTAAGACTGTTTACTCCAGGCATATTTCCATTTCTCCAAACTAAACTCTTGGCCTTTCTCTTAAGTATTTATTTCAGAGAGATCTATTTTTAGCTCCACCTTTGAAAGCTTTTCTGTTCAGGGATGCTATTCCTGTTGTCTCTTGTCATCCCTGTGTCAGTTGTTACTGATGCAATTAGCATCCTGCCAGTCACTCCTTCAGTGTCGTAATCTGTGTTCTGGCTTTGGATCCCATCTCTTTAGGTGATGAATGCATTCAAGCCACTCAGAATAGTTCTGAACATCTTTTTTAAAGGCCACACTTAATGTTTAGTGTAAGCTGATCAACCTGTGAATTGCGAGGGCAATGAAGGCCTTGTGATCATTAGCCTCAATCTGTAAGAAGTGGGAAAACAAGAAGAAGGTATAATTTCTGTTTCCAGGGGGTAGTGTGCACATATATCGGATTGTGTAACATGCTGTGCCTTACCCTTCTTACTTACTCCTGCAGCTAGAATTGGGATGTCACCGGGTGTTTCCGCTACCATGGCATGGCTATTTGGTCTTTCCCAAATGTTGTTCATTGGGAACACTGCTGCAAAGGAGTAGGCTTGATCCTGTTACCATTCCTTCTCTATAGCTGCCTCTTTTAATTTCCAGTTTCTTTGCTGCATGCAGTATGTGAGCTATTTGTCCTTTCCAAGGTTCCTTGGGGCTTATTTCCACCCTGCCTGGTACTCTTTCACTAGAGGAGATGAGTTGAATATTGATTAGTGGCAATATTTTTCCCACTCGGCGTTTCCAGTGGATGACTTTTTGTGCTCTTCTGTGCTTTCCCTCAAACTTCCTGCAGCGCTTTCCCAGTTATTACCAAAACTATTATTATAATGTCAAATTTTGACATGCACAAAAGCGCAACAGTCCTCATGCTGTTGGCCTGGTGAGGACTAGAAATGTTCCTTACCGCTGACTTGGTGTATCTCATTGGACAATCCCTTCTTTCTGCAGCTTGATGTTTAATCTGAGACAAGAAGCTGTAGGGATTTGGGGACTGTTGCTAGCAGCTTGTGTGTAGCACCCAGCACAATGAGGATGCAGAACTGGAACTTCTGAACCCTCAGGAAATACTAACAGACAGGCATTTGTATGCTGCTACAGGAAGAGGAATAAAGTGGTCCTTTAGAAGGCTGCTGTATCACTCATGTTCTAGTTGCGTGGGAAATAAGCTTAAAATTCTCCCTACAACTTCTATAGAAGAATAGGCAACTGCTGCTTTTTTGGTACTTCTAATGCAAGCGGTAAGTTTGAAGGGGGGACGGAATCTGAAGGAAGATTTGAATTCTTCAGTCTCTGACCATGTGCCTGTTGTCCAGGACTGCATCAGAAACCTGTTGGATCTCTGCTGTGCTTACCTGGAACAAATGGGAGTTAGTCTGTGTCTAATCACTGGCATGTGTAGTGCTTTATTTTTGTTTTGTGTGTTTATATTAAATTGTGAGTGTATTTGGGAAACTATTATTTGTATGTTGCTGTAGCAAACCTGTTCTATCCGGGAGGAAAGCTGTAAGTGTACGTAGCAAAAATACTTTTCACTTAATTTATGTCAACAAATCTGTAGAGGATGTTTTGTCTATAGACTTGTCTGTTCCACTTCTTTCAATTTATAAAGGCACATTCAGTCTTTGATAGCAGTTTCTATTTTGGGAGGAATATGTTCTGTTGGACTTTTTCCTTTTTTTTTTTTTTTTCCCCCTCCCTTCAGAATGCCATGACTTCGGAGTCACTGCCTGTTTTGATGTGATTTGTATTGTGCTAAACTTTGTCTAAATACACGGAAATATTTAGACTGATAAAAATAGTTTTGTGAAACACTGCTCCTCTCCAGTATTCCTCACTTGTGCTTGTTCCTGAACATTTTGTCTTAAGCAATGTCTTGAACATTTTTTTTTTTGCCCTCCCAACCCTGACTGGTTTATTACAGTCACAGCGTAGCTTCTGTATCCTCAGCTCTGTTATCTTTGAGTAAGATTCACCACTGTGCAGTTTTCTGGCTATGCATTTGTTTCTGCCCTTTCTGTTTATTTGTCTTTTGCATTTTTTTAGAGTCTCCGTTCCTGAGAGTATGGTCAGAGAGCTGAATGGCTGGGAAAGGTGGGTGGGAGTAGAAGGCAGAAGTGCACTTTGTCTCAGCTGGTTGATGGCAGTGTCTTTGGTTTGAAATATCTGTGCTATTTAATGCTGTGTTGGTTGAACAAGCTTAGTCACGCTAATGACTGCGCATGCATTTTGAAATTGCTGCTACTAGATCAATTCTGGGAAGGTCTCTCGAGTGAGATGTTGCTATGAGAAGACCTCAAAACCTTTGGAAATAACAGAGCATGAAATGGTAATATGGAATTACCTTAATGTGTTTTAAGGAAGCTAAAACTCTCCACGCTGGGAGTGACCACATGAAGACTCCGGTTTTGCTGGCATAACCTTGTGCCAGTGTATTTGAAAGCACGCAGGACTGTGGAACACAGGCTGCAGTGTGAGTTGTGCGTCTGTCCCAAATGTGATCTTTAGGTATTTGTCTACCTTCAGGATTTATGATGAGTTTGCTTTTACAAAGGAGAGAAAGAAGGGCAACCAGAAACAAAATGGATGTGAGATTTCCATGTGATGCCCATTGGGAAGATGTGGACTCCTAATAGAATAGTGTGTCCTTGCCACTTGATACATGGTGAGAAGCTCCTTACTTGGCTTCTGAGATCCATGATCTTAATTGAAGGAGGATAACTCTGCTTCTGTCAGGAAGTGTATGTGTGTGGTGGAGTTTTCTGATGGTGGTTGTTGTGGCTTTTCTGGTGGATTTTTCAGCCTGTCACTAGTTCAGCTCACTTCCCCAGCAAACTTGGCCATAGGCTGCCTCTTCCAAGTGCTCATCCCTGCCTCTGCCCATTCCAGCATGGGCAGAAGCTCAGGCTTAGTGCAGTCTGCGAAGTAAGGTGCTCAGCAGCTGACATGAAACTTCACTCTCTGCGTCCTTGTCTGTTCATTCTAAGCAGAACAGTTTGTCTGTTGCGCCTGTGCTTGAACACACGTAATTATTTCCCAGCTCTGTTTAACTGCATCTCCGAGTGCCTGCCTCATCCTTCTCGTGTGCCTCCTCCTGTGTGCTTTCTGAAAGGTTGAAAATGTATTAAAATAGATGCGTGGTGTGAAATGCCTGCTTTTGCTCAAGCCGTGCTTTAGCAGTCAGCACCAATTTAAAGTCTCTCAGAACTGACTTGTTTTAAGGGCAAGGCTTCTTGAAAATGCAAGCACCTGTGCTGTACAAAGATGATCCTGGGTGCATCAATTCTGGCTTCTCTTCTGTAAAACTACTAAGAGAAAAGCAGTTTAAGCTAGGATTCTGTTCTTCAGTTAAAAGACTTGACAACTAACGCTAACCTTTAGAGAACACTAGGCTGTATGTTTAAAACATCAAATGATGTTGTAAGGAGTGCCTGCCTGCCGCTTCCGTTCTCCTGTGCTGTTCCAGGTGCCCGTTTTGGTTTGAAGCTTCTGTCACTGCTTGGCCGCATGTTCCACATATAAGGGGTTGTGAAGCAGTGATTCTGTTTTGTTTCTGATGCCTTTGGATGTCCCCCCATGCCTTTGTCCTGCTAGTTGGTATCCAAAGAGAATAGCTGCCTCCTGCAAAACTCTAGATAGTACCACAGAGTACAGTGAATAGAAGCTAATGTACAAATACGGTATAATCTGCTGATGCTGCTCTGTCTGCCATGCAGTGACCTGTGCTTTTTACTACTGCTGCTCAGGTAGCCTTGGCTTCGTCTTCCTCCTGTGCTGAAAACTCTGGGTTTCTTGACTGCCAAGTCATAAATATAATGAGCAATTGGGTTCTGCTCTGAATACTGAATCTTATGCATTCAGTTATTCTGCTATATATTCAGTACAGATTTCTTGACTTAAAATGCTTGGAACCTTGGCCGAGTTAATTGATACAAATTGATTGCTTTCATTGATAGCTGGTCAAGTTATGTTGTGGTGGGGTAAGCAAGAGCTTTAAGCCTTGGGTCTCCTGCAGTGAGTAGTTTGTGTGGAATATCCTAGAAGTATAATAGGAGAGCATGTGATGACTATAAAAATAAAATAAAAAAACAACAAAATGAAACTCACTCCCCCCCAACTCTTTCCTTCATGATAGAACTTCTTTCACTTCTTGTCTTGTATCCCTGCCTGTTGGCTATTTCTATCATCAGTCACATGTTTTATACTATCCCTTAGTGACAGTGATGTACTTTCAAAGAAAGTCTTTTGGGAAAGCGTGTGCAGGGAAGATCCCATGGTGAATCTGGTACACACAGTGGTCCATGAAATTTGCTGTTTTGTGGTGCCTGTGTCTGGATTCTAGGTAATGTTTGACGTTCTGGCCCCTGGAGTTCCATGATTATGTGAAAATCTTGGCTTAGTGCATTTTACTTTTCAAGGTTCTAGTATTCATGGTGTAAGGAGGAGCTTGGAAAATGTATGTTCTGAAGACTTGGCAATTGAAGCCTGAAAGGTGGATTCATCACTCCTCAAACTTGTTTTAAAAAAGCTTGTATTTCTGTGGGACATTGTTTATGATTCATGAATGCTTAGAATTGTCAGTAGTGGGGGTATCTTACATCTGAAAATCTTTCTTAGTATGCCTTTTGATGCTGCTCTGTGTGTATCTGTGTGCGAAACCTCCTTTTCTGCCTTAAACCTTTCCATCAGGTGGCTAACTGAAGGTTGCATTCAATAAAACTCAAGTTTCACCACTCTTAATAAATGAACAGGAGTTTTAGAAACTTCTAATTCTAAAGGGAAGAGAGAGGGAACAAGGAAAAGCCTGAAGCTGTAAAACTTTGTTTGTTCCTGTCTCTGTCTTAATGCCGTGGATGTTCTGCCATGGATATGGTGTCTTAAACTGGGGGCGAAAATGTGGGAAATAGTAAATGCATGCTAGTGAGCTTAGCGTGTTAATCATGGCCTACTTGCCTGACAGGTAAGAGCTTTTTAAACTTTGTGTAAAGATTGCTGATGTCAAATGAGAAACGCCTTGTAAAGCTGTAATGAATGGGGCTTTACAATGCTTTGTTTTCTTTCACATTTTTTTTAAAATCTATCTTTTAAATCTGTTTGCAGGGGCCAGCTACCTGTGTAGCGTTTTCAAGAGCTGGAGACTTATTTGCCTCTGGAGGTTCTGATGAACAGGTATCTGACTAACTTAATTTGATCGTTTTGTGCCTTGTTACTGTTTTCTTGGCATCTTACTGCTTTCAAAGAGGAAACAAATATTTAAAATAGTGAAAGATATTAACATAGATTTTGCTTACCAAGGAAGCGCTTCAGCTGGATTATCTGGGAATGGGTATGTACAACAGAAGAAATACTAGCCTACGTACAGCCCTTGTTATATGTCCTTCTGAGGCATCTGCTGCTGAGGAATAGAATATCATGGGCTGTGCTGATGGATCAGCTTCTGATCTGCCACTGTTCTGAGACACAAGGGTAAGGACAAGGCAACCAGGCAGGGATGCTTCCTCTGAGTACTCTGCCAGGCTCCACTGACCTACAGTGCTCTGTGTTTGATATTCCTCAGTGCTTTCCTCCTCCCACAGACCTGTCCTCTCAGTCTTATGTGAGCTGCTGTGGCAAAGCCAGCTCCAGTGACTGAGATCGGGCGGTTTTGAGTCTGATTGGACACAAATATAGGCTGCAAGTCTCTCTATTAATGGCGCAAAGCTGCGCTAATGCTGCAGTTGCAGAGCTCTTCAGGTCAGAGCTGGACTTTTCTCTGCTGACCTTAATGTGTGCGCTCGGGTTGAGAGCCTGGGTGTCTCATACTGTTGATAAAGGGGTTTTGTGAATGAAGCACTTGGGGCAGAAGGGGAAATCTCTCCCTTCTACTTCTGGCTCCGAGTTATTATCCAGATCCACACTTCTTTAAAACCTGCTGCGTTTTGTTTTCTGTTGATAGTGGGGGAAAGCAAAAATGTACCCAGTAGGCCTGGACTGTGCTGAAATGACTTGCTGGGTTCTCTACGCAATGTGTGTGCTCAGTTGTATACTATTGAGGAGGAACCAGTGCTAGGATTGTAGCTCATGACAGTTTCATGAGCCACTGCATTTTAACTGTGTTTTATAGATTTGCCTAGATATGTGGCATGGCTTGTGATCCTCTCTCTTTGAGACCACTTTTTATTTAAGGCTTTAAACAGACTGTTTTGAAGTAGTGCATCCTGTTTTTGTCTTAATAAAAGTATATTGGGGTCACTGTTAAGGTTTGGTCTTGAAATGCTTATCTAACACAAGAAATAAATATGCCTTTTTGCTGCTGTTTCTCTCTTCCATAAAAGCCCTGGTGTAGCTGGAAGTTGCAGCTATATAGCAATTCATTGTTACTTATTTTCAATGGAAATCTTCAGAAATTATTTGTGATTGATTTTTTTAGGCATAGCCAAGAAACTGACTTTTTATTTCACTTTTAGCTTCAGAGGATATGTTAGCCTGCGTTTCTCCGTTGTGTAAAGTACTTCAAAAGGCTTCTTTTATCAGGTCCTTCTTTGTCTTTCCTATGGTTGAGATTTTTTTAAAGAAAGCAATACTTGTTGTAAAGTATCACCTGGTATTGCTAAACTGAAACAGTGAGTGATAATGCCTCCCTAGAAAGTGCTTTGTTAAAGGTATGTTTTGGCACGTGGTCATATACTGACTTCTTCGGCAGCCCTTTCCATCGTAGCTCAAGGTTGCGCGATTCTGAATTGTGTGCATTGGGAAGGGTGGCTCTTGGCTTTCCCGTTCTTAGCTCCCATGAGGGAGTTGCCTCTCTCCACTTAGGTATGTGTCTGAAAATGCAGGCAGTGCTTCCTTCTGTGGACGGAGAAAGAACTTTAACATACAACATATGTATGTATGAAATACAACATTAGTCTTAGACTTCCAGTTGTGTATATACAAGAAGCTTTTTCAGTGGAATGGACTTTGCTGAACACTAGCTTTCTGGATCCAAGAGAAATAACAATAACTTATTTTTGTGGAGTAATTTAGACACGTAGCCTGTCTAAAATAAGCCATGATTAATTACTGAACTGCCAACAGGGCTGTTGTAGGAGCCTGCTGGAATCAGGTGGTGTGACTTGCACCCTATGCTGCAAATATATGCTGGTTTTAGCATAGTGTGAGTTGCCCTGCTGAAGATACGGACAGACTTCAATCTAAAGTAGTGGTCTGAATGAGTATCCATTTTCCTGTCATTGCTGCTCGCAGAGCTGTGTTCATTGCCCTTAACCCCCGGGTTAGACTAGGTGGCAATGCCCATCTTTGTTGTAATAGCACCCTTGCTAGCTGTGAAGAGACAATCTGTACAATGAGAGCATCACTTTTTTTCTGCTACGCAATGGAATGGCCTCATTGGCTAACTATGCAGCTCAGAAGAAAAATCCTTTTATTTGGGTGAAGCACGGATGAGAACTTGCAAGTTAATAATAAACACTGATGTTTCTAATAACCAAGACTTTGGAAATAGTTGATTGATTGCTCTTAAACGTTTTTAGACTTTTAGAGACACTGCTAAGGATTTTGCTCCATAAATTTGCTCTTGATATGGTGAAGTGGTTTATATGTTAGAGGCCTCTTTTCTGTTCTGAAATGAATACTGCATTATGGATAGAAGACGACTGTAAGTGGGACTTAAGTTTGGTATGTAGCTGACAAACTAGCTCAAGATTTCTAATGCTAGTCTCAAAATACTAACTCTCCTTTCCTATGAATGAATCTGATGATAAACCAGTGACTGTTTGTTTGGGGTGTGGCTGATAACTGCTATAATGCCAAGCATTTTAATATATTTGTGGTTTTAATGGTATATTCTGTATGTTGCTTTGAAGTTCTCGTGGTAGCTCTAGCGTCATGATGTTCCTGACACAAAGAATGTTGAAAGATGGAGATCACTTACCCATTGAGAACTCGGTTATGCTATGTCTGTATTCAGTAGTATATTTACAAATTACATCCTTAATTTAATTGATGCCAAAACTTTCTTAAGTAAGCTTTGGTGTGCGTCTGACTCTGATGTGTTGACAAAATTGACCTTTAAGCAAATGTAGATGGAAAACAGAGATAACTTAGTCACTTGCCTTTCTCCTGCAGGTGATGGTGTGGAAGACTAACTTTGACGCAGCAGATTATGGTGATGTACTGAAAACACAGAAGTCTGGCGCTAGTGTGGAAGGGACCCATCGTACTCTGGTACGTCAGCATGTAGAAATCCCGTGGAGTTCCTTTTCAGTACACTTTCTGCAACTGGAAAGCACATGTCTCTTTCAGGCAGTTGAACTCTAGAGCCATCTCTCCTTGGTATTTATTTGAGCTGCAGGATGTCTGTTTTTAACTGATCTCATCTTGTTTGTTTTGTTAAACTGTACTTACTTTATAGGAAAATGATATATGATGATTTTAAAAGGGAAGCAAATTTAGTGCAGGTATATATGCATTTTTTTATTAACAGCCTGTGTGTAAGAATGTGTGATAGGCTTGGATGGCAGTCCACAAAAAAAGCACAGACATGAGTAACAGCTGAAGTCAGTTTTGCTAGCTGATATGAATCCTTTCAGCTGGTGTCAGTCCTGAAAATAGATATTGTTCATGATACCTTTTCACTGACAGTCAGCAGGGACAAAAGAAATCTGTGCACAGACTTCACGCTTGAGAAATAGGTGACGTATTGTACCGGAGCTTTTTTCTTAAATACTTGGAGGCACCAGTTCACCTCCGTTCCCTGAACCATGTGTTATGAGACATTAGAGTGTATCTAATGGATAACTCCACCAGCTGAGTAAATTCAGTGTGATGCACTGATCTAAGCGTAGAACCGATGTTGGATGTCATCGCTATTATGAGAGTAACCCTTTAAAGTTACTGCCCGTTTGAGGTATAAGTTTTGCACGTGGTGATGCTTTACTTAAACTTGATTACTTTGTCTTGTCGATCTTTGGGTATTTATGATACACGGGAGTATTCCTACAGGATTCTGAGATACATTATTACCATGGATGGGTTTTGGTACATCTTGTTCAACTTGAGCTATAAGCTGAAAAGCAGTTTGTGAACCAGGGGGTTTATGCATATATGGCACTGCCTCACTTGAAAGGTAAGTTTCTAGCCAACCTCCGTTCCTCTGTGGCAGTGTCTTTAATCTTACTGACTTAGATCATCTTTATCAGGCTACTAAATTTATAGTAGCATTTTTATTTAATGTGACTTCAGTCCATTGCTGGAGGTGTTGGAATAGCTGTAGTATTTTATAACAGACAAGATTTGAGTCTGCAGCTCTAAACATGGTGCCTTACGATGTGGAGTGATCTATAAAGAAAGCAAAGAAAACCAGGGGATGTTTGTGGTAGGGGATTGGGAGAGGATGGTAGGAAGCAAACACAGAAGGAAGGAGGAGGTGAAAGTGTTTATTGATCTTTGGCTGGTTTTGGCTAAAACTGACTTCTTCCTTTTCCTCCTCTCCTGTGTTCTAACCCTAAAGTTACGAGGCTATGAAACTAGCAGTCCAGTGACCTCTTTGTTAGCCTGTTGAACTGGACTGACTTTGAACTCTTATCTGCTTTAACTTAAGATATTGTGTAGTATAATTCTGGACTGAAATACAGCAGGGACAAAGAAGGCCTTTGTGGGAAGAAATAGTGTTTTCAGTTTGTAATGTTCCAAGGAATGGCTTAAATAGTGTAGATGAGGTGGCTGCTAATAGGAGATTATGCTACGGTAAGGTTACCCTGGCCTATACCACTGTTATTACTAGAGTATGTTAACAAGCAGTGATTTAAGGAAAGGAAGGAAATGCCTGAGCTTCTCTAAAACTTAGCTCTGTGTTATAAAACCTGTGTCAGCAGGTGGCAAGGTTTGCATTGAAGGTAGCTGCTGAAAAAAACCCTTGAACAATGACTAACCACACTGAACTGTCTGTCCAGAATTGCCCCTGTGGAAGAGTTTACCTGACAATACCACTAACAGGTGCTGCTGGTACCAACTGTTTGGGTACTACTGACAGGCAAATCCATGTCATGCTGTCTGACAAGGGCTTGCTCTACTCCTGCTCTGACCCTATGGGAAACAGGATGCTGCAAATTCTTTGAGGTGCAATGTATTGGTTTGGACTCGGTGCTGTGTTTTTACAGAGGGCAAAGTGAATCCATGCTGAGTCATGCAGAAGAAACACAGACTTTGGTTTGGGGACCTAAATTACTTCAAAGGAGTGAGTATTTTGAGCTGCCACCCAAATGCAGCCTTTGGCTTGAGTGTGCAGCATGGGAGCTGCTGATCCCAGCAGTACTACCTGGATATAAAAAGTGTTATGTGCGACTTCCAGAAGATCAAACTTGAGTGATAGTCAGTGGGATTCTTCCTTCCAGTTTATTCCTTGGGCAGATATGGTGTTATCTTTTGGTCTGAATAGCACAAATGATGCTTGCATTAGGTCTGCCAGATCAGCTATGGGCACGGATAGAGGCTAGTAAATTAAACCTTTGCCTTCAACAGTAAAATTCTCCCTGGTTATAAAGCAGGGGTGAAGGTGGTTGCAATGGAGAGCTTGGGTGCCAGTTGGCACAATTAAGACCAATGTCTTAATCGAATAGTCTGTTGATGCAGTTCAACAATGTGATTTCTCTTACGCAGTTAAGAATATTGTTTTACCTTGGAAACTTGGTGCAGCTCTGTCCTCCCATAAAGGAGTGGAGTTTCAGTTTTTGTCTCCTGTTGCACAGTCTGAATGGTGCTGCCAAAGCCAATGTAGTCTAAATTTTGGGGTGGCGTCAGCTGTATCGTGGCTGCCTGTTATAAGAACAGTCATGTAGCATGCTGGAGCCTGTACCTGGCCTCTACTAAGAGCTCACCACACTTCATAAGAATGGAAATGCAAAATACAACTAGTGCTCAATATTTCTGTGTATTAAGTTGTTAGGAATGCAACACTTAATATTAAGGCAGTTATAATTGCAGAAGCTAGAAGGGGAAGAATAAACAGTGTAGTCCAAGAGCTAGTTTTGAATAGTATAGGTTAAGCTTAAATTTAGAATTGATATGAAACGTTCTTTGCTGTTAAAAAGAAGCTGATATCTCTGAAAATGGCTTGGCTTGTTATTTTAAGGAATAAGTACAGCCTGAACATGGAAATCTTGGCTCCATAAGAACTTGTCCATTCATGGCAGTCTACTTTTTTTCTTTCAAGTAAATTTCATGACTTTTATCTTTTAGCACTGTATCATGCCAGGCTCTTAAAGTGTACTGTCACTAACTTACTGCAAGACTTAAATTTCGCTGTATATTGAGTTCCTCCTTCCTTGGAGCAAAGAGTTTGCTTTTTAATAACAAAGTATTTATTTTGGTGGATTTTGTGTAGTTGAGATCAGTTATTTTTCCCATCAAAATCAGACTTGAAACTGCCACCTGTGGTTCTTGATTCCATGCCAAGATCACCTTTTCCTTCAATGAGGAATGAAGCTGCTTCATCCTTCTCTACTGCTGTGTTAGTGCACCGGGATTCTGCTTCTTCAATAATACTGAGATTTTGCAGACGTTTTAGGATTTGAAACGGCTCTATAGGTTGTTGTTTGGGTTTGGTACCCTTGAAACACATGGACGCTATTCTGTTTTCACCCTTTACTTAATTCAGAGAATATTTTTCCAAGGAGAGCTTATGCTGTCATGTGTAGCTGTGTCACTTTTTTTTGTCCTTAAGCATTGTGAAAGCACAAATGGTGACCAGAACGGTGACTGTGTAAAAACACTCAGTTTAGTATCTTGCTTCTCACGGGGAGAGTCAGACTAACATGCAGTGCTAAGAAAGAATAACTAAACAGACTTCAAAACTAGTTTGTCATCAAGATGAACAGGAAGAAAAAAGAATCCTAAATAGCCTGTGGGATCAGAGGCATGAAACACTGTCAAGGTTGATGAGCTTGAAACAAACTTGCTTTAAAACAATTTTCACTTCCATAGGCAGAGGGAGACCAGAGCCTTTAGAAGATGTTGGTTTCTCAGGCAGTTGGTTAAAGTTCATTATGAATCAGGGTATTGGGCTTGTTTGCAACAATCAGCATGGACTTCAAAGTTGTTCTGCCCACCTGCTTGTGTTTTCTGTAAATAATATGAGGTTTGGGAGATGCAGCTTGCTTTGAGAGTAAAACTGCTCTGTGCAAGGACTAATGTGTATGAAAGGGAAGCTCACGATGAGCAGGAATTGCACTCACGACTGGTGTAAAAGCATAGACGCAAAAGTGTGATAAAGAAAACACTCAAGCTGTCAGAATTGAGTTACAAATATCTGTTAGCGTAGATGTGAGGCTCTAAATGTTAGATCTGAGTTACAGTAGCTCTGAAATAAATTCTTACTCTTAAATTATATGCTAACGATTGTCGCTATTAAGTGTTGCATAATTGCCTTGAAAACCGAAGTTAAGGGCACTTGTCTTGCATGCTTGTAGGAAGCTGACTGGGAGAAATGAAGTCTTAGTCTTGCGTCTTGATCTTATAAGCATTTGTGTTTGTGTTAATCTAGAATCTAAGGGGTAAGAGTAAATTCTTTAAGCTGTAGTATTGAGTGGTGAGGACCCAGAGGAAAATCTGAATGAGAGGTATAGATTTTGCACGTGACTTCATGGATACAGGCTCTTGTGCTTGTCCTGGGGTCGGTGACTGTAAGCATGCATCTTCTGCATGAAGATTTGTGTAGGATCAGGTCGAAGGATATGTTAATGGATCTGATATGTTGTGAAAGCATTCATCATACAATTTGTTCTTTCCAGAGAAGGCAGATAATGTGTTTTGGTGGTGGTTTCTTCCAAATACAAGGAAAGCTTCGTACATGCAGTTACAGCTGACGTGAGTGTAGAAGAACACTTGTTTCATTATGTGGCAGATTTGCTGCTATTGTTGACTAATTCCAGGAAGACTATGTATGGTCAAGTGTTACGAGCAAATGCTGACCAGTTGATGTCATGTGGACAGTTAGAAAGTACTTGGGTGTTTAGATAAACTTGTATGCTGAAAATAATGAATAAAAACATTGTAGTATAAGCTAAGTTGGTAAACAGTTTTTCATACAATGTTATGGAAAATAGGAAATACTCATTGATAGAGAGATTCTTAGATTCTTTACTCAAGTTTAAACATGAACCTTCTTTAGGCATGTTGTAATTCTTTGTGCAAAATACTATTTTGCAAAGGAGGAGGCTGACAAGGAAACTTTAGACCAAGTCTTTACATGTAGCTTTCTAAAGAAAAGTACTTTAAAATGTGCTTGTGTTGCAGAAGGTCAGAGACAAAGATATCTTGAAGAGGGGGAGTGGGAATTTCAGGTGTCCGGAAGGCAGTGAAATGCACAGTCTGCAAGGGTTGTGTATAGTCTGTTTATCTCAAACCAAGGGTATCGTGGCGAGAGAGATAATAGGTACAGCAAACATAAGCTTTAAGTGATGGGGAAACGTTTCTCTTGCCATGTCAGCTGTGAATTCTGCAACCATATAACTTAAATATATGCAGTTCAGTTTTCAGCTCCTGGTAGGACTCTGAGACATCTGCTTGTGTGAGTGGATGTGCAGACAGACTCAAAAGCCAGTAATCCCTTTGTAGGGCAACTTGGGAGACATGGGCAGAGGTGCAGTGTTGTCCTCTGTCGCTGTCTTGCCAAGAAGTTTCTCTGCTCTTTTGAAGTTCAAGAGCACAAATGTTTTAAGTATCTCTACCTCCTTTGAAGTTAAACGGTATTCAATTATGGAGCTACAAAATGTGAAAGCTAATGGCGTAGCAGACTTCACAAAGGGAAGCTTGGGAAGAGCAGCACAGCACTTCAACGGAAGGGACTTTTAAACAGGTAAGTAGCCCGTGAGGATCTTTCAGTTAAGACAGGCTTTTTTCTGCACTGCTGGTTTAAAATTTTCTCCAGGCGTTGGAATATGCTTATTTCTTCAGTGGCAATTTTTCCAAAACGTTTTGTTGAATAGGAGAGTAATTCCAAATCTGATCATAAAGCTGTCTGAGGGCTATAACTGAACATCCAAAGCTGACTCCACCTCTCTCCTTTGCTGGTTCTGTTTTGTGTTTGGTGACCTTGGGTGCCTCCTGTGCTCAGCCCGTGGTCTCCGTGCTGACTGCAGCAGTTCGTTCTGTCAGCCACTCATCCCTTGTGTAAATAAATTCCTCCTCAGTTACTCATAGGCCAGATGTGCCTTTTCTTTTTCTGACCTTTTGGCTTCCGAATTGGTAACTATCTCTAATTTTGGCATCTGTTAATACTTATGAATACTTTTGTACATTTTTTCTTTTTTTTTCCTTGCTGCAAAATCCCCTCCCGGGAAGTAGTTTCATTGCACAGAGCTGCAACTCTTCACAATTGGATGTGAATGTGTGTTGTCGTTTGCACCTCCTCCACCCCCTTCTATTTATTTATTTTTAAGAGTTACAAGGGAGGAATCCTGCATTCAACAGCAGGGGATCCAACCTTCAGCCTTCAGGATAAATGTGGTCTGCAAAATTATTATTTTTCCTGATCTGCTTGTCACCTTGTTTTTCTGAGGATATGTTCCCACTCCAAGAAGCTTTAGTCTGGTACAGGATTGTCTTCCTTTTGGAGTACATAGGTAGATTATTTACTTAAAAGAACAACAGTGCGATGAGTGCTCAAGATGTTTCCACTGTTCTCTACCCGCCTTGGCTGTTGAAGCAGAAGCTTCATACGGATGGGCAGGAGTCTTCCTAGGACGGATCACGGGATGCTCAGGAGCTCTTCCCCACATCCTTCACAAGCAGTGCAGTTGCAGATGGTTACTCGTAGCTGCCTAACCTTTCACTCTTCCTTCACTGAAGGAAGCCCACTCATGTAAGCCTATTGCAATGTGTGACCTTGTTTGTGTGTGGGGGTTTTTTGGTGTGGTTTTTTTTTTTTTTTGCAAGGAGAGAGAGGCTCAACAGGAACAGGGGAAAAGGCTTCTTTCCTCTCCCTCCTTTGTGATGTGGACAAAGCTGGGACTCTACCTTGGCCTGTGCCTGAAGAAGCTGTGCTTGCAAACCTTCTGAGAGCCAGAAGGATGTAATTTTCTTTCATTGTTCATATCCTTCTTTTAGCAAGAACAGCTAATAGTTCTTTCTGTGCAAGCAGTGTGCTCCCATGGTGTATTCCCCTCATCTTGCTGGAAACCAGAGATATAGAGCGGAATGAACTCTAACCCTCAGGAGGTACCAGGCACTTAGTCGACTAAGTTGTCATGGTGAGCAAGCCTGGCGAGTTGAGAATGTTTGCTTGAGCTCTTCCTGCCCAGTTCAGCATCCTCAGACTTGGGGAAAATAATCATTCTTCCCATTGTGGTAGTGTGATTAGTAGGAACTATGGCTAATGTGAGCCAGAAAGAGCAGACTGCCCGTTCATTTATAAACACACGTTCTTGTTAACAAAAGAGATGGAAACTTAATCTTATGTTGTGTGTTTACAGACCTATCTGATCTCCTTCACCCTGATACAGATAACCTAGTTCCAGCCCAGAACATCAGGCAGGAAGGCATCAGTGTTGCATCATCTATTTTGTGGGTAGCCTGAGTGAGTAACCCTTCAGTTTCGTCATTGAAAAGGCTGGATCCAACTGAGTCCAATGAATTAAGAGTCCCAGCTGTAATTCATTGGAGAATAAAGTCTAGCAACAGTACCATGTGTCTTCATCTCAGGAAGCAGAGTTTATCTGAGCAGAACTGGCTAGCTGTATCAGTTGACTGTGCTCTTTGTGGAGCCTCCCTGCAGATCTCACCGTTTTTCTGCATCTTAATTTGACTCTGAGGCTGCATCAGAGCAAAATAAATGGTTTTCTCTCACTCCCCTAAATGAGTGTTTACCTCGCAAACAGCTAACAGCAGAGCTTCTTTCTGGATGATATTCTGGAAAGCCTCTGTTATGGCTAGCCCTCTAATATTCTGTTTCAGCTTGTTGTTGCTGTGTGAAACTGAATTTTCCACAAGCTAGTGGGTTTTGCCCCTACATTGTTGCTCTTTTCCCTTGAAACTTTTGCGTTTGTTTTTCCATTGATCTGGTAAACGTAAGGAGAGAAGGGTGTGCATGACAAATGAACGCTTATGTCTTCTCTGATTTTGTGTGTTAATGGTGGGGTTTTTTACACATTATTGCAGGCTGTTTATCAGAATTTTCGTACCTTGATTGATGAGGGGCTTGAGAGGGGAAAAAGCAGGGTATAGGCACCTTCAGCTTGGCCTTCCAAGAGGCTCTGAATGACTGCAACAACCTGGAATAGCTTTGCCTGTTAGTGGATGGGAGCAGCCGTGCTGCTACAGCTGTTTTCCCTTGTGGTCTGGTTTGACAAGATTTTTTGCAGAAATAAGAGATCAGCTTTTAATTTCTGTCATTTTACAGCGAATAGATTTGTTCTTTAAGGCTCTGGAACAATAAGGCAAGTCCTGACAAGTCATTATTGGTCAGAATAAAAATTGCCTTTTAAGTTCAGCATCTCAGGCTAATTAATGTAAATTCATCCACTTAGGTTGCCACTGTATGTGGCTTGTTTTAATGCTTGAGTCATAATTCAAAGAGAAGAGACAGAGGTGAAATCTTTTTTCTTTTTTTTTTTTCCAAGAAGCTATTCTGTGTCAGCTTTGAGATGGATGAAGATGGCTCAAGTTAAAGTTTCTAAGGTCTCAAACATTTCTGCTAAAATCCGAACTTCCAGCAAGAGTAATAACAAAGGGGCATATTATGTGTGTGTCTGCTTATGTTTACATATGTGTATATATGTAACATGCATTATTTATATGTAAGTAACATACACAGGCATGCATATATGTATGTTACATAGCGTATACATATTTCATTAGAAAGAGGCAAATGATTCTGATGAAGAAAATAAGCTGGAAGCTGTTGTTCACACTTCAGGAGCTCGCTGTGCATGTTTTGCTTTTTGCCTTGGGGACTGTCGCTTTTAGTATAAAAGAACCCGGAGCTGGATAACCCAAGGCTGAAGAGAAACACTTTGTTTCAATGTTTGGCTGCTTTTTCTCGGGAGTTTTTCCCAAGAGCGATCTTAAAAGGGGCCAGAAGACAGTAGCTTGCTCAATTCATGGTGAAATTCCTTACCAATGGTTCTCATATTTATATTTCTGTTTGTATAGTGGCTTGTTTCCACGCAAAACTGTTCTTTTGAGGTTTTTGGTAATGTTATTCTCCAGGATAGCCAGTTGGGCATCACCTGTACAGCGAAGCTTAATTATTCCATCCTAAATTCTGGAAGTCGTCTTCATATCTCCTAACAAAACGCTAGGACTGATGGGATGGGAGAATTGATTAAGGGAGGTAAAATGCCTAGGAAAAGTAGGAAAAGACAATGTCTAAAATGTTGAAGGTGATACTTAGCTTTTTCTTCTCAGTAAATAAAGACCTGCTTTTTTTCTTTTTCTTTTTCAACAGCTGGTAGTCACTTAAGTTTTACCTGGTCATGAACTATTTCACTGGTCTCTCAGTGTCTGGCATCACTGTTCCTCATTTTCACTTATCACAGAAATGCCATTTGTGCTTGTGGAAATGTAATCTGTACAAAACTTTCTCATTTTTCTTCACTGTTTATAGAGAGCTTTTTTTAGCAATTTAAAAAGTAATTCAAATGGGAAAGGAGTTGACTGTGGAAAATTAGTTCCTATTATTTTAGCATCTTTTCTTAGTAAGACTGTGTGAATTGGTGGAGAATTGTATTAATTATGAGTCATTTGAAAACCCTAGCTTTTAGAGGTGTGTTCCTTACTGGGTTTGGATTGTGGCGATCCCCTTCACCAGAACTTATCAGAAGCTGTGACTTCCATTCCTTCCAGTGCCAGATACACTCCTCCTCAGAAATCAGCGCAGGGATCTACTTTCTTTCAACTTCTAATACAAAATAAAGATCAGATAGCATAAAAAAAAAAATCTATGAGCCTGATCTCAGCTGGCACAGCAGTTGATGCCATGGTATATATGTAGTGGTGCTCAGTAAAAGCCAACTGAAAAGCATGGACAGCGTGTAGCTTGGGTGCTTTTAGCAGTCACTTGTTACCTGAAGTTACCTTGAAAACCATGATACTAATTTAAAAGTGACACTTACAGAATATAGCGGTAAGTTAGGTGGACCAGCAGACAGTGAACCAGAAGAGCAAGGTCACTGAAAACAAGGGAGGGGAGCAGCTTTTTCCTTCTGGCAGGAGCAGGGTAAGGACCTACTCTTGGCCAGGGAGTATCAGACAGCATCACTTTCAGAGATGGGATCCTAGTATTTCTGTAGGCAGATACAAATTTCACTCCGCATGCAGTCTTCTGTGTGTGGCCAGGCTGGTTTCACACATGTTTGAGTACTGCAGCTGGCTCAGTGCAAGCTGTTACCCCTGTTTCTCTCCTTCCTGGCAGCCTGGTCGGCGGAGCTGGATGGGATGATGCTGCTTCGCTTCAAGTACATGAACCTTACTCCATCCGCCCGCCTCTGCCTGTGATTCACTTAGGCTTTGGCGCAAGAGTGCTTTGGGATTTAAAGAGGTTTGAGATGTACCTATTAACTGTATTTCTTCTTGGGTTTATCACAGACTTAATATTTATTGGCCTATGGCAAAACATGGCCATTACTCTAGAGGTGCCAAGTTTTAATGTTTTTAATTTGGTATTTTTAGTAGCACTAGTAGGTAGAAGGGTTCTGTCTCAATCATTTATGGCCTCTTGCATATCTAACCCAATTTACCTTTTGGTGTGAAGCAGAAATGTGGCGGAGGGGGGGAAAAGGGAATAATGTTCTTTTCACTTCCCTTCCTTTTTTTCCCCTCCTTCTCCCTCCCAGATCCCCTTCCACTATCAAAACTCGAGTCCTGAAATAAGAGGTGACAGGGATGAATGGTCCTATGAATTGTTTCACAAAACTAATTTCACTTATATCCTAATTGTAGTTGTTACCCTATGCTGCTTTGGACAGTAGATGTGGAGTAACGCAAGTCTTGGAGAATGCGATTGCTCCAGAAATTTCAGTGCTCCCTTGAAGAAGGGATGCTATTCCAGACCAGAGAGATGCGCTTGTGCTTGGAGATGTGTTCAGTCAATGGTATTTTTTATGTATCAGGGAGAAATGAGGTTACCTCTCAGTTTTTAATGAGTTGTCCTGTCTAGCATGGTGTACGCAGTCTGACCTTCCTGTGAAGCTTACCTTGAAGCTAATATGCTTCCACTGGATGTCACTGTTGCTCTCTGGGAACACATTTAAAATATCACTCTACCTGTGGTGAAAATGACTCCTCCAAATAGAAGACCTTTAATGGTATTTCTTTCTCATTTGGATTAGTAGAATTTGGGTCCAAATAAACAGCATACATCACTTCTGGGAGTCTTCTGCTCCTCTGTTGTTTCTAGGGGAATTTTCTTTTTTTTTTCAGTTAAGAAGTGAACTTAATTGCACTTAGTGAATTTCAATACATTAGCTGTCTGTAGTGAATTGAATACACTGGATGTATGTGATGCTTAAAGGGAATGACATCTTTCTAGATACTTGAAAATTCATTCTTATTAACATCACATTCTCTTTAAAAAAAAAAAACAACAACAAACAAAAAACAGACAAACACATAACAGTAAGTACATGGTGGAAATTGATTTAAAGGGACTTAAAGGTAGAGCTGAGCCTACTCTCCTTGCACCACTCAGTTTCTACCTTTTAGTGGAGAGTGATGAAGGGAAAAGGAATATTTCCTCTGGATTGAATTATAAGAATCCTACTTTTTGTTAGTAGGTGTAAAATTCAGACAGGTGGTTATCCTGTCAATATGTCTTCTAAATATCACCATTTGGAAAGCAAAATGGCATGTTTTTAAATCTTTTGCAGTTTTACTATGTGGACGTACATGTGTTGTGTAGTTAGTGCTTGCCCCCCACCCCCGATCAGCACTATAACAGCTGGCCAGAATGCTGTTTAGCCAGAAGAATTTTTGTAAGAGACCTCTGGAATGAAGGCTGATTAATTTTCCCCTTCCCCCAAGTAGTTGCACTGTGCTGTCTTTAAGTGGTTGCTATAAATAAATCACTTCTGTTTTCCCTTTGTCACTGAGAGCTGTATTGTATTCTGAAACTGCTCATCTATTCTTCCTTTAATGTTCAGCTGCTTCTTGCTATACTCCCAGTGCTTAATAAGCAGATGTTGTAATAAGATATTTAATGGCAAATACATTTGTTCGGTTGTGCTGAGTAAATTGTGCACTTGAGCTCTGACTGAAAGAAATTAAACCTCTGCAGCAGTGTCATTGTTTCTGGTGCCTGTCCCCAGGATTCAGCTGGCACTTCACCTTGCAGGTGAGTCAGATGGGAGCACAGGTGTCTGTAATCGTGATGCTCATCAGTACTGAGACTGTCACAAAGCCCATGCATATTTCAGGGCTTTTTCTGTATTTTTTTGCAATGTGTTTTTTTTTTTTTTTTTAAATCTGCTAGAATTTAAATCACTAGTGGCTGCCTCACCGCATGATACAGATTTTGATTAGCAGAAGGGTAGATTTAGTTGGGTCTGTGAGGGTTTTCTTCTTCACTCTTATGGACAGTAGCAGGGATGATTTAATCCTCTCTTAGAAAATTTGAAAAGGTTTCAATCTGGGGGCAATTCAGTTCTTCCTCACTTGGGAGCACATTTCCTTTCAAATGTACTGGCCATTAAGGTAGTGGTAAGTACAAGGTGTGGTCTGGCTGTTAAGGGAAAGTTCCCAAACATTTCCCTCTTGTTAAGCTTCCCCTGAAGGACCCCACAGTGATGCTTACCGCTGTCTAATTTGGAAGCTGTATTAACGATTCGGTAGAGGCAGCCGTATTGCCTTTGTAAGGCAGCTTCAACCGGTGTCACTGCCATATTTGAACTACGGTTCAGGTGGGTGCTTATGGCAGACAGTGTCTCTCTGAGCGTTGCACTCTTTCCAGGTTTTTTTATTAAAGAAGAGCGTGTTTGAGCTCACTAAATGTTTGTCAGCTTCTAAAATTAATGTGAAACAAAATTCAGGGTGTCTGTTCAGATCCAGGATACTTGTAAAATGCCCTGTGAAGTCCCAGTTGTTGTGTTTACTTAGCAGGCAAAGCTTTCCTTGACTATAAAAAAAATTTAGACTTTGGCATGGAAGACTCAGCCTGTTTTTCTCCTTGATGCCATGGTAGGAAGGCCACGGTATCACTTTTCCCCTCTCTTCACAAGGCTTCTGTTAGCTGGCAGTGGAGGGATGTGCTTTGGCCAGTGTCAATACAAATATTCCTACTTGGGCTCCTCAGCATCTTCAAAAAAAAAAAAAAAGTAAGTTGAAATTAGTCTAGTGAATCTGATACAGATGGATGCAAACGCTCTGCTTTAACCTGTGAGAGTGCTGTGCCTTTGTGAGCAGCAGCAGTGTGCAGTGCATGTCCATGTTGGCTGTCAGCCAGTCCTTTGCCTCTGTCCGTCTGCTGTTCCATACACCATGGGCTGCGTTTCCAGCTTGCCGTGTGTGTCTAGCTGAGGGTTTGCAGGCGTTTTCAGTGAGCCCCACCTTGCGCTGGACATGCCTACGTTGGGCAAATCCAGGCTTAACCTTGGTTGAGCGCTCTGTCTAGGGCCCCTCTGAGAAGCCTACTTGGATGGGTCTCAGACTTTGGATTGCAGCTTGATGCCATCAAAGTGGGTGGGATGAGTAAGAAGGTAGAGCAAACTGACTTCAGCTGCTCTGCCTGGCTGTTGGTGGGCAGCGATTCAGAGTGCTGTCTCTAGGTGTGGGTGTTGGATACTTGGTTTTTGCACCCGCTGTGGCAGGGTAGGATGTGTGTGTTCCTAGAATTGAATATTCAAAGACCTTGGCCAGTTGAGAGCCTCCCTTTTGGAAGTCGCTCTCCATAACACATTGACGTAGGGTTTGTTTTTTTTTTTTTTTAATTTGATGCCTGGATGTATCCCTGGTTTAGGTAGATAAACTAACTCAGAACTTCATTGCTGAAGGCACTAGCTACAGCTTCTCTTCTTGATGATGGTGGGCTGTAAGCATCCTTTCAAGCAGCTGTAGTTGAAATGGGGCAGTATGCCATATTGTCGTGCTTCTGTTATTAAATGTTCTTCATACTTCTGTTCTTGGGGGTGGTAGTGCCACCACTCAGAGTGCCTTTGGGAGCCCGCATGGGCTTCGTGGAGGTGGCTCGCTTGGTTTTTCACGGAGGTGGTACATAGCCTGTGAGCTGATCAGCAGAATGTAGCATCAGTGACAAAGAGCTGCTGCCGCCGCCTCTGGCTTCAACTTGATATGATGAGGGACCACTTGACCCCTAAAGCATCAGGTGTGGGAACATCTATGCAATATTGTCCTTGCAAATATGCCAGACTCTTAAACTATGTGGACTGTAACAAAGAGAATATCAACTCTGACTTCAACCCAGCAGCTTTTTATGAAAAGCTGTCTGACATATGCTATAAAGGTAGAGGGAGAAAATATGTTGGTACAGTCATTTTACTGCTTCTGTGAGTCAGCTTGTTCTAATGGGTTTTGAAGTGGATAGCTCATCATCATTTGGGGTTTTTAAGTGCAGGTTGTATGCAGTGTTAGCTCACTCAAATTTCTGCTCTGCCATGATTGACTGGCCTAAAGTTACATCATCAAAATATGATAGTCAGCCTTAAAATAAGAAGAAAACATGCTTTTTAATGCTAATTACCTATTGAAAAGCAGTGTTTTGTTTTTTTGTTTTTTACTTTTAAACAGCAAATAGCAGCTTTGTAAAGCTGGCTTTATCTTGTCTCTGCAAAAGCATATTTTAGTTGATGAAATCAATGCATCGGTGAGCAACATGTGGCTCTTGGGCTACCTGCAGCACAGGAGTAGTTTGAGTGTGGCTCCCGTGTGGGGCTGTGCAATGCGACCCAGAGTGTGGGCTGCATTGGCCTAGGGCCTGCAGATAATCCAAATTATCCAAGCAAGTAGGAGGAAGCAAATTAGCTGAGGCTGGTGTGGCTGGTACCACTGCTACCCAGCTGCATCCCAAGCCTGTGGTGTAACACAGGGATCCCTGTGGAGCAGTTGTTATATGTATCCTTTAAACCTTTCCCTTCCTTTTACTGCTCCTTATGCAAAACTGGTCTTGTGATGCTTGGCTGTACAAGGATAGTCTGGTTGGCAGGGTCTGGAAGAATGGTTGGCCCTTACTAGCAGTTAGTAGACAGCAGCAGGCCATTCTCTTGTCAAAGCCTACTATTGCTGTGGCCTCATTTTTATTTTTTTTTCCCCTTTTCTCTTCCCCTCCCCCCTTCCGCTTTCCTATGTTTCTGTTCTTTGCGCTGCTTATTGCTTATTTTACCTAACTGTTGGACTGACCTCAGTCTTGGGAGCCTTCCTTTCCAAATCAGTGACTTCCTAAATCAGCGACTCCCAGCAGTACAAGGTTCTCTTTCTTCTTCTATATTTATTTTTTAAATTTTTTTTAATATGTGTGTATATATCTTTATAATGCACTAAACAGTTTTAGGTTTAAAGTTATGTGAGCTATTCTGAGGCCTTGCTGCAGTTGAGTTGCACATCTGCATACACCTGGTGTCAGGTATGGAGATGAGCAGGTAGATCGGTGCAGCGCTGATGAGAAATGCATTCACAGTAGTGCGTGTGAGAGAAGAGATGGGAGCAACTCTTCCTTTCAATCTTAGAAAAAGTACATGAGGGAGAACTTTCAGAGACCACTTTTCATTCTGTCAGAATTCCTTGCTGCCTTGTTGATTTGCAAAACTTCAGTCATTTATGTGAGTAATAAGTGCATGGGATGGAGCTGCACTGGGCATCGGGCCATGGAGAACTACATTTTGAGTGCTGTGATCTTGGCTTTAGATTCAAATCTTGTCTGTTAGTGTAAATTGAGAAACTTAAGTCTCCAATTGCTTAATCAGTTGGCTACCTCGTTTAGTTAGATAAACTCTGAACTTCTACTGGTGGTAATGCAGACAAATAACGCAAATAGTGTTTGCTTTAGAAGGAAAATACCATTTTGGAAGAAAAGGAAACAAAAATAAGTTCTCTACTAGAGATCTATTTGTGCTTTTAAAACTTAATTTATTCTGAATGAAATATTCAGGCTTGCATAACTAAAAGTTGAAATTGAAACTTCAAAGTAAGCTTGTTCTTAACCTCATTGAGGAGGGAAAACCAGTTTAAGATACAAACAAAATGAAAATGACTAAATCAAAACTGCCTGTTCTAATGCATATTGAAACATCTTGCTTCTGCTGAACTTAACTGTGGTATGGCATCCTTGCCTTCTTACAACTGCCAAACAAGAGGCTTTTACTTTACTGTTGGAGTGAAATAATTGGATTCCTCTCAGGGTAGCTTGCTTTATTCTTATAATTTGGATGTAGTGCTTCCATGTGGCTCCAGTTAAGTCCTCATTTGCCTGTACTGTCTATGCCTGTGTATCACACGAGCATGTCAAAGCTCTTTGCACGTACAGAAGTTGAACCTTGCAGGATTGCTTCAAGATTGTTATCTAAAGTTTGCCTTTCCTGATGAGGGTTTAAAAACAAACAAAAAACCATGCACAAAAAAAACCCCTGAAAACAACAGGAAAAAAACCCCTCTACCTGGTAAAGACAGGCAAGTCTGCAGCAGCTTTTCCTTTTCTAGCTGTGGCAAGAACAAACAATTCCTGTTCTCTTTTGCCTATTTTTATGTCCCAACATAAACTGTTGTTTACTGTCTGCCCTCCATGAAACAGCAATCCTTCTCCAGTTGTTAACTATGGCAATAGCAGATTGTCTGTTTGGTTTTTTTTTTTTTAGCAATCAGAAATGGATTGTGGTGTTCATCTTAAGAAAACAAAAACTCAGGATTCTAGTAGGAACCAGGAGCAGCAAGAGGAGGAGATGAGTCTCGCAAATACCTTGGAGCATATTATGGGACAGCTGGATGTTCTGACTCAGGTATGGTTGGTGTTTAATTTTGCAACAAAAAATATACCTCTGATTGGAAGAATTGGGAATATTTTGCAATAGTTTCATAGAATAAAAGTGTGGCTAGTTCAAAACGTATGCTTTCATTGTTTTTTTGATAAATCTGTGTTCATCTGCTTGTCGGCTTATCTCTGTTGGTTCCCTCCTGTTGACTTCCAGCTCAGGCCATGCTCTTCCCCTGATTCCTTGTGCTGCAGTATAGCAAAGCACTACTTGAGCCAGCTCTGGTACCCTGTGCTGTTAGCCAGGGTTTATCTAAGGTGATGCCTAAAGGAGTGGTTGGCAGTAGGGCTGTTTTGGTGAATAATCTCTCCCTCTCTCTCTCTCTCTTCCCTCCTCCGTTATACTGCAGTCTATAGGTAAACTCCGTTCAGATCCCACTCCTTTCCCCCACCCGACGTTCACCTACACAGTCCAATTTCTGCAGTGTTCTCCTCCCATCAACAAGTCTGGGCCGTTCTGTGCCTCATCTCTGAAACATGCTTTTCACCCACAGCTAGCAAACAGCTAATCCTTTGCTAAAGCATTAACATACAGCTCTTCCTCAGAGTCACTGAGCAATGCCTGAGTAGCACCAACCCTTAATGGGGATCCTCACAGTATGTGTTTACTTAATAAGAACTTGGGGATAGAGCTGTTTTTTTGCTTAACTGTACAGCTGCTTGTTGCTTCTGTGAAGAAACACTGTTTCTGATCATTGTCTGGGGCTGAATTTCATTGTGTTATTTTTGAGGTATGTGAGAAGCAGGGAGAAAATATGGGATAGTAAGCAATGGCGACCTCCTGTAGATGAGACCGTGGTCGTACGATGAAAGAATCTGTGTGGGAGGGTTTTTCTGTGAGTTTGAGTGTTGTTTCTAAGGAAGAACAAGCAGGTCTTGAACACTTGGTATTGAACATACTGATTACTAGTCCGAGTTAGCTATCTGCTCTTGAGAAGTACTTGTCAAAAAATGTAAGATGATGGGTTGGAGAGCCCATCAGGGGATTGAAGTAGGGCTGATTTGGGGATTAAAAATCACTCCAGGACTACAGACAGTCTAAAACAGCGTAGGGTGAAAACCAAAAGGTATTTAAGTTCATTTGGCAGAAATGCAAGAAAGCACTTACCCTGTGATCTCTGAAACGCTGAACACTGGGGGGGGTGGGATGGAAATGTTGTATGACATTGGGCCCTTGTGCTTGTAAGTAAAATGCAACCCAGTGTATATACAAAATATTTTATTACTGTTTTTACGTCTCCCTAGTAAGTTTGGAATGTGATCATTATCTTTCATTACATAAATCAGTTCTACGCTCCTGATGATGGATATGTAATGGCTCCTTTTCAACTTCATAGGTGTTTAGAGGAGGCAAATATTGCAGTAAACAGTATGTGGGGGATTTAAACTAGATATAAGCAATGCAAACATCTCTCTCGAAGATATTGTGTAACCGTAGAAGATTCCAAATGTTGTTTTAAACCTAGCAGAAAGAGAAACTGAGATCAGTGGGGGAGGAATAAATTAGTAGATTATAGGATAAAATTGGAAATAGGCCTGAAATTATAGTAAAAAACCAAAAAGCTGCCTTGAGTAACTGTGCTTTCAGCAACCTTTTACCTTTTTGGAGCTTTTTCTGCCATCTTTGAAGTACTTAATTTCCCATTCGTTCTAATCTTTGTATGTTGTATTTTGTATTAACACCGCTTTAATGCATTTGTACAAGTAGATGTTCTGACACGCTGTTGAAATGGTTTCATAATTCTTCATTTTCATGCCAAGATTTTGATATTTAGCAGTGAAACAAACCAACACCAAATAGTCAAGCTAATGCAAATGAGCATGGAAGAAGTCCTCATTCCTAGAGTAAGGGAGGAGGTTCCTCAAAGAGGAGGGATGCAGGCAGGTGGCAAGGCAGAGCTGTGGAAGGTAACTCTGGAGGGCATCTGCTTGTGTAGCTAAACTTTGGTTTCTCCAGTGCTGATGGCTGTAACAGAGAAGGGAATGCGGCTCTGAGAGAGCTGCTGTCACCCCTCTTTCGTGCAGTTAGATGTTGACCGGGAGGAGCCATGGTGTGCCGATTGCTATCAGAGATCCAAGTGAAATGGAAACAGCAGCAGCTGGCCTTGGGTTGGTCGTCCTTCCTAACCATTTCCGCCGCAGCAAAGCTGCATGCTGCTCCCACGCGTGTAGCAGATTCAAACCAATGTTGTGTGTTTCACATGGCAGCTTCGGGCGTACTGACTCCTTTTTGTGAAAGGACGACACCACTACTTCAAAAACAGAACAAAAAGCTTTCATAAATAATGCATAACAGGTGTCAGTATATTTCCCTCCTTGAAGAAGGAAGGGCTGAAGATGTAGCGGTAGTCTCCTGGTGCTCTGTTATAAATCATCCATTCATAATTCCTGAGGGGTGCTTGTTCAAAGAGAACAGTAATGGCATAGGCAGGGCCATACAGTTGGAGCGAAAGGGCACAGTCCCAGAAGCCCTCTATGGACGTAGCCATCCACAGGTTTTCCAGCAATTTGTAATTTGTTAGCTCTGTGGGAGACTGGGTGTATTTCTAATGTGGTACCTTGAGTTCCTGCACTCTTTGTGGTGGTGTAGTTTCCAACACTATTAATGTGATGTAATGTACCGGTGAGGGAAAACTTAAAGTTGTGATAAACTACTCTGGGAAATTATGCAAATATAAAACTAATGTATTTTCCTGAAATTTTTTCCTTAGCTATCATTTTAAAGTTTATCACGCTAAACTTGGTATCATGTAAAAGTGGGAAGGAGAGAAAATACTTTCAATTTCTGCTGAAAGAGGTAATAGTAAGACATCAGCTGAAGGCTGTCATCGCTTCCCGGTGCCCGGCTTTGTTCTGAGCTGCACACTTGAAGCTGCATTGTCTGCTGCTCACCAGTGATCGACACCTTCCCTCTCTTGACAAGAGACTTCCAGATGAAGTGGGGTGTCCATGTACGTGGAGACAGCGGGATTGTTTTTATTCCATTACGAGGTCTCTTGCTGCCAGACACCCATCGCAAGCGGAAGCGCTGAGGCTGTAGAGGGGTTGTGCCCCGCGCAGCACCGTGCACGGGAGCAGACTCGCTCCCTCAGTTGGGCACTTCAGCTCTTACCAAAGATGTATCAGAAGAAACTAGTGGCTGCTGTGCACCACATCTAGCAGTAACCGCTGTAGCAAATAGGTGTGGCCCCCCTCAGGTTTTACGAAGCTTCATTTTCGTGGTGTTGACTTTGTGCTATGATTTTATTCTTTAGTGTTTTGGCAACTTTCTTCAAACTGGTTTTTGATTCAGTCAGACCTTTCCCCCCTTCTCACCAGAATGGTCAGGAAATCTTTTGTTTTACATGTAAGAAAGCGGTCTAATGTAACCTGGCAGGGTCTTCGTGTATTTTCTAAACGTGGTTTGTGTTTGGCCATACTTCACGTGCAAATAAAGGAGTTAATGTTTGACTGCCTCTTTCAAAAGAGTAGCATGTGCTTAGTAATTCTGCTGCCTTGAAGGATGGAGTGAAGTTGAGACCCAGACATAAGGCAGTTGTTTCCGGTATTTTTGGATGACCTAAAAGATACCCTGGTGCCCCTCTGTAGGAAAGCAGGCAATTCAAATCTGGCAAAGGAATGAGGAAGATGAGAGTATTAAATGTATGATATAGATGCTTTGCTCCTCCCTTTCCTGCAGCTTAGTATCTTGTCAGTGTCTCAAGGTTTAAAAGTCATGGTTTTTACTGGCATTTCAGAGACGTGAAAAGGAGGAAAACGCAAAATGCTCATCAGTTTGTGTTTGTTTTTTTTTTTTTAATCAAAGGCTGGATCTCAGTATCTCAGTGCCTCTATGAAGAGGCGGGCTGAATATTAAAGTTTAAGGCAAAAAGCAAGGTGATTTTTATCTCTTGGATAACTTCCTGGAACAGAAAGGTGTGTTTTGGCTGGAACAAAAGTGGAGCAGATATTAAGAGTTTACTTGGTTCAAATATATCTTCTGCATTTGCTGCTGAACTGCACTTCTAAAAGAAGATCATCTGTGAGTAACCATCTTGGCCACAGTAGAATCCTTGCCTTTGCAATGATCATCTTCAAAGAGGTTGTGTACTCTTGCCCTCACTCCAAACACCTGCAGCTGCCACATTCAAACTGTTAATCCATAGGACTGGTGGGCAACAGGCACCAAGGCAAAAGCCGCTGGTTTTATGTGGGAGGGAAGATGTCTGCTCCAAATGAAGAGTTCAGAATCAGGTTAGCATAAAAATTCATAAATAGCTGCAATAATCCACCCACAGGAAACAGCTTTAGACGCTTCCCCAAACTAATCTTGCATTGAAACTGGGAGAAAACAACACAGTGAAATTGAGAAGACTTGCTAAATCTGTAAAATAATCCAAGCCTGAACTGAAGGACAGTTTAGTTCATGTGAGATTAAAGGATTATTTCACTCCAGAAAAGATTGCAGGGGAAGGGAGGAGATTTTTTTTTAAATGAAATTCTTTAGCATAAAAAAAAAAAGACTTGGACAAGTAAGGTTGCTTTTCAATTATAAGCACAACATTTTCAGTTCTAGTGAAACCCAGTAAAGCAAATTTACTATTCCTGGTTTTTTTGAGATGTGGTCTCCAAAGCCTGTGTTGGGGAAGAATGAATGGCTCCTTTCTTCTGAGAAGTATTGAATGTAGATTAAGCAACTGGTTTAGTAAAATAAATGTTTTTATGACTTCAAGTAGTTAAGTCAAGAATAAAGATTTTTTTTTTTTTTCCTGTTGGTCATAAGTGCTACCTCTGCCTTGCACAAATGTCTTAGTTTCTATGTTGCTCTCAATACCTGAACATTCACTGGCTACAGGTGGACCCCATACATGGGAGAAGAACTGCAAGCAGTCTTTATTCCAAAAGAAATAGTTTGAAATCCAAAACACTAGCAAAAAAAGCCCTCATCTGAAAAAAATCTGTGACATATCAGATGAGCTTGGTTTTAAATCTTAATTTAAAGGACAGAGAGGCTATTTCTCATGAGTCAGAACCATCTCTTGGAGATGCAGTAGCTTTGATCTTTCACTCAAAGAAAACAAATGAAGTACCCTGGTTGTTGCTGGTCCTCTGCATCGTGTCATCAGAGCTATTTCTCTGAAATTTGCTTTCAAAATAAGCTTGTTACAAAATCTCTAAGTCTAGAAGCAAATAGATTTTTCTTCATTCTAAGGCTGCCTAAACTAAATGCACTCTTTGGGATATTGCTGTATTAGCAGGACACTGCAAAGGCTGGCTTCTCAAAAGTGCTGATCATCTCCCTGGAGGTCCACAGGACCTTCACCTTCCGTTATCCTTCAATGGGAGGAATATTAAACACCTCCCACAATTTGTTTTCAGAAGCAGACCTTGAAGATTAATATAAAATGTTATTCAGCCATTGGGTACCAGCAGCTGGGTTAATTTAGCTGAGTGATTTGCATCCTTTCAAGAGGTAGATTGGGTGGCAGAGGAAGGATATGGGAGGCCTTTGAAGTCCTTGTGGTTGAGGGAGGCTTGTAGTCTTTTGGGGTTGCTAAACTCTGTATTATGTAGTTGCTCTGATGGTATGTGCTTGGATATTTTGTTGTAGCTCATCATAACTTGCTGTGTTTTCATACCGTGTGGTGAAACTTGGAGTCTCCTGACTCCTTGGGCTGTGCTGGTGTAGCCCCAGAGGTCTAGGAGCTCTGCACCAGGGAGGCTGCCCATACCTGTGCAGAAACACGCAGCCAAGCCCTTCCAGAAGCTTGCATGATCTGATGCAAGTGCCATCAGTTTAGCTTTGGATGATCAACTGTCAAGGCTGAAGCACCAGCAATGTGTGATGAAACATTTTTAGTAAGAGTGCTGTAAATGGAAATGCTCGGTTACAGATGGCTTGTGTGCCTTGTGTCCCCACACTGCGCAGAGGAAACTGGCAGAGCCTGTGGCTCATCATCTTTGTGGCTAGGATTGGCTTAGTACAAAGGAGCCCTTTGTTGTCCTCCAGGATCCCTTGGGTCACTGTGAATGTGGTACTGACCATGCTGCTTGGTCTGTCTAAGTGGACAATACTAAAATTTTCAGGTACATTTGTATGGGTTTCCTACTGTAAATAAAAAGCATGAGCACTGTGAGTGATAACTTGTTGTTGCTGTTCTGAGTCTTCTGCCTGAGTCTAGGAGGAGACCAAAGCTGCAACTATAATTTAGTTAAAGGTTTGGTTAACTGTGATTCAAGGATCTGTAGGAAGTGGAGTGTACTGGAAGGTGGAAGGAGAGATGGCAGCTGATAATCATAGTCATATGGTTGGAAGAGACCTTCAAGATCATCTAGTTCCACCCCCCTGCCCTGGGCAGGGGCACCTCCCACCAGACCAGGTTGCTCCAAGCCCCGTCCAACCTGGCCTTGGACACCTCCAGGGATGGGGCAGCCACAGCTTCTCTGGGCAACCTGGGCCAGCGGCGCACCACTGTCAGTACTAAGGAGGAAGCAATAGCGAAGCAATACTGGGTTTGAATTTTATAACTACCCACTTCCTTGTTGTAGTGCTTTGGGCTGCTAAATATAAAAAAATTCTTTCTTTTCAAGTATTGTGAGTAGCACAGGTCTGGACTGGCTGAAGAGCACTGGTGGGACTATGAGCTCTTGCACGCTGCACTAGAGAACAGCCCACAAGGTGGTTTAGCTGCACGACTTCTTGAGCAGATCTGGAGCTCTGCGTAGGGATCCTGATGAGGCATTTGCACATCTGCAGGCATAGTCACATTTTCCTAATCCACGTGACACAACAGTGATATTGGATGAATGTTCAAAACCTGTGTCAAGGGACTTCCTAACGCACAGCTATACAGTAGCAGTGCCCAGTGTGTTCCTGTCTAGCCACACTGGAGCTAGGTGCTTTGTAGTTACAAATATAAAATTACGGAATTTGAAGCATGTCACAAAGTAAATCCAAGAAAATTAATGAAGAAATATCAAGGAGAAGACTAAAGCATGTCACGAACTGTCTTCTTAATCCTGAAATAATCAATATGCTATCTCTAAATCAGCCTGGTGTGAAATAGTCTATGCAAATAGGCTTTGTGAGAATTCCCTTAGAGTTTACATTCAAAGCAATTGAGATGGTGAAGTGCTACGGAACTTATTTAAAATGGCTCTGGGGTAGCAGATCTTGTTTTAGTCTGAGCAGATGAGGAGCTATCATCTTACATTTAAAAAAAAAAAAAAAAAAGCCTTAATTATGTATTTGATCTCTGAGATTAAGGCTTTGACCACTAGAGTAAGGCTAGTCCCAGCATGCAAAGAGCCTCGCATGCATTTGTTTGCTACATAAAGTGTTAATGGCTGTGAAGGCTTCACACCTTGTTACACTCTCAGATGTGAGGCTTTCTTCCTCAGTTAGTCTGAACTGCCAGCTTTTGCCGAAAATGTTTCAGAGCATATTGAATGTCAGTAGCTGTTTTGGGTCCCATCCCAAAACCGTGTTGAGATAGAACTTGCGTGTGCGGAGGGCAGCCTGACTTTCTTTACGCGTGCTTTCTAATAGCAGGGGTCCGCTTTGAGTTGCACTGGATGCAGTTGCTGAGATCGAAGGGAGGCCGACAGCAAGTCAGGGCAAAACTTAGTACGATAGGAGGAGAAGCAGCTCCTTACCAGACAGGTTCATGCCTGAACATCAGAGTGACTTTTGCTGCACAAGTTGTCCCATGAGCCTTCAGCCTTGCAGCTGAAGTTTGGCGTTTTAAACTATTGTTGGTGGAAGGAGTTAAATTAGGGGTTTTTTTCTGTAAAAGATAGGTAGGGCTACCTTGGTCCAAATCCTTCCTTTGCTAGTTTATTTCCCTTATTGCATTAGTTTAGAGAAAGGGCTCCCAAGCTTAATTTTTCCAAATATTTGCTAATTCTTGTCTCCACATAGACTATGTATATGCTCAAGACTGTGTACAGGGGGTGTTGGAGGTACTATTTTAGTCGTCCACATACAATAACTGGGGTCTCTTGTTGATATTACTCACTGTAACTGGTGCCTGTACTGGCAGCTGTACTCCTTTTGTGCAAGACTGTTTTCGCTTTCCAGTGTAGTGCCAACACCTCTCCTCCATGCTGGGCTGCAGTTTGTGGTCCAGGTGTGCCCTAGAGGTACGTAGGTACCTCTGAACCCGCTCATTAGCACTTGCTGAGGAAGGGACCCTTGGATGCTAAGGCAGGTTTTTTTATGATGCAGTTTTCTTGCTGTACTTGGCCATGTTTGGGACTGAAGTCAGCTCTGAAATGACCATTTTTAGGGAAAACCATAAGAAGTTACAGCAGGGCATGTAGCTCATTGAAAATAAACCAGCGTTGGGCTTGCTCGTTACAGAGGGCAGAGCTCTCATGCCTGCAGCTCCGGGTCAGACTTGACAACCCTCATTCTGCAAATCGATGGCAATCTGCAGCCTTCGTTGGACCTCTTGCAAGGCATCCCTAAGCCTCATCTTATACCAGCACAGTGCAGTGGGGAAACTGAGGGTGCAGAAACTTTAGACTTCTGTGTTTGTTGTATGTTCTTTTGCTTGTGCATTTTTTTTGATAAATTGAAAAGAAAATGCTGTCTTCATAAATTAATGTGTCAGATGGGAAAGAAAAATCTGAAGAGGTAGAAGTTATGGGGTTTTTTTATTGGGCTATTTGATATGTTAGTGTCCTGCAAAATCTTTTTTTAGTATATGCCTAGAAACACTGGTGGAGCAAACTTTTAAGAATCTTTTTATTTGAGTAAAGCTAGGAAACTACTTCTGCCTCCTTTGAGATCCATGGAGAGGTGGATTTTATGCTATGAAATGATGGCAGGAATAGAAGTGCAAGTGTTAATACTTTGCCTGCATGTAGCCCAGAGCATATCTGCTTTGCAGTCAGTGTGCGGGATCGCATCCCTTGTAGGCTCAGCCAAGCTGTTGTTACCTGATTTGCGTAACTGTTGTATCATACATGGGGTTTTTGGGGGTCCTACGATTACTGATCATCAGCTGGAGCAGTGTTATGTCCCCCATGCTATTATGTGTGCTAAAATCAAAGCTGGTGTGAGTGACATACTGAAATCCTGTGTGCTGTTTGCAGGGCAGGAGCTGCACGTTTCAGCATGCGGAACAGTGGTCCCTTGTAGCGGGGTGAGCCTAACGTTATTCCACCCTTCCTGTGCTCTTGCCGGCTTTGCCCAGCTCCAGGGTAAGCCCGGCTTTAGTTAATGAGGAGTTAATGCTTTAGCCTATCTCGGTGGGTCCCTCTCTCCTGGCAGGGACTCCCACCGCTGCTCCAGAGGGTTGCTGATGGCCTCTGCTTGCTTGCCGCTCTGGACTTCGCTTGTCAGGTTTCCTTTGGCAGTTGCAGAACTGGTTTCTGTTGGCATTCAGTTAGCACCTGGTTCCCCTTATCTGTAGTCCTCAAAAGAGGCAGGACTGATTGCCCCTCCAGGGCTGCTGCAAAAGCCTCAACCCTGAGGCTAATGGTTCTTAAACTATCTGTGCTGCTTAATCAGACAGGGAAGCGTTTAACAGGGACTAAGGAAAAGATACTGATGAAAGCATCTTGGAACAGCATCACAAATCGATACTATTTGGGTTGAGGGAGTAAAAATAACTTGGAGGAGTAGCACAGGGGGCTTGTCATGTAAGCAAGCGTGGCTACTGGGTGCTTCAGTTTAGGTGTCCTCAGGGAGGATGGAGCTGAGTATTCCCCAGAACTTAAATAGGAGGCAATTGGGGGTTTTTCTACATAGTTTCTCATTAATGTTTCCAAAGAGAAGAACAGTTTTTCTTCTAGGCTAAGTCTGCGAAGATGAATGAAGAGAAATGTTGCAGGAAGTGTCAGTAAAAGTGATTTAAGTGAGTTTTCTTTTGTGTGAAAAATTCCATATTCTGTGCTGGTGTCCATAGTAATGCTCAGTATATTACTGTAATGTCAGAAATACTCCTTAAAAAAACAAATAGATTGATCTTTCTTCTTGTTTCAGCCTAAGCTGTTATTCTCTGCCAATTTGAGCCAGGACTTTAAGAAATTATCTAGCATTTACTCCCTGGTGTGTAATGGAGACACGTTTTGTGCTCCTGACATGACGGGGAGGCCCAGATCCTGCCACAGAGAAAAGGCTCCAGTGCGAACCTGGCTCTGGTGAATCCTCACTGAATCTGGCTAACAACATTTTCCTCCTTGGCTTCATTGTTGGTTTGTTGTCTTCTGGAAAGCAATAGCAAAAACTTGCAGGAGTCAAATGAGTACAGTTTAATTTGCCTACCAACAAGGACTTGCTTTATAAACAACAACATGGAAATACACTAAAACTGTCAGCTGCTAATAAGGAGCTTTTTTTTATGTGTAAGTTACAATATAGCACTAATAGCAGCTGGGCAGTAGTCGTGCTTTCCCTTGCCTTCGTAGGATGTCAGATGCCCTGGGTATTTTGGGCATCATATATTGAAGTCTAAATGGACTGTAGTCATCAGTTCCTACTTTGGACTTCCTGGATTTAATTTCTGACTGCTACTTTTCCACTTTTAGTTTCCAAAAAATACTCACTACAAGTTTTCTGCTTATACTTACATGCAATTTCCATTCCAATAAACATTTTCCTTACAACTTTTTCACAAATTCAACACTTTCTGAAATCTGCTTTACTTGTGCCTTGGTCTCACGGTGCCTCATGTAACAGCACTTAACTCGGATCGGCAGGATCGTGGTGGCGGTAAATCATGGGATATAGGAACCATAAATAATCTGTGGCTTTGCTTCTAGTGGGGCAGTGTGACCAGCACATGAATTCAGTTGATTATCTTTCTAAAAGAAATTTGATGCAATGTCTCGCTGCCCCTCCTTTTTTTAACAGTCTTAAGTTACTAGTTCCTTTTTAAATGGAAAAGCCAGGATCCCTACTGCTTTTCATTCTCTCTCTGGTTGCTTGCGGGGTAAGATCTTTGCTGTAAACCCCTGGTAGACGTTCAGCCTGCTGTGTTCTGTCCTGAGCAGCTTTACTCCTGACCTCTGTGAGACAGTCACTAGGCAATGGCATGGCTGGATGCATGAAAAAGATGAAATCCTCTCCCGTTTGAATAGATGGGAGGGCTCCTGCTGGCTCTGGGGCACCTGGGATGTTACCTGCTGGCTCCACAAGTTTCCTTCTGGCTCTCTGTGTACTGAGTTCTTGTGCCTCAAAGGGGTGACAGCAGAGGAGGAAAAAACTTAAAGGAAGCTAGTGCCATAGCCCAGGGGAATGTTTAAGCAACACAGGGTTTGTTCTTTCAGGTGAAGCTTTCTACCGGTGCAGCAATGCCGCATTAGGCAGCGGAGTTAGCTCATCTGCCTTGTCACAGGGCGGTAGCGCGTGTGTAGTAGAAATAGGCCTTGAACTATGTTTGTGGAGGGGGAAAAAAAGAACGAAGTGCATCATGGTAAATGCCATGGTACATGGCCCTTTCTGACTCTGTTGATATGTGATCTTACAAGATGGCAGAGGGAAAGGGCTTTGCCGTAGTGCTTGGTGGTGTGTTTTTAGTACGTCTGGTTTCTCCGCTTTCCCCCTATTCATCTCATTCCCCAAATCATTTTACGGGAGGCTTTTCCTTAGTCACTAGCGTGGCCTTAGCCAAGCTATTTCCTTTCTTTGTGTTTTAGTTTCCCTAGTTGTAAAATGGGGATAGTGAGACCTGCTTTCTTTTGTCAGGGACTTAGAGATGGGCTTACGAAGCGTGCTGTTAAAAGGCTTTCTCTGTATAACTTCTATACAAGCAGTGGTTGTCCAAGTTTATTTGCATTACTTTATTGAAGTCCAAGGTTCTGAACATCCTTTGTTTCTAACAGAGGATGTTATTTATGCAGTAAAAATGCTCAAAATGTGAAGCTATTGATTGTTGCTGATAAGTTTATGGATATTAAAGTATTAAATCATCACGGCCTATTATCAGCTGTTCCGGTGTCTTTGGAAGCTGAAAGTGGTTTTGCATAGCCGGGTCCCTTGATTACCTCAGAGTGATCAATAAAAGGTTTTCAGCAGAAGCTTTTATTGCCACGTGGTTAAAATGTTCTTCCTGTGCATCCTGTACATGGTCACTGCAGCTTGTGGAGAAAGATATAACAGTCTTTTGTGGGGTAACTGGATTACACAGAAACATTTAGGCATTATGTTGAGGTAGATGTTGCTACTTTGGGTTTCAGTTCCCCTCCATCACCTGTTGTGCTGCCTTATGCTGGGAGGATTTTCTTGCTTGTCATTGGGCTTGTCCAGCAAGTTTTGCATTTTTTAATTGCAGAAAACTGACAGCGTTCAGGGAAGAGAGGAAAGAGTCAGAAGCAGAGAGGCAAAAATCAAAGCTAAAACTGGGCAAAACTGTTCAAAACCTGTGTCTCCTTAGCAGAGGAGTGTCTGGTGTCACTCTGGTGTCTGATAGCTCATGAACATGGAAGGACAGAACCTGTCCGTGAAAGAAAATGCAGAGTCCAATTTGAAAGCACCAAATGCTGAAATGGGTGCTTGGTGGTGTCTGCAGGAGAGCTTCATGCCTGCCAGCCTCTGTTGCTGCTCTCTGAAGTCGTGTGGGGCTCTGCCCTGCTAAAATACCTCAAAATACTCCTGTGAATTTGGCATTTTATTACCCACTGAGAATACAGTACGTAGCTTGTCTTTGAGCAGCTCAACAGCAGCTTTCTTTTTGTTTTGCAGACGGTTTCCATCCTGGAGCAGAGGCTGACACTCACTGAAGACAAACTGAAGGAATGTCTTGAGAATCAGCAGAAAATCATTCAGAACAAAACGAGCTGATTTCCTGAGAGAAGATGGGAGCTGAAGGCGTTGGGAGGTTTGAAGTTGTTTGTGTTCCTAACAGACTGCGTGTGACTTGCTTTAACAATTTTGAGCGCAATCTATTTTTCAGTTGGAATGTACAGTTATTGTATCTGTAAATAAGCTTTGTTATTTTACTAAAATAAAAGGAATATTTTATTCATAAGCGTGGATAACTTTTGTGATCTCCTGTGTTTTCCAGAGATATAGCAGCCAGCGTGTGGTCTGAGTGCTAACTAGGAAGATTGCATCTCTCCTGCCTTCGGTGCTGCTGAGTTATTTTTAAAATGTTTAAGAATCTTGAAGTTGCCAAATGTCTGGTGCGGGCTGTATTAAGCTTGTTGCTGAGGTGAGTGCCGGCTACAGGTGACAAGCAAAGAGCTCCCAGGATATTTTGGGCAGTGGGAGTTCACATCTCTTCTCAGACCGTAGCAAGCAGGTGAGGTCCCTGTGCGACCAGAACCTGGAGAAGGGTCTGTCTCACCGGGTCCCTGGTGGTGCCTGGCAAATCTGACAAAGAGCAGTTCAGACCCTGGGTGGTATTTGTGCAGAGGTGATTAAATCCAATGATGGGAGTAGGTGTGAAAAACAATTGCTTGAGGCTGGGAGAGAGGCCCTGACGGGTTAGAGGCAGGGTGGATTCCAAGTGGATTTTGCTTTGTCGTCGTCTTAAACTAAAGGCAGGGTAGAGGGAGAGGAAAGGCAACCAAATAGCAGAACATTTGCTCCATCGTGAAACTTCACTCTTCTTGCACTGGACTGCCTTTAATTTTCAGGCGTTTTGCAGATGTTTTCACAGTTGAATAGGTCATTACTCACACCTACGCTCTCACCCTGGTCCCCTTATTGCTCCTCATGACTTTTTCAGGGCTTTAGCAGGTGTTCAATATGTAGCTGCACAAAAATTTGGACTTCTGGGAGATCCTGTTCTCCAGCACCTCTTCTGCTAACGCACACTGGAGATCTCCTTTCTTGCAATAAATCATTACCCACATCCTGGAGAAATGAGCTGTGGGAACTTGAGCACCTCAGGGTTAATGAAACCCTCCTCACCACTGTCTGACCTCTTCGAAAAGGGGGCGTCTGCCTCAATCCCTACCCTTGGTGGTCCCTCCTGCCGCCGCCTGCCAGCCTCGCACATCTCCAGATGTGCTGTGGGCATTCTGGATGCTTGCCTGAGAACTGGCTGGCATCCTTATTTCACATGGGGCTTAGCAGATCTTAAGGCCAGCCCACGTGTTTTTTGGGTTTGGTTCATTTGTTTTTGCACCTGTTTCTTTCGCAGGCTGTGTCTGCTCCTACAGCGTCTTGATAGTGTAGTACTCCTCATCCCATCTGGGTCAAGCTGTTCGCATTCCCCTGCCACCTCCAGGAAGCTTCTGGTCTCCTTCCCTCCTGGTACTTTCTATATCTCTAAAAGCCCCTTGTTGGTATTATCACAATATTTCACTCTTTCATTTGCAAGAGGCTGAGAGCTTTCTCATTTCCATGCTTATTGGGTAGATTATAAATCTGAGTTTCTCTCTGCTCTGCCACAGACTGTTTGTTTTCTGTTTCCAAGCTCCGAGGCTGATAAATCATTATTTTCGGTTAGATTACGCTAATGGAATCGATTCAGCGATCTTTTTCTGTGCTCTTGCTATAAGCTTTCAGTGGCTTTCTGCTGAGAGGCTGACATCATTTTGATTGAAATGAGCTTATGTTGGGATGCGGGTGGGTGGGGAGGAGGGGACTCGCAGGTACGTGTGGCCAATTTGCTGCTAGGAGAAGGCTGGTCCTGCCCTGAGCTGCTGCTGCTGAAGCAATGACAAAAATGAGTTGAAAGAGCCTAATTTATCAACTTGATTCTCAATGTTATGCACTGGCCTTTGGGGTGGGGGTGTAGAGGGGAGAGGACTATTTAAGCTATTCCAGCATTCATTAGTTTTAAGCTTGGCTTTAAAAATAGCCTTTGCTTCCCTTTAATGTGTAGTTTCTAATATCCTAGAGACCACAGCAGCAATTTGTATATAATATTTTAGGGAGAATGGCAATACAAATGACTTGGACACATCCAATATAGACACTCTTTCTTTTCAGATGTTCTGAGTGAATCCATTTGAAAGATTTAATTGTGTTTTTAAAACAGATGAGATGCTCAGGTGATGAAGGGCAAGCCAGTGGGATATAGGGAAAGTTGCTTTTCTGGACTCAACTTATTAAAAGCACTCATTTGATCAATACAATGTATTGTTGTAGAGGTAACCCAGGGTGAGTGGGTGTGGGGAGCAGCAGAAGAGGGAATCCAACAACCGCTGTACGATTTAGATGGCAAGAAAGGTAATCTGAAAGGAATTTCTTCTGACAGTACGCTCCATCGTGATCATTCCCTTGTCCCAAATCTCAGCATCTTGCCCTCTCTTCATTTCCCCTCCTTACAACCTCTTACCTGGAGTAAGATATCAGGACTTAAAACGTACCAGCACTTCTGAAGGTGGCTATTGCTTGAGAAGCAGGCAAGGTGGGGACAATATGAGATTTAAATTATAATCCTTGTGCTTAAACATTGAGCAATAACCTCAAAAACACATCCTATTGCCTGTCTTGTCCCTAGGCTCCATGCTTAACTCGATCCACTAAGCACCATGGCTTTTGAGTGCTGAGGAGAGAGTAGCTTCTGGAATGAGTTAAATCCACTTTTCCTTTTATGCTCACAATCTTTTTTTGACTTGGGAACATTGACAGTGACTGATTTGCGAAGCTGTTAACTCGGGGAGCCGTGGAAGAGCCGAGGGAGGAGGAGTGCGTTGTTTGTACTTGGCTGACATCGCTTCTACGCCGCATGAGGACATACCCTACCTTGAAAACCGCTTGTGGTGAACTGTGGACGGGGAGGCTACAAAGAGTTAAGGATTTTGTTTTGGATCTCCAAGGCATGCTTGAAGCCAAGTTCTTAAAAAAGTAGTTTAAGTTGTTGCCATTACATTTGCCAGATGAATGACCTCACTAAACTTTTAGCAACAGTTCTTTGTGCCGAGATTGGCCCCTGGGGAGCCCGGCGCTGCTGCAAATGGCTTTTTGGCTGCTATGAGTATGGAGCATGTTAAACATTACGGTGATCTGTGAAAAAGTAAGAATCTTCAAGCACTGCCCACTTTCCTTCCTGTCTGGGAGCTGGAATTGGACAGATACCACAGCTGAGCTCATAACTGAATAGGCAAAAATCACCAGAGTGCTGTGGTATTGACTCTTCTGACCGGGAAGCGAGATGGCCAGGAGCACCCTCTGCCCGCAGGGTCGTCACTGGACGCGAGTCTGCCAGCTAACTAGAAAACAAAAATCCAACTATGATCTAAGTAGCTGGGCTAAAACTAGCCATCCTTGTGGTACAAATCACTTATTATATAACCTCTTTGAAGAGCTGCTTTTGAACAAAATGTTTTTTTGGAACACGAGTGAGTAGGAGGGGAGGGAAGTGAGTCGTTTTGCAAAGGTTTGTCACTTGTGACGTGAGAGCAGGGCTGCGTTTCTTCTCTTGCTTTTAGAAATGGTTGGTCTCCAACTGCTTCTCAAACGGCATGACCTGATCAGCTGGAGTTTTGGGGAGGAAACGCAATGGGAAGGAAGATGCTCTTATTGATGCTCCTCTGCATGTTTAACCTGGATTTAGCCCGCTGTAGGAAGCGTATGTGTGTCTCTGGGAAAGCTGGGATCTATTTCCAGCCCTGCATCAGAACTGTCATCGTAGGCAAACATCACTCCTCAATCCCCTGTTCTCCTTGTCAGGGGAGATGCACAGAAATGACTTCCTCTTTTGAGGTACAGGTTCTGTGGATGAAGAGCTCATTAGAGATTTGACTGTAGTGTGTCAGGGAAGAGAGAGGTGGGCTTGCTTCCAGAGCACAGGTCTTGAGCATCCTTGACTTCCTCCCTGTCTCCTTGTAGCACAGCAGCTGGCGCTGCTGTTTGGGGATTTGTGCTGGGCACCTTTCTGCTGTTTGGGGATTTGTGCTGGGCACCTTTCTGCTGTTTGGGGATTTGTGCTGCGCACCTTTCTGCTGTTTGGCACCTGTGGTGGCTGTCACCTAGGGCTTTGGGTGGAGTTTGGAGTTAACTGGTATCACTTCTGAGCAAAGATCGGCGGTATGTGCTTACATCAGCCTGTTGGGAGAGGGTGCTGTGGGGTGGTTTCTGGTGGGGGATGAGCATGGTGAACCATTGGGGATGTTCTGGCAGAGGGCGGCTCATTGTCTGCTTAGCTGCAGCTGGGACATGCCAGGTGACCACTGCTTGAGGCCATGAATTTGCCATCTGCAAGGAAGTCTTTCCCCAGTGACTACCCTTAGATTTCTTTATACTCACTCCAGCCCTTGTCCCTGATAATGCAATACAGCTGGAAATGCACCATTTTGTTGTTGCAAAACAGTTAGGCTGAATCAGTGCTGTGACCCAGTGCCAAAAACCTGTCACCTCGCTTCTCCTTCACTGTTTCTCCTCCCTGTAGGCATCTTCCATGCGGATGATAACTCACTGCTGCCTTCCGGACCCTGGTCAGGCTGAGGACACAGTGGTGGTGCTCTGTGTGGCAACATGATTTTTCTGGAAATGTCTAGTGAGGGAACTTACTACTTTTCTTTATTTCTGGCACTGTCTGTGTTGGGCTGCAGGTGAAGTCCCTGTTAACAGGGTGGTACTTTCCTGTGTGGAGGTGAAGGGCTGGAGTGGAAATGGCAGCATTCAGCTGGGAAGTGACTTACCCCAGGCTTCAGGTCTGAGAGCACAGGTGGGGAATGGCAGGTTGACTCTGTTCTTGGCGCTGATGCTGCCCAGGAAAGGTGGTTGCAAACCCTCCTGCTCACTGGGCATCTCCCCTGTCGTGCTCTGCAGCAGCGGTGGCACAGCTGGAAAGCATCTGGCTAAAACAAAACCACAGGATGGGGGCGGGGGGGAGGTACTGCAACAAAAGCTGTCAAGACGATGCCCTAGCAGCAGAGACTAAAATCCTGCACGCATGATGGAGAGGAGTGATTTGGGAGAGGTACAGCTGCCCCGCCATGGAGCTGTTCTCTTCTTCAAGGGCTTGTCTTCAGTACGACAATGTGACAAAATACTACGGCTGCTTCCACAGATTCAGGAGTGAGAAGGGCAGGCTGCAAGCTGCAGGTTTGTGGAGCAAGACCCCCTCAAGGTGACCCATTTTAATCTGGCCATACCTACGTGCTGTTAAGTTGATTAAGAAATAGCTTTAATACCACTTGATCTTTTGCTTAAAGATCAGTGTGCGCCTGCTGGGTTATTCTTTTTTTTTTTTTAGCTCCTGTTTGTTTCCTAAGGGAGAGATTATTTGACCTGTGTATTTGTGTGATGTGTTTCTTTCCTTTACTCTATTATTTATGAAATCAATAGATCTTAAAAAAGAACATTTGCGCGAAGTGTCTGGGGCAAGGTGTGCTGGAGAAGAATGTGAAAACCTGCCTGCTGGCATGGCCTTTCCCATCAGCCAGGCGTCTTTTCTGGAGACGGGGAGAGGAGCTCACCTGAGCACAAAGGGGTGGTTTGTCCTTGAAAATGCCTTGACAGTGGCCCAGGTGATGGGTGGCAAAAGCAGAAATTCTTGCCTGCGTACCTGCAGGTCACTCAGGGAGGCAGGGGCAGGAGTAAGGGTGGGCCATGGGATCGGTCTTCTAAATTTGGCAGCCCAGGTGGGAAAGAGGAGGCGTGATCCGGGCTATGTGCTGTGGAGGACACTGAAAATTCCTTAGATACCTTTAACCGGAGCCGTGTTGGTGGTGTTGAGCAGGCTCAGTTTGCTCTGGAGACTTTACCGCAGTCCGTGGGGCTGCTTCATCTTACTTTTGGAGGGCAGATCTGTTGCTGCTGTGCAGCACCCTGCACAAGATGGTACAAAGCTGTCCCTCGCCTCTGCCGAGACTGTCCAGACTGTCATTTACGAATACATCTGCATCAGCCCAGGATTTTGCCTGGCAAGGTGCCACGTGTTCCTTTGCCTCTGGGGTCCCATACCCCAAACTGGCCTGCTGCTTTTCCAAGCTGTGGCTCTGCCAGCCTCTCTGTGCAGACAGGAAGAGTCAAATTCTGTGTGTAACGAGGCAGCAGTGAGCAGTCTCAGCTGACCCAGCCAGCGGGGTGCAGCCTAGGAGCATCCTGGCTTTGTCTTCTCTCTCCGCACCCGTGCGAGCTGGAGAGGGGCCCTCAGCCTCCAGCCTGGCTCAGGTATGGTCACGAGCTGCTGTGAGCGAAGAGCCAACTGTTACTAATGCTCCAGGCATTAATAGCCCAGCATTGACATGGCTTTCTGAGAGAAACCAAAGCCACCAGAAGAACCAGTTTCTGAGCCAGCTGATGTAGCACCTGCCTTTGATATCAGCTGGGGATTTGGGCAGAGGCATCTCCTGCAAATGTGGAGCTGAGTAAGAGAAAGTGCTTATTTCCCCCTTGCTGCTGCTGTGTTTTTTCTGGTTGCAAGTGAGTGTCTGCTCCCTTTGAGTCAAAGGCCAGCTGCTAGTCTGGGTCCCACAGGATGGAACACGGAAGCCTGCAGAATAAGTCCTTGGAGGATGCTCCAGAGCTGGAGCAGGGACTCGGGGGCTGTGGGGGTGGCCTTGGGAGGGGAGAAGAGTTGTGGAAAAAAACAGGCAGCAGGACCAGGGGGAGCTTGGGGTTAAACTGCCCTTTGCTGCTACCAGGTAATAAATTAAGTAACCGGAGCACCACTCTCTCTTCCTGTGTCGGGAGGGTGGGATGGGGAGCACAGCTCTGCAGGGCAGGGTGCTGTGCACGTGTAGGTCCTGCTCCTGGAGGACAGGGAGGTCTGCTGTGCTGCCATACCCACTTGTGGGGTCAGGAGCAAGCACCGGGGTGAAACCCTGGCCCCTTGCTGCTCTCCTCTGAGGGATTTCTGCCTGACAGCATCTCCGGATGGAGCGCGAGGTCTGTGCCAACAGCCCCTCTGGTACCTGCGCTCCCTAGCAGCGATTCCTGCTTGGAGTTACCTCCATCATCCCCCGGTGCTGCAAAAGGTGGGAGCTGGCAGGGAAGCTCGATGTTGTGTAACTCAGCGATGGGTTTGCTGTTCCCGGGCTGTGGGTGAGGGCATGGCACAGCCTGGGAGGATTTTGCCAACCTCTGGCAATTTGCTGCCTCAAGCAGCTGCCTGTGCCGAGGGCCAACCTTCCTGCCCGCTTCCGAAGTGATATTTTAACATAGTGAGACTTGCTTGGGATTGGTGCTGAGTTGTTCCCTGCACTGGGAATCAACCGCTCACTTCACTTCACCCCTCTGATAGCGATGGGCCCATTCCCTTCCCTGCGGCCGGTGGGTTTCCCTGCGCTCCCCGCCCTGCGGCTCGGCAGCGCATTTCGGAGGTTACGTTATTTGCTGCAGTTACCCCACTCTCCTGCCTCTCCGTGCTGTGTGCTGCCTTTGTTGCCAGCTCTCGGAGGAGAAGCAAAGATGAAAGAGCAGAGATGATTATATTTAATAGCAATGAAAATTGGCACGGTGGTTGGGGGCCGTTTTCCTTCCCTCTCTCCCACCTATTGAAGGTGGGAGGTGGCTTTGAAACCACATGTGGTCAGCTCACCAGGACTGCGCTGGGCTCCACCGCAGCACTGGAGGGGAAAGCCAGGGGCATGCTTTACCTGCTTCTGTGTTACTGGGGTTTCCAGCCTGGCCCCAGTAGTCAGGAAAGTAGCTTTTTTCCCCTCCTTCTTTTAAATGAAAAGCCCCTTTGCCCCCTTCTGCAAGTGCCTGCTGCCCTGGCCCCTCTGGGATTGGCTTGCCTGCCTTTTAGATGCAAATACCTTGCTAATGTACAATGATGGTAAAGGAGCAGCAGAAAGCTAAATGAAGGTCAGCTAAAGCCATCTTTCCCTAATTCACGCCGGCATTACCCAGGCTTGCTTGGAAAGCTGCGGGATCAGCTGCCCCTCACCCTGCAACGAGCTGGGATGGTCCCGTCCTGTGGTCCAAGGACAGTTGAACACTTTCCTTTCCTGCCGGAGGGGGAGATGCTGGATCTGGGCTCCACCGCCTCCCCAGGTATCTCTGCTTTCCCCAAGGTGTGAACCGCCCCAGGGCTTTTGGTGAACTGTGGCTATGGGGTGGTGGAGAACTGTAGCCTGTGTTGGCCATTCTTCTGAGTACCCCTTTGCCTTTTTCCCACTAAACACTCCTTGGTTTTATACAGTGAGAAATTTCAAGTGGTTTTAACTACTCAGTGAAGGGTTTTTTCCCCTCTTGTTGCTCTTACTCACTCTTGGGCTGCATGGAAATTATTCTTAAAAAGTTTTACATCAGTTCATCTGAAGTTGATTCCTTGGCAATCTAAGCAATACTGCTGTAATCCATCCACATCTACCTGCACCAGTTTAACTAATAACCCACTTTAAATCCCCGAGGTTAGTTAAAACTAGCCTCTGTGTCTAACCGAAAGGGGTTTTGCAAGGGATTTAAGCCTTTGCTTTCCCTTCCCAGTCGCACAGAGTGAGCAGTGACGTCCCAGCTGGCCACCCGGGAGCTTTCCCTCGCCGGAGGGGAGATCAGGTACCTGTATGGAAATTGTTCAGAGCTGGGGCTGGGGCCAGATGGTTTGGGAGGCCCCTTCCGAGGTTATCAGCTCTGCTGAGTTGTCCAAATGCAAAACGTGTTGCGTGGAAAGACGGCAGTGAAATTGCTTTTGACTGAACACAGTGTCTTTGCAACCATTTACAGGACTGTTGTGCTGGGGAGACTTTAATGCCTCCTTTCCTCTGAGCCGCAACACTGATTTTCCTTTTCCCTGGGCCTTTTCTTTCCTTGTGTTTGTGTCCTGGATGGACATAAAGCTGCTTTGTGGCCTTGCAGGATGACTTGCACGTTGTTCCTGCAGCTGGTGGTGTTCAAATGGGTCCTGTCGCACCTAAGCAACAGATGGGCTGGTGGCAGACCTGTGCAAAGTGTGGGAGGTGGCATTTGCAGGAGGCTTTGTGTGGGGTTGTGTTCAATTTTGTGGTCTTTGTTCTCATGCTGTGCAGGGATGAAGTCCATCAGCTGGTACAGCCCATCAACAGACCACTGTGTCTCAGGGTGATGGCGTGCACTTGGAAACCTCTCGTCGCCCTCAGGTGTGACAACCAGGTAAAGCCAGAAAACCGATGTCAGGAATGCTAAGGAAAGCAATAGCTGGGAAACCTTAAGAGAAGAAATGTGGTTGCAGCCCACCAAGCAGCTGGCAGCTCAGCAGGGTCGCTCGGAGTTTGCCTGATGGGGCAGCTCTGGTTTTTCTTTGCTCCTTCTACTTACCTGTGGCCTCTGCTAAGAAGCCTGGCCTGGCTGAACTACATTACCAAAACTGCGCGCTGTGTTTCTCATCACACCCTGGCAGTTGTGGGCTCCTGCAGGCCCTCTGGCTGAGGTCTTGTCTGGAGGCTGAAGCCTGGTTGATGGGTTCAGGGCAGTCGGTGTGCAGAGGAAGGGGACCTCTTCCAATGACACGTGGGAAGCCTGTCTTTTCAGATCCTCTCACTAGCATCAGGGCCATCCTTGTCTCATCTGCCGATGTTGAAGGGTAAATCTCTCTTCCTTTACTTTATTGTGCTAACAGATCAGGATTTCTTACCCTTTCTAGGTAGGCTTTGTCTGCTAGAGTTCCCTTGTGGAGGAAGGGGCCGTTCAAGAGATGGGAATGGAGGGGCTTTTGCAAAGCCCCTTTGTGAAAGGCTTTCCAGGCCAGTTCTGTGAGCTGGACCTGACAAAGTGGGGCTGAAGGGAACAACACCTACCGCTTTCGTGTGCTGATATATGGGTCTCACCAGCGAGTCAACCTACCCCCAAAAGTCTTGGATAGTGCTGGAATTCCTCCAGTGGGGAATCCTTCACAGAGCCCAACCACATCCCTGCCAGTAGGTTTCCCAGTGCTCCTGTCCGATGAAAGCTATCACGTAGATGGTATGTCGTGTAATCGTGGCATTGTGCAAGCACCCTTGAGATCTTTGCTGGAGCCCTGTGAGATGGGAGGGGTCATACTCAAACCACCCCTCGTGGATGGGGATCCTGACTCACTGGAAGGTGGAGGGACTTGCTTAAGACTCTGTAACTTGTCTGCTTGCGATCTCCAGCTTGGACACGGAGATGCAGATTTGCTTTAAGCTGGCTGGCTAGGGTGCTGCTGGCGGTGGAAGCCAGCATGGCTGGACCGTCTGGTTGTTTTGCCACTGTCTCAGCTGACTTTTGCAGCCTGTGCGGAGCTCAGCTTCTGCAGCTGCACGATCTGAGCCAGCGAGAGGCTGAGCCAAGATCAGCACCTGTGTTCTTGTTTCTTTTGGCCGGGCCATCCCGTAGGACACTTGCGGCTTTGCCTTCTGGAAGGCGCCCCGGCGTTTGGGCGCTGGATGGAGACGCAGCGCTGCAGGGAGAGTTTGGTTTGGCTCTGGGTTCCCTGTCCTGAGCTGGAACTGGCGAGCTGGGTCCCGAAGGCCTTTTCCTCCCATAGATAGGGATAATATTTCTATTAATGGGGTGGTGTGAAAGTCCGAGCCAAGTGAGCAGAGGTAATGCTGAAAGACCTGCAGGTGTTGGAAAGCTACAAGAAGTCCCTGCTGTGGTGATGTTCTCCTCTCCACTAATACACTCCAGGAGGCAGAAATGTTGGTCCGAACAAGGGTTGCTGAGGGTGAGCCAGTCTCTTTGGAGACTGCAGAACAGTATCCTAAAGCCAGGTCCTCACAACTGCCTTCATCCCTCACCAGTGTCCGTGCTCGGCTGAGGAAATAGCTTGTGGCTGTGTTGAAATGCGTAAGGTTGGGTCACAGCCCAGGTGCGGAGCTGTTTGATTTCCTGTGCATCTTACAGCTCATCTCTCAAGTGCTTTCTCAAGAGGCTATCTTGTCTGCTACACCAAACCTCCTCCCTTATTGACTCTCCACCACCTGATTTCTACAGTCAGATTTTGTGACTTACTCCCTTCCTTTGTCTCCGAAGAGTTTGATGCTACCTGGTGGGTTCACTGGGGACCTCTGAGAAGGGAGAGATCCATCTATCCTTTTTCCTCCCTGCAGCTTGCTTCCCTTGATACAAAGCCTTTCTCCCCATTGTGTTGTGCTGAGTGACCAGGCGTATGTCCCTACTTCAAGCCCATTTTCTTTCCTCACCCTGAACATGCTCAGAATTTGCTAATAGGGTTTGTAGTTCCTTACAATGATCCCTTTCCTCTAGCATCAGGTGTGCAACAAGCTGCTGCTAACGCTTTGAGACCTCTTACCGTGGTGGTGGGGCTTCAGGCACAAATCCCAAGCTTAAATTTCCCTTCCCAGCCTCGTACCACTCTCCCATCGCTGTGTTCAGCCAAGGCTGGTGGGACTCTGCCATCCCGGGCAGGAGGCTGGGAGAGGAGCAGGTCCTCTGCGCTGTGGGCGGTGCCGCGGAGCTCGGTGACTTGGCTTGTCCGGTGGAAGAGAAACAGCATCTCCTATTGCCCAACAGGAGCTGCTGCGTGGTGTGTTCCTGATAACGTGCGGTGGGAAATCACCTCTCAAACCTGACCCACGGGGCTTGTGCCGATGAGATAAGCCTGTGCTGGATGGGATCTGCCCTGGTTGGTCGTGTTACACCAGTGTTGCACAAAGTGAATTGCTCAGGCAGTCTTACTTCCTTCTCCAATACGTTTGGAGTGACACCCGCACTTTCACCATTTCTCAGGGTGGTTTGGGGCACGAGGGGAGGCTGGTGCAATAGGCAGGAGAAGGAGCCAGGAGGGTGGTGAGGCTCCTGCTGCTCAGGCTGGCTGCTGTGGAGCAGAAGGGTTTCAGAGGTGCTTTTAATGGGGAGTCCACAAAAGTTGGACATGCTTAATGCTTTCCCTGAGCTTGTGAGCTTGACCTGCCAATGGGCAAACCAGCAGCTCAATTCCCCCCCAGTACTATCGGTGTGTGGGGCTGCACAGCTGGAGGGAAGCCTGGGAGGTTGGTGTGTCCAGTCCCCAGCCATGGGGAAGAAATTAGTTCATTACACTGTCCCCAAGACAATAAGCTGCAAATCAAAGGGAGAGGACGTTAGTCAAGCAGCGTGCACGCTTATCTGGCCTTCGTTGTGCAGCACGCCTTTGGTCCCACACGGCGCCTGGGGGTCCGTGGGGCGACCACTGGGGAGTGGGATCAGTGCTTTGGTGGTGTCTCTGGTCAGGCCAGCGTGCGGATTGTGGGGGCAGATTAGGCTGCATGGGCGGCATAATCGGGAGATGATCATACCTTCTCTTATCTTAAATGCCGCCTCTTATCTGAAGGTCCTCAATTGTGTCTTCTGCAACAAAAGCTTCCAGGTTTGAGTAGAAATGAGTTTGCCAGGTGGCAGCTGTGGTGTGGACGGGTGAGCAGCAGATGCCTGGCAGTGAAGGGCAGCTTGCAATAACTTGTCTTTGGTGCATGACACTTGTAGAAAGCATCTGGGCCAGTTGATTTCAACCATTTCCATCCCCTGAAGGAAGACCCCACGCTTTGGGTCTCTGTGCTGCCCTGGAGCGTGTGGTTTCGTGCTGGCGAGCAGAAAATGGCAGTGAGAATGTGGTGAATGAAGGGAAAGGAGCGTGGCCCTCCGGCTTCACCATGGTTTTCCGGGACATGTCCTCTGCAGTGTTGGGAAACACTTACTCAACTGGTCTAAGCTCTTGGTGAAGGAGCCCCAGTTTCACTGCAGCAAGTGTGTCCTCTCCGGGTGCTGTGGTCCAGGGCAGATGTCTGCTTTGCTCAAAGCCTATGCAACATTTCGATATAAACTCATTTTGGGAGGGATGTTTCAGAGCTCTAACGGTTTCTGTTGTTGAATGTGATAACCCAGCTCAACAAAATCGCATCTCAGCTCCCCGGCTGAAGGAGCTGGGACTGTGTCCTACCCATTGCAGGGGTTCAGCATTCAAAGTCCAGGTTACAGATGAAAGTTTCCCTCTGCCCTGAACCCCGGCGGGCTGTGAGCAGTGCCAGGGCGCGCAGCCCGCTGGGCAAGGCAGAGCAAGTATCTTGGTGGAAATAGTGACACTATTGTGTTCCCTCATTACTTGTCTTTCCTAATTTTCCCCCAAATTTTGACATGTGTGGACAGAAGAGCACTGTGAATCTTTTTGCCATTAAAAAGTGCCTTTGTTTTCCAGCTGACTCCAGATGCCATTGAAATATTTTGGGATGGAGGGTAATCAGTCACCCTTAGTGCAAGTATAAGTTGTAATATACACGATTGGATGTTAGAAACTGAGCCTTATTGCTCTTGTAGAGGTAATTCTGATCTCCCTCCTTTATGTTACCTAGATGTCATATATGTTTTCATATGCTCAGAGTCATGTTGTGGAGGAGGCACAACGCAGCAATTTTCTGTTTTCACTCCCTGTTTAGAGACTTCTGGGTGTCTTTGGGAGAAAAAACGATGAATACTTTTTTTTTATGACAGAGAGAAAATTTATTGTCCTTTTTTTTTTTTTCCAACATTTTTTCTGTCAAGTGGGAAGCTGCTCAGTTTGTAATGTCGTCAAGCCCATGGAGATGAGGGAAGATAAACCCTGAATGATCAAGGTGTTAGACATCAGAGGTAACTTCTGAAATGTCAGGAAGGAAAAGGATCTTTAAGCCACGCACCCTGGCTTGGCAAAGCCGTTGCGGTGACGTGTCCTGCTTGGGTAACTACATCTGCGTGCTTCCCCTCCGGGCTCAGATGACGAAACGACTCGTTGATGTTAGTGGTGTCCCCTTCCAAGTGATGTGGCCCTTCACCACAAGCATTGGAAGGCTGCTGTGACCCTCGGGTTGGCGAGGAAATCAAAGGGAATTCAGGCAGGGGCTCTCCTGTCCCTGGAAAACTTGCAAATTCTTGCCTTGAACTGAACCACAAGGGAAAAGTGACCAAATAAATGGGAGACCTCCAGAGCAGAGATGTCTCGGGCACAGCATCTGTCCAGAGCAGCAGGCCACTTGAACTAGACTCCCTTCCCACCACGCATGGACCTGTTTAGGCTATTCAAGGAACAGTGGAAAATATCACTGGTTGTTTTTCTACATGAGTTTTCGTTTGGTCTATCTGAAGTTTGGGATCTTCAGTTCCCTCAGTCAGTGGCCCAATTAATAGCAGACATTTCAGGGTCACATAAAGCTGTTAAGTTTAATACTACTGCTTTGGTAGCCCCTGCCAAGGAAAGTGCCTTTCTTTTGAAGGGGTGGTAGGGCGATGCTTCCTCCGGGTGCACCTGCAGGGAGGGCGAAAGGGATCTGTTCTGGAGTCTAATTCCAGAGATCTGAGCTGAAGGACCTGGCGCTGGGGATGAGTACGGTGAGGATGTTGTCTCACCTTCTGGGTGCTGAGATGTGACAATGCTCCCTGGTGTAGGTGTCAAACGTCAGCAATGAACAGTTACCAACGGTGCCTGATGTGACGCGCAAGGACCTGCCTGTCGTTTCAGACCATCTGTTTCTTGCCTTTCCTGGTGTCTTCCTCAGCCTGGTTCTCTTCTTTCCACTCATGGTCCCCACTGCAGGTGCTACTCTCTCCCCCTCCCAGTTTTCCACCCTGAGCCTGCTCTGTAGCCTTCCTCCTGCCAACATACCGGTATCTTGGGTTTGGGTTTGATTTTTTTTTTGTGTTGGATTTGATCCCTGAAGCAGTACCCCTCTTGTGTACTTGTTTTTCCTCGTTCAGGTGGTTCTTGCTGTCTCTCCCTCTCCTTTGCGTGGAATAGACACGCTCTGGCTATGTATCTCTGACTTCCAATTGCTCAAGCCCCGGGGACTGGAGAGATTGTCCTGACGTGATCCTCTAACACATGGAGTGTACTTCTGACACAGGGGTGAAAGCAGTCACTGCCAAACTGACCAGGGAAATGGAAAATGCCTGCCTGACTCTATTCGAGCCCTTATGGTGGCTCTCCTAAAGGACTCTGCTCAGGAGAGAAAGTCCCCTGGTCTTTTTTCCTTCCCTATTCAAGACTGGGCAGTGCTGTGGGAGTGTGTTCTTGTGCTTCCAGGGGTAATTCTTACCCTGACCCCGCAGCATGGGGTCCCCGGCGCAGGGAGAAGGGACGATGAGCCCATCACGGCCTCATACAGCACGGAAAGGCAGCCCGACATGTGATGTGAGGAGATGTCAAGTGGGCGGTTATTGTAGTCGGTTTTGCCTTGCTTTTGGTGCTGGAAAGGGGGCTCATCCATTGCTCTCCCACCTCTGAGGCAGATGTTGTATTCTGCTTTGGGGACGCCTTTCTCCGAGGGAAAAGGTGAAGACCCACGAGGAGCAACCTCAGCAAGAGCTGATCCTGTCATCCTGCTCCCAGCCCCGCTCGGTGCCGGGCACTCTCTGCCTCCGCAGGGACAGCCCCAGCCACCACCACGGGGTTTGGGTGGGCACAGGGTGTCCCCTGCCCTGGCACTTCTCCTCTGGCTCATGCTTTGTGCTTTCTCCTCCCCAGGCGGATGATAAAGGAAGGAGAGCATTTCCCAGGAAGTCACTTTGGCGCAGTATTTCTTTTGCGGGATTGATGTGTTGTGCACTCTTCTTTCTGGCTAATTCAAGCAAACGCACACAAATAACACGGCTTTTATCTGCCCAGGTCCAGACCATGCTCAAAGCCGCCTCTTGACGTGACTCACTCCTGGGCAAGCCCTGGAGAAAACAGATGTGGTAATTCGGTTGCAGATCCCGTCCTTTTCTCACGGCCCTGTGGTCAGCCAGCTTTGTCAGACGTGCCCTGGGTGGCTGGTGGAGGAGCGAGGTCCTCCGAGCAGGAGCCTTGCATCAGCCAAACGCCCGCTCCTGCCCCACTGCAGCCCTCCCAGAGGGATCCTCCTGGTTTGCGGGGGACTCGTTCCCACAGCCAATTTGGGACACCATTTTCTATCAGCTGAACCAGTTTGGTTCTGGCGGAGGTGTTGCTGTAAACTGGGTTCTTGATCCATTGGGTAGTTTGTAAGAAGTAGTTCATAAAAAAAAAAAAACGTGCATCATGCCATTTGTTGATGTCCTCTCCTCTGCAGGCTTCTGAGAGGGTAAGTTTTGTTAGCTGAATATTTTTTTTTATTTTTTACAAAATGACATTTTTTTTGTTATCCTTCTTTTCCCTTTCTCCTGTTTTCCCTTTCTGCGTCCTCCTTTTTAATCCTTAAGTAAAACCTCAGTGTAAAGAAAAATCCATATTTTAGGAAAAAAACCACATAAAACTGAAGGGGGAAGGTGGAATCCAATTTGATGAATAATAAATAATCTCAGGCTCAGAAAAGCCTCAGCTATTTTTCTCAAAGCAGCCCGGGCACTGCTAGCTCTATGTGCTGCCATAAATATTGGCCAGGTTCTTTCAACTCTTCTGAAGGCAAATGAGAAGCAGTTGCCAGGTTTGCTTGGTATTGCGCGTCTAGGATGATGAAAGGGCCAAAGAGTCGGGGAGATCTGTAATTGCGAGCGGGGCGCTCAGCCATGCGGTCTGGGAGCCCAAGTGCCGAGGTGTAGCAGGGAGGCACGCGCTTGATGTGGGAATCTCCCTTCGCCACGGTTTCTACCTGCCAAACACCAGCCTGGAAGATAACTCGCGCTGGCTCCAGGATGGGAGGACGCTAAAAGCGTTCCTGCCCAGATGAAGAGACGAAGCTCGGTGACGTGGCGCCAGGATGCACCTCCAGGCACTTGCATCGCTGCTCAAGGGCGAGGGGTTTGGAGCGCTGACACTCCCCGTGCACCTCGTGGTGGTGGAGCAGTTGGACGTCAGTGGGCAGGTTGGTGCTGTGATGCCTTTCCTTCCTTCCTTCCTTGTGCCTTAGAGAAGCATTTTTGCTTCCTCAAGTCCCACACGTGACAGATGAAGCTTTGTCCTCTCTCTGTTTTCAGTGAATCAAACTTTTATTCTGCTTTCCTTTGCTGTCGTCTTTGGGTGCCATAGAGCCCCTTCTGCTTGACACCCTGGTGACTCTTAAACTCGCAAGACTTGTCTGTCTCTGCATCTCTCTGTGCTTACAAAGCCCTCGCTGCTGTGCAGCCCCAGGGCAGCCATCCTCCAGCCTGCCCCAGGGCAGGTTGGTGCGGGATTGTGCGTGGTCCCTTTCGGCATGGCCCAAGCCTTGGATTTGGGCTTCTCCCCAACCCTGCCCATCACGGGGCTTGAGCACAGGCCTGAAGGAGGAGATAAGTACAGCCTCCATGGGTCCAACTGGAAGCATCTCCTGTTTCCAGCAGCAACCGTGAGGGATACCGTGGGGTTAAAAGAAGAATTAGGGGCATGTGTAGACCCGTCTTTCCGTGGCAGGCAGCCGTTGGCAAGCTGTGGTTTAAGTTCTGCTTCCCCAGCAGAGGTGGTTTGCAATCCATCATGATTTAAGAGAGGATGACTTATTCTCCAGGAATTTATAGCCTTCTTTTTTATCACAATTTAAGCTTGTCCTCCAGGCTCTGTGGAAGTGCCCCCATCACCAAGGCTGTTGTTACTTTCCTGAGGCTGCTCTACACCCTGAGGATCAGGACCCAGGCAGTGCCTGCTCCGCCATGGCAAGGAGGGCAGTGAGACCTTTCCATTTCTTCCTGCTCGTTCGCCTTGTAGGTTTAAGACTGAGGAGAAGGACGTTTTGTACTGGGAGATGTCCTGCTCTTCACTGGCAAGGACTTTTCTCGGTTTCCTTGTGGTGGCTGATATCACACCTTCACTCCTGACTTGACTGGCCGAACTGTTGAAGAGACCAAGCCCTTGAGAATAGTTATCTGAAGAACAAGAAAGATTTGGGGATGTTTATCCATTAGCTTACCTAGGGGTTATTAATGACTTTTCAGTGGAGCCAATTAAGCAGGTGTGTCGATGAGGACATAGCAAGAGCTGCGCTGCTACCAAGATAAATGTCAAGTGGTCTCTAATGCTCTCCTGGGGTACATGCTGTTGGTGCTACCCCAAGGGCTCGAGCAGCTGTGAAACCCTCTTGCCCCTGATCTGAGAGGGTTTTGCTGTTGCTGGTAGGTTGTGTTGGGTTTTTTTTGTTTTTTGGTTTGGGTGGTGTTTTTGGTTTTGTGGGGTTTTTTTTAGTTTTTTTTGTTTTTTTTTTTTTTTTTTTTTAGCAATTTGGCCAAGGGGGGTTTCTCCAGCAGCACCGTCCCGGGGAGCCTGGCTGCGGTCCCTGCCTGTGTCCGGCTGTGCCGCAGTCGGCCCCAGTAGCATCGCTGCCATTTCCATGGCAACGGCACGTGCGCGGCCATAATAAAGTCAGATTACAGCTGCTTCTCCGTGTGTGCAGGCAGGGAAGGAGTTTTCTGAGGTAAGAGCTCAAATGACTTGCAGAGGAGCGTTTTGGCTGGGGAAAGGCAGACTTTCCAGCCGCTAGGGAGGCCGTTTGTGCAGTGCTGGAAAGGCTAACGAAGATTGAGTGAGTTTTCTGGGATGGTTTTTTGCTCTGCCAAGTAGACTTCATGCATGCTTGTAGTAGGACCTAAATTTAAAGGGTGGTTGTCCAGAAAGGGTGACGGAGCAGGTCTCTGAAGTCTCTACCTGTCCCACAGGGCAATAACATGGGCTGTGTATTTTCTTGGAAGTGGCTTTAAAGGTTGCTGTGGGATCCAGTCTCAGCTTGGAGTCATCTGCTGGGGGTGGCTGTTGGTCGTGGGCGGAATGCCAACAGCCAGGCTGCAGGGAGAGCTCGACACAGCCCTTGAATTTCATCTCCTAAGAGCAAGAGCCGGGCAGGACTGTGTTTTGGGTTGACCAGTGATGAAGATGAGACCATGCTTGCTCTCTTGCCATGGACAGCCTGGTGGACAGAGCTGCTTTGTTGGCTCTCAGCAGAGTTACCAGCATCCTTCGAGCTGACCTGGGAGGAAAATGGAAAGGTTCTTTTGTTCTGCAGACCCTGGTCCATCCTGCTCTCCTTCTATCATCCTTCTTTCACCTCTCTGCTGGGGTAATCAGGGTGCCACCCTCTCTCGTGGTAGGTCACTTTTGGGCCAAAGGACTTGTGTGGTCCCTGTTCCCTCTGCAACAACCTGCTCACCTCTGATGGGGTCAGGCGTGAGCGGCAAAGCCCATGGCACGTGTTACACTGGTAGAGTAGGGGCTGCAGCCAATGCTGGGAGCCACACGGCTTGGCAGATGATGCCTTTGCAACATCCTGACATTGTCTCCTCCTCTGGAGCATGTGTTGTAGTCTAAAGGTGTCTGTCTGGTACCTCTGGAACCCTCTTCCTAATGAGGCCATGGTGGGACTGTTGGTTGGTTGTACTCCAGCGCTGTCAGCACGGCAGCTGAGTTTGCAGGCATCCAAAATGACGAGTCCTTTGACCCCAGCGCAGCAGTTCCGGCACTTTGCTTAAAACCAGGAAACCTTTTAATGTGGCGAGACCTGGCGTTCCCTGTCCAGTTCAATTACAATTAGTAAAGTGAGACTCCTGGAGAGGCTCAGGAGCGCAATTTCTACCTAAATATCTAAACCATACACAAGACCAAGGGGATTTAGGTGCTAGGTGGGTTTTGGAGCTGTGCTGAAGCGGGAGCAGGGATGCTGGGGTGGGGAGGACACTGAGGGAACTTGCTGCTTTCCGAGAACACCAGATGCATCTCGGCGAGGTTTCTTTGGTTTCTCCCCGCTCAGTCTCGTGGGGTAACATCAAAGGAGGCTGCCAGTGGAAACCAGTAGAGACCGAGGTAACGCCTCGTCATGGGAGAGCCCTGGGAGCCCTGGCTGAGGGAAACCCGCCTGCCTGGCTCCATTCGGGCTGGCGAGGCCGGCTCTTCCCAGCACAAAGCGTGTGGCTGTGCTAGCCCTTCCCTGGGGATGGGACTGTCGGACACTGCCCGGGGCGGCTGCTTGCGGCAGAAATTATGGCAAGCGCCAGCGGGGTGTCACAGCCCAAGGAAGCTCCCAGAAGGTTTTAGGGGGAGGATTTGGGTGTGGGTTAAGAAAGGTCAGGCCCTAGGTACTGTCAAATGTCACGGAGGTTCAGGACCACAAACACCCTGTGGTTTGCTGTCTTCCCCCGCGCAGTCCCTGCCACCACCTCTCCTGTGTCCCCGGTGACGTGGCTGTGAGCTCTGTGTGTGTTCTGGAGGTGTCACCGGGGTAGCACCCACTGACCCACCCGGCGGGTGTGAAAACCAGGGGCTGGGTTTAGCACCAGCCCTGCCGCGGGGATCTCAGCAGTTCTGAAGCCTCCTCGCTGCTCAGCTGAGCTTGGCTCGCTTTCAGCAGTCTTTCACTCCAGCACCAAATTCCTCCTCGGAAAGCGTAATGTTCATGAAGGAGACACGGTAATTAGCAAGCCGTCTGCTCGCTGCTTTGGCATGTGAGTAGGTGGTTGTTACCTCTGGAATTAGGTTGAAATCCAGTTGGTATTTAGGTGCATTTGATTTGCAAGAGCTTGGAGGCCCCTGAAAGAGCCCCTCTAAAGCGCATTGAGCTACATGCAACCTTCACGTTCTGTGTTTTCTCTCTGTAGGTCTGGGGCACGCAAGGAGAGCTCATTCCCAAGCTGGTATCCCCCAGCCATCTGAATAAACTGCGGACAGCCCACCGCCAGCAGTCGGAACAGATCCTGTCCTGCGTGAGCGCATCCTCCGTGCTGGCAGAGCATCCGCAAAGAGAGCCATGATTATCTCGGACTTGGTCATGGAAGTTGCTCAGGGGAAGCTTATTCTCAAATGGCGCTTGATCTTTGGTTGGAAGTCAAACGAGCAAATCCTGGTTATGCGGCTTTGCGCGTGGCTTTGCTGCTGTTCCCAGCCTGGAGGAATATTCCTGCCTCCGTTAGAGAGTTATAAGCCTAAGGGTTGTGTTTCGGCCCGTTATTAACTCTGACAGCATGAAAGTGAAGACAAAAAGGTTACAGACACGATCAAACCCACTTAATTACAAATCAATTCTTGGCTATTTCCACCACCAACGTTGTTCCAGTGCTAGTATGTGGTCTTCAAGTATCCATAAGTTTTGGCAACTTCTCTAGAGCATGAGGAGCCAGGAACTCTGGAATCCAGCTTTTTTTCCCCAAATCTTTTCAAGAAGTCTCCTCCTCCTGCTAAATTCTACGAGTAAGGAGGTATAAAGTGAAGATGCTAAAAAAGACTATGAATCTCCCTTGTGTTGTAGTTGAGAAACAGAAGTTTCTTCTCTTTAACAAATGACTTCCAATGGTTTCAACACTTAATTCTTTTTTCTCTTTTCATTTTGTCACGGGGGAAAAAAAATGAAAGGAAAAAATGGAAGAGAAGTAATGAAAAGGCCAAATGTTTCATTTTCTGGTTAATCTCTTAAGAACTTTAAAGAAGTGGATCATGCTAATTTCTGGAAAAAAGAAGAGAAATTCCACTTTGTGCATGTGATTTTTTTTTTTTAATTTTTTTTCCCCCCCAGTTGAAATAATTCATCCTGCCTTAAATTAAAAAGTTAGATTTGGAAACTGGGGCAGAAGGTGAGTGTTTGTGGGTGTGTTGGCAGGGGCATCCTGCGTGGATAAAAGCTTCTGGAAGGGCAGCGTGCAGCCCCAGCGCTGGGACTCTCTCCGGGTAAAACCACGGCGGGTGCTGCTGGGGTGGATGAGGAGGTGAAGACGCCAGCCCAGAAAATCTTTAAATACTTCTAACACAGGAGCTCAGCCCCCACTCCTGTTAATTTTGGGAGCTACTCCCAGCTGCTCTGTCTGGGTCTGGGGGATGCCCCGCTCCTGGGGCCAGCAGCCTGGGTGCCCAGCATCCCCCGGGACAGCACCTTGCCCTCTCTGCCTGGGTGTTTTGCTGGGCATCAAAGGGACTGGAGGAAAAACCCAGCTGCGATGAGTGTGCGCCCTCCTTTCCTGTCGGAGCCCCTCTGAAAGACATTCATCGCTGATGCCACGTTTCTGTCATTTAAAGGAAGGTTTCTGCATCCCTGCTCTGGACCACATGGATCTCCGCTGTGAGACCTTGACCTGAGGGTAGACGGAGGTTTAGCTGAGCCCCTGAACTCCTGGTTATCTGTGGCGTGATGGTGCTCCCAAGCCAGGCTCAATGAGAGGGACTGAGGTGGGTGAGTCATTTCCTTCCTGCCTTTTCCGAGCCTTTTCCCACCAGCGTCACCCAGCTCACCAAACATCGGCACTCTGGGGACGCTTCTCCACGGCGCTTTACTCAGAGCAAAGGTGTTGGGCGCACCCGGCCGTACCCTCTGACGTGCCGGCTATCTCTGAGAGCAGCGAGACATCCTTTGCTGGCGCCTTCGGAAGCAAATCCTGCAGCAGGGGACCGCTGTTGTGCCTGCTTTCCCCAGCTGATGATGTCGGGGAGGAGAAGGCACGTGGGGAGAGAATGACTTCACGGATCCGCTCCGGGAATCGGTCACCCCCTCCTCGCAGTGAGGGCTGCTGGAAGGGAGCCCGAGCGAAGCGCTGCCAACAATGTCTTCATCCTCGTACCCCGTTACGGGCAGTGTTTGCAAACGCTGAGGCGATGCTGTTCAGTGAGGAGCCAGCCAGCTCGGCTGATAAACGTGGCTTTTGGTGGCTCTGCTCAAAGCCCTGAGAGCCTCACGGTGTGTTTTGGCTCACAGCGGTGGGTTTGGATGGCTCCGTGGGAGTGGAAGAGGTGAAAGGAGAAAGCTGGCTATTTGGCTGTTTTTTCTTAAAGTAAATGAGCTCCGCCTGAACGATCAACCCAGTATGGCTGTTTCTGGACCCCACAGCCTGCAAGAAGAGGATTTTGTGGATTTACAGATGTGATGTTCTCCAGCTACACCTGGAGCACATGGTGGGGGTCTCTGAATACAGCTCAGCTCCCTTGGGCTGAATCGATCGCCAGTGAAACGAACCCAGGCCTCGGCACGCTGTGAGGTATCCCTGCAACCCGCCACCGCAACAGAAGAGCACTGCAGGAACACTCCAGTCCGGGTGCAAGGGCTGCATGCGGCCAGAGCCCATCGCTGTGCGTTGTGCAGGGAGGACCCCCGTCCCCCTCAACCCTCCCGCGGGGCTGCTTTTGCAAGAGCAAGAAGCAGGTTCATCAAAGGCATCTCCGCTGGAGTGCCAAAAGAGCTTTAAAATGATCTGTTTTGCATTGGGAAGGCAGAGAAATGCAGAACAGATGGTTCTTGTAAGCTGTCTCACATGAAACACTAAAGGATGGAGGCAATTAATCAATTAATTTCACTAGCCTCATAGGAAGGGTGCTGGCCACAGCCCTGGTAAGCGGTTGATGGGGCTGTGGAAGGCGGCTGCTCCTTTGCTTTGATCCAAACCAGCGTGAGCACCCATGCTGGCTGTCCGGAAACCCGGGGTCACGATGGCATCCTGCGGTGCCAGAGCCTGAGATGAGAGATGGCTTCTCTTTGAAGTCAGGATCAATAATCTGTGAAAATAAAATAAAAAGGAGGACCTGCTCCTCTCTGCTCCTCCAGTGGGGAAGATATGGCAAAGCCCTTCCCGTGTTCAGGTTAGTGCTCTAAGAGGGGAGATCTGTAGCAGCCTATCTTCTCGATAACGAACCCATTCCAGTCCTGTGGTTAGTTATATTAAACAATTATGGGATTTAGCTCATTTACGCCGTGCTTTTTCACACCCTGGGTGTCCACAGGTTGTCAAGTACAAGACGAAGCAATTAGGGCAGGTGGACTCCATGTACCCAGCTCCTCCACTGCTGTGGGACGTGGCCGTGCCTCGGCGCTGTGCTGGCTCCTCCGCCCGATGACGGTGAGCTCAGAGGTGTCGAGGATTATGTCAGCCGCACACTGAGCATCCCGAGCAGGAGATAACGCAGCGGTTGTGTCTGGAGCACTCTGGAAGCCCCAGTGCGCGGCCGGGAGCTGTTGCTTCTTGCTGTGCGATGAAGCACTGCCACACCTGTGCAAATTTCCCCGTAGCCTGGGGCTTGGGTGGAAATGTGGTTGGATCATTAAATCGAGCTGCTTGAGAGCTACTTGAAGATGGAAGATGTGAAATCAGGCATATGAAATGGCGATCGTGTCTAGATGATCCCCTGAGCATCTGCCCGCCTCCAACAGAGCTGCTGTTTGCAGCGACTCTGGTTCTCGGCTTGTGCCCCTGGAGGGACGGGCAGAGCTTGCTCCCGCAGAAAGCCCGGCTAAGCGTCCTCTCTGTCTCAGCAGAACGGTTGGGGCTCACCTGAAAAGGCCAGGATGTCACCTCGCATTGAGGAGCCAGCCAGTGAGTTCAGGTTGGTGGTGCCCGTTAGGGCAGGACCTGCAGGAGATCCAGGAAGGGGCGTGCAGATCTGGGACGCAGACCCCAGGTGCTGGACTTGAGCAGAGTCGGTCCTGCTTTGTGGAAACATCCACGTATCCACATCGCTTTTGGAAAGGGCTCTGCTTAAATTCTCTGTGTTTGTGCCTTCTCCTGGCCGCCTCCTTCCCCTCAACTGAGATCCCAAGGAATTGGGAAGGAAGCTGGGTGGGAGAAAAAGCCTTTTAGTTTGAAAGGAGCCACAGGGTTAGTTGACACGTGCCCCGGCCTCATGCATTTTGGATCTTCCTTAGCGTGTTGCTGCATGCAGCCCAGAAGGCTGCTCTGAGCAGCTCACTGCCTGTCTGCATCCCTGGGGGATTCTGTGTTGCTCCCTCACCTTCCCTTCCCAGGGCATGAGAAGAACTCCCAAGAGCCAGGACCAAGCACTGGGGTCTGATAATGTGACATCTACTCCATTGGTAGTCAAAACTGCAGGGTAGAAAGCTAATTTCATGCCACATGTTCATCCTACAGCTCCTGAATGGAGAATGCCGTGTCTTACCTTGGGGCGAGGGGGTAGATCAGATCACGGGAGCCACAGTTTTCGCTTGGAGACTTGTGCCGAGCTGGAGCAGCTCCAAGTGCAGCTCCCAGGCTTGGTGCCTGCTCCGTGCCAGGACGCGTTGGTTGAGGGGCTGATGGAGCACCCAGGTTTAGGCTGGCAGAAGCAGCCAGGCCACCGGTGCTATGAAACCTGCAGGATCCTGCTGCAAGACCAGCTCAGCTGCTTTTTTCGGAGGAGCTGCCTGCTCTGGTGCAGAGCAGGGCCAGAGACCATTTACCGGTGAGGAAGCCCAGAATGGGTTCAAAAGTGGATGTTTTGGGAGGGATTTCAGCTTGGAGCATCTGTTTGGGGTAGCTGTGGGGCACAAGCCATGGTACCTGGATGGGTAAAGTATCCCCAGCCCATGAGCGTGTTTCATGAGGCTGTTTCCTTCAGTGCTGCCCGCTCCCTCCGCGCAGCTTGTTGCTAACGAATCTCGGCATCCTACCTAAGAGACAGACCGACGCTGGCGCGGCATCAGCCAGGCTTCGGCTGGTACCCAGGGTGCCCGGTGGAAGAAGGGCTGTCACGCTGCGGCTGAAACCCAAACGCAATTACACCGTGTCTGCGAGGCCGTGAGGAGCTCGCCTGCATCGGGGGCAGACTGCTTCGCCGCCCGCAGAAGGTGCCGGCAGCCACCAGCAACTGGTTGCTGCTTATTGCTGAAGCATCACTGATTTTTTTACCAGCAGCTTCTCCTCTCTGTAACCGTGGCTCCGAGGCACTCTCCGGGCTGGGGGAGAGGGAAGCGGAGCCGTCAGGGTGAGACTGGATGGAGGAGCAGCGGTTTTCAGTACAAATCAATGAGGCACAGGCAACTTGTTTTCCTCCTGTTTCGCTGCTGGTTGCCTTCCGTGCCTGTGCAGTGAGGTGTCAGGCCAGGATGTTCCCCTTGTCTCTGTGGGTCTGCGTGGCATCGAGTTGGTCTGTAAATCTGTCCCCTGCGTGGGGACAGATGCAAACGGTCACCCACTGCCTTCCCAGGGGGTGTTCGGCACGCGCCTCCCTGCCCTCCTGCCGCCTCCTTGCAGTCGTAGCTCAGAAGCACCTCTCGGGCTGTAGCATCTGCTATCTTTAGCTTTACAGCTCCGAAGCACACGTTGGCTTTATCACATGTTTAGAACTGACCGTGGGATGTGCCCAAATATTAAGTAACTTCCCAAGCTGGGTCTGGCTCAGACTGCTGGGATCTAGGACTGTTTCTTTGCAATTGGGTCACGGAGAGCATTTGGGTAGGTAGAGGAGACGCTGCCCTCCCCAACCTGCTGGTGGGAGAGGCGACAGCCAGGAGAGAGCTGGGTTGAAGGTTTGCTAGGAGAAGGTCTACTGGGGATGTCTCGCCGGGCCTGAAGATACCTTCAGCATTTTGCAGAGGACCAAAACTGATGCTGGGTGGTGGCCCATCGCTGTCGGAGGGGATATCTGGGAACAAAAAGCACAACTCTAGAGCTTGATTTTTTGGGTTCCTCTTTCTTAGGAAGAGGGCTCGGCATGTGGGATCTGCCTCTCCCCTGCAGGAAAGGGCCTGGGCAACACAACGGGATGAATAACACGATGGCTGTACCCCCCCTCCCCAAAGCGGCCTCGGGCAGCTCCTGTTAGATCACTTTAAATCCAGCCCTGCTTGGCCTCTGTGTCCGATTTAAACAGCATGACCGAATACTTGCCGATGGGGAAGCCTTGTTTGATTGTGGAGGTAATAAGATGATTCGAACACAAGAGCTGATAGTTTCAAGTAACTGAAACTTAACCTCCCCATATAAAGCGTTATTGTCCTGCCACAGAAATCCTCTGTCCGGGAGAGCACAGCTGCGGGGAAAATAAATGCTGCTGCTCTTTTTTTTTTTTTTTCCTTTTCTTTCTTTCTTTCTTTCTTTCTTTCTTTCTCTTTTTGCTGTTTGTTTGTTTAAAACCCGGGGACCTGGGGTTGGGTTGCTCTTATCGGCCGTGATGGAGTGGTGGTGGGATGTGGGCGCTGAGCTCTGCCCAGGGAGCTGGGGCTCCCTGGGGGACTGCGGGGCAAATTCCCTTTAATTCAGGGAATTAAATCCCAAGCAAAGCCATTGACAGTCATGGATTTAGTTGACATCCAGGCCAAATCCTGGCCCCATTGAAGTTAAATGTGGGCTTTAGCTGCTGGTGTCAGAGGGATCGGGGCTGGGAGCTCCTGCCAGGTGTTAAGCACATCTGCCCTACCCACCTCAGCAGGACGGGCTGCCCTGCCCCGGGGCGAGCACACGGCTGGGATCCTGCTCCCCGGGCACTGCCATGCTCGCAGAGCGCTTAAAATGGCAGCGGATACCCAACTTTGTGCTTTCCCTCCCCTGTGCAGGTCCCGGCTCCAGACCAAGCCCACCTTGCTCCGTTCAAGCCATCCGTGAAACCTCATCAAGCAGCAGCTGCTAATTCTTCAGTCACCTCGAAACCATCTCCTGATACAGAAACAGCTCGTCGCTGCCTGTAGCCAGCAGGAATGCCAGATCCTGCCAGCATCTGTTTTGAATGTCGAGGCAAAATGGGTCAGGGATGGTTTTATCTGTGGCTGGAAAACCGCTACCACTGAGAGTGTTGCACCAGGGCTGCCGCTCGCCTGCTGCTGCCATGACAGGAGGCCAAGAGAAGCACTCCCAGGCAGGCTGACCTCCCTAGGTGTGTTATAAATGGGGTAGAAAAAGAGGTATTTGGAAAAAAAAAAAAAAAAAAAATTATTTATATTTATACACACACACATATATATATGTGTGTGTGTGTATATATTTATATATATACATACATATATATATACACACATATATATATGTGAGTGTCTGTTTTGGGCAGAAGTGCTGGGAGCTGCAGGAGCAGCCACCTCCATCAGCACTCCACGTCCAGCTCAGGGCTGGAGACACCTGGTCCGGCGGCCGTATCACCTGACCCGCGCACCCGTGTTGGTTTTCAGACTGTGTTTGTGAAGGTAAGGAGACTTTATTTTGTTTGTTTAGTTTTATTTTTTAAAAGCTTCCTACTTCCACAAATTCCTTGTCCACGCAAATCAGCGGGGTGGACAGGCAGGGTGTCAGTCTAATTGGTTTTGGGTGCGCCCAGAAATCCCCACGGGGATTTTTTTTTTTTTTCCTGGGATACCTTCTTCCTGCTCGTAGCTACCATAAGAACATTTCTTCTGATGTGTTGCACTTATTTATTTGTCCAAACGCACAGCAGCCCAAGTCTGTGTTTGTATGTGTGCTCAAATGTCTTCCAAAAGCCACTCCTACCACCCCTGCAAAATAGTTGGAGGGTGACACAAGAACGATAACTATCTGGCCAACGGGAATGCTTTGGAGTGAATGAACGGGAGCTGTGAATGGGAACGGCTCTGGGCAAGTAGCGCTGAGGCAGCTGTGACTTCACTCGGTGTGAGACCGAAATAACCGAGGCGATGCCCTTGTATCCCAGGGGAGAAGCAGAGACGCCGAGTGCCTGGCTCAGGAAATTCTCTCGCTCATGAAAGAGGCTTCAGGAGATGCTTCATCCAAGCTTTTATGCTGGCATGGATCGAGGTCTGGATTTGTGCTTAATGGTTCACACCGAAATCTGTGCTTAACTCAAGGTCATCTCGCAAAGGGGAAGCAGTGATTTGTAACCTGTTGCGGGAGTCAGCTTTCCTGTTCATCCAAGCTCTCGGCTTGGTCACAGGGTATTTGTCAAAGATGTAAGAAATTCTACTGCTTGGGACTGAAATAACGTCACTTTATTGTTAATACCCAGAGAAAGCCTCAGAGACTATGTCCGTACTAAACGCTGGTTCCCGTGCTAGTAAAATCCTGCTGGTGTAAGTATGTTTCTAGACAAATATGATTTTTTTCTTTACTCTCGGGAGCTAGCAAAGTTGTATTATTTTTTTATTATTTTTCAAGCGTCACCTCTACAAGCTACTCAAACTTCTCCAAGGGAATATCTTTGCCATTACTACTAAGCAGGTGCTTTTTAAAAGGATTAGAAAGATGAAGGCTGAAATGAAATCCAGGAATAATCAAATTATCCAGTTCTGAAATTGATTCTAAACCCAAACCCTTTTGGAGAAATTTCTGTATGAAAAATTGTGAGGGATGCGTATCGACTCTTCTGACTCGGCATCCAGCCACAAATCATTTGTGACTCCGGCAAGAAACACACGTAGCTTTGGTGGGGGCTGAATTTCCATCAGCGGAGATGCCCTGGCAGGTGAAAGGGCTGCTTTTCAGCCCAAAATTGGGTTCTGTGGCAGGGATCGTCCCCGCGGGGTATTCCTGCTGCCTTTGCCGCTCCCCACTGGTGATGCTCAGGCTGCCCCTTTCCTCCAAATGGTTTTCCACAGGGACTTTGGCGTTTCCAGCTGACGTGTTCCCAGCTCTCTCTCTGACAGTGAGACGTCTTGGGCGATGGGTTGCTGAGGTGCCGAACCTCCCGGTACACACCATCCAGCGCTGGAGGCAGGAGGGGACACCAGGTCCTGAGCCCAGGGCTCGTTTTCTCCTCCTCTCCGGGTGACTCCGGGGCAGAGGCTGCCACTCCTCCCATGAGCACATGACACCCAAACCCGGGAGTTGCTTTGCATCCCCTCAGTGATTTTCCTCTGGCTTATGGGCGTCTTCCTCAGTCGTCTTTGGAATGCTTGGGGTTTTGCTTCAAAACATTGCAACAGTGGGAAATGGTTTTGACGGAAGATCCAGCCCTTTTTTCTTGCATGTCCTCAGCACAGAGGCAGCAAAAGTTAGAAGAAAACCCCAAATATTTTCCAGATGACATGATTTCATCAGCCACTGTCGTGGGCACTGGGGAAATGCAAGAGCGCTTGCCCAACAGCCCTCGTAAACTTTGCTCTGCCGGCAGCATCCTGAGTCTGCCACTTGCTCGTATTTTCCCTGGGGCAGTGGGGAACCGAGTCTCTAAGTTCAACAGAAGTTTCATGGTCCACGTATACCACAACCCCCACTGCAAGTGGCCCAGCTTGGCTCTGCGCCCCCGGAGGTGCTGATGGTGGGGGGCTCCATGGACCACGTGTCCCTGCACTTTGCATCTCTCCTAGCCCCCATCTGCAGCACGTGTGCAGTTCCCTCAGGGATTGCTGGTGTCCCAGGACCCCACCGCTCCCAGACCTCAATCTCTAGCTCTTCTGTGTTTCCTTTCTTCTCTCTGCTGTCCATAATTAGGGGCAGATCTCAGACAACAGACCCATGTAGGAGTGGGAATGGTAGTTGATGTGGCTCAGGCTGGCTAAGGAGGACCTCGATAATGGATTCAAACCACAAGATCTAGGGTGGCTGTACTCTGGGATGGGTGTGATCTCCCTGAAGACCTCCCTGAGTCCTTGTCTTCTTGACTTGGCGTCCTTCAACGTGTACCAGACTCAGATCCCAGGAAGCTCCAAGTCACATGTTGCTTCTGCAAAGCCTTGGCCTGCCCATCTCAAGCCAAGAGGTGCATGATGAAGCTCCTCTTAACTTCCACAGGGGTCCAGAGCAGGGACCCTGGCTCTGCTTGCATCTCCCTGAGTAGAGGTAGCCCCGACTGCCAGTGTAGCATTGCTCTTCTCCTCCACCAGAGACACACAAGCAGGGAAACTAGGCCAAAACATGATGGTTTATCTACCTTGTCTCTTGAGAAATCCCTTTTTCTTCATTTCTTTGGTGACCTGTGCCTTAGCCCAGCTGGGCAAGAGCTGTTTTATGATGTGCGGCTGGAAAAGAGAGGCTGAATCAGAGAGTTTTGGCAGTGGCTGGGCTGAAGGTGGGGTTTGAGCATGGTACCAGCTGCATGAGCAGCCCCCCAGGAGCCTCCCCAGCTGCTCCTGAGCCATCTGCACCTCTCCGAGAGGCAACCCCGTGCTGGTGCCAGGATTTCTGGGTGTGTGCCTTGGTCCTAGGAGGGCTTTTTTCCTCATGGGGAGGGTTGCATGGAAATAGCGTGATGTGGGAATCTGCTCTTTGCACTGAAGGGGTTAAAGTCTGCTCCCTCCTTCTAGGCTGACCATGGAAAATCCTGCTCATGCCGGGGACTGAATGCAGGACAGAAAGTAGGGCTCCTAGGATACAATAATACAAACAACACAACTTGTTCCACGAGCGGCGGAAACGAGCAAAGCCGGGTTTCCGACGGGTTTGTGTCGTGGGGTAAAGGGTGTGCGTGGGCTCTCGCTGGCCAGTAAAAGCTAAACATGTGCTCATCGGCTCCTCATCAGACTTCACAAAATTTACATTCCCGTAATAACTGGGAGCCCCTGTACAGAATGGCTGAAAGTGTCCATAAAAAAGGAGAGGCGGAGAAGAGGGTGCACGGGCGGTATGGCTGCGGAAACCTTGTTTCCATAGAAGATCAGGTTGTAAAACGAAGGATGCAAAGAGAGCATCCTCTGGGGAAGCTTAATGGTGTTTCCACCGGTTTCTGTCCCAAATTACGCATCCACTTTGTGATGATGTTCATTTTGCTGGGGGCAAAGGCACCTCAAAAGGCAGAGGTGCTGCATGACAAAGTGTTGGGCTGGAGTACTTTGAGTGGAGTTGGTCTGTTTAGCAGTCTGGCTTTTGGCCCTCAAACTGGAGAAACCTCTGTCTGAGTTCCCGTTGCAGCCTAGACTTGGTGTTTATGGCGTTGATCACCCTGCAGCTCGGACATAGGGATATCTTGAGGTTGATGGATGCTAAAACCAGAGCCCTTCCACTGTCCTCTGCACCAGGCATGGATTAACCCCCTGAGCCGTATCCAGGGAAGATGCAGCTATCGCATAACCAGCTTCTGGTGGCTGCGTAAATAAAACAGGACTGCTGGGATCATGTCACGCTTGTTTTCTAGGAGAGAATAAACGTGATGGAGATGTTCAGCAGATGTGTGCTGGAGCCCCACAGGAGCCAGACTTTCATCTGTTTGTCGTAAGTCCCTTCTTGGCAGCTTCGCCAGCCCATGCCACCCTTCAGGGGACAGAGGAGCAGTGGGGATGAGGCCGGGGTTTCTAATTAAACCCCATAAAGATGTCTTGTTGGTTTTTTTTCCTCATTAGGATGTGGTGGAGGCTCCTTTGTGATGCACTGGTGGGGAGAAGGAGGAGGAGGGAGCTGCTGTGTCATCTTCACGAGGGTGGCAGTGGCCCCACTGGTGTCCTTTCACTCTGAGCACCCACAGGTGAGGAGGAGCACTGCCAGAAATTGGTGTCCTATGACTGAGTGGAGGAGATGGGGCAGCCCCATTCTTGTCCCCCCTCACCTGGGTAGGAAGCAGCATGGTCCATACCCCCTGTCCCCAGTCTCCTGAGCCACCCGGGGGAGTTGTGGCTCTGGTGTGTTCCTTGGCAAGCTGTCCCTTGTGTTGAGGGATGAACATAAATGCTGTCCCCAGGGAGCTGGGGTGGCTTTGTGTTACTGGGAGGCCAGACCTGCTCTGTGTGGTTTGCAGGGGGATGGCACCGGCTGAGATGACTCGTCACTGCGAATGCACTAGACGTTACCGGGGTGCTCTGTAAGATTAGTGGGAAGGGAGGAGAGGGTCTTAAGGTAAACAGAGCAAAGCTGGCAGATGACTGCGCCATCTATGCGCAACCTCGTCTAAGCCTATTTATATAAATCATGTGAAACCCAAATTAGAATTTCATCCATCTGCTGTGCTGTAAGTCGCTCTTCCACTGGCACAGCAAGCCAAGAAAACGCTCTTAACTCCGTAAGATCTGCCTCAAGCATGAGAAAGGTTCGTCAATACAAGCCCCAGAGCTGGTGGGAGGGCTGAGATGCTGCATGTCGCAGCGTCCTGCAAGGCTGCAGGACACATTGTCACCAGATCCTCCAGTAGACAGCAGTATGTTGACATCAAGGGCAAGCCAGGAAGGGATGTAGATGTTCGACGAGAAGCCTCCAAGACTCCCCACCGTGTGCAGGAGGACAAGGGCTCACTTCTGCCTTGTGCATGACATAACCGTGGGTGAAAGCACTGGGCAAGACCATCTCTGCCTGGCTCCTGGTCCCAAAACCAATGCCCAAACACTGGGGTGAACTTGTAGTGGTTTAGCACAATGAGGAAGGTAGGGAAATGTCCTCTGTCCTTTCCCGTGTTTCCTACTTGTGGCAGCCTTTCCCTCAGGGAGACTCTTACCCATTTGCTTTGCAGGTGTGCAGTGCTTCTGCTTGGGGCGGCTCCTCGGGGGAGTTACACCACCGGCAAACATGACCACGGCTCTTTGCCTGCCTTCACCTGTGGTCACTGAACTCGCCGCTCATCTGGGAGCACGCTTACAGTAGGAGCATCCCGCGGGCCGATGACTCGTCTGGCCGGACGTGGCCCTGGCAGCCAGCGCAGGGCTGACCCCGCTGCCGCGGCAGAGCCGATTTCTAGGAAGCACGGCTGCTGGCACACACAGCAGGTCCCTGGTGAAGATGGTGACTCACCAAGGGATCTTTTGACCTCTCCACCCAGCAGTGTTGCGATCTGGCTCTCTTGACGTTTAGTGCTTTTCCTGTCATTAAAAAGAAAAACCTACTTTATTTTTTTAACTTTTTTTTTTTTTTCCTCTCACTGAATTGAGGATTTCAGTGAACAGTTTGGGGGTAAACAAGCTAAGATGACACTGTGGAGGAACAGTTGGTCGAGTTTGCAAGAGATGGAGCCAGATCTAAATATGGCACAGCCTCGCTGGTACAGAGCAGAAGGAAGGCGGCATATGTGTCTGAGCAGTTGGATTGCTGCACGCTCTGTTAGATTTCCTTAACATCAAGTGCGTCTCTTCCCTTTTTCTTTCCTTTTTAGCAAAAAAAAAAATAATAAAAAGGAGCAGAAACTCACAGAAAATGTCTTTGGGCAGAAATAGGGAAAGGCTACAAGGAGGTGATGGGCCCTCTGTGTCCCCACTGGCTCAGCCGGCAGGTGGAGGCAGCTGTGTCTGGACGAGATGCTGCTCTGCAATGATGAAACCAGAAGGCAGTGGCCACCACCTCCAGTGCATCTCGCTGCTGGTGCCCACATCAAAATTTGGCCTGGCAAATGCCTTTTCCCAGGTGACCTTCATGCTGCTGCCAAGTGTCTGGTACCGATGGAGGGCCTGGCCCGGGCCACGTACCCCGCAGAGTCCAAGACCTGCAAGAAGGAGAAGGTCACTGGTGCTCACGTGGAGATGCTGCACGCCATCAGCCTTCCAGCTGGGCCTCTGCACACCAGGAGCAAGATGCCTTTCCCAGGTGCTCTGGACTGTGTACTGAAACTGAGAGCCTCCTCCAAAGTCCCAGGCCACGCCGTCGACACAGGGAAGCGGCTTGCTTCTAGGAGTTCCTCCTGGGAGGTGTATCCTCACACCCTACTGGTCGCATAAGTTTTTGAGCCCCTATGTCCACTGACATAAAGCCTGCAGAGAAATCAGAGTGTCCTTAACCCGCGTTCACCGCTGGAAAAAACTGAGCAAGGATTTCACTCTCCCTCTGTGGCTGATGATGGAGACAGCTGGAGGCCAGGCTGCACTGGGAAAACAACGTGCTGCCAGATGCATGCTCCTCGTGTGGCTGCCGGCTCCTCCTGTGGCTCCTGCCTGTCCTGGAGGGCAACCCACAACTCCTGTGCTGTGGGGGATGAAGCTTTCATCCTGTGGGATGCTCTTGCTGGGTTTTCACACATGCAGGGAGCTAGGGAGAGGAAGCCAAAGGCGAGACTCTTGCGAGCAGCTTCAGTCAGGACTTGATTCTTAAACCACCCATTCACAGGGTTAGTTGTGGAGCCTTCTCCATCCCTGCAGGATAGGCAGATTTGACTGTGAAGCTGCATGTTGGAGTCTTGTGTCCCTACATTTGGCCATTTAAACCAAGGCTTCCTCATGGCTTTCCAGCAAGATGGGCTGACGTGGCTGAGTGTGAAGGGTTTAACACAGATACAGTGGGCAGGTGACTTCTCCATCCATCACCAGCGAGGGCAGGGCCGTGCACATGAAGGATGGGAAGGGACCGGCACTGTGTCCTGGACCTGAAGAAGACAGGAGCTGAGGGTGAAACACCGTGGGGTGGGGACCTGCTCGGTGGTTGCTGCTGCTGAGCATCTCCCCCTGCAAATGACTCCCCCCATCCCAGCACTAACGCAGGGAGCAGCCAGCACTATCACGGGCTAAACCTAGACTGGACCTTTCTGTAGCTGTTCCAGCTTTGGTCGGCCCAGGGTCCTGCCCAGGAGCGGGGGAGGATGTCCCCAGCCCCCTGGAAGCACCACAGCACCCTTCCTGCTCTCCCAGGCCGGCCGGCCGGGCAGCCAGCCCAGTATGTTATGCAGAAAGTCAGTAAACTGACACACTAAAAAGTCAGTATTTGCCAGTGAATAACATAATGGTTTTTCTTTCGGTTTAATTGCCTCAGAGTAAGTTTTCTAATCTGCATTTAAATCAGAGACCCCAAAATCCTCAGCGGAGGAGAAAGAGCTCCAGAGAAAGAAGGAAACAAGGGCAGGTCCCGGAGCACCAGTTAGGCTGCCTGGTGTGTTGCAGCGATGCCGTCTGCCTGGAAGGAGCACCCCAGCTTGCTTTCAGCTACTTCTTCTGCCCTGTGAAGACTTGTGTGGAAATGACCAAGGACCAAAGCACCCAGCCTGCTGCTGGCAGGGTAAGAGGCTGCTGGCAGGGCGTTGCTTGAGCGAAGAGGCTGAGGACGGTGCCCGACTTCCTGCACTCGCATCCTGGGAAAGCAGGTGGAAAATGATCCTGGTTGGGTCACGCATTCCTGAGCGAGTCCTTAATGCCAAGCGTGTGAGTAAAAAAAGGATTAAACAGAAGTTTAAGAGCTTTAATCACATAGAATGGAGGTGGTCAAAGCGTATCTGTCAGGAGATGTTTCAAATGCCCTTTTGCGAGTGCTGGGATTCATCTTATTTCAAGGGGTAGAAACAGAGGAATATAAAAGCAGAATCTTCTGTGATGCAAAACTGCCGCTTGTTTCATGGTTTTGCTTAATTCATTTTTATGAACAGGCTTTTAATTCAGTTTAACTCAGTCTCTTCCCCCCCCCCCCGCTCCCCCTGTGCAATGCAAGCCCATTTGTGTCTAGGTTACTGGCAACCAGTATATCGAGCTCTAGCCAAGCACGTATTAAAATAAAGCTGCAATCTGCTGAAAAACAGGTTTTAAGATGGAAACAAATAATTAGAAACACACAAATTAGTGTATGTCTGACAACAGGTTGAGCTCCGCACGGATTTAAACAAAGCTGTAATGGCAGGATGCGAGCGATTCAAGCCGGAGGCAGTGGCGGAGTGTTGGATTTAACGGGTCAGCCAGAAAAGATGGGGGGAAGGAGCGTAGCCGGGGGGGGAATTGGCTGGGGCTGGGCGCCCCGAGCTGTGAGGTGAAAGAGCAACACTCGGGGGTTTTGTGTAACTCGCGGCCTCTCAAGGGCCGAGGCCTCGGATGAAGCACGAGCTGTTGGCTGGTGTTAGGAGCCCACGGAAGCACCTTGCAGCCGGCGCTGGTCCTTCCCCTCTGCCGTCTGCCTGCACTGGTGTGTCTTTACTGGGCAGTCGCAAGGCACCGGTAAGCCACTTCGGTGGGCAGGGTGTGGAAGCGCTTTCTGTCATTTTGTACCCGTGGTGTTGGGTGTTTTTATGCCTACAGGCTACAGCGGTCTGGCACTGACCCGGGGACAGGCTCTATCCCCCGGGCAAGGCAGGGGGGAGCAAGGGCATTGCCCCTGGCTGGGCAATGGACAGCGGGTCCCCTGGGGAGCTTTCTAGCAGCTATCGAGAGCAAAATGGTTAAATACTCATTTTTTTTCTCTCATTCACATAGGCGTCTCACCGCTGAAATCGCAGCGTGCCCGTTCCTCGGCATGCGTGCGAGCGAGCGAGCGAGCCAGGCACACCAGCAGCATGGATTGTTCTTCTGCACCCATTGTTATGGAAATCGCCTTAGAGACAGTCGCTCCAGCGTACATTTTTAGAAGCGTGAGTGAGCTGCGCAGCAGGAAAACCGCTGCGAGGGGAGGGAAACCACCCGCCGGGCTCCCAGCAATACCCCTTCCTCCGGCGGCGTGGTGGGGCCTTGCCGGTTCTCTTGGTGGGGATGGGATTTAGGGTGTTCCTTTGCCGGGTAAGGCTGGGAGAAGGAGCCTCAGGAGGAGCAGCCCCTTCTGCGTCAGTCTCCAAGGAAACCCTTGGGGCTGCGTGGCTCAGCCTGGAGTTTGGGCAGTGGCTCACGTGTCCCAGACTTGTGCCTGAATCACTCATCCACACTTCCATCTACAGTTTGCTAGTGCAAACAGCCCCATTTTAGGCAAATTGTGGGGTTTTCCCACATCCCTAGATGCCACTTTATCTCAAAGATTCTCACGGTTGGATTGGCGTGCAGGAGAAGTGATGTCCTCCCATGAGCTCGAGAGAAACCAGCCCTATCTCTGTTTCGAATGCACATTCCTCGCCGCTGAGTCTGAAAGGAGAAGCCTTTTAACGCTCCCACACCTCCCAGCTTTTGAGAGCAAGCCTGGGAGCCGCGGTGGTTACGGGGAAGCTTGGGCAGCGGGTGCTTCCAGGTCTGCTGCCACCAGCCTGGTTGCAGTGCCCGAGCCAGAGCGGGTCACCCCGCGCTGCCAGGGAAGAGGGGCTGCCTGGTGGCAGGCCGGAGGAGCAGAGGACACCAAGCAGGTCCCTACCCCAGAGGTTTCCAAAACGCCCCGGGTCAGGGCTGGCCAGCCACACGGGCGGATTCACTGCTCACCCCCCATTCGCACAGAGACGCCCGTCCCTTTCATCCCAGTTTTGACTGAAAAATTCAGCAATCCCGGTCTCGATCAGTTAAAAAGATGGGCAAGGTTTGCTCCTCTCGGGCTTTGCCTGCACTCGTTGTGGCTGTCTCCCGCGGAGCAGGACCCGACCCCCAGCCTGTGCCCAGGAGCTTCGTGCGGCCTCAGCTGATGGAAGGGGAAAAGCGCAGATCCAGTGACCTTTGTTTGCACAACCACTGCCCACAGCCCCTGCCTGACATTTGAGAAGCGACCGTAAGTGCCGGGGGGGTGCATGATGATGGGGGTGCTGGGCAAAGCAGACGAGCCTCATCCCTGCTGGCGGAGTACCAGGCTGAGCCGTGGCCTGTCCTTTCTCTCTCTGGAAGTCCTAGTTGACTTGCCAGGAACCAAGGACAAGAAACCTGCCTCCAGCTCCTCGCTGGCCAGGCAGAGAGTTTGGCCACAGTTTGTCTATTCCTGAGACTGTTTTGCTGCCCACAGCAGCGATGGAGCCGGAGCAGCGAGGAGCGTTTGGCTCTGTGGGACGGTGTGTCGATCGGTGCTGTGGGATGGCGCGGGAGGGAGCTCACAGGCTGGGAGGGCACCTTGTCATCAGAATGGGGTTGCTGGGAGTCACAAGGTGATGGCAAGATGCCACTGAATGGCCTGGCCGGCCGGGTCCCCAGCTTCGGCCCTGGCTGCTCCTCAGCATCCCCCTGGCGCTGCCTGGGGCCCGTGCCTGGGGTGGGGTGGGGAAGGACAACTCCGTCCCACACCTGCCTCCTCTGGCTTTTGCAAGCAGGCTGGTCTTCATACCTTCAGGCTTCACAAAGGACCACCGTGTCGGGCGCTGCAGGTGCGGCTGAAGCCGCTGAGCATCCTGACCTTTGCACTTGCAAATCGTCCTGTTCTGCAGCCAGTACAGTACATTTCTCCCCAAACCTGGGAGACTCTTTATCCCAAAGGTCCCTGGTGTTGCTAACCCCAAAAGCTCAACCCTCAACAGTCAGAAGCATGAGATTAGCACAAGCCCCCAACTGTGTTTCTTTTGATAAAGAAAATTTTGGGGGAGGATGGGGAAGGGTAATTCTTTACATTTTACATTCTGAGCCATTTAAGCTTATTTTACTTCCCTTGCTACTTTATCTGCCGCACTTGCAATGGCTGGAAGCTCTCTTTTGTTTTGTTTTGTGTGCTTTTAATGTGAAAACAGAGATTTTTGGGGCAGGTCGCTGGAGCTCGGCCACAGGAACTGACAGCCCTGGGCCGTGCCTGGCCGTGAAAGTCAGATGCCTTCGCTGGACATCTGGCTGCTTTAGCAGATAGCAGGGAAGCGCACTTTAGTATTTATCCTGAGCTAAAAAAACACGTAGAATGGAGAAAAATATACAAAGTAGGCCATGAAAACAGGGTTTGTGAACATCTGAGATCCGCTCCTAATTAATAGCAGTTCCCATCCCAGAAATCATACCATTCAGCAAAAGTTAATCATCTTTGCTCATACATACAATACACTTCAAGGGAGAATGAGTCACCCTCATTGAAATGTCTAATGTTATGAAATCCAGTGTGACTGATGTAACAGAGCCGGCTAAGCTCTCCAAATTGGCCGGGAGCACCAACAGCCCCGTGTGTAAGTTGACTTCATTGAGTTTTGCTTGTTTGTACCCGGGCTGGATTTCACCTTCAGTTACCAACGCAGAGTCACGGGGAAGGGGCCAAGAAGGCCGCGGGCGCGCAGGGGAGGGGGGAAGGTGCCGCAGAGAGGGGCAGGAGGGGTTGCCAAGGCCAAGCCTGGCGCTCCTCAGCTCCCACCCTGGAGCTGCCCATCCCCACTTTTGGGAGCCCAGGAAGCAAGTCCGCACAGGGGCCCCGATCCTGCAAATATTTTGGCACGGGCGCAATTTGCAGCTCTGCTGGGGTGCCTGGGACCAGCACTTCAATCGCATCACTCTGCGCGTTTCACTGCTCCCAGGCCCAGGGATTTATTCTTCATTGCTTGGTTCAGAGAGGAATGTAGGTTGAAATCAGCATTAAGATTCTGCCTTGATATCAGCTGTTCCCTCTTAAATTAAATATTATTACCTGCAAACATTTCCTTTTAGCACTGGGAGCCGTTTGCTTGGTGTACTTTGTTTAAATGTCACCATATGAATTACTGAAAGTAATTTAAATATTTAAAGACATATACTGCAAGTCTAATTTTATTTTGAAATACTGAGCCAGACTCGCAGCTGATGCAGCAGATAACAGCTCAGCCTGGCACCCCTGGTTCCTGTCCCACTTCTTTAAATTAATAATTTGCATTTCCAACACCTTTCACCCAACAAGTCTGGACTCTGAGATTTTTTTATTTTGTTTTTTTTTTTCAGACAGATTTTCTTTTCTCTTTGAGGCCTTGCAGCCCCTCGCGGATGGGTGTGAGTCCCTCGGCGGGCTCCTCTCCCGTCCATCCACCTCGCCTGCCCTTCCGTGGCATCTGCCCCGTAGGGCAAACCCTGGGAGAGATAAGATCAGAAATGCCAGGGCCCCGGCAGAAAAGACAGCGGCGCTCTCGTATCTCATGTTTTCCAACCAGAGGAGATCTCCCTCCCGACACAACCTTTTCATCTCTCATTATCTTTATGAATAGCTTTAAAAAAAAAAGTATAATTTCTGGCACAGTGGCCACGCTGCTGAAGAGCTGTTCCTCTTCCACCTCCTTCTTCACCCACTCAGATGGAAAGCTACAGGTAATGTTGGGGAGTAAATGAAAGGCTTTCCGTGGGGAAATAAGCTAAAATAGTAAACAAAAGGCTGATTGTTAAAAGCAAAACAGCTGAAGATGTCACCAGGAAAACAACGGTGACGAAACACTCCTCATCCTTGGAAATTACCTTATATGCTGTTGGAAATTACCTTCTGACTCAACTGGCTCAATGCGTCTGATGCCACTTTGCTAATAGCTTTTACTTGACCTGAATACCCGTGGTTTTCAAGGAAATAACGTTCCCCGTGAGAAATGCCACCACCCGGACCTTTCCTGAGAAAAGCTTGGGTTAGGTGGATGCTGTGATGTCTCCAGCTCCTGGGAGCAGCCCTGATGAGCTGTGCTCCCGCCACCGTGTCCCCATGGCCAGCCGGTTTGCGGGGCTGGGACGGGCTCCCTGCGTGGGAGCGCCCAGAGCCTGCTCGGCTTTGATCTCACACCTCCACCTGCCATCTCAGCCGGGTCTCTGAACGCAAGGTCCAAGTTACCTTTTAATCACACTGCAGGCATCTCCCCGGAGCGTTCATCTTGCCTGCTGCCCTGCCTGCCCCTCTCCCTCCAGAGATGAGTCTGGCTTCTTACGCAAAGCCGGTGACTCATTCCCCGGGATGTGTTTGCTTAAAAGTTGCCTGGTCACCTCTTTTCTCTGCTCGCTGCTTCCTCGCTTTTCAAAGCGGGAGTGAAGAAACGGTGACACACAGGCACAACGCACGCCTGTGCTGAAACGGCACAAGCTACTTGCAGGATCCCACTTCCCGTGTGCCCTGTGTGTCCCCAGGCCACGTGTCCCCTCGTGTTGTGGTCAGCGGTCAGATATGGAGAAGCATGTCTATGATGTGAGCTCTCCCTGCCCCCCTGGCTTTGCGTGTGCCCCAGGGCCAGCCCAGCTACAGCAGCACCTGTGAAAGCTGGGCTGTCATTACAGCTGGGAAGGTTTCCCCCAAGTCCCCTTTGGCCACCAAAGCTGGCCCCTACAAGCCACGCTCGAGCAAGCCCCAGACCCTCGAGAACCCTTCAGAGATGATGCTGCCAGTGGGCACAGCAACGCACATGGTGTCTTGGGTGGGATCTAGCAAGTGCCTTTGACGATGACCTCTCGTGCATTGCTGCCTTGTGCTGGTACCATCCAGTGTCTTGTCCGCTGTGTTTGCTGGGGTGATAGACTGGGTCCAGCAAAGCTTCCAGGGCTTGGCTGTTGTGACATAGATACATTGCTTGATGCCACACCGAGGGGCTCGGAGGATATCTGGGGAAATTGGGGCATCTTCCTCCTTGACCTACAGCACAGCAAGGAACCAAAGGAACCATGGGACCAGCTGTAAAGCCAGGCACAGGAGGAGCAAGGCCGCAGCCAGGACATCTTTGCTGTGTCTCAGCAGCCAGGCAGGCACAGCGAGACAGGCCTACGGCACTCAGAGGGCAGGTCTCCTTCTCCAGACAACGCTGGTGCGTCCTTTCTGGCCTGCAGTGGGATGAACTAAAACCAGCCTGAATGGCCATGCTCCGAGGGTTGTGGTTAGCAGCTCAGAGCCCAGCTGGAGGGCAGTGGTGTGCCCCAAGGGTCAGCACCAGGCCCGATACGTTTAACGTCTTTGTTAGTGACCTGGATGATGGGACCAAGTGCACCAACTTTTAGAAGATGCAAAACTGGGAGGAGCGGCTGATCCATCAGAGGGTCGTGCTGCCATTCAGAGGGACCTCGATGGGCAGAGAGAAGCTTTGTGAAGTCCAACAAAGGGAAGTATGAACTCCTTCCCCTGGGGAGCAATAATCCCATGCACCAGTACACAATGGGGGCCAGCCAGCTGCAAAGCAGCTTTGCAGGTAAAGACCTGGGGGTTCCTGGTGGACAAGTTCACCATTCACAGCAATGAACTCTCACAGCCAGCAACAGCATGGGCTGCGTTAGGAAGAGTGTTGCCAGCAAGCCGAGGAAGACGAATGAAGAAGGCTTTGGTTCCTCTGTCACCAAGCACTGCTGCCACTGGTGGAAACGGGACTTGCACCCCGTGGGTGTTTCAGATATTGCTTGCTAACTCTTAGGTCCAGTGAAGCACTGCATGGAGGGGCTTTACTCCCATTTCAAGGCTTGGAAACGGGATACAGATGGGGGTAGGGACCTGCCCAGCATCACACGTTAGGCCAGTGGTGAGTTGGGAAGGGACCAGTCTCTTCCCTGAGAACTGATCCAGTTCCCCCTGTGCTGGGTCATGTTCTTGCAGGTCATATATGTGCGTTGGAAAGCTGTGAGTGTACCCAAGAGTGTCCAACAGGCTGGACCAGTGACCGGCAGGGATTGCTGAACAAGTCCACAGCAAATTGGAGTTCCGTTAAATACGCTAAATAAAAAGCACCAAAAAGAAGCGAAAAAGAGATCGTCCCAAGAGATGGTTTGTGTTCAAAATAAAGCTTTTTTTCCTGGAAACTAAACTTTTGGGGGAAAAACAGTGGGGTTCAGCTGAACATGACTAACACGGGGAGGAAAACAGAAGTCATTTTCCGATGCTCTGAAAGGGGAACCAGCGCCTTGCTCCTGTAACGCTTCACGGAAATGGCCTCTTGGGTTTTGTTTGGTTTTAGTTGAATCGCAGTGAGGGGTTGCAATACCGGAGGACTTGGTGCAAGAAAAAAACAACCCTCAGGAACCGGAGCATCTTCACAGATGGCTGAAAAAACTTCTCAATGAGAAAGCAGTGTTGCCACAGCACAGCTGGTGAGACCTTGAAGCAGGGCAGGAGCCTGGGCTGCCCGTCAATTAGTAGCCACCAAATACATCCAAAACCAGAACAACTACACGAAAAGCAGCGTTGTGAGAGGACGTGCACTGGCTGGGAGACCTGCCCTGCTCGTTGGAAGAAAAGGATATGAAAAATAATTGACTTTAAAGCCAGGCATGGAGAAGTGGCAGCATGGTGCAACCTCCTTCCCCAGTATCTCTGCATCAGCTAAGGGCTTAATTGGTGCAGTTTGGGGTTTCGTTGATAGGCAGGGATGTGGTGCACCGCCACGTTGCTGAGTCCACCTCTGATCTTGTCACGGTGCAAATCCCAGATGGTGCTGCCAAAGCCACCGGGACGGCCTCAGATCCGCCGCAGCAGGGCTGAGCTGGGCTGCCTCACCCTTTCAGTGGCAGGGAAAGTCCTGGCTGGGTTTGCGTGGCAGAGGAGCACCCAGAAACCCAGGCACCTTGCAGGACCAGGCAGAGGAGCGGCGACCACCCAGCTCAGGGTGGGGAGAGAAGACTGTCCTGGTATTCGGTGGCCCTGCTTGAAATCAGACCCAGAAAAGTAGTGAGGAGGGAGAGCACGAAGGCTGGTGAGCCAAAGCCTGGCAAAGATACGGCGTCTTCTCCCACCTTCTCTCAGCTTCTCCCACTGGAGGGACAGGCTGGGAGCTGGAGGGGTGACACAGCACCTTTCCCAGGAGGCTCTGCACTGCCTGCACCCATTTCAGGTTTTCCCCATCCGTCTCCTCCCCTTGCCCCAAGCCAGCACCCCAGCAGCAGCTTGGGAGAGGTGGGCGAGGGGCACAAAACTCACCCCCTGGGCACATATGGGGCGGGAGCTGGGTTAGGGACACACAGCTGGGTGCAGCCTGCGCCCGCCCTGCTCATTTCCAGCCCTTCCTGGTGGGTGGTGAAGCTGCTTTCGCAATTGTTTCCTGTGAAAAGCCCGCACCAGGAAGCTTGCCACTTAGGCTCCTTGAAAAAGAAATATTTCTCTGCAGGAAATTGCTTCTTGAACACAGCCCGGCCGCCCAGGAGAAGCTGCCGAGGAACTGACGTGTGCGTGGGGCGGGCGGCCGAGGACGCCAAAACTGTGGAGCCGGAGAAGCGATGGAGATGTGAGCGGATCAAAGGGGAGGTGCTCAGATAGCACCAACAGGTCCTGCACTCGCTGTCTCGGGCCATTCCTCGCTGCCTGTTTTCTTAGGAGAAAGGACTTCTTTTTTTGGTGTACAAAAGGAGGCTTGATTATAAATGGGGTATGTAGGTATATATTCAATTACACACCATGCAGTTTGTGTCCCAAACATGCACGAGACAGGCTTGAGAGTAGGTATTATTGACTTTTTAAGTCCCATAAATACCCTGTGCTGCTCCATGATCGCAGTGACAGACTCTAGAGGGTCTAATGCCAAAGGGAGCTTCGGAGCTGCCCCCTCCTCTAATTTCGTAAAGGCGGTGGCACACCGCTTCCATACCTGCTCATTTAAAATCCATTGATAAAAGGGTAAATAATCTTAAATATTCTCCTGTGGAAGGAGCCTGGAGCTCAGGAAGCGGTGGTAGAGAAGAAGGGAAGCGGTCATGCTCAACAATGTTTTCCCAGTTTAATTAGATTGGAGCTGCCCTCCCTTGGTGGTGGAGCCCATGGGGGGGGTCTTGGCCCCTGCTTAAACATGAGCTCTCTTTCTCTCCTGGGTTTTATAGAAAGTGTGGGGATGTCTGAAGTTCTCATTTAAGCAGCTATCCCAACCAAAGCATTTTGAGAAGAGCTGGGCCAATATTTCCCAGATATATTAATTTTTGGCTCTGCAAATCTGATTTTTTTGCTTCCACCCAGGTGGAAGCATGCCCTACTCTGTAGCAATGCAGAGGTTTCCTGAAACCCTGAAGATGGACATAGACTTTTCTTGGGTGCCCAGTGAAAGGATAAGAGGCAATGGGAACAAATGGAAGCATGGGACATGATGGTTAAGCATAAAAAAAACATTTTTTCACTGGGAGGGTGGTCAGACACTGCATCAGGTTGCCCAGAGAGGCTGTGGAATCTCCATCCTCGGAGATATTGGGATAGCCAACTGGGATGCAGTACCTGCCTTAGTGGATGCTGCTGTGAGACACGGGTTGGATCAGAGGCTCCTCGGAGGAACCTCCAGCCTCAACCCTTCTGGGCTTCTGTGACCTCTAAGAATTTGTCACAGAAAACAGCAAAATGGGGTTCTTGGAGCCTCGATTTTTGCTGTGGAGATGTTTAAAGGGAAGCAAATATCCACATTCCCCAAGGAAGCACACAGCTTTGCTCCTCCACAGTTTCACAGAGCTTCTAGATCTACCTGGAGACCTGCATAGTGGAAAGGCCAGAACCAGCCCAAGGAGAAGGCTCCTACATCAGTCAGGTTGTGCAGACGCAAAGTGGGTACAACTGCCCTGAGCCACTGCACATGCCTTCTGGCTTTTGCACAGGAGGGGTTGGTTTGCTGCTTCTGCAGGAACAAGCCAGAGAATAATTTTGTAGTCTTTGGACCAGAACTCATTGACAAATTGATGGGAAAGTCTCCAAGCTCTGCAGCAAAAGTGCCTCCCAGAGAGGCGAAGGAGAAAATTCACCACCCAAAGACCTGGCCGTGGAGCTTCCTTGTGCTCGTGGCTGCCTCATGCTCCACAAAGGTTTCTCCACATGGCGGTTCTTCTCCTCTTCTCCAGCCTCCATCTACCTGCCTTTCCTGGGACAGCAGAGGGGAAGATGCTTGCCAGGGCTCGGCATCCTTGCAGGATGGAGCCCACCAGACACTTTGCCCTGAAGCGGGGATGTGTTAGGGAGGAGAATCTGTTCCCATCGCCGAATTAGACGCCTGCAGTGTCAGCGCTGATGCTCCACAGGGACGACTCGCTGCGGAAAGGAGAGCACTGCACTTAGATCCTCCGGCTGAGCCTTTGTGGGTGAAGCGCTTCACCAGGCCAAAGTCATCTGACATTTTTCTCGGGGGCGGGTGAAGCTAATGAATCCCGATTAGGCAGTGCGGAGGCCGGGGAGCTAGATTTCTGCTGAATATATATGAAGACAAATGTAAATTCTAAACTTTCTAGGGAGTATTTTTACCCTGGCTCAGTGTTAACGTTGATAAAAATAGTCACAAATTAGTGCAGGAGTAGAAAGCAAATTTGGGCCTTTTTTTTTTTTCTTTTTTTTTCTGTTAAAACCATGCATCTATTTCTCTACCAGGAGTTAACCTCTTACATCCATTAATGAAACATGGGGTAAACCATCAACAAGTGCCCTTCCCTGACAAAACAACTCCTACCTCAATTAAGTAATTAGGAAGGAAAGCTGAAGTTAAATAAAAAGCCTTTTTTTTTTTTTTTTTTTTTTTTAAAGATAGAAAAAAGTGATTCAATCAAAGAAATTCAGCACTGCGAGAGGATGTTACCGTCACACCAGCCCACCTGCCCGGTTCCCTAGCACCCAAATGCTTGCAAAGGTGATGGGGAGGCACCAGCCCCGTTCTACCGATGGGAAGACTGCAGTATAGAAAATTGTGATTTCGCTCAACGTGACAGAGTAAACGAGAAGCTTTCCTGGGAGCCCAGGTCATCTGAGCAAATTCCCAGCTGAAATACTGCTCACAAAATACTGCTTCGAGCCGCCAGACCATCATTAAACTGCCAGGAAGGAGCATCCTCTCTCGGTACTGATGGATATTTGACCACCCACACCTGAGACAGGTGAAGACTCCTGCAAGGAGGAGCGTAATAGGTACATGGATTGATGTCTGGGCCATGAATCATACCTGATACTTGTTATTAGATGTTGCAAACAGCTGACTGAGCAATGAGAAAGTAAGCCTTAGGAAGGTTTAGCTGCTACAGCCCAGAGTTTTTGGGGAAAGGGCTGCTTTGACAGCTGAGATGGGAAAGAAAATCGTTTTGTGATGCAATGTTGCTGAGAAAGTGCATGTTAAAAAAAAAAAAAAAAAGAAGGGCAAAGATGTGCTTTTCAGAGGTTCATTTTTAAGAAGGAAATGTGGTTTAACTTCTGACCAGCTTCTGATTGATTGCAAATACTTTTGCTTTACTCTTCAAACCCTTGGGAACCCTAGCCCTCACCTAAGCTGCATTTAGTATCGTGAGTCCCCTCATTGTGTGACACCTTCCTCCCGTTCCTCAGACTTTGGCTGTTCCTTCAGCTCAAAGTAGCAGCTGTGACATCCTTGGGAGCAATTCCCGCGGCAGGGCTAAGTCAGGACCTGGAGCGAGTTTGGGGTAAACATCTGCTAACAATGCATTTATCTCGTGTTTTGCCGTGACTCACAGTTGTGGTCTGTGTTTCTAAACCACAAGATGAAGACCCAGGTAGAAAAGAGACGTCAAAACCCAGGCTGGGAGAAGAGAGGTGGCAGCGATGGAAATGAGGAACTTGAGACAGTGGCTTCATTGGCATCGCAGGAGACCGGGATGGATGAGAACAAAAGCAATCTGAAATCAAGCCAGGAAGACGCGTCTGTGGGAATGGGGAAGTTGCTGGTCACTGTGCTGGGCATTGAGTAAAAAGGCTGATGGAGGAGAGAGTCTTTCCACAGCAGGACAACAACCAGAAAGACACACACAGCCCTGTGTATTAGAAACCCAAGGCCACATGCGGTGGTATGGCATGGAGACGATGGCGGTCCACATGTAGAGTGGTTGTCGCTTTATGCTATCCTTTTCGCAGGCACTTGGGACTCTTTGGAGTTTAGCTGTAAGCTGCTCATTTCTGGACGTGTGCTGACATTTTAGCTGTCAGCAAAGCTATGTACATGGTGAGACAAACACCACCAAGAGCCCTGAGCCCTGGCCAGCCCCTCTGCGCTGGTGCTGGCACAGATGATAGAATCCTAGAATGGTTTAGGTTGGAAGGGACCTTAAAGATCATCTAGTTCCAACCCCGTTGCAGTGGGCAGGGACACCTCCCACTAGACCGGGCTGGTCAAAGCCCCATCCAGCCTGGCCTTCCTCCCCAGCATCCTGGCCCCAGTCTACGTGCCCCTGATCTGCCATACTTTGGGAAACCTCACGGCTGTGAGGTGCCTTCTTCCTGGGAGGGGATTTGAGGGGGATGCCCACGGCTCTCTGCAGAGCAGAGGTCTCTTCTTTCACGGAAGAAATCCCGCTGGATGGCAGCTCCGGCTGCTGCCGGCAGGATGCAGGGCCTGGCAGAGGGAGCCTGGCGCTGGAGGATGCTACCTCGGGCTGGCTTCTGGCTGCGGTGCATTTTGGAGCGTTTGACTCAAGAGGGCAGCATGCCGACAGGCTGGCACCGGCCGCTGCCCGCTGCCCTGCCTGCGCCTGCCTGCTGGGCTGCAGGGGGAACCCACCGGGATGAGCCCTGCTCCGGCTGGGAGAAGCGATGGGAATCTCTGTTGCTCCCCTCCCAACGTCCCTCGGCCCCTGGCTGGGCAGGCAGAGGATGCCACACCAGCGTTTGGTGATATTATTTTGCTTTCGCCCTCGTCAGGGCGAAATCTGGTCTTGCCTCTGCAGGTGACGCGCCTGGAGCCTGTCCCGAAACTTATGCGGTTGCTAATGCGACCGCAAAATGGAGGTGAAACGTTTCTCCTCTGGTTTCACGGCACCGCATGCCGGCGGTTACACCTGCCTCCCTCGCGCCGCCCCAGAGCGGCCAAGGAGTCCCCGTAAGATTTCTGGGCACCGTTTTCAGTACAGCAGGGGCTTTAGACCCAGAGGTAAGGGGTTTGTTTGCACAACCCGCCGCTCTTCCCCTTGTGAATGGAAGGTGCTTCGATAAACATACTGAAAGGTCAGCTATTTTCACTGTGGCTTGCATAAGAACCTCAACATCCTCTGCTGCAAGAGCAGCGTTAGTAACTTCCTACTGCAACACTGAATCACAATAGCTTCCCACAGCAACCAGCGGTAAAAATAAACTGGGCAAGGGGAAGTGGACGGCTTCTGCTGTTCCGCTTTCTCGGGCACCCTTGAGTCACAAAAAAAGCCATGTAGGACGAGCCGTTTATTTTGCTGATGCCGATGAAATCCACGAACGGTCGGGAGCACAGTCCCACTGAAATCACAGAGTGTTTTGCAATGGGATGCTCAGCGTGCTCAAAGTTAAGCATGTGCTTGAGTGCTGTGTTGAGTCTGTATTTTTCATCAGGATCCAGACTTAGGAATTAGACTAAAAGGAGACAGGGACCCCAGCGCAACTGAGTGCTGCTTTTGTACTAAAGACAGAGGAAAATGGCCTCCTTGGGATGTTTTATGTGTCGAGGGTATATAAAAGACCACTGGGGAGACAGCGGCTCTGTGACGGTTTCAGTAGTAGATCTTGGCTTTGAGAAAAGCAGATCTTGACTGGATGAGACGCATCCTCAAATACAATCCGATTTGTATTTTTTGCCTTGAGACGTCATTTGAACAGCACAGTTTTAAACATTATGACTAAGACTCTGTGTGTGTGTGTGCGCGCGCACGCACGTGTTTGTTTGCGTGTGGGGGTTGTTTTAAAGAACAATATCTTTCCTGTTACACAAAATACAGCCCAGGTCTTGAAATTCAGCCAGCTGGGAAAAAACTCTGTCGAGACCTCGTCAGGTCGCTGAGCCTGGGAATCTGCTGGTGAGACAGACCCCGGCTCTTCCCTTTGTGACAGTATTTGCTGAGGAAGTTTATAGCAAGAGGCTAAAGTGAACATAAGTTAGAGCCAAAAAGGAACGGCTCATCTGTCCCAGACCGGGGAAGAGGAGCCATTCACTTCCCACTGATGCCCTTGGGAGTTTGGGGAGCTTGTAGGATAACCCAGGTGAGAAGGGACCACAGGAGGGCTCTAGTCAAACCTCCTGCTCAAAGCTGGGTCAGCCCCGGGGTCAGCCCAGGTTACCTGGGGCTGCGCCGAGTCGGATCTCGAAAACCAAGAAGGATGGAGATTGCACAACCCCTCTGAGCTAGCCGTCAATGTCTGACTGCCTGCGTGGTGAAAATAGACTGCAACAGAAGCAGCTCATGCAAAACCACATTTTTAATGTCATCCTGCTCATTAAAAAGAGAAAGATCAAATCTATTTTGTAGCAGAAACAGTTTATGTGAGGCACGGAAAACTTCTGGTACCAGAGGACTGATTCACATGAAAAGGCACGTAAAAGATGGAAGGAAACCAGAAGGATGCCTCCAGATACATTCCTATCTTGAAATTTCAGTATTGCAGCACAAAAGGTTTGTATTTATAGTAGTGGATACCAATAGGGAAGATGATACTCTAAAAATAAGTGAGGATGCACAGATGAAATAATCTATTTTTGAGGCTCAAAAGAGAATCTGGAGGCTTAACGAGCCTCAAGTCAATGTTATTTTGGAACTGCGTGCTGCCGTCGAAGACCGAGGCAGGGCTGCCTGCGACCCGCTCAAAACCCACGCAGGCCCCCGCCCCCCGTGGGCCCTCTCGCTTCAACCCCCGCAACTTTTTCTTAAGCTTTTGGCTGAAAACTAACCGGGGCGGGGGGCAGGGGGCGGCGAGGCTGCTGGCTCTGCCCGGCAGCACCGCGGCCTCCCGCCAGCCTGGGCCCGGCTCCGAGTCCCCCTGCTCCCGCCGCACCGCGCCGCGCCGCACCCCGCGCGCGCCTTCCCGCGCTCTGCCCCCGCCGCCGACCCCGCCCCCTGCCCATATTTGGGAGCGCCCGCTTCCCCCCGCCGCGCCTCATTGGCGCTGGGGGCGTGGCGGGAGGCGGTGACGCGGCGGCGGTGGGCGGGGCCCGGGGCGCGGGGTCGCACCGCCCCGGTGCGTGTGCGCGGGGGCCGCTTCGATCCCGATCCCCATCGCGATCGCGGCGGGCAGGGCCGGGCCGGGCGGGACGGGGCGTTGCTGCCGCTCGGCCGGCCCCGCCGCCCGCCCCGCCTCCCGAGGCATGACACGCCGAGCCGCCGGCGAAGCCCCGCTTTAATTGAGGCCGCCGGGATGGGGCGCACCGCGTAAGGCAGAGCGGGGGCCGTCGCGCTCCGGGCCGCAAGGCAGCGCGCACCCACGGCCGTGCGGGAGCGGAGCCGCCGTCCGGCAGAGCGCAAGCCCACCCCGGCCCCGGGGAAGTGAGCGGGGCCGCGTCCGGCCGCCGCGTGGGTGGCCGGTGGGCCGGGCGCTGGCGGCCGCCGCTGCCGAGCCTCATGAAAACGCAGGTCTGGGGGAGCTCCCCGCGGGCGCCCATGGCTGCGGCGATGCCGTGCAAGAGCGCGGAGTGGCTGCAGGAGGAGCTGGAGTCGGGCGGCGGCCGCTCGCTGCTGCTGCTCGACTGCCGCCCCCACGAGCTGTTCGAGAGCTCGCACATCGAGACGGCCATCAACCTGGCCATCCCCGGGCTCATGCTCCGCCGCCTCAAGAAGGGCAACCTGCCCATCCGCTCCATCATCCCCAACCACGAGGACAAGGAGCGCTTCGTCAAGCGCTGCAAGGCCGACACCGTGCTGCTCTACGACGAGGCCACCGCCGACTGGCAGGACGGCGGCGCCGCCACCTCCGTCCTGGGGCTCCTGCTCCAGAAGCTGCGCGATGACGGCTGTAAAGCCTATTACCTGAAAGGTGAGGTGCCCCCAGCCCTTGTCCGTCCATACCCCCCCGGTTGGCCCCTGCATCCCCGGCTGGAGGTGGCTGTGTTGTTTTGCTTCCTTCCCTTCACCTCTCTCTGCCTAATTTATTATTATTATTTTTTAATGTATTTTTTTTCCTCCTCTGCATCCCGTTTTAATCCCCCGCACAAAATGGTCGCAGGTTGGAAGCGGCCGGGAGCGCCCCGCTTCTTCCTGCGTCGCCTCCTCCGGCAGCGGCAGAAGGGAGCCCCCCAACCCTGCCACCGGGGGGGTGCTCTCTAGCGCTGCCCTGTCCCAAGCCGACCCCGGCCGGGCACCCCGGGGGCGCCCCTCATCTCCGCTACCCGGAGGGGGCCTTTCGGAGGCTCCCCGCCCCGGCGCCAGGCTCCCCTCCGGAAGAGATGGCCAGATTTTTGGGGGGGTAGGAGAGCCCACGCACCCCTGTTTTTGTCCCCCCCCCCCCCCCCTTCATCTCCGAAAAGCGAGCGCTTGGGTTTTTCTCCCGCTTTCCCTGGAAATGCCGGCGGGGCTGGGAGCGGGCAGCCCGCCTGGTCCCCCGGGGCCGGGCGATGGAGGAGCGGGGAGCCTGGTGTGGGGGAGCCGAGCCCCGCACATGCCCTTCCGTGAGGGCTGCGGTGGTTTGGGGCTTTTTGGGGGGTTTGGTGATTTTTGCGTGGTTTTTTTTTTTTTTTTTGGCCATTTTGAAAGATCCCAGCAGGCCTCCGCAGCGGGCTGAGCAGAGCCCACAGCTGGGCTGCTGGGACCCTTCCCATCCTCCCAGTGCTCCCAGTCCGGTCGCTGGGTGGCGGGTTTGAGGCAGAAATAACAGGAGAGCGGAGGAGCGGTGCGGGGGGGTGGGGGGGAGAGTGGTGAAGAAAGTTGCCACTTGCAGCCCTTTAAAAAACACTGCTGCTTCTTGATAGACCCTTTTTCGTATCCCGGGGAGCCCCTGGTAAGGGTTTGGGGTGGCAAGGGGACAGGCGGGTATTTGGGGACCAGCCGTCAGGGCTGTGCTGCCCGCACAAGCCTCCTTCGAAGGTGACATGGTGAGGGGGACAAGCACAAGGTTGATCCCACTTCTCCCCTCTCGTACCTCCACTCCCCGCCCGTGCCGGTGGGCGAGTCCCCCATCCCATCGCATCCCATCCCATCCCATCCCGGTTTGGGGTTTCCCGAGGGGCTTCGTTGCTCCTTCGCTTTGTCTTCCCGTTCCTCTCCCCGTCCTCCTCACCCCTAGCTGGAAGGAGCAACTTTGAAGTTACTCCTAAGCTCTCCCCGATGGGCAGGGGAGGAGCTGAGCCCCTTTCTCTGCCTTTATCCGGGAGCCTCGGTGGGAAATGTTTCCAATTAAAATTCCAAAATGGCTCCTCGGCGCTGTCTGGCGGCGCGGGGGGGGACGACCGAGGGGAGGAGGACGAGGACGAGCCTTTTTTTCATGAATGGATGTGGCAGGAGCTGTCTGTCCTGCTCAGTGACCCCGCCACAACCACCGAACCCACTAACAAAGTTTCCAGGAGGCCTTTCTAATTAAACCATTTGTCAGTGTCAGATACCGATGGCTGAGCTCCGGTTTAATATTGCCTGGAAAGGAGGTAGATCGGTGGGGTTTTGGTTTTTTTTTGGTTTTTTTTTTTTTGCTTCCCTGCCTCTGCCTTCCTTCCCAAACTGTTGAGCTGGAGAAAAGGACTTAGGAGCAGACATGAGGGGTCCCTTGCCTCCTGAAGCCCACTGAGGTTTAGGTGAAGAACAAACCTGTGACACTGACCTGTTGCAAAACGTGTTTGTAGTGATAAAATAGGTGTGAGGATCGCTCTTTGGCAAAACTTATGGCCTTTTTTTCCTGCTTGAAGGTGAATTATTTCATTGGGTTTAGTGCCGGGGCTGGGTATGTGGTTGTTCTTGCTTTATCTTTTCAGACGCAGATACTTTTGTGCTTTTCTGTCTAGGTGGCATAATAGCTCTTGCCTAAACTGCCCCAGACGCATATTTCAAAGAAGCTAAACGAGATGAGATTGTCTCTTGCCATTGATTTTATTTTTGGGTGTTTTTCTTTTGTGATTGAGATTTGGCCCCTATTTATCTCAAGCAATATCGAACTTTGTAAGAAACACTCTTTGGCTTTTTGGGACCTGTTTGCTCGCTAACAGTTGGCCCAGGGAAGGTGAGGGAGCAGGGAGATGCTTTTCTTGGGGTGAAGTTGAAGTTATACCAACTTTTTGCTGGCAAAGACTTGCTAAGTAATGTGCGCCTCTGCCTAGGTAGAAGAATTTCCTGTTCTGCAGAATAAAACATCTTTTTCTCTCTGCCTCTCCCCTTCCCTCTCTCCTTTCCCCTTTCCCAGGTGGCTTTAACAAGTTTCAGACCGAATACTCGGAGCACTGCGAGACGAACCTTGACAGCTCCTCACCCAGCAACTCTCCCCCGGCATCAGTCCTTGGCCTGGGAGGGCTGCGGATAAGCTCTGACTGCTCGGATGGCGAATCCGACAGGGAACCCAGCAGTGCCACGGAGTCGGACGGGAGCCCCATCCCTAACAATCAGCCTGCCTTTCCAGTCCAGATCCTACCTTACCTGTACCTGGGCTGTGCCAAAGATTCAACCAACTTGGACGTCCTGGGCAAATACGGCATTAAATACATCCTGAATGTGACTCCCAACCTGCCAAACATGTTTGAGCACGATGGAGAGTTCAAGTACAAGCAGATCCCCATCTCAGATCACTGGAGCCAGAATCTCTCGCAGTTCTTTCCTGAGGCCATTGCTTTCATTGGTAGGTACTTGGCAGAACATCTCTCTTCATACTCACCGCTTGGGAATGTGGCGAGCTGCTTCCCAGGGCTGTCGTTCATCCCTGGCCTCACCTCTCTGGGGCACAGCATCGGTGCTAGCTTAGCAGTTGAGCCGAGGTGACACTTCTGGTGCGTGTCACCCTGGCTGGGTTCAGGGAGGTCTCTCCTTCGAATATTCATCCCTATTACAGCACCACAGCTGGATTACCTGCAAGTGGTAGGACCGGCCCCGCTGGACCCGGCTGTCTCTTGCCCTTCTATGGGGATTTGCGCTTGTGTGAAATGGCTGAACCGAGGTGGTGGGGAGCTCCTTTGCCTGCGTTGCTCGGAGGAATGAGTGTTGATGGGAGCTGCATTGACTGGTGTCAGCAATTCCTTAGCCCCAAGTGTGGTTGAGATCTGGGGTTGGGGGGGGGGGGGGATGTTTTCTTTTCCCAAGGGGATTTGCTAGTCTAGTTGTGATCCCGCTGTATGTCGCCCTAGCATAACTAACTCCTTGTATGGATACTTCTCCTAAGGTAAGTGTCAACACAATGAGTTAGTGATTATAATTGCAGTGCAGAGCTCAGCTGGAAAAACTGCTGTGCAGACGGCCCCTGAGACAGCTGTGGCTGGTCGTGGGGAGGAGTGTGGGGGGCAGATCTCTTCTCCCAGGCTACCATAGACTTTGAAAATTGCTTCTTATTCTGTGAGAAGTGTCTGTTGGACTGAATAGGGATGTGTACTTCCAGCATGACCGGTGCAGTCTGCTGGCGATGGTCGTTAGCCTGATCAGTTCTGATTTACGGGAGGTGAATGGCACAGGTAGTCATTACCACCATTAACTATTAAAAGCCTTATGGCTTCACATCTGGTTTAAAAACACCAGTGTAGGGAAAGGCAAGGAGGACCTTTACCTTCAGACTGAAATCTCTGCAGCCCATTTCGATGCTGTTGTGTTGCCTCCCCATTTTGGACCCTGCTGCATGCGCTTGCTTGCTGTGCGGTAAGGCCTGAAATGGGGCAGAGCGGTGGTAGATCCTCCTCTGCTCTTCAGCTGTCAGAAACCCGGGTTCCCACGCACTCTCCTTTGCCCCCAGCTTCTGTCCTCTAGTAACACGATTGTGGTCAGAAGCGGCTGCTCCAGTGTGGCAGCAGGGACCCATCTAATGTCCCATCTACGTTTCCCACACAAAGTGTAGTATTAAACGTCGGGGGTGAGGTACGGGGTCCCTGCTGGCATGTGGCATTTGGGATCCATCTGCTCAGACGATGTCTCTGAACACTGCGCTTGTGCTTTCCAGTTAATGACAGGAAATGGAGGATTACCTCACTCTAAAACCAAACACCGAGAAATGCAGCACAGGTCAGATGAAAGGCAAAAATGTCTCAGAAAAATGTTGAATGGAGAGAGGCTAGGGGGAGGGCTGGGTACGCTGGGGGGCTATTGCCTACTGTACTGGAAATTCTTGCCTGGTTTTGCAAGCTGGGGCAGAAAACCTGTTGTGGCTTGGGTCTGGATTTTGTTTTGCCTGCTCTGCTTTGCCCTTCCCCGCTCTCGTGGTGCCAGTGTCCCTTACCTCCGGCTTTGCCTGGGGATCCTCTTTCTCCTGCCACCTTCTCCCTCCCCTCCAAGCTCTCAGTCAAATGACTGACTTCAAATAGGGCTGCCCAGAAGTAAGCGGCGCTGGGTACTTGCGTGCATTCAGCGGTCTCAGCGGCGTGTCCCTCTTTCAGCACTAAGATGTCAATTCATAAAGGGATCACACTGTTCCGGCTGTGCGAGAGACAATGAGTGTGTGTGTGCGCTTTTCAATTGGTGGCCACGGAGGGGAAATTTCGTCGCAGTTCTCTCGCCATTTTTTTGGTCCAGCTTGCATTCCTGCTCCCCGCTACCATTCATCCTGAGAGTCTCCTCCAACACAAGCGTTTGTTTGTAGTGAAGTGCATTTCTGTCGATCCTGAAGAACAGTTTCACAATAAGGGAAGTTCCTGCACTTCAGACTCAGCTTAAATTGGCTCCGACTACATTCAGATAACTTTGTAGTGGAAGGAGGACAAGGACAGCAGAACAGAGTAGCTGGCGTGTTGCTGGTCTGTAGGCTCACATCAAGTGCGCAGCCTTCCCCAGTTAGTTGGTGTTGAGGTGGGTGTGCTGTGCCCGACCACCAGCATCTCCCTGGAGCTGTTGTCTCCAGCTCCACCTGCCTTTTGTAGGTTACTCCATTTCTTGGTTTGAATAGAGGGGTACCGATGCTCCCTTGCCAAGGGATGTGTTGCCAGGCTTGATCAACACTTCTCAAGCATGTGAGATGCTTGGCCTTGCTGTGCAAAACGGGGATATGCAGCTTCGCCGTGCAGTGGGGATATCTCAGGAGCCCTTTGGGGAGAGATGCGGGTGTCAAAGGGACAGGAGATGGTGTCCCTAGGAGCGGGGTATCCAGTTCTGGCAGTCGTCCTGGTCCTGGGAGCCTGCAGCTGCCACCTGGCCCTGCTCCAAAGCCATGCGTTTTTGGTGCAGAATAATAGACTCCCCCTTCCCCTTGTCTTGTTTCAGATGAGGCCCGTTCCAAGAAGTGTGGGATCCTTGTTCACTGCCTCGCTGGCATCAGCCGGTCTGTAACAGTCACTGTCGCCTACTTGATGCAAAAACTCAACTTGTCCCTGAACGATGCCTATGACTTTGTGAAAAGGAAAAAATCCAACATTTCCCCAAACTTTAACTTCATGGGCCAGCTCCTGGACTTTGAGAGGACTCTGGGACTCAACAGCCCTTGTGACAACCGCTCGCCCAGTGAACAGCTCTACTTCACCACCCCCACCAACCACAACCTGTTTCAGCTGAACACTCTGGAGTCCACATGAAGGGGATGCCGCCTGGTCGGGAACTCGAGCATCGAATCGCTTCTCTTGAGCATTTCAACTCTTAGGAAAATATCTGTCTTGCCAGGCAGCTCTGAAAGGACTAGCTTCTCTGGGCAGAGGTGCCTGATCGCTGCTTTAAGAAGGCTAATGCCGTTCATTAGTGTCCTGATCAAAGTGGTTTGAAGAGGTAGTCTTTTTACAGGGGGTTACTTAATACAGGCGATGTTACAGCGTTTTGAACGCAGCTGTTACCGGCAATAACCGCTTTCCTGGGTGCATTGGGACTGTCAGAGCACGCACACGTGTGAAGAGCTACCAGGGGTTAGCTTGCTGTGGAAAGTGAGGAGATTTATGCACTTGGAAACCTTGAACAAAAGGTTTGGGCCAAGACTGTTTTAAAACCCAAGTTTACTTTTTTTTGATTTAAAAAAAAAAAAGGTAGATCTTACTCGAGCTTTGGGTTCAAACTCTTTTTAAATATGTAAGTTCCTGACTGTTTGTACAGACGAGGTTGCAAAACCAGTATTTTATTCTGTTTCTTGTTTGATCATTTATTATTTTTTTTTAATCAAATGTTTATATTGACCAAATGCATTTTGCACACTTTGTGAAGCCTTGGTATGTCCTGGCATATTACTGGGTACTCCAGAGAGAGATACATGCTGCTGCTGTTGTTGTTAGCATCTGGTAGGAAGCTTTGTTATGTGTGAAGGCCAGTTGGGCTTAAACGCAACCCCTTCACCACTCCTGCACTCACAATCACAAACTCTGCACTGATTCAGCCAAGGTGACTAAGCCGCAAGCTTTTTTTTTTTTTTAATGCCACCCCTGCCAAAAACACTGTTTGCTATTGCCAGAGGTGAAACTCTTGTAGCCTCCAGAGTTGGTAGAAGCATGTCTGAGCCCAGCTTCGTTCTCTGCTGCCTGTTGACTGACTTAACGTCATCCAGCTGGCCTGAAACCATTCCAGCTTCCCGAGTACAGAAGGTAGTTGTGATGTTGGCGTTTCTCGTGCACACTCAATTCTTTCCCCACGTGCGCGGGGCGGAGGGGGGAACACGGCGAGCGCCTGGAGCAGAGCGAGGATTGCGTAGCGGGACGGGACTGAATCGTCACGCACGGTGCGTGTGAGGGGAGTGAAGAGATGTGGAAATGATGACAAGAGCGTTGTAACAGAGAATTTTTTTATATATATATATGAATATATATATTAACTGGCAAATTCTGAGATGATTGGAGCTTTCAACAGAGGTTCTGACTTTTTTTTTTTCCTCCTCTTTCAAATAACTTTATGCCGTGCCTTCTATTCTGAGAAGACTTGTTTATATTTCTGGCTAGTGTTTGGCAAACACCTTATACTGAGCTGGGAGGGGGAGGAAGTGGTAATAATTTCTGGGAGGAGGGCAGAACGGATTTGGAGATTTCTTTATTGGCTGCAATGTAGTCCCTCCTTTCTCCCCCCTCCCTTTCCACTTTAACTCTCATGTAACTGAAAAAAAAAAAAAGCCACGGATTTTTTCTAAATATCCAGTTTTTTGTACTTTTTTCAAGAAAAAGAAAAAATAATAAAAAAAATCTCCATCTGGAGGAATGTTTGACGCTGTCACATCCTGAAACTGTTCTTTTTGTTAAAGATGTTACCAGAATGTTGGAATGAACTTCTCTTTCTTGTTTTCTGGTTGTTTTTTGTTTGTTTGTTCGTTGGGTTTTGTTTGCAACAATGTTGGGATCGTGGGTCATTAGGAGGGAGAATGAGCATAAGTATGGTTGCGAGTGAGAAAAGTGAGAATATCCTAATTGCATCTTACCTCATGGAGGAATTTATTTTTTCAGGGATTTTTTGACAGTGCATCTGTATTGCATTACAGCTAAGCTGGTTTGTAAAGGCTTCCTGTGCTGTTAGTGGTCTTTCTTCTTTAAAGGAAAAAAAAAAAAAAAGATGCATCTTCTGATTAGTACAAATGAGAGCTTGTTAGTGAGGAATGGTTCTGCTTTCTGAGTTATGAAGGAAAATTAGTGACCCTATATATACTGATCCAATATTGGGACTTTGTTTGTATTGCAAATAAATATTATTTTTTCTTTAAAAATGATGTTTGTGTCAGATGCTTGTCTAGCCTCTGCCCATATAAGGGCATGCTGCTCCTATCCCTTTTTTTTTTGTGGCCGATTAGTATTCTTCTGTGACCATGAAGAGCATTTGCTGGGCAGTGTTCAAGTGTGGTGTTTGGTTTCATGCACAGCTTAATTTTTAAGACCTGTGGTAAAACAGAGAGGGGGAGGTGGGAGGGCAAAGAGAGGGATATGGGGTATTGGATAAACCAGAGAACAAAGAACAGCTTGAGAATGGGACCGGCTTTGACCCCAGCCATTCCTCTGTGCCAAAAATAAATAGATACTAAAGACACTTTTGTTCACTGTTTAAGCGTGGCCTACAAAGGCATGGCAAGGCCTTGCCCACAACTGTTATGATAGCAGGCTTTATTTCAGTAGGAAAGCAAAAAGTCGTGGCTCCGTGGGCAGCCACCTGATGACTTCTTCTGGGTCTCATGGAGAGTGGGAGCCCTGTCCTGCATCCTCAGGTTGGGGGCCAAGCCCCTGGCTGCAGTGTCACATGTGGGCTGTGCTGTCCCCCTGTGCTCCTCGGCGGTGGGTGCGAGCGGTTTGTGGGGAAACAAGGAAGGGCTGATGGGGCTGCTTTAGGGGGAAAGGTGGCTCCAAGCATCCAAGTGCAGCCCAGCTAAGGCAGCTGTGGCTTCCCATGCCTCTGCTCATAGCTGGGCAGGACTGAGCAGCAGTGCGGGGGGTGTGTGTCCCCATTCTTTGCTTTAACCTAAATGTCAAGAAATTAAATTGCTATCTACTCAGTTGTTCAGTTCCTCAAAGTGTGCATGTGTGTGTCTGGGCCTGAGCACCAAAGACAGCTAGTTTTATTCCAGGAGCTCAGGCTGATGGGTGCAGAGTCCATCGCAGAGCAGGGGGTAGGTGGTCAGAGGCTGAAGCAGGAGCCAAGGGAGAGCGCGTGTGTGAGAATTTGTTTGTTTACTCCTTGACTGCATGATGGGAATCTATATATTGATTTTGAGACCTGTTTGTGGTTCAACAAATGAAAATCTACCTGGTATGCAGGAAAAAGAAGACCTTTAGGTTTTCCCTTGTAATTACATGGTAGAGTATCTTGAGGTAGATATGAAACCATGCTGGAGGCTGGCTGTGCACTCAAGGAGTGCAGAACAGCTTGTCAGGTGTAGTGCTATATTTGCTTCCATCTAATTTCCTCTTCTGATTTTCTGCTAAGGTGTGGAATAGGATATTAGCAGTTAGCATTAGCCCTGTAAGCACATTTGTGCGGTAGCTGTGTTGTGGCTGGCTGGAACAGCACAGCTGCTGTTTGTGACGGTCTGGGTCGAAGAGCTGGTGTGCAGGCAGCTGCCAGGCTGCTCCTCAGCAGGCAGCTCCCTCGGGGTACCTGATCCTGGGAGATGCAAGTCTGTTGTGTGTCCCACCACTGCTGCGCTCAAAAGCCCTGTTGCCAAAGAAAGGAGATGGCTTGTCTGAAAACCATCCTGCTGCCTGCAAGTGCCCTTTCCTCCAGGACCCAAAGGAGCCTTTTCCAAGCTTTCTGGCCTTGACAGCAGGGAGCAGCCAGCCTGGCTGGTCTTCTGCCATCAGTGTTTTACAAATGGATTGCGTGGTGCTTCTTGGCTCAGAGGGGTTTCCTGGGAGACCTGATGTCCTGTAATTTAGTGAGGAGACAAGAACTGATATCAGGAAAGGGGCAATGCCAGAGAAATAGTTACAGAGAGAAGAGAGAGCGTGTCTACACTCCCTTGCAGAGGCGGGCACGAGCACTAGCTGAGCGTAGGAGCACAGGCTTGAGTGAGAAAGCTGGTTATGTTCAGATCAGTGGAATTTGGCAAGGAGATACCGCTTCCCACACGCAGCAGGGAGAAGCTCCTTGGTTAACCCATTGATTCCAGACAAGCCGCTTGCGTGATGCTCTGTGGTGCTCTGCTCTACAAAACCAGGTAAACTACACAAGCAGAGAGATCTGCTGTCCCTGGGTTTTCACTTGTGATGCCACAAGCCCTCAGGCAATACAAGTGGGATTTTTTTGTTTGTTTTTAATGGATGACTTTGTCTTACACCTCTGATTTGAACAGCTAGAGGGACCACAGGTCCCAGGTGCTTTCAAAAAGTTTCTCCCTCCGTTTCAAGTGATGGCAAAAGCACAAAGCTCTGAACTCAGGTAGAGCTAAACTTCTGCAGTTCCCCACCAGGAAGCCCAGGTGGCTGATTTTAAACATTTCCAGCAGCCCTCTGCACAGCATAGCACATCCTAGATCCCTCTATGCTGTGGGCATGGTAGCTGGCAGAGCCTGGTTGTTCACCCCAGACAGAGAGGGAAGGGTGAGGAAAGCAGGTATGTCCTGAGCACAAGGGTGACTGTTTGGCATCTTGTGAAACGGGAGAGCAAAGAGTAGGTTCCCAGGGCAGTGCAGTGAGGATTACTGGTGGCCATAGACAACACAAAGGCCGGGGAGATGTGCTCCAAACAACCGCGGGAGGGAGGTGTGAAGGGGTGGCGGAGGCAGCATCAGGAGCCCAATGAGCAGGATGTGAGCTCAGGGAAGGGGCCATGGGGTTATTTGTAGCTTTCTTTCCCTTGCTTGTGTCTACCCTTACCCCTCTCCCGGGCTCTTATTTCTTGGTGTGGCATCACACGTGCTCTGAACATGATGCAAGTCAACCTCTGCAGCTCTGAACTTGCTGGCTGTTGCGTCACCCCGAGACACACGTGGGAAAGCAGACTCTTCCTGCTGCCATCTGAATTTGGGTGCTCACATTTCCAAGGTAACCAGGTTATTTGTGGGCTGTTATTTTCTTTTTTTATCCTTCATGTGAGCAAATCAGGCTATTTGCAGTGTTGCGAAGGCATGTAAATAGCTCTGCTAATCAACACATCCCTGTATTTACAGCTGATTGGCACAGGCTGTGATAGTTATGCTCTGGGCTGCTCAGAAAGCATGTGAAAGTGGGCTTTCTTCTGGATTTTGTGCCATTTGCTCCTTTGCGTCTTCAGGTTTTTTTCTTAATCATGCTTGAGGTCAGAGTGGTGGGCTGGCTTTTGGGATGAGAGGGCAAGTGAGGAAATGGTCAGCAGGTAGGGAGAGCAGCTCATAGGAGCCCCATCCAGCCTCCATGTCCTGTTCTTGTGAGTTCCTCTGTTCAAGCTGCGACATTCTCTGTCTGCTGGCTTTGTCTTTTGACTTTCTCCCTGTGTTGCCCAGCCATGCTGGCCCAAAGGACCGGCTGCAGCGAGGCTGCCCAGAGCTGCTGCCATGTTGCTGCTGGATCCCAGGCCCAGGCGATGCCTGGGATTTGTGTGGGAAACACCACGGCAGGACTGTGGCATGAGGGAAATGGCTGTGCTGTGTGCTGGCTGTTGTAGAGGCTCACCATGCCAGGAAGGGGCAAGCGGGTGCTGAGGACTGCCATGTCTGGCTGGGTAGTGTGGGGTTTGGGTTGCCATATGGGGTTCAGGTAGCGACATGACGATGAAGCAGCAAATGTGGCTGTTTCCTGGGGTCCATGCTCAAGTTTAAATGGCTTTTTGTGAGGTATCTGCCTTAAATTGGGGAAACTGTGAGGCAGGGAGCAATATGGCGTTGGCTTGGGGCAGCATTCTCCCCAGGGTGGGCAGTGGCAGCCATTTTGTGTCCTGCCTCTCCACTGGATGCCCCTTCCTGTCATGGCCGCCGCTGCCCTCAGGAGAGTGCACCAGCCCCCCTTCATGGGCCAGCAGGGCTTGGGGGCAGGGGGGAGGGGGGAAAGTACCTCAGTTAGAAATGTCATCTTTTCCTAGCCTGGCTAGCTGTCTGCTCTCACCTTTTACCTCTCCAAAACACCCGAGGAGCTGTTGTGGCACCTGTGGAGACCCCGACTGCAGTCCTGGGAAGGTCTGAAATACTTGTGGCCATCATGATGGTGCAGAAACACGGCTGGGTCCTGCAAAGGAGGCGTGGGAGGATGAACAGACAGGGGAAGAAGGCTCCGTGCAGCTGGCGGCAGCTGAACCCCTCAGCCTGTGATGGCGGTGGCAGTCCTCGGCAGCCGTGATGGCGCTGGCACCAGCGGTCAGAGACAATGAGCTGCTTGCAATGGAATTGTAAGTTTCTGGTGCCTCCGGGCTCCTCCCCTGACACCTCCATGCTGCCCTGCTCAGCCGTGTCACGATCGTGTTTTTAGGTTGGGAGCTGGGTCAGGGCGGAAGCTGTGGTTCAGCTTTGATGGCTCAGTCAAGGGTTGGGGATTAATTATGGGTTGGGAATTAATCATGCGGCAGGCGCAGACACCCAGGCTGGCTGTACAGCCCCAGACTGCTGCTGCCCAGCCGCTCTGGGCTGTGTGGACCCCTCAGTGCTGGGGCAATAGGGACCCCCCCTCCCCTGCTTGGTGCATGCTGAGACGAGGCCTTTTTTTCTCTCCTTTCTGTTTGTTTGTGCTCATAGCTAAACTTGCACTTGTTCTGTGTTATCCTTATTTGCTTCTCCCTGGTTTCTCTACTGCTTTCTGTTTCTTTGGATCACTGGGACTTGAGGTACTCTCACCTGGTGGCTGCTCCTGTGAAGCTGTGGTCCTTCTGCAGAGCCCTGGCTCTGTCTCACAGACATTATGGCATGTTGGAAATGGAGACCAGCTGTGCTATGGGAGGTTCGGGGAGGGATACGTGTTACTTCTGTGCTCCTCAGTGGTGTGAGTGATCCAAGAGCATGTAAAGCCTTGAGAAGTACCTGGTGAGGGAACTGAGTATGAGTGGGGGAAAGGGAATCCAGACAGATTTATTTATTTTCCTACTTTCTTTCCCTGGGGAAACATCTGGCTTATGTAAAGCCATTTGCTGGGTTTCTCCCTGCTTTATTTTGAAAGTCTCCGCATTCAGGCACTCTGCTCTTCTCATCTCCCTGCTCTTCTCATCTCCCATCACTGCCTCAAGGGCAGATTCTTCATGATTTGGGGTTTTGCTTTTATGAAGTTTACTCTTTGTTTCTGCTCTGTGTTGTGTTTTTCTTTTCTTTCCTTTCCTTTTCTTGTAAGGACTGCTCAAGTTTGGCTTGTGGTTTTGCCTTGTTTTCTTCTGAGAGGTGAATTGTTGTGATAAACCCTGCAGAAAGTGGGAGGGAGCAGACTGGTGTGTTGGCGAGACCCTGGGCACTGATACGGCATTAGTGAAAGCTCTGTAACAGCGAGAAGCTGACCTCTGAGCTTTGGTTGCGGATGAGACACGCTAGAAGCACAGCATTTTTCTGTGCAGAAGATTTTGAATTGAAATGTGTATGAGGGGGTGCGGTTGGAGGGGTTGTGACTTTGGGTTTGGGGTAAGCACTCCCTTTCGCCAATGTGGCTCTGTATTGGACCTGTCATTTTACCATGCAATCCTGGCAGTTAACTGCTGAGTACCTGGTGGAAGATTTAAAGCTTTGCTCCAGTAATGCAGTTTGGTTCTTACTCTAAATTTGCCACTTCCTCTCCCTGGATGGCTGGTTCTCCGCTGCTTGGAGCAGGCAGCGGTCCAGGCAGGATCGCATCCTTGAGAGCCAAGCAGGATTCTCTCAGAGCTGTGCAAAGTGTGATGCTGAATCTGAGTTTGAGGGGATTCCGGGTGTTGAGCCTGCAGAAAGCTGTCCTGTCCTCTGACAGAACAAGGATCAGTTCTGAGGTGAGCTCCATCTCCGTGTCCTCTCTGACATTCATCACCTTTCCTCTGCCCCCGTTCAGGCTGTTGCCTTCTAATGATCCTGTGCTAGAGGTTCAGGCAGGCTCCTGCACGTCTTGGCCTTGCATCCAGTTGGCAGAAAGCTGAGAGAGAGAGATATGTTTGGGAAAGTGTTGTGGGTTTTTTTGTTGTTGTTTGGTGGGTTTTTTTAATTTTTTTTTTAACAAGAAGCTTCACTATTCATTCATTCCCCAAATAGCTTTCCCTCTTCTTGGACAACATCTTCCTGCTAGGACAGTCCAAGCCTGTTCTGACAGGCGGCTTATCTGCCTTGCAGCTCTGACTGCTTCCTCTGTCTCTCCTTTGTGTGGGAGGTGTTTTTGTCTTTCCAAACTTCTGCTGACTTCAGTGGGCGCTAGCCTGTGCCCAAACATGCACCGATAGTGCAGTTCAGTGCTGAAATTCGCCGCTGATTTTTATTTATGTCCCTGCAGCATGTTTTTCTTTGCAAGGGGAGGACTTAAGTGGTTTGGGGAGGGGCAGGAGGGTTGTTATTGAAAGCTGGTGAAGCAGAGGTTTTCCGCTGACCCTGTCTGCCTCTGTCCAGTGAATCCCGCAGCAGAACATGGTGAAGGCACCATGTGTTGAGGGGTGCCATGCCAATGGGTGTCCAAACTGTAAAAAAACTGCGTCTGAAAAAGCCTGGAGCAGCCAACTTGCTGCCTTCCTGTGTTGCCAGCTGCTCAGGCAGTTTTAGAGAACTACCTAGTTTTAAATCAGGTAAAAGTGGAGAAAAGTGCATGTGTGTGCATGAAGATTTACAAATGTCAGTATTTTTAAGAAAACAAATCCAGTCACGTTTGAAGCTGCTGGCTGCCAGTGTGCATTCCTGATACAAAATCAGTGCTTCCACTGAAATACAGTTTCCAGTCAACATAATGGGACTGCCACTATCTGTGGCTCGAACTAGCAGCAGCCAGGAAAGCCCCATCTTGTCCCCTCTCCATGCTCCGCTTAGTGTCCGTATCAGTCTGGTGCCTCCAGCCTCATCCTCCAGCCTGGGCTAACCAAGCTCCTCTTAAATGGAGAGGGAGAAGGCAGATCCTCTTAGAAAAGGGATGTCCGTCTTGTGAAGAGCGCTTCTGGATCATACGTGCTGGCTCCTCTGGAGAATGATGGGCTCTTGCAGCTTGTGTTGATTGGCCACCAAGAGATGAAGCACTTGGCCTTGGAGATGGGACTAGTGGTGAGTTACACACAGGAACATTTTCCCTCCCTCAGTGTTAAAATCAAACTCTGATCCCTGGTAGTCCAGAATAACTCCCAGATGTCACCGTCCTGAAATAACTATGAATGAAACTCTGGATGATGTTTAGTTTTCCTGACTCTCCAAAACTTCTGTGAGCCTGCTCCTTGTGGAGATATGTCTGGTTTTATCTATGGAGTTCTCCACATTTCTTCCTGAGCCGTGGCCATGCGATGCCACCACGTGTCCAGTGCTACTGCATGTGCAGCGTAGGCTCAGGGATGTTTGTAGGTCAAGGATGACAGATACTCAGCAGGACTCATAGGTGCTGTTATTTAATTGCATTCCAACAGCAGCGAAAGCAGTAGCAAGAGTAATAAACAAATTATAGCCTACATTATGAAGCTGACAAATGCCACCCACACATTACCTGTCTTTAACCACTGTCATTACTACTCAGTCTTTGTGGGAACTAATCTTGCTGCTCAGTGTCCGACTTGTTCACTTAATATCATTATCTGAAGCAGTCGGCCGCTCCTTGTGAAAGAAGAGGAAGGTGCTTTTCCTGAGGCTTTTTCTCTGGGCGCTGAAATGTGGGTAGTTCTGGGGTGGAGGAGGCTGAAAGGAGCACTTTGCAAAAGCATGGTGTGGCAGGGAGGTGAAGACTGAAGTCCACAGGGACAGTCGGGGGCAGGGGCTAGGGATGGGTGGCAGGATGGAAGATTGCCACTTGGAGGAAAAGGCTGCACTCTGTTTGTCTCCCTAGGATGGACGAATAGTATTCAGCAAAGGGATGTTAGGAAGAGCCATGTTTTTCTTCTCTCCGGATGTTTTCCAGGGTTTGGGAGCAAGCTGGGTTGCTGAGTAATGACAGTTCTCTTTGTGGCTGCTCCAAGCCCAGGGCGTTGCAGGAGGAAGTCCTGGTGGTGTTTCTGTGGGGACCTGTTCAGGATCCCCCCAGGAAGGAAACCGATCTCCAGGAATTTCTTGCAGTGGTCTGGCATAGCTTGAGTTCAGCAGAGTCAAGGATGTTCAGCCTCCTTGATGCCTGGCTGCTGCCATTATGTTGTGTCAGTCCGTCCTAAATGTTAATGACTGCCCTGTGCCTGGGGTGCAGCTGTTCTTTCCCCAGTGATTTAACTGGGAGCCTTCCTGGGGGAGGCCATTGAGGCCTGCAAGCTGAGGAGCTGGGCTGAGAGAGCAAAAGGGAAAATACATCTTTTTCAAGATACTCCATGGGTGGCTGGACCCTGGCCAGCCAGAGGTCCTATTGTGCTCCCAAGGTTTTGAGATATCTCATGGGGTCTCTAATGGGTAAATAATAAGCTGAAAGATGGGAAACAAAGACGGAGAGGTGAAGGGCCATATTTCTCAGTGGAAAATTGACATCAGTCAAATGGGACAAGGGCTTATCGAAGGCCAGAGCTTTTGAATGTGTCTGGTAATGATAAAGAGGAGTGAGTGGCAGATGAAGTTCACTGCTGACTATTCAGAGTAGCAAAACCGCAAAGCTGCACTGAATAGCTGTAGGAAGTCCTTGCAATGCGGAGTGGTGGGGTTGCCGCATATGATGCTGAGAAAAGCAAAGCAACCAAGGGGGAAGAGGGAGCCATCTTAATCTAAAATGCAGTGCAATGGGCTCAAAATGGGATAATGTCACTTGGGAGAGAGATCTCAGAAGTGCAATGAACTGGGCTATAGGAGCAAGGCTCTATTCTGAGTATGGTCAGAAAACTCAAAAACAATCAATTTCTAGGAAAGGAGTTGAGAACAACCTGTGTAAATGCACTGTGTGAATCTGTAGTGAACAAAAGCATTTATGTAGGTTCGGGGGAGACTGGAATAACTAATGCAAGGAAAATCCATTGAGTGCTCTTAAATATCAATACGTAATTTCTCTCTTGTTGAGAAAGTCCTGCAGCTGCAAATAGCTGGGGCCTGGGAAAGCGTTTGCAGTGAAACATAGCTGTGTGCTTGGCCTGTTCTTATACTCTTCCCTAGGTGCTGCTATCAAGTACCACTGAAGACACAGGACACAGGTCAGGATGAAGCTTGATCCAACCACAGTTAGTGGCTGTGATTCATCTGCTTTTCCAAGAAGACGCTGTCCTGGAGTAAGCCATGTGTGGCGCACTGTGTGTGTATGAGGAGCTTTTATGGAGGTTGGACATACTGTGCTCTCTTTCTCTCTGTTCAGTGAAGAAAGCTGATGAAGTGTATGGCTGGAGGAGAAAATTCCTGAAGTCGTTGTACATCTGTTATCAAAGGGACATTGCAATGTGGTGTAGGACAGCCAAAGGGACGTTGCAATGTGGTGTAGGACAGCCAAAGGGACGTTGCAATGTGGTGTAGGACAGCCAAAGGGACATTGCAATGTGGCGTAGGACAGCCAAAGCAGGGAGAGGGGCTTTGTACCAACAGAAACATCTGTTTTTCCACTAGCACCAGTCACTCTGAAATGAATAGTTTCCTTAAGTGATGGAAAGCCATCACCCAGGTCAACAAACTCGCCTCTTGTCTCCTCTGAGGAACGTTTCGGCAAGAAACCAACTCCAAAAGGATTCACTTCCTTTGACCTGTCCTCTCCCATCACTTCTTTAGTACTGTGCTTCTGGTTAGGAAGAACTGGATGACATGGAAGTAGCTGGATGGGCCAGGGCAACTCATTTAGACAGGACATTAGGAAAAAATTCTTCACAGAAAGAGTGGTCAGACACTGGAATAGGCTGCCCAGGGAGGTGGTGGAGTCACCATCCCTGAATGCGTTTAAGAGTCGTTTAGATGTGGTGTTGGGGGATATGGTGTAGGGGAGAACTTTGTAGAGTGGGGCTGATGGTTGGACTCGATGATGCCAAGGGTCTTTTCCAACCTAAATGATTCTATGGTTCTATCCTATGATTCTGCCCTCAAAGCCCCAGTGTGCTACTTTAACCAACAACACAGTGGGGCGAGACACTGTGTGGGAGCGTGAGACAAATCCCTAATATTCCTGTTGATCAAATGGCCCTCTGAGTCTCCTGATCTGCTGTGGTGATAAGTCATAACAAGGACTCTCTCTTAATCCTCATTATCCTCAGTTGGCGCTTCCTGCCCACATACACTAGATATTTCCTATCAACAGGGAGTAACCTCTGTGGAAGATAGGATCAGATTCCCAGGAACCAGGCTGTAGTAAGAGTGAAGGAAGAATGAGGAAACTGTCCTAATTTGAGGCTAATCTTATAAATACAGGGCTGGATACAGACAATAGGAAGAGAAATGCCAGGAGAGCTGTAGCATTTGGTTAGAGAAGGATCATCTTTTGCCAGGAGTAGCCTTAATTGTAACTTATGATGTGGTAAAGTTGCTGTTTGATCTCAGCTTCAGCAGAGGGGAAGAGAGATTCTGCTTTGTGTCTCCAGAGGAGGAGTAGCCTGAGAAAATAACAGAGAAAAGTGTCTTTAAAAGCAATTTTTTGTCACTTGTGTACTGATTCAAGCTGCAGTGCATGGATGGAGTGCTTTATTTCTCAGTTTTTATTTGGATAAAACAGTAAATACGGAGGAGAAAAGGGCTGTATGATTTTTCCTGAAGCAGATGTGCTAATATACCCATCAAGTATTTAATGTTGCGTGGCGTTGCTGAAAACAGAGAAAACTACAAATCTTTTCTTTTAGCACAAGTGGGTTGGTGGGGTGGAGTGTTTCTTTCCCCTACCTAGACCCATAGCTGGAGCCTGTACCAGTCAGAGACTTGGCCTGTCCCTCATGCTCGCCTTTCACGTGGGCTGGGTGGAGTGTGCTGAAGCTGTTTGTGGTGGAGAGTTCTCTACAGACAGTTGCTTTTGTGAACCTTTTTAGACAACCTGTTAAAATGAAGAGTTCCCTCCTACCTGTCCTTGTCCTATCCACACCACAACACCATACACAGAGCCCTTGATGCCTCTGTGTGTTTCATTTGCCAGCAGGGTGAGAGCATGTGCATGTTTGTGAGAATTACCATTACAGGGGTGTGTGAGGGTCCTTAACCACACATTCATGTGCAGCCGGTATTCTAGCATGATCCCATAACCATACAAATGACTACAATGCAAGAAGGTGTGGACACTGGTTGCTCATCCCCACCCTGAAGGCAGTGTCGCAAGTTCCTGGAAAATGCCATCATGTCCTTGCGGGTTCGGACTCGTTTGACTTTTTACTATCCATCCAGCTCACAGGTGCTTGTTGGTGTTTAATTTATTACCCATCTCTGGGCTGATCACTGCTTCTTCTTTCGGAAGCTTTACAGGTTTTGTCTTGGACCAAGTTTGTGGAGCTACAGTGACGTACAAGACCCCTGCTGCTTCCTAGAAACTTTATGTCCCTTTTAAATAGGCTTGGCCTAAGATGAACGATACAGTAGTTCCCTGTCCCAGGCTTCCTGTATAAGTTAGGACAAGGCCTTTCAGCCATCTCTATTTTAATTTTTCCACTTCCTATCATTTCTGGCCCTCCCAGGATAGCTGATTTTTGCCTGAAAGTCAGCAGAAGAGTCATGCCATGTGGACTTCCATTCCTCCCACAGGTGGTTTTCTTTGTTGTTTTCTCTTCACTGTAGCAGGTTATGTGATCTAAGGGTTCTATTTTATTATAAACAGTGCACAGTTTGGCTCTGGTGGCTGGGGTTTTTTTTTGTTTGGTGGTTTTTGGTTTTGTTTTTTTTAAATTTTAAAACGACTGATGCATTTGGGCTCTGTTGAAGATGAACTCTGTCAGGGAGCAGGGCTGGTTCAGAGGACATACACACTGGTGTGGGCACTCCAGATCCTCCTTTGTGCTAAGTCTACTTTGATAAAGGGTTGCTAAGTAGTGCCTACGGGTGGTTGATGCAGCTGGATAGTGAACAGAGTGCTTATAATTGCTTTTGCTATCTTCAGGGATGTGCTTCCAGCAAGTCACGACACCTGGTAACGTGCTTGTAACATCTATTAACCTTGTAATTTTATAAGTGGAGCTTTAATCCTGCCTGGTTGCCAGTGAGGTCTGGAAACATTGACTGTGGAGCTCCATGGTATCTGCTAAAATGCTGTGCCTGGTTGCTGAGCTCACTGGATTTCGCTGCCTTTGCTGTCTTTTCCTCCTTGCCATGTGCTTCACTCTTTTGCATAGGTCAAAGCCGGTCCTTGTGTATTAGTTTTCTCTCCAAGACCTTCTGTAGCGTGGATGTTTGAATGTTGATCCTTTGCTAGCCAGGTGCTGCTGTGTGGTATTTCCCCCTTTACGGGTGGCAGATAGATACCCTGCAGTTGAAGGAGCTGTGAGGCTGAAGGTGCCAGCATTCCTGCAAAGCCCTGAGTGGCCTGGTGAGGCACTGGAGTCTGGGAAGGTGGAAGGACTGTAGGGAAAGTTTAGGCTTGCTGCAGAAAGAAGACAGATTGAAGAACTCTTGTTTTGTGTGTGCTATTGGGATGTGGTCTGCTGCAGGAAAGGGAGTCTCTATGCTGCAGTCTGGCTGTGGAAGGCACATGTCAGCAACAAGGTGCTCAGTCAGGCAGGAGGTAGAGGGAAAGGAATGTCCTACGCAGGCTGTGAGCAGACCCTGGACTGAGCCACCAACAGTCAGTTGGTGGCAGAGCAGGCATTGAGCCCTGAGCTTTTAACAAACCAGCTTTCACAGAACCTTATGGCCCAGCCGCCTTCTCCAAGGCCTGCTCTAAGCTTAGGCATAAGGTGTCATGCTGGAGTACTCAACTGCTGGAGTCCTGATCTATAGCCATCCCCACCTGGTCTCCTCTGGAGAAATGTAAGCAGCAGCATCCTGCCATGTGGGAAGCCCTGAAAGAGAGAAGGCTCAGCCAGGAGGAGGTGCAGAGCACACAGCAGGATCTTGGGGTGGGGTTTCAGGCTGACTTCTAGGTCCGGCTCTGGGGCAGCCCTGGTAAACGCACTTCACAGCACTGGGAGGGACTGGTGTTCAGTGAGCAGGGTGGGGTGGATGTTCTGCGCCAAACTCTCGCTTGTCTCCTTTCTCCTTAGGGCATTCTTCATTCATTATACTTGCTACAAAGGCAGCTTTGGTGGAAGTAACCAGCTTCCTGAAAGTGGAGGCCTTCTCTGAGTGAGCACCCGATCTTGGGGTTTGGGTGAACTGCTATGTCTGGAAGAGCAGGGTGGGGAAAGCGGGGAGTTTTGTTGTGTGCTCCATTACAGGTGACTGCAGACAAGAATAGAGAGCAACAAACAACACCAAAGAGCAGGGAGCCAGTTTTAATTGCCTGCAGTCAGATACTCTTTGTGAGCAGAGAGCAAAGCATTGAATGAAGAGCACAGCCTACCTCTAGTCTATGTCTTCCTCTTTCCTGGCTCTAAGAATGACTTCAGGTGTGTGGCTCCAAAATAAGCAGTGAGAGACAGTTTAGGGTGGGTGCTGTCTTTTGCCTTCCACTTTCCTCAGTACCCCAGTCAGCAGGGACGTGACCCCAGGCAGCACCTCTGTGACACGGCTGTTGTGTGAAAGAACAAGCTGGCAAGTCCTGACTCCTTATTTATATTTTGGTGAAGGTTTTTATCATGTTTCCTGCAGACACAGACTGAGAGGAACGGGTGGTTCTGCTGTTGGCATGCCTTTCTGATAAAGGCCAATGGCTTTTAGCAAGCCTCATGGCTCTTGAGTTGCTGTTGGGTCTCTGTATATCCCCTTTTGCTGCTTCACATGACTGCTTCTGCTGCGCCTGCTGGAAGACAGGTGTCTTCTGTGCAAGGGATTTGAAGAAGTTACTTAGCCTGTTTACTCTTCAGTTTTATAACCCTTATCCTGTGTTTTGTTATTTTTTTTATTCTTCCTCTGCCTTGAAAAATCTCTCCTTTACCCTCCCCAAGTAGAGAATATTTACAGGAACCTGTAATTGTTAATTGAAACTGTTTCTTGCTTTGCCTGGAAAAAAAAAAGCAAACTACGACTGCAACACAATGGAAGTGTAAACAGGAAAACATAGAAAAAAGTCTTCATTTTGGAGCCATATTCCCTCAAGAATGCAAAACCTTCTAGGCCTTGGAAGGTCTATGGGTCAAGTATCAATTGGTGTGATGTACCAGGAAAGGAGATGTTTAGCTTTTTTATTTATGTCCAGTAGAGCTCAATGAAGCCTTCAGAGAAAAAAACAACTGAGGAGGATTCAAAGGGAAACAGCACATAGGGCTTCCAACTGTGTATGCAGCACTTTTTATGAGTTTCACAGGAAGGTTAATAGTTTATTCTCAGCAGTGTCTGTGGAATGTGAGTCTGTAATTTGGAAACTTTTTGCATGACTTTCAAATTTAAAATAAAAGAGAAATCTGTCCTAGATTTTAAAAAGTGACTGTGGAAGTTCCCCTCAAACCAGTGGTGAGATAGCCCATAAATAGCGTCTAGAAAATCACGTCCCTTAAAGCTGTCTCCACTTGGAATCCAGATTTAATAGGCGATTCAGGTTATCTTATGTTTGAAAGTCACCATGTGACTTGGGCAACCAAAGGAATAATTTGTGAATTATCTATTAGGTGAAATATGCTCACATAAACCATACACTGAGTAATTGAATATGATGAGTAAAGTCATCAAAACTGAAGTCTGTTCGTGGCTAACTTGTGAACTGACACAGGAGCTATATCATTTGATAAGCATTTGGTTCCAAGTTGTACACCTAGCTCTAGTGTCCAGCTGTAAAAGAGAAAAATGTTTAGTTAAGCTCAGTATTGATGGTTTATGAAGATCAGATCTATTTTTATTATTGTTGCTTTATTTGGGGAAGACTTCAGAAGTTTTTGGAGGTGTGTGTCTGTATTTTTTTCCTTTTTTAACCCTTTTGACAGGATGCTAGCAGGTCAGAGGCAGACACTTATCCCCTCTGCAGTTGGTCAGACGGTTAACAAGCAGTTTATTTGGTCTGGAAATTTGGAGAGGTCCTTGTCTCTGCTGTACTGTGGTCCTCCCAGGCAGGACAGCACTTTTCACCTCTGCAATTTGAATTAGGGCAAAGGAAGAACAAACTGTCACTGTGAGCTGTTCCAGCCAACTCCCTTCTTCTGTCAACTGCCAACCATGATTTTATGTTTAATTATTTGCATTACCTCATTAGTCCTGTGCTAGGTGTTGTACGAGCCTAATGATGTAAAACCTTTGCTAGGTTTAGACATTGTACAGGCTTCCCTGTAGGGCGTATGTGCTCGAGTGTTTGAAGTGCTGAAGGAGGGGAAGCTGGCAAAATGCCCCTTATCCCCTCGCTTGGAATAGTAAGATATTTAAGATGCTCATTTAGCCTGCTTATTAAAACAGAATATTCTTCTTCAGAAGTACATCCCTGCACTAGTTAGAATCTCCTTTATAATTTCTGTGCCATGCAACCGAGCAGGACATTTGAGGGACACCCTGTCAGAGGTCCACTATGCTCTTCCCACCAGAGCAAGCCCAGGCTGGGAGCCGGGACAGGCGGTTCAAAGGTGCATCCCATCAGTTATTTAGAGACCTTGGGCAAAGCAGAATGCATCAGAGTCTTGGCTCTCCAGAGCATAAAAGTCAAAGTATCTCTTCTGAAGGTGCCTAGTAATTACAAGCAGATCTCCTCCCTTCCAGAGCCTGTGGTGAGGGTTGGCTACTTGTTATTGCCCTAATGTTATTTCCACATCCGCACAGCCTGTGTGTACATGCATATTTCCACTTGCCCTTTTATCATGTTCTTCTTTCTGAGCTTCCATTTAGACTGTTGATAAACTGTCTGTATTGTTTAATATGGGTGAGGGTGTTGTGTTTTGGAGGGTCTGGCAGGGTTTCTTATGGAGTACCTGGTGGCACAGGACCTATTAAAGTGTGGTCTCGTGGTCTAACAGTTGGGCAGTGTTGCCTTCTGCTTCTCTCCTGGTGTGGGTGTGCTTGCTGCAGATGCCAGCTGCTATGGTGGGTATGAAACTGGGAAAGGATGTTCTGTGTACTGGTAGAAAACCTCTGAGCAAAGGGGGCTAGGAAGGGGAATGTGCAGTGCTGGTGGCAGAGGAGGGACAGCCTGACTCACAGAGACCCTGTCCTACGCTCACCAAGCCTGGTTTGAGAGGGTGGAGAGGGAAATCCCTTCTTCTTTCGCCCACCACTGCCCTGCTGCTCTCATACAGGGCTGTGTGTGTAGTGTCTGTGGAAGCAGAGCAGGGCAGGACAGCAGGTGCCCGGATGCCTCACCCTTTCTCAATCCTGTGGCCGGACTTGTTAAGCCCAGTTCTCTGTCACCTGAATCACACCTGCCTTAACCTGGTGGAAGTGAGGTCAGGGACTGGAGCTGGAATGTGTCCTCCTGTTCCCACAGCTAGCCATACACTGAGAAACCCAGGAGCTGATCATGCTTCACTGCTCTGGTAGGAGATGCTTGCGCCTCTCTGGAGTGGTTGGGTCTGTCTGCACTGAAAAATGCTCCCTCCGGAAGAGGAAATATGGGCCCCGCTTATGTGAGATGTTGCAGAGCAGCCAAACATCCTCAGCAGATAGAGATCATGTAATTCAGGTGGACCACTAAACTTTTAGGCAGCAATTAGGACTTATTCAGTAACTCTGAGTCAACTAATACATCTGGGTGTTGCCTTGGCATGTTTCCGATGTCAAATCCTTCCTGTGTAGGCTTGATGTTCTTACATTCTCCACCAGCCTGTCAAGTGCTCCACTTGGAAACCTGGTCAAAAGCCTGTGGTGATGCCAAAAGGAGATGTTCCATTGAATTCCCTGGCTTTCCTTTAGTCCTCTAAACCTGCAGATGATCCCAGGCAGTTTCTTTGATGCCTTCTTCCACAGTGGATGAAGTAATTATGACTTCTGTGCAGCAGGCTAATAGCTCTGAAGACTTTAGTCAGGCTGATTAACAACGACTGTGTTTTAATAAAAAATCTTCTGGTAAATCCTTTTGAATTGCAGCCCTAATTACTCTGCAGCCTGATGTGCAGCAATTGCAAAGCTAATAGGATCACCTGAATCCAGTTAATGAATCCTCTGTTATGGCTTGCTGTGACTCACAAGATGTGTAGTGTTTCTTCTGGTCTCCCCTGCCCTGCTCCATTCCCTGGTGAATATTTATGCTCTGTATTCCCCAAGGTAAGGGGGTGTGCGCTGAAATTTTGCATGAATTAACTTAAATGTATGTGCATCCCTCCACTCATTACTTCAAGGCACTGTAAGGATCAAGAGCCTGGGCTTTTTGCTTTGGTCTCAAAGTGAGTTTATTCAAGAAGTCACTGGTAGCTGCTACTGCCTGGTAGCTCTTTTCAGGCTTACAGGTTTTGGTGAGAAATCTGTTCATCCCTGTTCTCTGCTTCTCTGGTAGTAGTCTGCACCTGTGTTAGGGAACAGAGTTAGGAGAAACGTACTTTCCTTGCTAGCATTTTAAGCTAGTTTGTCCTGCATCAGGAAAGGAAAAAACATTAATCTGAAAGTAATTTGTTTGTTGGAACACTTTTTCTTTCCATTTCAACCCTTTGTATGTAAAGTTGCTTATGCCCCCTGGCTGCTTCTCCCCAGTTCCTTTCAAAGGAAGAAGGTGTATTAAGACCAAATCCAGGTTCTTCCATTTTTGACAAGGTTGTAAGCTAGCGATCAGGGTTCGGAAGGCTCAGAACTGCTCAGGAGTGTGACTCCAGGCAAGCTACAGGGATCCAGTGGTGCTTTTGGTTTTAAAATGCCTTTTTCTTTTACAGGTGGAGGGTCTAGATAATTTGGGGCTTGTTGGCAGACTGTTATTTTAAAGACTCAGCCTCAGTCAAGGGTAAGCAAAGGATTGTTTGAAAGTGGCCTTTCAAAACTTTCCTCCTTGTTGATTTCTTGTTCTTATACTGTGTTTCTTACATAGATTTATAGGATTAACACCTCGTTTAGGCACGCTATAAAATGTGCCTCTAACCATGTAACTTATAACTACCATAATAGCTAGGAAGCTGACGAATTTAGTGGCAGGAAGGAAAGTAAACATCTAAAGGATGTCATAAAGAGATTCAGGTGGGTAGGACATAGCAACATACCATAGGAAAGACTTGACACCAGCCATATTTCTGGTCCCGTAGATCCACTGCAGTCCTTTACTGAACATAACGCAATGAACCATTTGTCTTAACTGCTCATGGAATTGGGGATTGTGTAAAAGCACGGCTGTTGGGCCTGGGCCTGTCTGTCTCCCAATTATTGGAGGTATTACTGTAGAGGGGAGGATGCATGGAGCAAATCTTTATCTTTCCCACTGCTCACACCACAGCCAATTTCATATATGGGTCCAGTTCATCGTGAGTGTGTTAGTAGAGGATATTGGAGTGGGGGTTTTCAGAGGCTTAATTAAATCTCTGTCTAGGAACTTGAAGACCTTGGATAAGAGGGAAAAATGATAAACGATTCAAGTGTTGCAGTACAGAGAGATGAATGAAGTTACAAGGGAACTGTACAAATATTTATTGACCCTGGCAACAGGTTTCATGCCAGTCCATTACAGCTGGGAGGAGGGAATGGCACTTTTTTACAATTATTTTTTTTTTTAAGCAGAGTTTGGAGGAATGAAAAAAAAGGCTTGGGTGATGTTTAGAAAGAAGAACAAAACCAAGCCCAGCAAATCTGCTTGTAAATGATAAGACAAGGAGGGGCAGAGTAGCAGAGGTGATGCTGGAGGGTTTATGTTGGTTTCCTGGGCATTAAAAGTGCAGTATCATCTCTGTGGCTGCTCCTGCCTAGCTGGGACATGCGAAAAAACTCTCATGAGCAATGGGCTGAACATGGAAGGAAAGGAGAGCAGTTCATCTTGTATTTTTAAATATTATAGTGTCAGACTTCTTCATGTCTGGCTTTCCCCTGAAAGTTCTCTTTGAAGCCTCCTCTCATTTCTGGTGTTTACAGGCATTTATCCTCTGCTCTCTGTGGTTACTGGGAATGGATTAGGAACATAGGAGCTGTAGCATGGGTAGATACCAGGTTTGCTTGCCTATGGTGGGGGTTTGTTGTTGTTTTTGTTTGGTTTTCTTTTTTTTCTTTTTTATGGAAGAAATGGGTAATGTGTTTTGGGGCTGGAGCGAGCTTGGCTCTGACCTCTGAGATACCGGATGTCTTGTCAGTGACATTAGCTAAGTGGCTTGGGGAGAAGGGGGATGCTTGTGTTCCTTCACTGCCTCCCAGAGGGTCAGATGGGTTTTCTCGCGGTGGGTGGGAGGAAGTCACTTCTCACTTTGTCCTCAGACAGAGCAGAGGGCAGCCGTCTCGCTTACATTTCCCTTAGTCTTGCTGATAAATATTTGTATTTATGATGTTTTGGAAGCTGAGTGCAGGAAGATCAAAACTCAAGCTTGTCAGCTTTTGGGAAGAGTGAGAACTGGCTGCTTCCCACGTGTCATATGTGGGATTGCTTCACATGGCTGCTCTGTGCTTGTGCAGAGCCTTGCCCTTCCCTAGAAGATGCTCCAGGTCCTTGGGAGCTCTCCGTACAGGAGCTGGGCATGAAGGAACGTGGCTGTCTGCTGGGCAGAAGCAGGATCTGGGGACCAGGAGGCATGGAGTTTGTTCCTGGCTCCATCTAACTTCAACCACCTGGCTTCAGTGTGGTGGCCAGGCATGACAGAGCAGCACATGGTTGATGCTGCTGGTCAGCAGCAGACCCTGTCCTCACTTCACATTAGGATGGCAGACTAGATCCTGCCTAACATCTGCTTTGCCAGTTGCTAGCGCTGAATTTGTCCCACTTGACTCCTGCTCGCAGCAAGGCTGGAGGGGGAGCTGTCGCAGTGAAGCTCCAGTCTCCCTCTCTCTGAACCTACTGTGGGAGTTTTCGGCATGCCCCTGAGTGGGACTAAGATTTAAAATCCTTACCCTAACCTATGGGGAAAGTATTCAGGAGGCTTTAATCTTTGGAAAATGCATTGGGTTCTCTGGATGAAAGAGCTATTATTTACCTATCAACAACATAATCCCCCTCCCTCCTACAGATTGCAGGCAAGCTCCCGGGGCAAACGGCACTGTAATTAAGAACAAATATTTACTATGAAGGACTAGCTGAGGCCTGGCTGGGCAAGCAGCCATGAGCCTTGTCTGAACTTGCCTTCTGTTTGTTCCCCTTTGAAAGCAAGGAGTCAAAGTCTTTTGTCAGAGGAGTGTTTGTGAGGCACAAGATGGTGGGTTGGGCCTCCAAAGCAGCCAGGAGCCATCAGGCTGTTTGTTCCAAGCCTAGGAAATCCCCCACAAGCAGAGTTACTTGCATCTAGAGGCACTTCACTCTTCTGTTATGGATTGCTTTAGGTAGATCTGCAAGTGAGGGTGGGTGCAGAGATAGACCAGCATGCAGGGACTGCAGCTGGTGCCATGCAAGTCTGTGGAAATACTTGTCTGCTCTAAAATCATGAATTAATTTACGCTTCGTTTGCATCTACTTTCCCTTTTGATTTCTGTTGCAATTCAAGAGTTTACTTCCCAGGACTCAAGCCCTGGTGTTTAGATGCAAGGGAGCTTGGCTGCTGGAGAAAGCTCGTCCTTACAAAATTGCTGGGACTGTTTCACAGCTCAGACTCGCAGCCTACTCACCTGCCCTCTGCCACTCTGATCAACAGCAAGGAGGGGTGACAGGGATCTTGCTCATCTTCTGGCAAGGCTCGGCAAGCTGAAATTTAATAAATAAGTCAATTGTGAGTAATAGAAACAATTGCAAGGATGTGGTGTGTGGTTCAACCAGCTATCACTGCTGTGGTAATGCAACAAGGCATGTGATTAGACTGGGAAATTGCTGTAGCAATACCAAGATTTACAGCGTGAGTCCCACAGAAGGAGCAGACATGGGAGATGTACACAGACACACAGAGCTTGCAAAAGGACTGAGTGAAGTGTCTGAACAAGGTGAACACCAAGTTCCAGAGTGCTGAGGAAGCATGGAAGGTACCCCACAGCTTGCTGGGGTGTGTATGTGTGCTATAAAAACTCATGTTTACAACTTGTCAGAGCTTTTGAGGAATATGTCGCCACCTGGTCTGATTTAAGAAGGGTTTTTTTGGTTTATTCCTCCTTGTTTTAGGGATAGTCATGTATTCTGAGCAGTGTAACAACTGAAAATGGGGCTTACGGATGCCTCATGGGCTGAGCCTAACCTCCCTGGAGCTCTGATCTGAGAGAGCTGCTTTATGTATTAGATACCTGGTTTGGGTTTTTAACATAAACTCCTTTGCTCCCAGAGAGAGAAGTTTATTTGAGGCTTTATTCTGAATGATGTGCCTCCTTTTGTTTTGGAGCTTAGATGCAACACCAGGGAGAACTCAGGCATTACGTAGTGCACAGGGTCTGGGAGGGCTGGCAAGAAGAAAGACTCTCAGCTCTGAGCTAGGAAGTCAGAGAAGAGTGAAGAAATGAGCTAGAGAGGCTCTGCAGACTTGATATTAGTGCTCCTTAAGAAGGCAAGAACAGCTTCATCAGTGCCTCATGCTGTGGCTTTATCAGTGCCCACCTCCTGCTTCGTCCCATTAGATGTTAGCAGGGAGGAAGCGGCTGCGCAGCTGCTCCAACTCTTGTGCTGTGACCAGTACGTTAATGCTGGCGAACCCCAACCAAATCTGTAGCTTGAGTGAAACAGAACTTGCTCACTGTTTTTTTTTTTTGTGTGTTAAACCCATTCTGGTTCGTGAGCGTGTGCAGCTTTTAGCTTTGGTGTCCAAATTAAATGCCAGAAAAGCTGTCAGGTCTCTTGTTTGACTTCAACAAAGTTGTTGTCCATTCCAGTGTCTCGTGCGGATGGGCTGTAGGAGAGGAGCCCTGCTTTTGTTGCCTTTGCCAGTGAGTCAGACATCTAGTCTCCCTCTGCCAAGCCTGCAAGAGTTTTGCTTGCTTTTTAAAGGGAGTGTGTTAGTAAAGCTGCCTGGAAGATGTGCTGTGCTTTCTGAAAGAGAAGTAGGCATTGAAATTCTGATCAAAGAAAACATAGGTTGGACCTTTGGGGGAAATGGTTCCTGCCTTGTTTTGCTGATTCCTGCTACTACTGCCCTTTCACAAGGGTCACATTTGCTCCTTGGCAGGTTGAGGGATGCATGTATTTTGGAGTACTGTGACCTGAAAAGGTGAGTTTGGCTAAAGATCATGTCTGCAAGTATTCCTGAGATGAGGCCTTGTTTGCCTTGGCTAGCTTAAGATCCTGAAGCCAGATAGGCTACTAGATGAAGGTTGTGCAGAGACCTCTGACTTCCTAGTGCAGCAAGCAGTAATCAGGACTGGGGAGACCATCTTTTAAAATTGTGTTTAGAGTATTATATCAAGGACAAGTCTGTCCCTGGGACTACATATATCCTGCAGAGTTCCCTCATTTCTTTAAACTTACTATGTTAAAGAGGTGGTTGCTAAAATGCCTCCTACCTCTGTTCTTCCCTGTTAGTTTAAAGACAACAGTAACAATTACCATTTGAAAGGGACCAAAGGAAAAAAGATATTCTTTTCCATCTGATGTTATAAAGAGACTTTAACACCTCATTTTGGGGGACTACCAATTGTGTGAGTACCAGTCTTTTGTGATAGTTATCAAACAAATAGACTAGGTGCTTCCTAGCGCTGCAGGTACACACGTGATGTTCTGAGATGGAGCATGTGAAAGGAATCTGAGGAGGCTCTGAGGACCCCCAGAGAGGTGAGTGGGAGAAGCAGGTTGCTGTGGCCCACACAGCCTTACACAGAGCTGTTGAGGAAGAGTTAACTTGCTCTGTCTGAGCTAAGCCTGGAAGCAGAGGTTTATTGGCTGAACGTTGGAAATCCTCACTTCGTGCCAGGTGTAACAAGGATCATCTGGTAAAAATGTGTGTCTGCCTGAGACACGGATCTGCCTTAGACATGCATTGAGCACGAATGGAGTTTGCTGTCTGCTGGAGGAGCCAGGTCCCCAGTTGAGCAAAGCCTAACGGAAATTGGATCCAGTCCAGAATGTCTGGATGGCATATGATATTTACTGAAATATGGCATTGCTTGTGTAAGCAACACACCCTTCTCCCTCACTCTGGAAACCATCTGGGCTTCATGTATGAGCGGTTAAAAACCGGAGCAGGAGAGCATCTGATGCTGTATGGCTCTTGTGATGTATTTCCCACTCTGGCCTCCCTGCATTTGCAGGCATGGGAGTCTCAGCCATGCCTCAATGTCCTCTTAACAACCCGCTGAGGCTTTTCTTCCCTTTTTCTGCAGTGGTTGTAAACAGAGTAGGGTTGTATGAGAAGTTTGCACGAGGATTTACCTGACAGGGTAAGAGGCAACCTCTCTTGCCTAGGCCAGGGTACAATCATTGTGCTGGCCAAACCTTCCTCCATTTCTAGCTGGGTCCACAGCCAGTAGCTTTATTGACTTTACTGATTTTTATACCAGCTGGAGACTCCTGGGAATGAGGAAGGGATATGTGGCATGTCTGTGCACCCACGTAGTAAGTGTTTTTTCCAAAGGGAGCTGAGCACCCTTAGGAGAGGCTTGGGACTGGGCAGGACTCCCTCTCCTTTACATAGCCAGGCTGAGAAGGGATTTTTCCAATTGCTACGTTGTAAGGGCAGGAGGGGCCAGGGGAGTATAGAAAATTGTCCCCTGCCTGCCTGAAATAATGCAAGTGTGGCTGTGCTTTTCATTAGCTTCTCGGATGGGGTTTAGTCGAAGGTAGCACCTCTGGGGTGGGGTTAGGGTTTCCTCTGCTGTTTTCAAGGCTTTCCTTGTAGCTTCCTCTCTGTCTGTGTGTGCACGCTCTGTGGGTTTTGTTTCTTAAAGGGAGCGTCATATGACAGCCCCAGCATCTCTGATCTTTCTGGCAGACCGATCCCTCTTCCTTCCTGAGCTTGATAAACAGTCCAAGAAACTGCGCCTGTGTGTGAGTGCATGTGTGCCTTTCAGAGACCCACAGCTTGCTTCTCCAGTATTTGGTGTGGTTTTTCTATCCTTCCATTGTAGTTTCTGGTGATGGTCTGCTTTGCCTTCCTACCTCCCTTCCTCCTGTGGTTTACCTGCTGCTGCTTGACGTGAAGATGTAGGTGATTTGGAATGACCCATTTCTGAGAACCTTGGCCTGTGCTCTCTGGCCTTCACCCTGATGGCATGGGATTTCTGAGGTGGGTAGGGTTTCAGGCACCCCTGAAAAGACACTGCAGTGATTTCTGAAATCAGCCTGTTCTTTGAGCAGTGACAGTTTCTCTTTGCAGCGTGGATGCTGTGGCTTGCAGGTTAGCCAGATGACAAGCGCAGGCAGATGCTGGTAGGAGAGGAAAGCCTTCTCTGTGTGTCTGTGCAAAGCACTGTAGCACAGCAGAGCACTGGTTCAGAGCAGCAGGACTCTGATATAGTAGCACAATGTGAATCGTTCCCAGACTCCAGCTGTCTTTGGCCTAACGTGACCAAAATACAGAGAGGCACTAAAACAGCCTCTCTTGCTTCCAACCCCAGCAGCTTGTGCTTTTGTGTCCCAAGAATCTGACTCCAGCTATGTTAATGCTATTGGAAAGTGGAAATGCCCTGCATGGAGACACCCATCGAGGCCCAGAGGGGTCTGGAGGCTTGATCTTTGCACCTCTGCTCTGAGAGGGTCTCATAGGCTGGGACTGCCCAAAGCCCCTTGGAGCTGTGTCATTTCTAGGCTGAGAGGGGGTGCGTTTTCCTCAGTTCCTGAAATAGTGCACATGTTTGAGTCTCATTCTCCTCTCTAGGTGATCGCCAGATCTGAGTTCCCAGAACCAGGTTGGACTAGCCTTGTACCATGTCTTCAGCTCTTCCAGCTGAGTTTGCCCCTTTCCTCGAGTGCAGCTGATGTCTGAGAAGTAACATGTGTTCATCCCCATCTTCCAGGGTAGGAGGAAGGTTCCACTTCTGTGTTTTCTTTTTCTGTCTCTCGGAGCCTTGGAGAGATCCATCAGCTCGGCATCCATCAGCAGCATTTAAACAGGTCACTTCGGTACCAAAGTACCTTCTCTCCCTCCCTCCTTCCCTTCCTTTTTGCTACTTTGGCAGATTGCCTTGCCTGATTTACTGCATTTCGATTCATCTCTGATATTTAATCTCCTCCCTGGAGAAAGGTGGGCAGGAGAGATGCTGTTACTGCCATGAGGTAGGAATCGAGAGCTGTAGAGTGTTATTTCATTCAGTCTGAAAAAGCCCTCTAATAACACAGAGGACGTGTTGTGCTGTAGTGAAAGGCGGCTTTGAGAGATCGTGTAATCTGCCCTTGCCTGGCCTTGTGCTGTCTTGCTGTAGGACTGGAATCAAAATACCATCTCAGAAACTGCAGCCCTGATTGGAGCTGCTTCAGCCAATTCCATCCCCATGTTCTGGAGAAAGACCTTTCTCTCCTCCTTCCCCGTCCTGGTCAGATGACATCCAGGAAACTTGTTGTCCAGGTGAGAAGTTCTTTCATTTGCAGGGAGGGAACCCGGTGAAGGAAGCAGTCAGCTTTATAGCAAGTGGGGATGGGTGGGCTAAGGATATTGGAACAGGAGAGTGATGGGAGGGAGCAGATGAAATGATGGTCCCCTTCTCTCAGCCAGAAGGTTTGTCAGGGTCAAAGGGTTGGAATACAGATGAGCAGCTGTGAGGCAGAGGCTGGAAAGAGCTCTTTTTGTTCATGCTGAATAACTCCTGGTCCATTGGCTGCCTGTGTCTAGCTGTATGCTGTCCTACAGTCATGAGAGCTGTGCCCTATTGTCCTTCCTCTTCCCTGGGACCTTCCACTGGGTTGAGGCTGAGCTGCCTTGGGGGCCCCTCCCTTAAGAGACTGAGGACACTGACCGATGACGTGCTCTGAGCTTTAAGGCAGTGGGGTTTGGCCTCTTCTCTCACCTCTAGAGAGGCGTTCCTCCTTCTGGTTTGCCACCACAAGAGAGGGGTGGAGGTACCAAGACTTGCTTGGGCCAGCCTTGAGTGAAAGAGTAGGGATCAGAGCCCTTATACAGGTTGAGGTTTGCCAAATGAGACTTTCTGTGCTCCTCCATGTTGCCTGTGTTCCTTAGCAGAAAGGGAATAGGATGAGAGCTCCCACTGGATGTGTTAATTTCTGTGGGGCCATGTCTATCCAAGGTCATTTGTTTGCAATTGCATCCATATGGGTGGTGCCTCTGCCTAGCTGAGCTCTTGGAAGCCCACCAGAAGACAGGCCTCGTGTGACTATGAAATACAGAGATTTTTATATGGCCATCTAAAATGCTACTCTTTACCAGGACACAGCCTCCTGGGGCAGATGGAGCCAAGTCCTACATCCTACTTAATTTCTTCTGACCACTGCTGTCCTAGTCCAGCTTGCATATCAAAGGCTTTTTGAGAGCAGGGTCCTGTGATCTTTGTTCAAAATTCTTGTTCCCGTTTGTTGGGAGTGCCTGGTCTCTTCAGGGAATGGTGTAAGGAGGTGGTGTCCTCGCCTTGGCTGTGGCTGTCCTCCCTCCTGAAGCTCAGTACAATCTTCACTGCCCCAGTGCTTACAAGGAAGCTAACTGCAGCTTTATTTACGTGACATGGGTGGGGATATAATAAAAGGAAATGAAGAAGCCCACACTAACAGCAATGGCTTTTGTTTGTCACCAACAATACTGCGAGTTTGGCCTCACTAAAAAGCAAATGCTGAATGGCCAGCTTCCATCCCATCTTGGGCTCTGGCTGTATGCTCTTGTCTGGAGGGTGGAGGAGAATCAGGCCCATTTGCTCACTGCAGGTCCTGATGCATAAGGCGGTGAGAATGATATGATCCTCTTCCCCAGGAATTAACCTTGGACGAGGCACGTGTTTAACCGCGGTAGGTCGGGCTCTCCAAGCATTCTCAGGGTAAGGCCCCCTCCTCTTTCCAGATGGTGAAATGTCTCTGAAGAGTTCTCGCTCTGGATAGACTTTTTTATTTAACTGCTTGGCCTCTGCCCAAGGGAGTCTGTGTGGCTTTATGGGAAAGGATTTTTAGTTGTGCAGTAATGGTGTTGTGCACATTTGAACATGTGTACCCAGTGGATCATTCAGCCAGGGATGAAATTGCACTGTTGACCGCAAATGTTTGTGCATATGCATTGATTGCACTTATCTGTAAAGTTACAATCCTTACTCAGTCAAAGCTTCTGGTATTATACGTCTGCTTGTTATTCTCTGTCCGTGCTCTGCAAGGCTCTGTTAAGCCTGTTACCACCTCCTTCCCTGCTGCATACTTGTCTTTATCATCTGGTGCCTTCCACCCAGTTGGAAAGTGGCTGCGTCGCTGTGCCTTGCTGCCCAGATGTGCTTATGGGAAATAAGAGATTTCTTCAAGGCCTAGTGGCTGATGATGGTGGAACAGCAGGGTTAGGGAAACCAGACCCTCCCCTTGGGGTTCAGAAAGGATCACGATTTTTCTGTTGCTCCCTGAAAGGGTGTGTATGCTCTGTATCTGCAGGGAGATAGACTAGATTTGACTTCTAGGAGAACAACTTTTTTACTCCCTTTTGTTCTAAATGGATGGGAGGAAGATTGGATGAGGAGAGGGGAAGAGCTCTGAGAATTAAAAGGTGAGGATGGTATAAGACTGGTGAGGACCTGATAGTAATCTAGGTTTGAAATCAAAGATGTTTCCTATTTACTGCGGTGCTGAGACATGGAACATCTTCCTGTAGGGGCAGAATGAGATCAAGTTGCTTGATGGAGGGAGTTTTACTGGTTTTTGAAGGGAGTTGATTATGAAATGATGCTGTCTGTGTTCACGGGGCTTTCACCTTGTGTACTGGGAAGGCCTCCCTGGTGTCTGTCTCTGCCTGTACACGGTCTCAAGGTCTGTTTGGTATCTTGAAAGCCTTTTGGCTCTGCAGGTATAGGAAATGCTGTGTCAATACAAAAGTATTGCCTCACATGCCATGGGACTGATGGGTGGAAAGGTGCCTTCTCATCCGGGGAACAACTCTTTTGGGACGTCTGTGTCTTTTAAAGGGATGTGGCGCAGGTAACTGATGTGGCCATTTGTTAATCAGCTGCAGAGGCAGAGTAACAATGTTGAGGATAGCATTAGAATTAGCATTAGTGCTTGTGTCCTGCAGATGAATTTGATGCTGAAGCACGACTTACCAAAAGTTAGTATCTCTGACAGCTGCATCCCCAACTAGCTGAGAGAATACAGGGGTACAGGGTTTACATCCTTCAGGGGTAAAGAGGGGAGGAGAGAACAGCAGGCTTGGCCAATGCCAGAGTGGGGGACAAGCTTTCCTTTCTTTTGGTGAGGAGGACAGAGGAAATTGGACTTTTTGGTACATGTAAAAGGGGTGCTGAGGAGACCACTGGTGTATCCTTCTCTCTCTCTGTCTTCCTTACTGGGATGGCTTCAGCTGCAACTGAACATAATACCTAGAGTGATGAAGCCTGCTGGAGGCTCCTGTCTGGAGACGGTTTGAGGAGGGACATTGTGTCTGCTTTTTCCCTTGCATAGCCTAGGCTTAGAAACACTTCCCATAACACCCAGTGGGATTTTTCTTGAGTACCTGTGGGTATTGATGTTGGCAAGTCAAAAGGAAGGTTATCTGAGGATCCCATGGATTCACCAGGGTTACCATAGTTGCCGTTCCTGCTCTAGCTGTAACAAATTCATGTGCTCACATGAGAACCAAGAGAGTGATCACGAGATGCATCAGGGCTGTTTGCCCCAGAGGTCTGTAATCACAAGATGGGAAACAGTTCCTTGGTAACACTGCACAATACGGTGTTACCTGTCACGTGGTGGGTACCCATCACTTCATGGAAGGGGCTGCGCAAAACACGCTTTCAAAGCTCTGGTGTGCAAGTATCTTCTTCCCCCAGGCATCTGTCATGAAAACTTATGCTTGGGCACTGTGGTGGGGGTGTTTCAGTCACACAGGGGAGGAGGCATGCAGGAACAGTCTGTATCCAGTTGATGGGTTGTGCATGGTCCCTGCTCTGAGAAAGGTGGTGTAGACTGGATGTTTGATATTCTGGAAAAGCATCCTTGCGGTGTAGGATTTATCAGGGCTTCAGGTAATTTTCCAGTACTACCATAAAATCTGCTGTGTGACCTTCAGTAAACTCACCGTTACCTGTGTGTGCCTCGGGTCTTCTCCCATCCCTCCTTGGCTGGATCGGTTCTTTCCATGCAGGATCCTCTCTTGTTCGATGTCAGTGCTGTGGCCCTCAGCCTGAGCACAGCCCTGGTTTTGAGGTGATAGTAACTCAAAGCCTTTGTGGAAGCTGAAGCTTCCAAAGGTTCTGAGCTTCATCTCCTCTGTTCCAGGGAGGCATATCTGGGAGGGAAGGGGGAGATTTGAGGGAAAATTTGGCTGCAAGATGGAGCAGCATGATTTTTTATTTTTTTTTTGTTTTTTTTGTTCAGCGCTTTGCTGGCCAAGCAAGGCCCTGAGTGCTGCTATTGCTTCTCTGTCAGCTTCTTCCACTGGAAACTCCAGTACCCTTCTCTCCTCTACCTTGGATAAATAACCGCTGTCTCAAGACCTGCAGGAATGCCAGGTGGAAAGTGTTCCCTTCCTTTCAGACTCACTGTACACACAGGGCTCGTTTACAGCTTGCTGGCATGTGCTAGTTCAGAGAACTCCCTGTACACTGCCTCCATGGCACGAGCAGAGGGAAGCCAGGCTACAGGACACAAAAGAAGTAAAGGTGGAGGGATCTGCATGGCAGATGAACACATGCCTGTGCTGGCAGTGCAAAGGTGTTCAGTGAGCACAACAGGAAGAGGGCTGATCCCAAGCTGCAGGAAGACAACCTGCTCAGCCTTGTAACTATGCTCCTTTTGTCCAGGCGTCTCCAAACACTCATCAGACACCCCTACCTCAGAGCAGGCCTTGGAAGCAAATACCTCAGGGAGGAAAATTTAACCTGCAACAAGTTTGAGGCCACAAAGCAAATTAGTGGCATGGTTTGTGATACTACCAGAAGATGTGATTTCTCCATCCATGCTTGGCCACAGCTAGGTACCACTAATTTTCTGGGGACAGACATACTTTAAAGGGAAAAAAAATAATATTCTTACATCCCATCCAGCATCAGCCTTTTCTCCTTGATACAGCCACTTAGAGTGGGAGGGCTTTCAGAAGGAATGGGGAGCTGGCAGTGGTGGGAAAGCCTACAGCAGAAAAGGCAGGGTGTTGAAACACATTGGTACACAGGAGGAGTAATATGGATGGCAGCAAGGTGCCCAGGAGGCACATGTGTGCTAAACCTCTCGCTGGGACTCCAGCAGTCTTTAGTGGAACTTTGGTAGAACTGGAGAGATGAAGTGCAAAGCAGTCCTGATCTACAACCCTTGTGGAAGGAGCAGAAAGAGGACTTGCCCATCATTGAACTATTTTCAAGCAGCACAGCTTTTAGGTAAGTGTTCCTGGAAATGTGATGGGTTTTCCTCTTGCTCTGCAGGATCCCCTTGCCTTGATGACGTGAGTGAGTTAAGTGCTAAATGGCACTGTGGTTGGTGCCACAGTCAGCTTGGCTTCCTGTGGGGTAAGAGCCCTCTCTGCCTTCAAAGTGGTAGAGAGGTGCCTTGGGACATGGTGGGAAGGGCTTTGCAATAAGACCTGAGCTTTTGCTCAGCAGTCTCATGCCCATTCTGTTTGAGAGGTGTATGCACGTGCTACGGCGGTGATTGGGACCAGATGGGTGCGCAGACCTGGTTCTCCTTCACCTGCCCTGTCCCTCAGGTGTTGGGCTGTGGGCTTGGGGCAAGTCTCTGTGGGTTGGTGAGTTTAGCTCAGGTTCAAACGTAGGGGGAAATGAGCTCACCCATTTCTGCCTCTTTGCAGGGCCCTGTTCCGACTGGCAGTGCCGCCCTGTCCAAGCTCTGGAGTCCTGGTGCTGCTGCAAGGCCGCCAGCCTTGCGGAGGAGGAGATGGTTTTGTTTAGTTTGCTTATATGAAGGAAAAAGTCTGTCAAAATAGGGATTTGGAAAGGGGAGGGGGGAGCAGGAAGTCTTCCTGTTGGCATTTATTAGAAGGGAAATGAATGTTTTATGTTCAGGGGCTCTGCTGGATGTGCAGTGCTTGGGGACAGTGGTGTGGTGAAAGCCTCCTGACTTCTTGAGTGCAGGGCATGAATGTGATCTGGAATAAGCAAGAAAGGGCTAAATATAGAAGCCTCTGGCTCCCATCCTGCAATGGCGGCTCTGCCCTCGCTGCAGTCCTGGAGGCAGCAAGTTCTGCCTATTGTTCCGGTCACATTCTTGTGTCCCACGATGGGGCCTCTGTGATGGAATAAAATGAAGAGAAACAGATGGGAAAACAATAACCCAAGGAACAGGCCCTGAGCTTTGCTGGAAGCTTCCAAAAACCCATAAATCCCCAAATGCATTTGTGCTGGATTAGGGAACTGAAGCAAAGCAAGGGCCAAGTACTTGCCTTCCTGTATCCCCTGTGCTCTTGTTGCACAGAGACGGCTCTCTATGGGGGCTCTACCTTGCAACAAATTATTGTAGTGGCAACTCTGTTTCCTTAATCTTTTAATTCTGGGAACTTCCCCCGCTGTCCTTTCTCTGCACTCCCTGACTTTTTTGTCTTGCAGGCCCCTGGAAAAAGGACTGCACGAGGAGTCAGCCCACCTTTCCATCCTTCTCATGTACAGCAGAGCTCGCTGCAAGCAAAACATGGTGGAGTCCTTGCGAGGCAGTGGAGCAGTCTCTCTGAGTTTCTGGTAAGTGCTCTATAGAAAGGAATAACCATTAGTGACTGTGAGCTTCTTGAAAGGAGAGAGGGGCTGACTTGAGCGCTGAGCAGGGAATATTACCTGCCTGCAATATCATGTTTGGTGACCATGAAGGTGTCAAAGTAGTTAGAAGTCCCGACCTAGTCACAATTGGCTTTTTGTGCGTGTTTGAAGTCAGTGCATGATGTTCTCAGCAGATTGTTGTTATCTATAGTATCCCTTCCTTGAGCGTGTGTGTGCAAAAACCTCCGTGAGCAGCTAGGAGTATGGATGACTCTGGAGGTGAATGAATGAAGTTTGGTGCTTTCTGCAGAACTCTGCCTTACCTTGCAAAAAACCAAATAGCTTGTTTACTCACCTTCCTGTCTATGAATTGGCTTTTCTCACACGCAGACAAAAGCTACAACTGTTTCTTTCCCTAATAACTTATTTGCTGCTGTCTTTTTAAGATGAAGCAGTTCCCCAGGGGATCAGACCAATGTTGCAGCTGGCTCAGGGAAAGGGGGAGGCAGTGCTGTGGGGAGCAGGGAACAGGATGGGGGGTGAAGTGAAATGAGGTCTTAGTTTGAACCAACCATCTTGTGAAACCTCATCTTTAGGATCTGGGGCAGGAAGAACTGCATACGCTGAAGCTGTGCTGCTGCAGCTGTGCTGTTACAGCAAGATAGCGAAGTCATTTAAAGCTAGATAAGAATCTATACACCAGCGATCTTCATCCTTGTTAAAATTCCCCTTTTCTCCCCCCGTTCCATTCCCGAAGCATATATTCTTTCAGTCATCCTCCTCCCTGATATGTTTGCTCTTTCCAACCACTGCTCCATGTTAAACAGCTGTTGCTGCTCTGAATGGACAGATATATCTCTATGCAAGCAAAGAAATGGTGAAACTATTCATGTGCTGAAGTGGCTTGGTCCAAAGCTACTGAAACCAGCAGCCAGGCCCACATTCTGTTTAACGGGCTTTGAATTAGGCTTGACGTTACTCAGTTGCACTGGCAGGATACAGATTTTCTGTGTGGCTGGGCACAATACTAGGGGGTATTTTGCACAGACAGATGTGTACTCTGGGATTGTAATTACATAGTTTATTAACTTTATTGTTCCTTGCATTTAAGCGGGATACTTTTTTCCATTGAAATTATAGTGTTTATGCCCTTTTGTTCTTTATGTACGTGAAACCGCATAGGAACCACCAAGTTGCTGGTAAAAAGCAAACTTGAAATTGACACAAAACACTGTTGTGCACAGGGGAGTGCATTGCTTCCTTTGACTGAGTGTTAAGCTGCCAAACTCATTTCATATCCTGCATCCCCCGCTGTGCTGCAGCAGTGTGGTGCAGCTGATGTGCTCTTGTGTCACTGCTTCTACAGCTGGGTATAAGGAGCTCACCTAACAAAGTATATTTCAAAGGCAAGGCCAGTAAAGTGCGGTTGGCCCCTACTCCAGTTCATGTGTTTGCTTGTGCCACCTTGGGGGACTGTCCTCGGAAAGCACGCCGAGGACAGGGAACTGCTTCTGCCAGCACCGTGGTGCTACAGGAAATGAATCTTCCTGTTTTGTTACCCACCTCGGTTCTATTTAGGGCGAGCCCTGCTTCCTGCTGAGAGCTGAACAAGGGACCAATGGAGGTAGATTTCATGAGGAACACGAAATATGTTCTCCTTTCTTTGGGCCTAGAGCCACTGAGAGCCTTTTCATACCATGTGAATGGGATGTGGGAGGAAGCAGGGGAGGAGGAAAAAGACTCCAGGCTGATTTTTCTCTTCTAGGATCTGAGTCCCATTCCTGTTGTCTCAAAGGAGAGTGGTTTATACCACCAGTCAGTGACCTTTTCTCAAATGCAAAGCAAATATTTTCTCAGCAGGCCTAACCGTTGTGAAACAAACAGTAGGAAGGCAGGGAGATAGCAGGTAGCTGTAGATATCGTAGGTCCAGTGTTGCAGAGCTAGGGTGGATAACACCAGTCAAGCCAGCAGGAAGAGACCTCTCTACCTTTTACAGAGGCGACTGTGCAGTCTCCGCAGAGGTGGAGAGAGCAGAGTCTGGCTCATAAAGTGAGGAACAAGGAGAGAAAAGTCAGGGTCTTCAGTAGATTTCAGCTTCTCTAGCTCAGAGGTGAAGGAAGGAGCTAATCCTCCTATTTGTCTTGTCTTCCTTCTGAGGTACCAGCTAAAGCCTTTATGTGTGTAGGCAAGAGTCACTTTGATCAACTGCAGTTACTGTTAAGAGAAAAAAACAAAAACAACCCCAAACCAGCACATAGTAGGGCATAAACAGTTGAATCCTCAATTAATCAGCTGAACACATGGAAGAAAAATGTTTGGGCTTGAATGAAGTGTCGAATTCCATTTGGATGGGATGGCTTTCAGTCATGCCACACTGCAGTGTTTTGTTTTGGAAACAAACCAGAGTCCTTTAATCCTTCCTTAACATTGAAGCTATTCTGTAATTTGCAATTTGAAAGTGCAGCTTGGGGGAGCTGATTGCATTTCTCAGTGCCTGTTCCTTGTGCTACTCACAACCCTGTTTGGGGTTTTTTGTGTTCACGCTGTGAGAGCTGGTGGGTAGGTCTGCCTTTTGGAGGCAAGCGAACTGATTGATTTCACAAACAAAACTGAATGCGAGCAGAACTGTCTTCATGTTCAGTGCCCTACAGACCCGTTGGCCCTGAGGAATACGGTGGCTGGAGGGAGCCTTTATGTCTCATTGCTGTTACAGACGTGGGCTCTCAGCTAGGAGAGACTGGGAGTAATTGTGTGAAAGCAGGAGCCCACCTAAATAGCGACGCTTGCGTTGTATTGCATATATGGTCTGACTTGCAGGAAGAAGGAAAATTTCCTCCTTTTGTGATTTTTAGATAGCATTAAAACTTGCTGTAGCTCAGCCCCCGGATGCCCACTCCATTTCTGAAATCACAGTGGTATCAAGTCAGCTTCTACGCAGTTTTGAAGCAGATTTTCTACGAGTGCTTTTGCCATTGTTGTGGGTAGTTTGGTCAGCTTTAGAGCTCTGCACCATATCAAAACTAGTTTATCTTGAAGCAGGAAGGATTCTTGCTGCATTCCCTCAAGGCCTCATTGTGCTTGTCCTGTACAATCACAGTGCTTAGCTGGAGGCATTCACTTTTTGGAAAGAGTAGTCAAAGGAGCGACTTGCCCAAGAGCGCGGATGTGCTTGGGGAGGCAGTGTGAGAGCAGAACATGGCTCTCCTGTTGCTGGAGCCAAAGACTCTGCCATCGGCCAGCTTCTTCGTGGAGCCTAAGCCTGACCTAGAGCTTGTGGTGTTCATGCCGCTGTGATTTCTACTCACAGCCTGGGAATAAAGGTCATTCCTTTAGCAGTCGTTTAGCTTCTGCAATAGAGAACAGATAGAAACAAGTTGAGGCTTGACTTGTTTTATTTATAACTCTAAGCACCTAAAGTGCACGTGGCTGTAATGCTGTAGCAGGTACAGCATTGTTTTGACTTTGAGGGATAGGGACTCCACCTTTCCGTTATTGAACCACACGTAAAAGAGCACGGTGCTGCAAGCGGGTTCTCTACTGAATAATCCTTTTTTTCTTTCTTTTTTTTTTTTTAATTTTGGTAATTAATGTTGCCTTCAATATCATATTGACACACGTGTAGGTTTTAAAAAATAGTAACTACTGTCCAGTCCATTCTGCCCCTTTCCATGCAGCAAATCAATCTCTTGTACGTGTGGCCAGAAAAGCATCTGTGAATGACTTCACCAGATATAGAGCAATGGCAAATCCAGCTCATGATGTATGTTAGCAATATGAATAGCTTACCCCTTTCTTCTGCTCCTTGTCTCTCCTGAAAAAAGTAATGGAAAGTTAAAAGAATTATTTAACATAGAGTAGATATTTAAAGAAACTCTTCTTCCTGTAAAGTGTATGCATGGTTATCGACATCGTAAGGAAGAGCATTTTGTCTTTCGCTCCTGAATGATGGGAACTCGTAACGCAGTAAATTACACCAATATAAAAGTTAATGTACTCAGCTTTAACATGGATATTTTACTGTTATTATCACTATTGAAAGTGACATCCATCACAGTGACATGCACCCAAAAAGGAAAAAAAAGCCTGGTGTAGTTGTGTCTAATAACCCCAATTACAGAGCTCTTCTAATGCCTTTTTTTATAACAGTTTTGCAGCTCTGTATTATCTCCTATTAATGTGATTTCTCTCCTATCTATAAATTTCTCAGGATTGCCTCTTCCCCTCCGCTTTCCATAATCGCCATTTATTATCCACACGCTTCCCATAAAACAACGCTATAGGTGACAGAGAGAGATTGATGCTGACCTAGATACAGGCCCACCCCCAGCTTTTTTCTTTCTTTCCCCTTAGCAATAATATGCTCATTACAGTGTTGAGGAGGCTTTGTTAAAAGGTTCAGCTTCTCCTAGCAATTGGTGCTAAAAATAGTCTCATTAGCTGAAACTTTGCTCGATCAGCAAAGGAGCTCTTGGGGAAGAGGTACTGGGATGGACTCAAAACGTAAATAAACAAGAGGGAACTCCGTCCCACTGACCTGTCAGCTCCAGGACTAACTTGGACCTGTAAGGCAACGCACCAGTAATGCTTTTTGTCTCCGCTCTTTGTAAAAGGAGGCTTCTCCATCCTTGCTGGCTAGAGTAACCGTGTACCTGATGTTAATTTTGCTCACATAGTTTTGGGTGTTTATTTTAGTGTTCCCACAGAGCCTTTTCCATGGGCAGCTGAATACTCTGTAGGCCTTGCAAGGCTGCAGCACTCGTAAAGGGCTCCTTGGGGGCTCACAGTACTGGAAAGCAGACCCTTCTCAGGGGGGACAGGTATGGAACAGTCTCTGGCTCACTGCAGCCAAGGGATTTAGGGTAATCTGCAGGCCGCTTTACTGTGGCTCTTTCCAAACAGCTTTGCGCAATTCTTTGCATTTCCCTGGAGTCTGCTGGGGCTTCCCAGCACGAGCAGCTTGTTTCTGCCTGCCCAGGCTTCAAGAAGTGCAGTAGAGTGCACTTGTCTGCATGCATCACTCCCTGAGCCAAGGGCCCTGCCAAGCAGGACACATCTGTGACATCTGTGGAAACCTGGGGCAGCTGCGCAGGTCAGGGATCCTGAGGAATGTCTGGGTAGTGCCCAAGGAGGAGGGAAGACTACTTTCTTTCCCAGGAGGCAGTTAATCTCGTTTTCTGTCCTCCCATTGCTAGGAAAGCTTTGCCCTGTTGGCCATCACTGGTAAGGGGACACTGGGTTTCTGCAACTCCAACTTGCTTGCCCTTTGCCAGCCTTGCATTTGCTCTGCAAGGAGACTCTTCTGCATAGCAAAGGGTATCTCATTATCTTCTGTCCAAAACGGAAATGCAACTCATAGAGTAATTATCTCTCCCATTCTTGCTTCCTTGTTTCTTACCGTGTTAGCATACTCATAACTAACCACAAAACCTTTTTTTATTTCCTCCTTCATCCGAGTTCTTGCAGTTGTACTGCACTGAGCAACTGAGGCAAGTTTGAAATAAAGCTCTGCCTGTTTTTACCTACCTTGAATTGAGTTTAACCCTGCCCTTTGTTGAAAACCAAAGGGAAAGGTCCAGCTCCCCCGAACAGGAGGAAGCATGGGAGGGAGCTGGTAGCAGGCTCTTCTCCCCTCTCTGCTTGTCCTCACCTCTCCTTTCCCAGTCAGACTGCTACATGAGCCCTGTACAAAGACCCGTTTTTTGGGGAAGACCTTTGCAAGCCATCCATGATGAGGTTGTCCAGGCAGCTGGCATGGGCTGCCCACGTAGTGCTGTTGGGGGATGCATGTGGCCCTTGAATTACAGCTCTATTTATCCTGCCAGATTGTTGTGGAGTATGATTTGTGGTTCCTTCAGGGAATTTTTGTAGTTTACATGTGTTGGTTTCTTAGTATCCTTGCTTTGTTTTTATCATCATTAGTAATGAAAAAAAAAATCAATTTTGAATAACTCTGAGCCTGCTTTGGTAGATGGACTGTGCTTTGGTTAGTGAGGGAAAAAGCTTACACTGAATGCCATGTTATTAATGAACCATTGGTTTGATTGTTTCATTACTGCCCTGAAACATTGTTTATATGACCAATACGTAAAGCTTTTGTATGTGTGGATGTATCCAACATCATAAGGGATGCAAAAGCATTTCTGAAGGCCCCTCAGTGGCCACCAGATTGAACATCCTCCAAAACTTGTTGATGATTCAGTTTAGCTGGGGCATTCCCAGGAAAGGCTTGTTTCCTCCACTGTTTTTCCTGCCTCTGCCCATAGCACTGGTGGGAGAGCAGGGAGCAGCTGGAGTGATTACTGGTTACGACGATCCATCATTCTTGTGAGCCTGCACCTTGGCTTGGGGATTGTATGTGATACGGCTATGCAGGGGGAAAGCCAAGGACCTGTGACAGCCATCCCAGGGTTGTGAAGGCTGCGGATGCTTCTGTCAAATTGTGGCTCTGCAGAGCAGGAAACTCCCTCTTCCTCCTCCCCAAGAGGCCAGGAAACCAGCAGAGGAAGAGAAGTCAGCGTTCACAGACAAGGAGCAGCACGAGTAGGTGGGCTGGGAGGCAGCTGGGCTGCCCCTGTTCACCTTGGTGCTGTCAGCCCTGCTCTTTTTGACCAGAGCTGCACAAGCTGCAGGCTGCAGCCAGTGGGGTGCTCTGGAAAGGGCCTCCTCTGGTGTCCTTGCGAAAGAGCCCTCAGTCTGGCTCAGACCACCATGGCTGCGAGGTCCCTTGCTGCCAGCTGCATGTTTGGGTGAGGGTGGATCTCTCCATGCAGCAGGACACTAAGCAAAGGAAGGAAGTGTCTGCAGGCTGGGTGGCTGCCCGGACTTCCTGAGCAGTTACTTGGGCTGTATGACAGCAGCAAAGAGTATGTCATTACCATACTTGCTTGTTTGATATGGCCTCTCCACGATCTGTGATGTGGGCTCCTGAGCCCAAGCAGGAAGAGTAATTACTGTACAGCCAGATGGTTTCATTTTTTTCAGGGAGATTAATTAGCTAGCATCAACTGGCCCAGTCCTGGCATCTGAGAAACAAGTACTTATGGCAACAAATGAGCTGTCAGTTGTCCCCTCCTGAGCCTGCTGAAGGAGTTCAATGGACTTTTCCTCAGGCCCTTGCTACCTAGATGTTTTGTGCTGACATATGTTACCTGTCTTGGTTCTTGAGGTGTCTGTTGAAGCTTGTGTGATGGGCATGTAGGTGTGTTAAGGGAGGATTGACCAGAGTTTGGGTGTTGTTTCAGGATCACCTGCATCTTTGAGGAACAGCTCTGCTGCCAACTTCACGGTACCCGCTCTTCCTCCACGGAGGAAAGACTTCTGAGCCTGCCGAGAGTCGCCCAGTCACGTGGGACAGTGTCAGGGATGTGACCACAGAGAAGTGCATATGCTTGTCTTCTAGGAGCCCCCACAGCTCTGCAGAAGCGCTCTCAATAGGTACTAGTAAGTAAGTCTTTACAGTATGAATTTCTCGGAATACAGCTCATGCCTTTGTTGGGCCTTAATGAATGGAAAATGGCATCTGGAAAGGCTGTACACTTAGCTGTACTAAGCAGATGGCACTGAAGGTGAAAAATGAATTTAAAGACTATTCTTTCAAGCCATGGATTGATTTGGAGATGCTGAAGCTCATGTGGTGGGCACATAGGTGTGTTAAGGGAGGTTTGACCAGAGACTGGGTACAATTTCAGGATCCCCTGTCTCCAATAAGGAACAGCTCTGCTGCCAACTTCACAATGCCCCCTCTTCCTGCCACAAAGGAAAGACACTAAAGTAGGTGCTCCTGGCAAGCTGGAGATTTTATTGCAATTGCTCTATTGGGAAGAAAGACTACATAATGCTCTTGGAGCTTCAGAAACAAAAGGTTCAGTGATGCCACAGCTTCCCATGCGTTTGTTCTGAAATCTGTGTCCCGTGCTGGAGCACATGGACCTGTCTGCTCAGTTCCTCACTCATGGGCAGCGAGGTTTAGCTTCTTCCCTTTGTGCAAGTCTCCTCTTGTTTCCTGTACCCATTTGTGACCTTCTTGGGAGGGCTGGAAGCCCCAGGGTTTTCCCTTGAGGGACGATTGCTCATCCTTGAATAAGATGTTTACTCTTGCCTGTAATTGCATAGGGCTTGAGCAGCGCCAAACCCTAACTGTGCTTCCTTCCCATCTCATTGCTTTCATGTAGAGACATGGGTGTGTGAATTGCTTGGGGAGGTTCAAGTTGTGGCATGATAAGCTCCATCTCCAGGCACTTTCCCAATCTAGTTTGTCAGGAGCAGGTTCTGCTTCTTGTTGTCCGTTCATTGCAATCCCCAGTGTACATCAGGGTCTCCTGGCCTTCCTCCACTGCCCTGCCCACCCCCGGCTCACTGTACAGTGGGGAACCAGTTACTGGTTTTAAAATCGGAGGACAAGCATCCTTTATTCTGCTTTGAAAAATGGGGAGGTTTGGAGCAGTGGAAGAGAAAGGACCATGGGTCTGTTCCAGTATTTATTTTGCTTATTGGAAAACAAAAACATTTACCAGGCTGCTTTCAGAAACCAACAATCCATAAGCTTGGTTTTCATTAAAAAGGCACTCATTGTTTTTCCCCTGAGGATTTAGTGACATTTTTCAAAATTTTGTGTGCACAATAATTGTATTTTTTTATCAAATTTTGTTCTAACTTTGTGACCGCAATAAAGTTTAGGAAACTATTATTTATTATGGGTTAAAAAATATTCTGTGAATCTGACTGCTTTCCTTGATTACTGGGTCATACTGTGATTCTTCTCCCAGTTGCAAAACAGCATTGTAAATGCTGCTTTCAGACTCTGTGGGACGTTCCCAAAATGGCTTGGAGAGCTACTGTCTCTATCGTCTATTGCTCAGCTCAGTTGCTGTGACCCTGACAGAGGCACTTACGGATAGATGCCACAGGGAGAGAGAGAAGGTGGTATCTGAGCCTCCTCCTCCTTCAAGGTCTGTCTCTTTGCTCTCTCTTCCCCCCACTCCCCCCATAAAAATAAGGTGCCCTGGTGATGATGTTAAAAGTCCTGCAAAGCGAGCCCTGATACATCCATATTAACAGACTCCTGACTGTTTAGCACTGCTTCAAGGATGGGGGTAAGGGGAGAGAAGAAGGTTTTCCCTTGAGAGAGGATTCTTGGAAAAATCTGTGCGTGCTTTGAAGACGGGGAGTTGACCTTTGGGGGCACCAGAGAAGATCTGGAGATGGGGAGGTGACCTACAGAGACACTAGATGTCTGTTTTTTGTTGTAGCCTGGTCTCCAACTCCCTGTAGCATGTGAGCAGGAGGTCAGGGGAATACCTAGAGGTCAGGCATCGTAAGGGTCCTGTGTCCCCTGAGTACAGGCCCAGTGAAGCTACCCACACATCATATCAATGTAGATCCTGTATGTTCATGTTGAGGGGAAGTACCCCTTAGATGGAGGGGGCTGCTTACCTTCCAGGCATGATTTGCTGCTGAGATGGGGAAGGTATGGCTGTCTTCTAGGAGCTGAACTGTGGCTGTCAGGTTACTGATCAGCCTTCAGGTAATGGTGGCCGTAGGCCACTATTTACCTCAACTAAATCTGAGTTCTGGACTGTGAGTGCGCAGTAGCCATCTTGTTACCAGTCAGCTGAGCCCTACAGCACGACCCTGTCTTGTGCTAGATAAGCCCTCAGGTATCCTCTAAGGCACCGGAGAGACGGTCTGGTTAGGTTAACAAAATAACCTCTGAATGGATTTTTTTTCTTCATCCTTTCCCAGAGGGACCGTTGCATTTCCATTCTCCTAGGACACATGGTGGCATTTCATTCCTCTGAGGTCAACTGATTGTGGCCATAACCTACCAGAGAACATGAATTCATCACTGCTTTACAGTCAGACTGGAGGGTTTTTAAAGAACCTGCCATAATTCATCCATGGTTATGGCATAAGGCATAAGTGATCAAGTAAAATCTATGATACATCATACAGGAGGGAGCTGTGAGCTGCTGTTAATCCTAACGTAGCAGCAAATGGCTGTGAGATGGAAGGCCATACAGAAAAGAGCCTAAATGTATTTATCTGTTTCCCATTTGTGCCTGCAATGGACATCTTAAGGCACAAAATTATTCTAAAAATCCAGCTTCCTTTTTGGTTTATGGCCTGAACTTTCGTAACTAGATATGTGAATTATGCACGAAGTATCTTGATTATTCTCCTCCATGTTAAACTGCTGCAGCCAGTGTAATTGCTTGCAAGTATTGTGTGCAATAGCAACGGAAAAATCAGGTTTGCTCTGTATTTATTGCATTTCACTCAGCTTAGCCACTGGAAGCAGCTTGAGTCAGCTTTGCTTCATCTCTCTCACACCCTTAACCCAAAGCTGCATTGTTTAGGTTCCTAGTAGAACTGGTTGGGAATCTTTTGAGATGATTATTTGTTAGTAAATGCTGCATTATGTAGATGATGACTTTTAGTAGAGGAATGTAAATTTTGGTTAAAATTTTTGTGGCTACCTCTTGTATACAGAGACAACTGCTCACTGTAGTACAGCCCGGGATCAGACACTGGAGTTAAGATGTGAAAGCTCTTACCTCCAGAGCCAGCCCCCCAGATCTTCAGCCTCTTTCCCTCTCAGCTTTGGACTGTTGGCTCTTCTTGGGTAGACATGCAGGGTTGGGTATGCTCTAAGCTGTGGAAGCCGCTTTCTTTTTCCTTCGCTTTTTTTTTTTTTTTAAGGGTTTGAATTTATGCCACATCAAATGGTTAAACCATCAGTCCCTGAAATATATCGAAAAACGGCAAATATTTTTCTCTGGATGACTCTTAATTCATGACTGAGAGAGGGAATCCTTCCAAGAGATTAAGCAGGAAAAATAGTATCTGCCCTTGGACTGTGAAAGCTTCTACCTCTGAGGGGGCTCTTTGAGACTCCTCTCAAGACCTGCCCACTGTTGCAACTTGCAGTGAGCCAAAATGCTTCTCACCACAATTGTGTGACTGCTCAAGGGAGTCAGGCCTGGGCGACTGCATGAAGTTTTGGTTCTGATTTGGCAATTGGTAACCAGTGCCCAAAATCACGGTGCAGATTGAAGCACCGAAGAAATCTGGGATTGGGACTGGTACAGCGTGGTTCTGCTTGAAAGTTTGCTAACATATGGACAACTGGAAGCAGCAGTTTGCCTCAGTTCCCGTATTTACATTTGGGCAAGGCTTATGGTCGACCAGGAGTGAGCCCTGCTGGGCTCAAGAGTAAAATCTTGCCTGTTTTATCTGTAGGAGGCAAGATCTGTATCTACCATTTTTACTTTTTTTTGTGAAGAAATAAGTCTTTCACCTCCAAAATAGAAAAGCTCGCTTGTGTTTGTGTGTGAACACCCACAAACTGGAAAGGCCAAATCTCTTGCTTTTCCTGTCCTCAGTGCAATTTGTAGGGAGCTGCCTTTGCTTGCCCACGTCCCCAGCTTCACTGAAGGGTTGTGTTTGCAAAGCTCTTCATGTCTGACCAGCCGAGCTCTGATTTGGATTTATGCGCAGATTGTTTGAAGTTCAGGCATAAAACCTAGGAGGGTTGATTTTATTTTGTTTTTCCTTCTTAAGGGGGGGCTGTGAGTCTGGGCTGACAGAATCGATTGGACTGACTTGTCTATCTTCTCTCCTGAAGCCAGCTGACAGTTTTAAACCATCTTTAAATCAAACCTTTGTGGCTAAGATTTACTGGGAGCTTTTTACAAATGAAATGCAAAATCTGGTGCTCTCCACGTGGAAGACAAATTCTTGAATCTGGTTTACTGTGCATTGACAGTAATGTGGGGCTTTCAGGTACATATTTACGTGTATGTTCTGCTGTGCCCTGCAGTGGTGATAGATGCTTCCAAATGGCCCTGCTCAGAAAGGGGAGGTATCTTAGTGTTTGAGGGCAGATCCTGTGAGCCTCGTAGATTTATGAGAACGAGGGCCCTGAAGTGGGTGAATGGGACAGGTACCTATAAATATAATGAGCTAGTCTTGCACGCAGAATAGCTTTATAAATAACAGCAGCCTTTTAGGTTTCCTAGGAGGTCTGGCAGTCTTACAAATGAATGTGCTGCTAGTTGTCTGAGACCAGACATCAGAAAGCTGTCCACGAGTGCTGTTGGCCCACTGTCTCTTTTTCCCTGCCCCCCTTCCCTCTCTTTTGGTGGGGTGTTTTTGTGTTGGGGTTTTTTGTGCTGTTTTTGGTTACTGAAACACAGACCCTGCCTGGCCTGCAATCTCTCACTGTTGCTTGCTGAAGATGAATGATTCATCAGGCCCAACCTGATAAAATTATGCAAGCCAGTCACCAAAGTTAATCAGACCAAAAGGAAAGAGAGGAGGGAAGGAAAAAACAAAAGGCCCCAGAGCTAGTTCTAATTTTCAAACCTCTCCTGGGAATTCAAAAACGCATATATAATGTTCTCAGCCCGGGTTCTCCATCCTCCTCCAGCCTTCATTGGGAAATCGGAGAGCAACCCAGGCGATCGGTTTTAGAGTGCAACTTCCGATGTTGCAATGCAGAAGAGCATGATTCAACAGGCCTCTGCCTGCCGTCTGACGGCTCATTCATGGCGCCTTATTTGTTAATAGCGCTGGGGAGCAGGCGGCTGCGGTTGCAACCTGCTAATCACTTCCACTCGGATTTGTTGTGTCACACCAGCAAGGATTGAGGTGAGGGGGCTGAGGAGCTGCTGACATGAATCATGCGGTGCTCTGCTGTGTAATTAGGAAGGAGCCCTGTGGTTCTCGGTGCACTGGCGAGATTTCTCAGGCCTGAAACATAATAAAGACTGCCACCCACTTGAGCAGTGAATTAGCATCATCCTTGCTGATCCTCAGAGAGGCTGAGCACTTGCTGAGGCCTGGTTACTCGGGGTCAGGGGGAACTGGGGTTTGGCCAGACAGGGCAAGGATGATAGTAGGTCACTGCCATAAGTGGGGAGGACAGATCTAGGAGGAGGGAGAGTGTCAAATGGGAGGAGAGTGCCTGGGGGTGCTCTGTGTGAAGGCCGTCACTCACTGCTTGGTGTGTGCCTGCAATAGTCCTGCTCCCGTCCACCATCGTGTGACTAAATGAGACAGAGTTGCGCAAGCGGTTGCAGTGGGGTGTGCCTCTTCCCTGCCTGTTTGCTGTGATGCTCAAGGAGTTCCCAGGATGCTGCTTCCACGTCTGCAGCTGAAGAATATCCTTTAGTTTCTCTCATTTGGCAGTGGGGTGCTGTGCAGGACTCACCGGCTTCAAGGCCAGTGTGGCTGCAGGCCCCTCTTGGCCACCTGTGCTCTTGGGGGCTAGCGAGAGAGGATCACCGTTAGTCATCTTTCATGCCAGTTCATCTAGCTGTTCTTTGCATCTTTGGTGCTTTTAGCTTCGGGATTTACACCGAGCTCTTAGTGAGCATGAGGAAATGTGTTAAACCCTGAAACCTTCACACCACCAATGGCCTTGTTCCAGAATGAAGAGACTAATTAGTCAGTGAGAATGCTTCAAGGGATTTCATCAAATTGTCCTGTGATTCTTTCTAGCCTCTGAGTCCGCATTATAATAGAGAGGCATTCCATTTACTCTCTCTAATTTTAGGTTAATTTTAGTTTAGTTCAGTTCAGTTTTGGTATATTTGGTATTTAACAATGTTGTATCAAAACAACATCTCCACATGATTTTAATTTAGAATTAAATTACTGTGATACTGTCAAGAGAAAACCACATGCCAGACCCTCAGCTGCTGTGAATCAGCAACAATCCATTGATTTCAGCAGGGCAGCACTGATTTAGTCCAGCCAAGGTTCTGGCCCACCCTTGCGTAAAAGGAAAACCCGTTTCCTCACCCTGGTTACTGAAACACTGCATATCAAGATGGGATGTGTCTAAACCACCTCCTTTTACTTTTCACCACTTGTGTCATTTTGTTTATGTTTTCCACTACTCATTTTTTGCTGGGGCAGTGAAACTTTTCTGTTGGAGATAATTTCACTCCAAGCTCACAAGCCTTGGCACAGCTGAGTTTTGGAAGGACGGGTTTAATGTTGCACTGAATATGAAAAATGAGATTATCTTCTGCAAAATAAGGTTTTTGGCTGTAATGTTTTAGTTCTTGTACATAACCTTCATGCTATGCAAGATGATGGGGGGGATGTTTCCTGCTGTTTTCTATTCTTTATATGATGCTTGAAGAAGCCAAGGGTTGGTGTGTGATTACACTCTTCAAGTCAGAGAGCACCTGAAGAGCTGTGTACCTTTTGAGACAAATTAGAGGATCTCAGACTGGCTCTTGTGTAACTTCTCTGCGAGAAATACGTTTCATGGGCTAAATGAGAGTCACTTCATTTTTGTGAAAAAGCATCTGCTTTCCACAGCACAGTTGTATTTTTCTGTTGGTGCTGTCAGGCTGCTTTGAACACCACAGGTGGCAGCTGCATTATCCACTGCGTCCCTTCCATATGAGGAGAGACACAGTGGCCATTGGGAGAGGGGGCCCAGCTCTGATTTCTGATCCAGACGGTCCCAGGAGCTCTTACGCCTGCTCAGGGCAGGGTAACCCTGTCCCTGCATCGATATGGTCCATGTGTTTGACAGAAATCCTGTTAAAGTTAGTGGCTTCTGCCTAGGTGACATTGCAACCTCAGCCACCTTCCCACAGCAAAAGGAAGAAACCCCCTTTTTGACAGGTAACAGGAAAAACAATGACGTATAATGTTATAGGTTGGGTGTAACTGCCACCCTTCATTTTCTGCAGTTGTAAGAAATTATTAACGCTCCTTTGTGGAATCAGGGAGCTGAAACAATGGTGGCCTCCACCCCAAGCACACGTCACTGCCCAAAACAAAGGCACAGCCCCAGCCTGCATAGGTGTGGACAGGTTTCCTTGGCTATTGGCTTGGGAGAGCCTGGCAGGAAAGGCAGGGGAGGCAGCCAGGGAGAGCCTTGGGCAGAGCAGCAGTCAGTGCTTTGTGGGCACTGAAAAGGGAGCGGAAACAGGAGCAAATAAACTGCGTCTGGCATGGTGAGGAGAGATTTTGTACCTGCTTCCTACATGAGCAGGATTTCTGCAAAGAAATAACTGGCACTGCTGAGAGGCAGAATCCATATGGAGTCGACCCAAGGCTCTGGTCGACTCGTCTGAAAGAAAGTCACTAAAGAAAATGAAATGACTGGGAAAACAGAAGGCATTGGCAGGAGTACAGCCTGTTACCGGAATATATTTGTTGTATAGCAGTAAATGGAGGAGCCTGATTTGCCTGGCCCTGTGCAAATCCCACTAAGCGTTTACAAACCAAGAAGTGATGACTGACGCAGAGCAGAGGGGCAGCAGGGGGAGAGTGAAGTGCTTTAAATCTCTCATTTTCATTTGACTCAGTTCCAGGATGACACAGTCCACCCTAGATTAAAAATAACTACAGAAAGGAGTAGAGCACTTCTGCTTCAGGATTCTTTTGGGAGCATCACAGGTTTGATTCAGCCTCCTTATTTAGCTTGTATCCCAGTCTGTCGGTGGAATTGTACTGTCATGGCTGAAGTAATACTGCAGTGATGCTCAGGTGTGACAAGGACCTTGGGCTGCCTTCCTCATTTTAACATGAAATTGTTAAGGAAGACTTAGCAGTATCCTTGTTTTTAGCTAGAAAGGCTTTTCCTACAGAATTTGGGGAGGGTAGGGCCTAATGGATCAATGCTGGTTTGGGAGCCAAGAGGTGTGACTCTATCTCCCAGTGTAAGTTTTTGTGACAACTGTTGGGAGGGGGACTGTTGCTTGCTATGGCCGTCCATGACTTCTTTCAGTTGCCTTTGCAAGTGCATCAGTAGAAACACCTACCCACTGTCCTTTTGAGTCTGATTTGTGAAAAAATACATCTTGTATCATTGCTGCCATGTGCAGATTTAAGCCAGATGTGGTGAACTTAAAGAGAACTCAAAGACACTAACTCCTTCACACCAAGTTGCAGCAAAAGTGCTAATCTTGTTAGAAGAGTCCCCCCTGCAAGCATTCCCCCCAGAGGAGACAAAGTTCTGAGTGGCTGGGTTGGGGTCGCTACTGTCAGGGTGCAGAGCTGCTTGATGCTGGGGAGCCTTGATACAGAAATACGTGGGGCACCCAGTTACTGCACAGGACTTCTGGATAAGTTTTCTGACTTCTCTCCTGGCTGCTTGGAGTGGGCCTGTAACGAACTGCCTTGCTCTGCACCAGTAAATGTGATCTCCTATAGAGTCATCAGCTATGGGTGGTGTGAACTGGTGTAACCACGGGATGAACAAACCTTTGCCTGTTCGTACTACTAGAAGATCTGACAGGTTCAGCAGGGGAAAGTTGACTTTGACGCCTCCTCAGTAAGGTTAGAAGGCAGCTAATAACTCCTTTCCCCGGTGGCATAGAGATGATAAAAACTAGAGCTGACCCAGCCCTTTGAAAGCCACTTCCTGGCCTCCTCAGCCCCCTGGCTGAGACAGGGAGGACAGGTGTGCAGTTTGGTGGGCAAACTGAAAAATAAGACAGAAAGGGCAGAAATCCTCCCCTTTAAGGGGTGGCAAATGAGGAAGAAGAGATTTATCCCCAAATTTTGCCTTTATTCAACTGGCAATATATTATCTCCAAGTAACATCATCAACTAAAAACATCAAGTTAAGTTTAAAATGGCTGCTTCAAAAGAGTTGGGGGCTTGTAACCGTCAGACTTTTTACTGCCAGACTTATTTGGGGATTTGAATGGCTTCATATGTTTTTCTGTGAATTTACTGTTTTCTGTAAAACCAAACTGATTACCCAGCTCTCTTATGGTCGGATAGGACCAGCAGGGCAGCAGTGGTGGGGTGAGAGGTTCCTCGCAGTAGCAAGCAGACAGGACTTATCTGCCAGTTCTCTCCAAGTGCCGTGAATGGTCTGTAGGGTATTAGAAACGCTGCTGTCATCTGAAGGATGTTTCATGCTGCTGCAGACCAGAAAAAAAAAAATCTTTTCTAGGAACTCAAGCCTGAGTAACTTAATGAATCCACGTATTTCTCAGTTTTCTCAGTTATCTCCTTGTGCTGCCTCACCCTTTAGGGTGGCTGCAGTTGTTCCCAGTTCATGAGCAAGGGAGTGTTAGACACTTCCTTGTAAGGAGCGTACACTGGCCTTACCTGCTGCTGCTTTGCCTTGCAGGAAGTGTGATTTGCGCAGATCCTGCTGCTTATCTCATGTGGGAGGCAGAAAATGTCTTCATCCAGCAGTGAGGTAGGAGTGACTTGCTTTTATGTAGAGATGGGGCTTTTCACTGGAGGGCAGGGCTTTTGCTGCTGCTGTTTGTCGTGGTGTGCAAAACGCTCCCATCAGAGATGGGGTCCTCTTGGGCTAGGCATGCATGGATAGGAACAGATTGTTCTAAATCACAGAAGATGTTAAAATAGCTAAGGGGAAAGCTGGGAAAGGCTGCAGAGAATCATTGACTGTCCCACGTCCTTTTGGTAGACTAGTGGCACTGGGGCCCAGCAAAGACTGTTCAGTGTGCACAAAGTGAGTTTCTCAAGGGAATAAATGTCCAGTGCTCCTTCAGCTCAAAATAGTTGGTTTTGGCACATTGTTGCCATAGTTTCACATGCACTCAGTGGATGCAGCCAGAGAAGACGGATGAGCCTATTGTTGCCGTAGTGTTTTTCTGTTCTGTTAGTTTTCTGCCAGTTCAGTGAACTGAACTGGCTCACGGAACTATCTCCAGTGCCAGAAACATCAGAATACAGAGTAACAGTGGAATCAAGACCGGCCCTTCTGACAGCTGTTAGATTAAAACAGCCACTCTGGTTTACTCGCTCCTGATGCCTCTTCTTCCCTTCATAGGTATGTCTCCGGGATCCCTGAATTTCTGCAGTTTGCAGAATTGTCACAGTCCTCCCTGGTGAGTGAAGAAGTAGAGACCATGCTTTCCAGCGCAATCCGTGCGGCACCATTTGCCACTGCTAAAACTGTCGGCGTGAAAGCACACAAGCAGGTGGGTATCTCACAGCTGGAGGAGGAGTCCCGACGTGAAAGAGAAAAACAAGGAGCGTCTAGTGTGTGTTTATGAGAGCTGCTCACAGAAGCTGGCCCTGCAGTGAGACTTGATGAAGACTTCACTTACAGTCCTTCATGGGTTTATTTTCCTTCATGGGTTTATTTTCCATCATGGATGAAGAGTGGGCTTCAGCCTGGATTTTTTATTCCAGTTTGTGCTCTCTCCATCCTGGGGTTGAGGTTGCAGCACCTCCTCAGCACAGTACCTGAGGGAGCTCTTAAATTGGTTGCCAGACTCCTGCAGTTCTCACTAGAGCTAGGGTTTCACCTCCTGTTTTTCAGGCTAACTGCATGAGGTGGATTGAAATTTCAGGGTTTCCTTGCACACATGCTCTTTTTTTTCTGACGTTTCGTCACATCTCCCTGCTTTCAGGTGTGCTGTTATGGCTGATATAGCATGAAACTTTGAAGGGGGAAGGCTGTGTTAAAGTAGTTAAGGATTAGGAAGCGATGGGTAGATTGCCTGGGGAGCTTGTGGTATCTGTTCCTGAAAGCTTTTAGGAAGAGGCTGGCTATGCACTTCAGCCATGCTACACAACAGTGGGGCCTGTTTTAAGATGGGATGTGAACTGCTTGTCTTTGCACAACTCCTTCACCTCTGCTTTGCAAACAGTACTTGCTAAGATAATTGTCAATGACAAATGCTCATGGAATATTGCAAGTGCGTGAATAACCACCTAAGAAGTATTTGGAAATAGCTGCTCTTGGTGTTCTGGGCTCAAGCTTCCAAACAAGAGCTCCAAATAAGTGAGCGAGAAGACAACACATGTTCTCTTAGCTGTGGGTACCCTTTGCTGAATGGGTGTGGGCAAGAAACCCGTGCAGAAGCTGTTAGTAATCCTCGCGGGCTCTGGTGTGGTCACACCGAACCAGAGGCTTAGTGTTATATGCGAAAGCAATGACTTTACTTTCTATGAGAGTTATGAGGCTAAGGAGAGCCACAGGGACGAAAGAAAGCCTCTGAAACAGGATGGAGTGGCAGAAAGGCTGCATTTTCTCAAGGGATCTGTACATTGCATGAAATTAAATGATCCTGCTGCCTTTTCTGCAGCAGGTAATTGCATGTTTTGTGTGTGCTTTGGTTGTTCCTTCTGACCCAGAGTGTGTTTCTCTTCCCAGCCCTTAGCTCTTCCTTTGCTCTAAGTCTTTTGATTTGTTCTTTCTCATTCTCTTCTCGTCTTTGTGCATGAAGCACAGGCCAGAGGTGCCTGCTGCCCCTTTGACATCTTCTCAGCATGACTGAGGCTAGCCAGGCTTTGAAAGAGAAGCAGCTGCAACATGGGGCCTCCCCAGCAGGTCTCCTGTCCTGCTTCCGCTCCATCTCCGTGCACACATCCGGAGGATCCAGTCTGCTTGCAGTGCCATGGCTGCAGCTTCAGACAGCCAGAAGTCATCTGCAATTTGCCTCCTGTGACACTGAGTCACAGGAGAGAGGAAGGTCTTGATTCACTGTCTCATGGGAAATGCTCTGGCTCCAGGCTTCCCTTACCATTTCCTTGCTTAGACACCAGTTCAGCAAAGCATTTGAATAGAGTTCATTTAGCTACTGTCTACAGCTCACTGCCCCACTTCCTCCCCCCAGCATGACAGAAAATGTCCTTGTGGCACTGATGGTTGTTTCCTGGAGAAGTGTCAACTGTATGAAGTGGAGTTTGTTGCTTTGATATTCCCTATTCATGGTGAATACTGAAAATACTTGTTAAAAATCATGACTCTGGTGGCAGAATTTTTTTTCCTTTTCTGTTTTTGCTAACTCTGTCACTTCAGTAGTGGGGAAATACACATGTATGATGGAGAGGGGGTTCTTTTTCTCCAGTGCCAAAAGGAATACAACATTTTAGGGAGAGAGAAAAACTTCATATTGCTTTCACCAGTAACTGAAACTTCAGAAAAAGTGTCTATCTTTTATTTTTTCTACTATTTTGGGGAAGATTTTCTACTTAGCCACCTTCTTGGAGGTGCTGGCCAGCTCTGCCTTGGCTTTGGTCCAAAAGTGTCTCTGATCTGCAAAACTGTCCTGGAGATGTCACTAGAATGGCCTTCCCTGTGAGATTTCTGCTTCCTGCTGTGCTGACAATGCAGTCGGATTTGGTGGGATTTCTCCTGTGGTGAGGGGGACATGGTGTGGCTGCACAGTAACTGAAGTCTCAGGCTCCTCCTGCGCAGAGGAGGAATCGGTGAAGACCACATTCTACTTAAATACTTGAGGTTTTCACACTTGAGGGTTTTACTAGTAGGTATTATTTTAAATCCTTCGCGGGTGGAAGACAGCCTTTGGATTTGTCAATCTTACAAAAGAAATTTAGTGTTTGGGGTATTGTGCTGGGACTCCAGAGAGCTAGTTTGGGAAAACTAAGAATATAACACCAGCCATCTGGCCATGGCTGGGTAATATTGCTTCACTCCTTTATTCCTTCTTTAATCTGCCCACTCATGGCAGGTAGTACAGATGGAGGTACACCGGTAGTGTCACTCTGACATCGGGTGTTCTGATGGCGTTAGGGGCTACTGGGTGCCTATCTCAGATATACAAGGAGATGACAATTCAGACAGGTTTTTTTAATTTCTTCCCTTACCAACCAGAAAGCTGGAGCCCCGTGGCTCCAGTTGTGCAGAACTGGGTGGGGACTCGGGGAACCTGCTTATTTTACATCGGTGCACCAACTGCTGTTTGAAGGCAGTGGTTCTGTGTCATTCAAGGTGATGTTGAATCCCTAAAGCCTCTTTCTAAATCCCTGGTGCCTCCTGTCTCTCTTCCTGAGATCTGCTGTGTTGCAGACCTTGTTTTTATGGAATCTGCCAGTCTGGAAGGTGCAGCCTGCTGTTCAGATCACATTTACAGAGGGCTCATGCTAGACTTAAGCCCATATTATGTTTGTTCCTCAGTGATGCTTATATTTGTCTTGTACTTTGTCTGGGAATTCGGATTGTGTGTCTTGGCTAGGCTCTGTCGTATATGTTTAATCCCAGCTTCTTTGCTCTCCTGCAGGGACTTGCTAGGAAACAGGAAGTAAATGGAGTGTCTTGTAGAGACAACTTGGAGGGAGAGCTGACTGCCAGCCAAAAACCCCATCCAGCTACAAAAGCAGCTGTTTCAGCCCAAAGAATTTGTAAGCAGAATTATTTTCTTAGCACCTCATCATACTTCCTGCAGGAGCTTGGGCAATCAGACAGGTTTTCCATCCTGGTAGGCTAGGAAACATGGGGTGCTTATTTAGATAAGTTGGTGAATACTGCTTGGTGATCAAACGGCTGAGAGCGCTCTATGCGGGTGAGGGGGGAGAAGAAGTTTTGAGGTGTGAAAAGGGGAACACTTGGGCCAAATCAATACTGGAGGTTTGGAGTCAAGTTTCAGTCATTTTCCTGTGCCTGCTAATTCCAAGCCCCAGCTAGACCAGGTGTGTGTGCATGTGTGTGCACGAGTGTGCATGCCTCAGGCACAGTAGAAAGCAGGAATTTTCCTAGGCTGTGACGCACAGTCTACCTGGAGAACTGGATTTGTCCTGGCTCAGGGTGCGGGGGACTCCCAGCTGTCCAAGCATCGGTTGTGTCTGGAACGTCTTCTACACTGAGAAGGTGCTGGAGTTAAAAAGAGAGAGTGTTTTTTATGAGAGACTAATTGGCACAGGAAAGTAGAGAGACCTGCTCTCTATGTCTGACATACAGGTCCCACTGTCACTTTTTTTATGGAAAAAAAATCCTCCACCTCTTGATGACAGACATAGGGAAAACAGATTTGTTTGATCTAACAACACAGTTAGGTGTAGTGGGCTGGTTCTCCTTTGCTCTTTGTTTCCCCAATGGCTCCGAGTGGGGAAATTCCTAATCTCTACACCTAGACATGCCCTCTTTGCCAAGCCTCATCTTGCCAGCGTGGCTTGTGTTGAGGCTGCGACTGGGAGAGAAAAGCCTGGTGGCTATTTTTCTAAGACTGTAGCAATCCTTTGCCAGTGCCCAAGGGTCTGCTGCAGAGCTGCTGCTTCAGGGTGCTGGTATGGACCTGCTTCTGGGCAGGTCCTGGCCAGGGCTGTCTGCCCTCCCCTGCCCCAGGCGCTCATGCCCTCATGGAAGGAGTGACTGAACCACGCAGAAAGCAGCTCTGACACAGTTTACAGCCCAGTGTGTTAAAGATAACGTCAATTGGTGCTGCTTGGCTGCACCGACCGCTTCCTCCATCGTGTCATTACTGTGAGGGGTAGCAGCCTGTTCATGATGCTGCTGTTACAAATATGGTTTCCACTGTTGTTGTGAAATGGCATTGTTGTCCTGGAGATAGACGGTGGTACCACGGTTCCTGTAGTTCTCCCTACTACAGAGAGATCTGGGTTCCCCTTTTCTACCTCTTTATGCCCTTGCAAGGTCCATGGGACTCTAACTTACATTCTTGAAATTCTCAATTTACAGTTTGGTCCCAGCTGGCTCAGCTGCATAAGCCTCCAGAAAGTCTGTGTCATGGGACAAGAGACCTTTCAGCTGGAGAAGTCAGTCACTTGTTCAAGCTTGGCCCAGATGCGTAGGTAAGGGGTAAATCTGCCTTTGTTTCTCAAACGCAGCAGTAAGCAGCAAGTTCAGGGTCACGGATGGCAGCACAATCACGTAGTGCAGAGCTGCTGGGGGCTACGTGTCCTCACCCCTGCCCACATATGTCTCCCCTTGGGGAATGGTTAAAAAATTGTTTCTCTGCAACTTTTATGACACTTGCTGTCTTTTATTGCACTTCCTTTTATATTCATAACTTTGGTTGATGAGGGCAGTAATTCAAGAGTGATGTTACGAGCAGTCAGCTGCTACCAGCCTTGCTGCCTGGCTGCTGCAGGCCACCATTTCAGAAAGCTCCAGAAACAGGGTGCTTGGGGGATATTGCTTGCCCTGAGTTGAGGCATTAGTGCTGTGAGCAAGCCTCAATTACAAAGCAAATGTTACTTCTAGACCTGGTTGAATTCTGTGACATGCTTACACGTGCAGCAGGATGTAGTATACTTTTTTTCACAGCCCAAACTGTTGCGTCTCACTTGCTGTGCCGGCCTAAATACAGGGGTGAGTTTCACTGGGTAAAGTGATTCCTGTGCATGGATGAAAAACAGGTGAAAGCATAATGTAAGCCAGTAGCTAGAAATTGAAGTTAGATAAATGTAAGCTAGAAATAAGGTACATGGTTTTAACAGTGACTATTTAACTGTTGGCATCAGTTACCAAGGGATACAGTGGTTCTTCTGCCACTTGAAGCCTCTGAAGAAACCACGTCTTGTTATCTCAACCAGAAGAAATTTTGGGACATCAGATGAAATTTCAAAACATTTTTATGCAGGAGACCAATATGAACATTCCTGCTGCCCTCTTAAAATCTAGAAATCTAAAAATAGTTGTTTTAAAGGCACTCGGCACTCGTTAGAATAAATATTGCTGTTCTGTGACAATTCCTCTTTCCCTCGCCTTAACACTGTTTGCCTAACGTGTTGCTCTGAGCTGGTGGATTGTAATCAAACCCAGTCATAAGCTGTGTTCATTAAATGCCACACTATGCCTGTATAATGTGGAGTGGTAGTTTATACCCAGATGTGAAATGAGGCTGGTCTATGAAGAGGCTTCATGCTGAGGTCATGGCTTGCTGAGCATTTCTTTTGGTGGCAAGTACGTTCAGAAGCTTCTCCTTCCACTCCTGCTCCTTTTCTGCTTTCTTGTTTGCCTTTTTTTTTTTTCTTTTTTGTAATAAAGCTCCCAACGCCATCATATGTCAGAATGTGATTTCCTTCCAGCTGCAAAGGCTTTCATGTTGAGAGCTTTCTCGCTGACTTTCAGCCTTGGCTGTCGTCTTAGGGCTGCCTGAATTTGTGTCTCCAGACCAGTTTGGGAATGTAAGACCTGCGGGATAAGCTGGCTGTTGCTGAAAAAGGCACCCATTGGGAGCTGCTTTACCAGGTAGGAGAGAATGGTCATGGCCAGAGATTAACTAGGACCTCAGCCAAGGCGCCCTGGTCACTGGTGACCTCCCTGCAGTCACTGCCTAGGCCAGGGATAACTGTGCGAGGGGTGCTGATGTTTCTGAAGGAAGTAGGACAGACAGTGATCTAGTGACTGGAAGGTCCAAACTCTTGACCTGAGATTTGGGAAATTAGTGGGTTTTAATCCTTGTGATCCTTGAATGGCTTTAGGCTATGAAAGGAAGTCTGGGCCTCCTGAAACACCCTGTGCCACAAACACAGACTTACTGTGAAGGACTGTATTAAAACTGGTTTCCTAATTGAGGTTTTGTTTGCAGGATACTTACTAAGTGTGAGAAACCTTCAAAATGACTCTTAATGCTCATTTGTAGTTTTTTAAAATTTTATTTTATGTGTTTCTAACCCTATTACCTATTTTGGGCTTAGTAAATAAAAATCCTCCAACTATTGCCTTTGACTTGCTGAACTTCTTGGTGATGTCTGTGTTGTGAATCTAATGTCAAAGCATCACAGCACTATGGACGTGTTGATCCTCTCAACAAGCAGTGAACTGCTCCAGGCTAACCAAGGGGCGATAAAATACATCTCCACTTAACTGCATGCATCTATGTAGGAGAATTATCTTCCCTTACCTGACATTAGTCAGGAAACCTCTCTGGCCTGCCCAGAAGGGGTGGGGTCCCTGAAGTCTGTGGATTGCTGGGGAGGTTATAATGGATGCTTCTGTTAAGCTGTATTCTCTAAACACACCACCTTCTTCTCCACCCAGTTATTGCCCTGCCATCTCCTCCCCGCTCTTCCAAATCTGTTCTGCGTAAAAGAAAGTAACAATTGCAAGGTCAAACTTTTGAATTCCTAGGTGCTGCTTACGCATGCTGTTGAGTTGATCAAATGGTATTTGAAAAGTGCTACGAATATCTGAGATCAGTACGACAGATCGTGAGATCAGCTAGACCTATGACACCCTCACTGAGAAACAGAAATGTTGGAGGTCAAAGGTTTGAGTAATAGGATGAGGAAGTTACAGCCCCATGTCTGACTCACGATCTTTCGTCTTGCTCTTCTGAGAAGGGGATCTTTCTGCTTTTAGAAGAGCATTAGTTTTGCTTTCTAAGTGTTCACTTTGATTTCAAAGGGAGGAAAAGTGATTGTAAAAGAGGAATGTTTGTCCGTGTTCTCTTTCTCTGGGCAAAAGCCTTGTGAAAGCACAAGTCAAATTGACTTCTGGAGAAACAGGGCTATGTCAGAGAAGGGGTATATGGTGCTTTCTGACCCCAGTGGTGAATTTTGGCCTAATATTGGCAAATGACCTCTAGTTCCCATCCTGCCATGGGTGATCTTCTGAGTCCAGACTTGGAAGCTTCCATATGAGGAGCAATGGAGCAATTTGGGATACTTCAGCCTGGAACAGGGATGATTTTGGGGGGAATGTGACAGAAACCTACAAAATCTGTAGTCACATGAAGAGTGCATAGGGACTGACTGTTCCTTCCTTTTCCTATGCAAGAACTGGAGGCCAACAAATGTGTGCAGGGGGGTCAGATTTCAAACAAATGAAGAGAGATGATTCTGGATATACGAGGTAATAGACCTGGAGAACTTCACATCAAAGGGTCTTGTGGGTGCAAGGTTCGAAGGAAGACAATAGTGTTTCAAAGCAAGATTTTTTAGAGATTACTAAATAGACAAACCTTCTAAGGCCAAAAAAAGTCTCTTCAGCTGAAAATAATTGATGGCTAAGTAAATAATTTGGGTTTGAGGAGGGAAGTACCATATAGTTTTGGCCTCCTCTTACTCTTTCCTAGGTGTCAACTCATAGTTTCTGTTGGAGACAGTAGTGGGATAGGTTGACTCTTTGGTGTGGACCTGTATGGCTGATGAGTTCTGAAACAGTTAACCCTGGAGACAACATTAAGATTTTTTTAGTCTCCCCAAAGAAGCATCAGCACAACTAAAGCTTTCTAGAACATCCCAAGGACAGCTGATCTCCTTAGAAATGGTTTCCAAGCTATTTCTAAATTGTCTTCAGTCTCAGAGATTACTTCCTTAATGCCCTCCATGCCCACATAAGCAGTAAATAAGAAGGACTCAGCTTGCACAGGGAAGTATCCCCTGAGTATGAGGACCTCCCCGTGAGGAGGGGTAAGGCTGCCATGCACAAGAGGGGGCAGGTGAGGAAGGTGAGGTCTGGGTGAAGGTGCTACAGTGGGACTTTGGAAATGTAACATTTGGCAAGCTGTATTTTCTTGGAAAGTTTCACCTGGCTACAAACTGATAGGTGGTTGGGAGAGCTGGGCAAGAGTCCACACGAGCTGGACTGGGCCGGAGTAGGAACTGGTGGTGAAAAAGAAGCTCTGAGCTGGAAGGTGCGGCCCTGTCTCATTGCTCCATTTGCTTTTGAGCACAGCCAACCCAAAGGAGCGATGCTGGCTGTTGGTTTTCTCAGAGCGGGAAACCAGGCTCTCTGCTTCCCGGGTACTGGTATCAGCAGGTTTGACAGCTCCTCAGAGGGATTTTTGAGGGACTGCTTAATGTCATGTCTACGTGGAGCTTTTGTCAGGGAAATGTCTATTCCCAAAACTGTTTTTCTGAAAAAGCAAAACTGCGGGACTCTCTCCTTTATTTTTCACTTTAAAAAGACTAACTCATAAATTTTGTACCTGGCAGAACCTGCATCTCCCTTTGCGATGGCTAGAGTATGCTTTTGCAGCCAGTTCTGCATACACAGGGAATTGGGGAGCAGGTGACTTCAACTTAACCTTCCCTCTGAGCTTGACGAACAAGCTAAGGCAATACAAAAGGGACCTTCTAAGAGACTTGTGCAGCTGCACAGCCCTTATACTGGCCCCATGATGTGTTTATCTTTTGCCTTCAAGGAAGTGTCAGAGTTAGGGGAAGCTCCCCCAAGTGGGATGGCTTAAAAGACTGTATCCTCTGCTGGGAAATGCACATGCTTCTTTTCTTTATAAGCCATTTGATATATTTTTCCTCTCTTTCTCTCTCTTCCCTTCCTCCCCTGGCAGCAGGATCTCTGGCCGTTGCATGCTTTTCATTAAATCTTTCTGAATGTAAGCCTGTATGTTCTGACACAGGGTCAAAGAGTACCATGGCAGGGATAAAATTCAGCAACAGAATGGAAAGGTTTTTCTGGTTTTGATTACTGGACATCGTCAGTTATTGTGGAGTGCGTTCTTGGCTGGGGTCTGAAGACTGAGTTAAATATCACCCGGAAAGGAGCGTTCCATGATGCTTCTGAAACACTGAACTTCTCCTGAAATATGAGCGGGTGTGGGAGTTGTCTTGGCCGATTTCCAGCCTTTCTAATGCTACTGTCACTCTTACCCCACGTGTTCTGCTTTTGCAGTATCCATTGGAGTAGGTTATTTAACGTCCCTTGCTGATATGAACAACTGCTGCTGTTGTGTTGTGGGGTTTAGGTTGTTTGTCTCTAATGAAAGCCCCACACTTAGGAACAAACTCAAATAACCAATTGCTTACTCAGCTTTGCAACTCTGTTATCTGAAGGTATAATCGCTTCCTGCATCTTTGTTTGTCTTTGCCTCCGTGCTCTTGTACTGATGGTCTGGGAGGTACCGTACTGCTCCTGCAGCTGCTTTTCTCTGCTCCAAGGCACATCAGCATGTGAAGAGAAAAAGCAGTTCCTGGTTATTGCTGCATCTTCTTTCAATGCCTTAGACACAGGCTGCTCTGTAACATGGAATATCGTCCCTCTTATTTCTGAGGGGAGAGGACAAGCAGCCTTTATGTCTATTGTGAAGACTGTGGAGTTTGCACCTAAGGGGATCAGTGGCAAAATACATCTGTAACCTCTGAGCAAGTGCAGCGAGGCAGAGGAGGTGTAAGTCAGAGGGGGGCTGATCCCCAGTTACCTGGTATAAGCTTTTGTACTTAGATGGCATGGAATTTGTGGGCATCTCACTGGCTGGCTATGATACTGGCCAAGGCTGCAGAGATGAAATGTCAGGGCCCTGAGTGCACCTAATAGGACTTAATTGCCCTGAGGAGCTGCCATGGGGCCTCACCCGCTCCCCTGCCCATGGGCTCGGGCTCCATTTAAGCACAGTCAGTGACTTTCAATTGCTCCCTGAGCTATGGTGTAGGTGTACCTGTCTCCCACTCCATACAGCCATGCCTGTGCCTGGCCATGGACCTCAGACTGGGACCCTGACCTATGGACTGACCCCGTTTTGACGTTGGACCTGCCTGGTGAGCACTGGACTGTGTCTGACCCTAGTTACTGTCACTGGCGCTGACTCTGACGTGCAGTTTGACTTTCTGACTTGACCTGCCTTATCAGCATGAATGATCTGGACTCTTGGTTGATCCTGGCTGCCGTCCCCAGTGCCGTCTCACTTATGTCCTGTGGGACGGGGCCCTGGCTGGCGAGCCCTGCTCTGCCAGCTGAGTTATATTCCTCATCCCATAGAGAACGGCCAGCCCTGGCTGCTCCCTGACCCTTGAGAGGTCTCTATGGAGGGTTGATTCTTTGGAAAGACTCATCTTGGTGTGAAACACTTCCTCAGCTAGTAGCACAACAAAACAAGAGCATGTGGCTTTGGGGATATCCTGTCTGCCCACTGGGGAAGGTGACAGCGTGCATCAAAGCTGTACCTTCCTTGAAATCTCCAGTCTGGTAAATAGGTTCTCACCAGCTCATTAATTGTAAAATTAATTAGCATTCCAGCTGTGGGATGTGATGTAGTTCTTAACCCAGCATGCTGGCCAGGCAAGAGCTTCTCTCCAGTCTCAGGAAAGGACGTTTGGGGATTTGGGGGTTTGTTTCTTGTTTGCTTTTTAAGCTGCTAATACTTCCAGTGGTTTCTGCTGGGATCAGCAATCTGCCCTGTATTGTGAGGCTTGCAGCCTCCCAGGACAAGAAGAGAAACCACTCTTGTAGAATCCCTGCTAAACAGGTTCCCTGAAAAATATGAGGAACTAGTGATTGCTAGCTCCTTGGAAGCAAAGATCATGACAAATGCATTTACAGAGAAGAAACAATAACAATCAACAATAGACAGAAGGAAATGGCTCCTCTGAGAATAGGAGCCAGACTAAGGAAAGAAAAATGCTTGGGTTAGATAGTAAGTTTTATGAGAAGGGGGAAGAAAATGCCAAGAAAGCAAGGGTGGTAAAGGAGGGACAGGGGCTGGGGAGCAGCCCCTGGAGAGGGGATGCGCCATGTCCAGAGGCCACCTGTGAAGCAAAGCCTTCTCGCTGATAAGACAGCAGTGTGAACTGAATTGCTGCAGCATTGTCCCATGGGAGACAGGCTCAGCTAAGCAAAGCAGTGCATTTTGCCCTAGGGCAGCTGTCTCAAGGGAGGGAGCAGAGGTTTCCTTGTGAGAGGCACTGCCAGGTCACCCCACTCGCTTGATGTTCCTCATGGCAGCTGCGCTTCTCCTCCTGAAGGGCAGGTAAATACACAGAGGCAAGTGTGTGATAGTTTCTGCCAGCTGTTGCTGTCCCAGGGGGATGGAGACAGCTGTACAGAGGGGACTGTCCCTCCCAAATAGGTCTGCATGGGGCTTGCAGTGCAAGAAACCTGTTCTCACCTGTGATGTGTACTCTTAATTCAGCACTGTTTTGTACTAAATCCCTCCTGCTCCTCTCTCTTTCCTTGTTAAGCTTGTCTCAAACTGATGGCAAATAAAATGCATTTTTCCTCTTTTCTGTGAGGTTCCTAACTTCACCTGTGATTGCAGATATTGGAGGTTGCAAGTTCTTGCTTACCTTCAGAGATTTACAGCAAAATCCTCCCACATGCACTGTGCACCTCAGCGGGCAGAGCGTAAGGCATGTTCTGGGGATGGCTGGGAGACGTCCGTGGCCTCTTGGAAATCCCCGTTTGTCACTGAAGGGTAAAGTGGGCTAACTATGTTGTCACTGGGAGCCTCTGTTCTCTTGTTTCTTCCCAAATGAAAGGATTTGGGTGATCCAGCAGCCCCTGTTGTGTTTGCATGCTGTAGCCGCAGAGGAGTTTTATTGGATATACTACGTGCAGCTCACAAGGCACAGGTCCTTGTCAAAGTAAGAATTCACACCATGTTCCTCTGAAGCTTTTCTGACTATTGTGGAGACAAATCGAGGCTGAAGAATCTTATTGTTGCAGAAAATAGAGACAATTGTGTTTTTCCCACGCAAAGTCACAGAAGAGGGCTGTTGTGTTGCTTGAGATTTGGGACTGGATTAAACTGGAAGTCTGGAACTGGGGAAATGTTGAACAACTTGAATCAAAGCTGATGAAAATTTTCCTGTGATCCCTTGTGAAACATAATTCACTTACCCAGATAATGGGTGTTGTGTGACTCTTAATTATTGTAAAACCAGAGTGTGTTCCTGCTCCTAAATTTAGTTTGCTTTTTTCTTGCACTTTATCGAGTAATTTCTTCCTTTTAAGGTCTTAAATCTCTTCTATATTATTACTGCCTCTCTTCTGCCCAAGTAAAATGTAAAGTAACGCAACCCTGATCTGATTGTAAATAAGATCTTAAAATTATCCCTAGCTTATCTAAGTTTGGGCTTCTCAGGTGGGGACTGCATTGGAGCTGGCCTGGTGTTGGGTAAATATTTCCAGCTGTTCAGGCACTGCAGAGATCCTCTGCCAACACATGTTCCTACAGCCTGGACTATCCACAGTGTCATCACAGGGGGAAAAGATGGGTTCTTAGTATTAACTTGCGTATGTACTACCAGGTCAAGGTGGATCCGAAGCTCCCTGTCACCTCTGAATTGATGTGGTAACATGTATATAGAGCTCTTGCATGTACAAGATGTCACCTGCTAACTGAAATCAAGAATATGCGTTTCTTTTCAAATAGTTAACAACCACTCAGATACGATGTTCTCCTTTGCTAGGCTGTCCTGAGCCACTACAGCAGGTGTTGGCCTTTTGAGGAAACTCTGCTCTGAAGTGGATGTTGCTCTAGGTGAACCCATTTCTCCTGTTCCTCTTCAGCGTATGGGTGGGTATGTGGTTCCCTCTGAAAATCATGAATCAGCTCTAGATAAACAATGCTTCTTGGGGGAGTGCTGCCTGCAGTAACAATCTCTTGCTTCCACTCACATTTTTTATTCTATTTTGAGGCAAATGTAGATTACCACCCAGGAGCTGCTTAAATTATCATGACTCAAAAACATCTTTAGGGTACTTTTTTTAACGTAATGCTGATTTGCCAAATTTATCTGCACACCAGTTTGCAGATCTGTCCATCCAGGACTGAGCCGGTTTGCTTTCAGATTGACCAAAGAGAGTATCCTCTATGCTGGGGTCTCACAAGGAGACAGCGGAGAGCTAGATTTTACATGTGTTGATCTAGAGTGATGGTGACCTCAAGCTGCCCGTCACCTGCAACACCTGGGAGGGACTTCTGCATAATCCTACCTCCCACCTCACTGGAAGATCTGTGGGATGAGGATGCTTTCCCTCAAACACTTATTCTGGCTTCTGTAAAAGACAGGATTCAGATGCAAAAAGGTTTTATGGCAAATCTTATATTCCCAGTGGGTCTGACGTTGAAAGACTGCTACTTTTGTATTAGACATCCCTCGACCCATGCTGTTTACCCTTCAGTATATCCACCCATTTCATAAATTAAAAGTAGCTACGTGTTCAACTAATTGTGTCTTCAATATGCTACTTGTGGTGGATGCTTCCTTCCATGCATCACGGATGCATGATAATAACATGTTCGTTGGGAGGGGACCTGGGAATTAGCAGCTTTGCAGTGGCCATAAGCAGTTATTTTCTTACTTATTTGATTCTGCATGATGCCATTAGCCTGATACCTGTTCTGTTCCTGGGGTAAACTGTAATCAGAATGTGAGGAGTAGGATTCTTCTCTCCTACTGAATTTGTGTGAGCCTCAGCAAACTCTTTTGTCTCTTTTCATGTAGTTGTGAAGCAGACAATTAGTAGAAGTAACTTGCTATTTGAGTCAGCGTGCGTGGCTTGACCTGCAGACTTTTGTGTCCTGAACTTCAGACAGCAGTTCTTAGCTACAGGCCTGGATCTGTTATGGAAAATTGTAACAGGCAGCTGTCCTCCAAAATGAGCTGCAGAAAGTTATGCATGGCTATCCTTTGCTGCTCTTCCTTTTTGAAAAATATTGTCATCACTGGCTAAGGATTGCTCTGAACTGAGGGATTTGCTTTAACATGGCAATCACGTTTCTGCATACTGTGAAATGCTGGAGGTTTAAGAGAAAGGTGAATAAGGAAAAGCAATTTTACACCCCTAGGAAGCTTAACCACAAAAAATATAGCAGATGTTGCAAAATGCTGCAGCTGAGAAGTGACAATCAAGCTTTTCCAAAGTGTGCTCCAGGTAAGTTTACTCTCTAGCTGGAAGGTGCAACTGGAGGAATGATTCTCGTCTCTTAACTGAATGGATACGGTCTTCCTTCCAATATTGCTGACACTGGTGCTTTGCCGCTCCCCTTCTTCTGGTCAGTGCTAGAGAAAGGAGAGGGCCAGTGGCTGATTCTCTTTGCTGTCTGACAGAAGGTGAAGTCTGCTTCTGCCCGTACTGCAGAGTGAAACACAGAAGTTAGCTCAGTGTGCACGTGGTCGCTTTACAGGATCCTTGTTTTTCATAGGAGCGATCAGCACTCACATGGGGGATCTGGCTCCAGCCCAGAATATGTAAGAGTGGTGGCTCCCTCAGAACATTGGTAGGAATAGAATCGGCGGCAAATACCTTGGAGTATGGAAAAAATGCATCAGGAATAATGTTAAGATTGATAATGGGAATGAAACTTTAGTCTTCATCATGATGAGATATGAACTCGGGGTTGAAACCTGCTGCTCCACAGAAACTGAATGGCTGGTTGATCTCTGTTCTTATCTATAAGATATGTTGTCGGCTTTTCCACTGACCTTCTCCTGGCTTCTTCAGACAGCTGGATTAGCTTGTCTTCTGCTGGAGTGACCTATTTTTTATCAGCTCATTATCAAAGGATTTACTAAAAGCTTACACCAGAGGCCAAAGGGTCAGTATCCAGAAACATCTGCACTTCTTCCATTATCCCTAGGAGGTGAGTCGTATGTGGCATTTGGCCCTTGAAGTAACCTGAGCATGTGAGAAGCAAGCACGTCTCATCTGTGAACCCGAGACACAAGTGAAGTGTGTAAATCGCTGTCTGCCATCATTTGGTTGATCCTGAGTAGGAAGCTAAGTGTTCCCTTGCTCATGGGTCCCATCTCTTCTGCTCTCCAACCCCTGTAGTGAACATAAAGCTTGCAGTGTTATTGAGGTGGGAGAAGCAGATAGCTGAGAGGCAGTGAGAAGAACCTTCTTACTGTGGTCTGTGTACTTAACTTTTTTACCCCATCACCAAGAAATACTTGAGAGAAAACTCAGCAGCTCAGCCTTTCAAGGTGATTTCTGAAGCTCTTGCGTAGTTATATACAAAGGTCCCGTGGGGTGAATAGATTCAGAAACACTCCTGACAAAATGGAAAGCTGAGGCCTGTCAATATGCAGCAAATGCAACAACTGAACAGCCCAGGTGATTGCTGGAGAGAAGGAGCTGTGACTTGTTATCTAAAAGAAGGCAAATATTGTGTAAGGGCTGCTGCTTTGAGACGTTCACCTTGAATCAGAACCAGACATATGATCAGAAAATTGTATTTGTTTCTGTCTTCCTCATCAGTCACTTAATGAAAAATAATTACAATGGATTGATCCTCTTGAACATTTTAAACTTATCATCCCAAAGCCAAAACCCATCAGGCACACTGCTGCTGGTTCTCTCCTGCAAAAAGGTCACATGCGAGTAGATAGTCAGTCCTTCAGAGTTGAGCGTTGGCAGAAGTAGTCACTCACATCCCAACCAGAGTTTCCTCCTGCATGGGACAGTCTCATTAATGTTAAGAAAATTCTGTATTTTTGGACACCTGGAAGCTGAGCTGACACCTCAGGATGTACTGATTGATAAGAGATTGTGAAAAAAAGGGATGACAGATTATGAATTTGACAGTTCTCTTGGTGTAAAAAATTGCATTTTTCAAAACCATTGAATTTTGCAGAAGAAAACTTCAATCGGCAAACTTCCTTTTTTTTTTTTTTCCTGAGAAAAATGATCTTTCATAAAATAGAAAATGTTTCATAGTAATTCATTTCTCTAGTTCCTTCTGGGTGGGGAGGAACTGTAGTATCCTGTGATGCTGAACAAGATGTGCTAATAGAGCTATTAATCCTTTATTTCCCTCTGTCTCACGAGAAATTTATACCCGTTGAAGGTATGAGTAGACTATTGAAATGCTCCCTTTTGGCGTTGCTTAAGTCCACGGGAACTATTGAAATGGAAATCAGGTTCCCAAACCATCACCCACAGGAGGAAGAGAGATCTCAATCGATTGTTTTTGGTTAAACAAGGAGAGAAAAATGGGCTGAAGTTTTGCTGCGGGGGAAAATGGACAAAATGTCTTGAGGATTACACTTGGCGCTTTTGGTCCTGGAGAGGCACCCTCTGTTCTTTAGCAGCCTGGCGAGTATTTTCCCAATGAAATATCATTGTGGGGGCATGGAAAACAGGGTCAGAAAAACACAAATAGGGAAGAGACTTACCAGTGGCAAGAAACCCTGTTTCTAAGGGCTTATGGGGAAAGAGCAGCATTTGGTTATTGTGAAAGAGCAAAGCTGTCTTATCTGTTCACCAGCCTTTGAAAAAAAGGATGCCATGTCAAAATTCCCCCGCATTCTTTTTCAATGCATTTGTTTTCTTTTCATCAAGAGTTTGGGGAAGTATGATGTTGTGGTTTTCAACTCTTAAAGCTGTACTGCCTGTTTGGATGTTTGCTCCACACGGGTCAAAATCGTGAACAGGGAGACTAATGTCTTTCATCCATCATCACGTAGTAATTTGTTGTGCAAGACTTACCTCTGAAGACAACTTCATCCATTTCCAGACTCCTGGAGATCTCTGAGCTCTCAGCTTCCCCTCTAGAAAGGGTGGTTTGGAATGCAAATTGTTCAGGTCAGGGTTTTTCTGCCCAATAGCTTTTATCAGAATGGTATTACTTTTGTGTATCACTTTTTATCTTTTCCCTCTGTTCTGAGATGTTCCATTGCCATCGTGCCCTCAGAAGCAGCTCTACCCAGTCCCTAGAAGACTCTATCCAGTCCTGCGATAAACCAGCCTAGGCCTGTGTGTCCAGTGAAACTGGCATTACTTGATCACGGTGGCAGCGTAGATGTCTTTGGTCTTTGCCAAAGAGGTACTTGCTCTGAGAACCAAATATGTTTTCACCTTTGAAGCCCAGGCAGCTCTGTCGGATTCAGTTAACCAGAAACACACAAGTGCACATATTCTGGAGTGGCTTTTTGCTGTTTCTTACTCAATGAATGTGTAGAAAGTAATTTTTATTGTAATGCTGACACTGTTCAAATTGAAAACTACAGTTGCCTTTTTGCCAGAGCTGGGCTTCTGGATGATGGGAGGTGTTAAATACACAAGGTGTTGCTGCATTGCACGTCAGCCTATCTCTAGCTACAAAAACAAAGCAGCTAGTTGCTAAATTTTTCGTTGCCTTAAGAAGGCTGCTTAGCCCTAAAACTGTACAAGAGCTTGACATTTATAAATATGCCACAAATAACTCAAAAGCATTGTTGAGTGCATCACTGATGACGACACACTCAGAGCTAATTGTACTGTTGAATTACGTTAACCAGAGTTTCAGGGGAAGCTGTTTAAACTCCAACTCCCATGAGCTTGGGACAGTGGCTCTTGAAAACGTCCAACACCTGGAGCCTGATTGTCTCCAAAGCTGCTTTTCTGTCCCTCGGTCATCAGTAGGTGAATGATTTTTTTTTTCTCCCTGAGATTCAAGTGAGGAAAACCATCAGAATTTGTAAATCTTGGTTTCCAAAATGTATTTTGCCAAGCAGGGGCTTGCAGTGTAATCACACTTGGATAGACCTCTGCTCTTAGTGAAACCAGCGGTTGTAATGTGAGGGAAAGGTGACCGTGTAAGGGGAAGAAAATACTTCATTTTGAGCTGCCCTTAAGTTACCCTAAAGTCTGAAAGATCAATCTGCAAGACAAAAGAGAGCAGGAGAAATGCAGAGCACCCGTGGCTAGGAGTGCTGGGGGAAAAATCCTTCCCACTGTCCTGGGAAGCCCAGGACTTGCATGCTGCAGAGGAAAGGGTGAAGTGCAGCTGCCCTGGACAACATCTTCTAGGGAAAATTCCTTCTTTGCCTGAAGTTTGGTACCAGGAGACAGGCGAGACATTTCTCTATCAGCCCTTGAAGGAGGAAATTGAAGGCAGAGATAGGAACAAGCTGTGGGCAATTTGAATTGCTTTAATTATTCAATTAACTTTGCACCACTGTGGGTGATGAGAAGATGGAGAGTTCTGATAACACAGTGAGCTATTACTAGGGAATCCTTAGGACTTTCAGGACTTTTTGATGACTTGCCTGATGAAAGAACTATACTGAAATGAAGACCAGAATCATTGTAGGAGCCCTTCAAATGCTGGGTTCAAGACAGATGCCAACTAATGCTTGGGAAAGAGAAGTTTGTCTAGGCTCCTAGGGTAACCTCACCCGGGCTTTTCTGCCTGGCTCTTTTAAAGCATTTTACTCCCCAGTTGAGTGGGGTCAATATGGCATTCCTTACAGGCTGCACCTGCACTCTAGTTTTCAAAGCCATTGCACAGAACACTGCCATCCTTTCAGAACAGTGTCAGGGGAGAAGCAGTGACAGAGGATGGCCTAAGAGATGTGAGCCTGAGCAATGACTATGCCTGGCTTTGCCAGCCCAGCAGCCAGGAAGATGGGGACAAGACAAGCATAGCCATGGGTGCAAAAGCCTGGGGAGACATCTTCACCTCTTGCCCAGCCAGGAATTGCCCACCAGTGTCCAGCTTTTGGTCTCGGCTGTAGATGCTAGGAGAGATCTGCATGCTTTCAGTAATGATGGGGGGGTCAGGCTTTCCCTCCTCTCCTGTGTGGTGACCCTAGACGCAGGTACATCTAAATAGGGTTGTCTAAAATGTCTACAAATAGGATACTTGGAGCCCTTAGCTTTGTAAATAACTACTTATAAAGGCATTTGAAATGCAGTGATTCTGTCAGCACCACTGTATTCAAACTTTCCACCCCTCCTCTTTGTTTCTGCTCTGTTGCAGAACAACATAGAAGTAACTATAAAGTTGTGCTTGCAATAAAGCCTGGCATACCATATAGAGGATTTTGTGGCCTCAGCCACCTTGTGTAAGGCAGGGTCACCAGGGTCGTGGTGGGTTGACTCATCTATGTCAGCTGTGGGATCCACTAATTGCTGTGGCAGGTGGTAACCGTTACCTTTGATTTGGTGGTTTGAGGAGGCGAGGTAGAACTTGGATCAAGTCAGGCTGGGGAAGAAGGTCTCTCTGAAACAAAGTTGGAGCTGCACTGGTTGAACAGATTTGGATTTTCTTTGCTCTGGGAAGCTCAGTCACTTTGCAAGTGTGAGAAGGGGAGAGATGGGAGAACATGCCTGACCTCTCATATGTGTGGTAGGTTTCTACTATTTTTATTTTCCTTCAGTCTCAGAGACTGACTGACAGACCCTAAACAGTGAATCTGTGGGTCTGTGTCTGTTTAAAGGCTGGGGCCAAACTGTGAAGGCTTGTTTCAAGGAAGAGTGTTTTTACTGAGAGCTCTGTGAGTAATGAGTTGAGATCTGCCTCAACTTTTTTTTGGGCCCCTTGCTACAAGACGGACATTGAGGTGTTGGAGCGTGTCCAGAGAAGGGCTACAAAGCTGGTGAGGGGCCTGGAGGACAAACCTTATGAAGAACGACTGAGGGAGCTGGGGTTGTTTAGCTTGGAGAAGAGGAGGCTGAGGGGAGACCTTATCACCCTCTACAACTACCTGAAAGGAGGTTGTAGAGAGATGGGGGCTGACCTCTTCTCCCTGGTGACAAGTGATAGGGCGAGGGGAAACGGGTTCAAGTTACGTCAGGGGAGGTTTAGATTAGATATTAGGAGACATTTTTTCACTGAGAGGGTTATTAAACATTGGAATAGGCTGCCCAGGGAGGTGGTGGATTCACCATCTCTGGAGGTGTTTAAAAAAAGGGTAGATGGGGCACTGAGGGACATGGTTTAGAAGTGGCTCTTGTCAGGGTAGGCTAAAGGTTGGACTCGATGATCTTAAAGGTCCCTTCCAACCTCAACAATTCTATGATTCTATGATTCAAGGCGTGTGATGTGCTGGGTGCTGTCTGGAAGCAGCATCACCCTGAAAGCTCCAGAGTTAAAGGTGACTGTGAGCAGACAAGTGATCTGAATTTTATTGACTGGCTATCTTATGTGTATCTGGGGAAAGAGCTCTACCTTCCCATCCAGTTCTCAGCCCTTCCCCACATGCAATTCCGTCTCTTTGGTGCTTGTCTTGAGGCTTCTTGCCCTGGTTGTTCAAATGGCCTGCTGTTCCTGAGTGCTTCCCCAGGTTAATGGAAGATTAGAGTTTCTCCAACCATGATTATGTTTGAAGTGCTTCAGGAAACTCTACAATTCCAGCTTGTGTACACAGGCTTGAAGAGAGCAGTGTTGGATGTTGCTGGGGGAGAGGTGGGCTGTGTGGTAGCAGGGAATACGGTGCAAGCCCCTGCCCAAACACATCACTAGTGGGCAGATCCTAACTCATTTGGGTGGCTATTTGCTCACAGGATGCACAGGTCTGTAGGATTGTGAAAAAAACCCTGGAGGCACAGGGGTCAGCTGGATAAGCTGTAAGGGAGCTGGAGTTTTCCAAATGCAGAAATTAAGAGCTGAGAAAACTGCTGCCCTGTGGAGAAGTTTTGAGAAAGGGAAATGAGTTATTTCTGCAGGTGGTCTCTGGTCCTCTCCCCTTGTAAAGTGCTGGCTACAAAGAAACCAGAATGGTAGAGGATGATAAGAGGTGGCTGCTCAGGCCTGCAGTGGAATTGCAAACTCAGGAGTCTGAGTCTCACAGTGCTAAAGTCCAGAAGCACTAGAAGAGGGCCAGGTAGGAGAGAAGCACAGGCTGTTTGCTGCTGGGGTCTGCTTATAGCACTGTTAAACCTGTGTGAGAACCCTGCAGCCAAAGAAGGTGTTGGTCAGGAAGCTCAGCAGCAGGAGGAGAGTTTGTAGTCCCTCATTTGCTTGTTTGGAAGCTATCTCCAACACAAGTTGATTCAGCTGACAGACGGCTGGCTCTTTTTGCCCATAGGCAGGAGGTGGGATGAGACTGCTTTTAATTGAACTTCCTTGGTTTGTTTGAGTTGCTCAGCTGGCTTGTTTCAATGATAAAATACAGCGTGTTCTGATATTGTATAGACTTAAGTGTTGGTGGGTCAGTTGTGATAAAACATCCCCAAAGTACTGGTGAGATGATGATTAAGCAGTAGCTTTTAACTAAGCTGTGTGTGCTGTAAGTAATTTATCAACAGCAAAAAGAAGCAGCAGGAGAAGGGCAGGACAGGAAGAGAAATGTTTCTGGTGAAGAATGTAAAATGGTATTTTGTTTTTTGCAGAGCATGTGGGGAACGTGGGTGGTTTGACTGGAACGTATGTAGAGTTTTGTCCCTATTGTGGCTGAGGGAGTGAGCAATGGGTGCACCATACTGCTAGGCAGCTTGTTCCTCACAGGCATCGCTGTATAATAGATACATGTACAAGCCACCCTTAACATGTTTATTGCTCTCAAAATGATAAATCTCACATATTGCACAGTGTTCCAGTGCATTGCAGTTCATGCACAAAAAGCAGGACAGAAAACAAAGATGCAGAGGAGGGCTACCCTGTGCCCTAGGGAGACACTGGCTGCTTCTCAGCCGCTTTTGCACAGTGCAAGGACCACTCTGCTTGGCCCATGCCACTCCTCGGGGGGCTTGCTGGTGTTTTACAAGTTCCTCAGGAGCAGGTTTCTAGACTTGAGCAGCCCAGCATGAGCTATTTCCATCCTCCTGTGCGATGTAGCAGACATCTCTGGCATGACTCTGAGTCAAACTGTGTCAGTCAGCTGTCTCGGGAGCACATGCAAATCTCATTTAGGCCTTTACAGAAAAGATGCGCAATTCCCTTAGCGCTTGTATAGATTTTCCACAGTGTGGTATTTGGCTGCTTAGTCACAGAGTTATCTTTGTGTTTTAAGAATAGATTTGACTACAGTCTCCTTGGCTGTGCTGCAAAAGAAAGACTTTATTTGTCTTAGCGCAAACACCTTGGTCTGAGTGTCAGATTTGCCAGTGAGCTTAATTAAACAGGCTCCTTAATAGGTTTTGTTATCATTTTAGTGCTCCACACTTGAATCATGTCTCTTAAAGGACTATTTAATGAATTTCTGAGGCTATCAGACAAGTAATGTTCTTTGGTTGCTTGTTATGTAAAATTCATTAATGTCTCCCTTCGCATACATTGTTGAATTACAAATATTATGACTTAATTAGCTTATTGCAATTTATGGGATGGTGGAGGCTGTTTTTTACTTACTGATCTTATGCAGAAGTAAGCTGTTTAAAACAGGCCAACAAATAGAAACTTGAGTTGTTTTGACGTCCCTGCTGAGAAACACCTTCCCTTGACCCTCACCACCTGGGGACTTTTCCATAGCTTGCTGACCTTTATTGTTCCCATAAAAAATGGGAAAATCTGCTAGCTTTCTTTTTAGGGGATTGGCAGGACTCAACCACCTTTGTTGCTTTGAGCACAGAACTTTGAATGCGTATTTTCTTCTTAAAGAGGAGAGTCTCTCTAGGACTTTTTTCCTTTTGTGTCTAACATAAATATTTGGGGGTAATTCCTTAGCTGGTATAAATTGAAGTAATTCCATCAGCAGCTCTGAGAAAGGGTCAGAAAAGTACCCGAGTTGTCATTCCAATGCTTCCTTGGGAGTTTAAATTGTTCACACTAGTAGAAAGAATTGCCTCCCACGGGCAGGTACAAATCTGCAAGGCTATTGGTCTCTGAAATACCCATGCTAACAGAGGTGAAGGAGGCTCAGTATATGACAGCTGTGGGCCAGAAAGGGCACAATGTCCTTTGAAGGTTCTCCCTGGTGGAGGTAGCTCTAGATAACCATCACACCAAAGTATCATGTTCCAGTTGAACCTCCCAGGCCCGCTGCTGACGTTGGATTTCCTGTATCTTTACAAGAGCCTGGTGTGAAGTTACCATCCATTCAGGCTATCCAGATTTACTTTCCCAGTCAGAAGTTTTGCTGGACAGCAAAATGTGTAGTGGGTCAGAAGTCACAGTCAAATGGTTTCTGCAGGGTGACACTACCGGCAGTGCATCCTGGATGTGTCTGGTGTCTTAGTACCCACTCCCTTGCAATGCCACAGCCTCTCTGGTTTGCACTGGGGTGGAGTCTCAGCCCAGCAAGACAGGGGCATAGCTAGATGATTTGTGGAGGAAGCAGAGGTGAAAGTAATAATAATAGCCCAGAGCGTAGAGGGACTCTCTGGCACAGAAACAGGACTCTGCCCTAGATCTTAATGGCAGAAGCATCCTTTCTTCCATCTGTATTGATTTTCAGATTCCTTCATGCTCCATTTCTGAGTTCTACCCTCATTATAACTTGAGAAAAGTTGAGCTGCTTTAGTGGTCTCTCTCTTTCCCTTCCACTCTCCTTCTCTTCCTACAGCTACCTCTTTTGCTCCTTGTTCTTATATCCTTCTATGCAGTGCACTGAACTCCTTCAGAAGTCAGCTGCTGCTGGTGAAGGCTGGACCTGTTTGGAAATTGCAGCCACAAAAGCCAGACTCTCCAGCGTAACAAGGCCATTAAACCTCCTGTGGGAATTTTTAAAGCTGGCTTTATCTGCCCTGCAGAGAGAAGTGTGGGGAGAGGCTGTTGCACCATTGTTCCTCCAGCTGATGACGCAGACTGGAATTGCTTCTCCTTGAACGCTGCCTGTGTTGGGTTGACGCTCAGCTTTGTATTGTCCTAATCCCTCAGTCAAGACCACAGCAACCGCACCAAGGTAGAGCAGCCCCGAGGCTGTTCCCTTATTCTAACACGTGCCACCAGCAAATTGCTCAAAGAGATCAAATCTTCGACTATACTCTGACCCAGCATCTCTGCTTCAACCCAGAATGTAACCACTTGGTCTGGGAGCAGCCAAGTTAGATTTGGACTTAAACAACATAAGCAGCTGCTTAGCAAATTCAAAGCTTTATTTCCCTACTTTGATACTCTTCCTTCTCTCCTCTGTCATTTCATGGTTCAGCAAGTGACTGTAGGTACTTCTGAAACTTCTGGTTTCGCTGGAAAGAGTCAGGTCAATTACAAATGTTCATGCGGTCTCATCTTCCTTTCTGGATCAAAGGGGTGGATTTGAAGGGAAGAGGAAGTTTTCTCATGCTGTAAGATTTTTTCAATATTTGTTTTCAGTATTTTCCTACCAAACTGGAATGAGTTATACTGTAGTTACTGTAGTTTCGTGTTGCCTGGTAATTGACAAAAACCCCGTACTGGTCAGCACCAGCAGAAAAGGCACATAAGGTACTCCAACTTTCTAAAACAAGAATGTTTCTGTCCCATTCCAAAATGCCTCCCCCTCCCAAAATGTTCAACTGGGAGATTGCTGAAACTGGTCTGTTCCCATAGCTGGATTAGACCTCAGTGATTCAGCACTGAGAAACCTCCTCGGGGAAACTCCTGCCAGACTGTACCCTGGCATCACTCGCTGACTAAGTCGGAGCTTCCTTAAGTAACATGGCTGCGTAGGACAATAGGCCGAAGCCGTGGTGCTACAATCCTGGAGCCCAGCTGTGTCTCACAGCTCCGAGAATGGGAAAAAGCCCTGTCCCATCCCAAATCCTTTTTATCCTCCAAATTCTACAGAATGTGAATGAGCTCACCCCTCCAATGCGTAAGGGGTGTTTCTGCTGCTCAGGGAGAGGTGACTGGCGTGTGGTGCAGGGAGGGCTCAGGGCAGCAGCGGTAAAGCAGAAGGAGAGGTGTGAAGCGTGCTGGTGCACCCAGGTCTAGACCTGCCTGCTGCCCAGTCCTGCCTCGTGTTGTTGCTAGCTGGTAATAAAAAAAATAAACGCTCCAGGACTGGTGTAGCCAGTGGGTCTGGGATGAGAGCACACTTGTTTATATGCTCCTGACTGCACTCAGCCCTAGACTGCTGCTTTCCCAGGAATGTCGGTGGATGCTGGGCTGCCCGAGAGCGTGGGGCACCAGGCAGGAGTGCAGGAGCCAAAATATGAACCTGCAGCCTTCTGAACACTGAAGAACCTCTTGGCTGTGGGGTGTAGATCAGCCACCAAGTTGCAGAGAGGACGGATGAAGAGCCTTTCCTAGAAAAGACTGTGGGGTTTGTGTAGCTCGGGAGCTCACCAAAAGTTGCGGGAATAAAGTGGAGAGCAGCATTTATCCTGGGAGGGATTAGACAGTAGGAGAGATATTTACTTTTGAGCTTTTGATTTAATTTGTTTTGCATGGCATGCCTGCCTCTTCTCTATTTAGAGTTATCTTGTCCTGTTTGTACCCTTTTAGTGCTCTAATAAAACACAGCCGTGGGGCCAGAAGCCTTTTGACTTCTGCCTTGGCTGCCTCTAAGAACAGATGTGGCAATTCCACCTCCCCAGTCTGTCTGATTCAGCCTGGTCCAGACCAGCTTTTAACTGATGAAGAGACAGAGACCAAAGGCTTGTCAAAGTTGTTCTACTTTCAAGGAGCAGAGCTGGACAAGCATTTTGGTCACCAGGCTTCCATCTCCCTGCTGGGCCGGGGTGTTTGCTGCCTGCAGTGCTCCGTAATGTGTGCTTGTGTGGAGGCTGTTCTGCACATACTGATTTTGAGCTGTAGGGTTTCTTCCAGGAAATCTGTAACTTCCTGGGAATAGTTTGTATACAGGAAAACCTCCTCCTACCATTTGGGAAGGAGCATTCTCTTTTGTACTCTGTAAAATATATGTAAACTGTGGTGGGTTTTTTTGGGGTTTTTTTTTGTTTGTTTTTTTTTTTTATGAACTTCTGATGAGTACACAAGCTTGGAGTTTTCAGGGGCCTTGATGCAGTGACTGCATCTCAGTTTGGGTGTGACATTTGTGACATAGGTTCTGAGGTGAACTTGGCAAAGGAGTGGAGCCACGTGGGTCTGTCCCTTGTTTGGTCCAGGATCCAAGGCACAGAAACCATCAGTGTGGTTCAGTACCAGAGCAGCTGGTACAATGAAGTGGCACAAGGTTGATGTATTAGACGAGCCGTAGACACCTTAAACCAGCAGATGCTACTTTTGAGTAGGTGGCTCAGGCCATGCCATCTTTCTATGTCTGGAGGCTGCAGCTGGCCCTGTGCCACTGCCTTCATCCTTTCACTGCTTCCTGGTTTCCAAGACCAGTTGTGCTTGGTGGAGGGATGTGTAACAAGGGGATGTCCAAGATGATGAATCTGTTCTTAACGTTCATCTGATTGTCTCCCAGTTGCCCTCCACCCAAAGCTGACTTTGCCCTTCAACCTGAGCACTCCTCACCCTGATTTCTGGGTGTCTTTTTAGTGTAGCAGAGCTAAATTCAACTCCATGGAATGAGTATTGGAGGAGAAGCAAGACTTCAATGGATGTCACTTTTTTTCAGCTCCCCAGCAGTAACACCTCCTTGAATGGAGGCTCTTACCTCCTCAGCAAACAGTTTACACTGGCATACCTTGATGTTTGCAAGGAATGAGACTTGTCTGAGGTCCCAAGGGTAAAGCAGGCTTGAGGAAAATGCTGTTAGTGTCACAACATCCCTGCCCTGTCTGAGGCTCTGCTGGTTTTACAAAGCTGTTTGGATGTTGTCTGCTCTGGTGTCCCTTGTGTATGCGAGGGTCAAAGCAAAGTGGTTACCTGATATTTTGCATCTCAGAACAGGAAATCACCCTTTTTTGCAGTAGGCTTCAGGTGTGAATTTGCAAAAAACAACCAAGCCAAAGACTTGCCCAGAATTCCTCCCAGGAAGGCAAGTTTGGCCAGGGAGAGGGGGGGAAGACAGCATAATTCTTTAGTAGAATTAATAAAATTTAATTTTGCCACAGACTTAACTCTTTTCTTGGATTCAAACAGTTTCCTTTCACCTTCCTTACCTGAGCAGGTTGGGAGGGAAACATGGCACAGCAGTAGCAAAACAGGGTGAGTCTGAAGAGAAATAAATCATCTCTATCTGCAGTGTCTTTGTGCCAGGCAATTGGCCAGTACCACCTATACAAACACTGGTGTCCACCTGGCATAGGAGCAGCTGAACTTCAGCCCAGCCTAGCAGGTCTCCAGGTGCCAGGTACTTTTGGGTGGCATCACATATTGAATGTTTCCCAGAAAGAGAGCGTCTCTGTGTAAATGTGCTGAATAAACATAGTCATTCTCTCTGTCCAACCCCATCCTGTCAAGCATAAGGTGCAGATGCAGGATCCAGGAGCTCTTCCAAATTAATTCTTTCCCCTCTTCTCTTACTGCCTCCCCCTTCCACCTGTGGTTTGTGAGCAAACCAAGGCCAATCGCCTTGGCCAGAGTCAAGCAGTGTCAGGCCGGCCCAGTTCTACCCACCGTGTGGCCAGCATCCCCATGCTGCAGACCTGATGCAGCTCTGCCTCCTCATGGACTTGCTGCACTCAGGAAAAGGGTTACACTTAGCTTTGCCGAGGCAGAAACATAACCCAAAACAGCACATTTGGTCATAGGGGAAGCAGGGTGGGAAGTAACTGGCTCTTGCTCGTACCCGTGCTCCATATATCTTGTGAAAATAAGCACGTAAGGAAGAACTGGGACTGGGTAACTCTCGTGCACCTCTTCAAGATGGCTAGTAAAGGTTCAGGAGTGGTGGAACACCAGCATGCGACAGATCAGGTGTACAGGAGGGCCAGCCACTACTGGTTGTCATTGGTAGAAACACAGGTTTTGGAAATGGAGCTCTGGCCACCCTTCATATTGGAAAAAACTTATTATTTTTTCCCCTAAATCCAACCTGCAGTTTAGATTAGGGGCATTGTTCTGTGCTGCTTAAAAACCTAGACTGTTAGAAGCATTCAAGAAACTGAAACTATAAATAAACATTTGCCATATGTATTTTTAATTGAAAAATGTTTAAGCTGCTCTCGCTTCAGTGGAGAACCCACTAAGCTGTTTGATTGCTTCTGCTGTATTCGTGTTACAAGAAGGCCTTGACTCTCTCCACCTTGACTATTCAGGAGCTTCCTGAGGACTCAGATAGAAAGATGGGAAATATTATTTCTGCAGAGAGTATGTGAGCAGAAAAAAACCCAGTCTCTGAAGTGGGATTGTGGCTCAGTGTCCCTTTTGGTCCCTTGCATAGTTTAGACAACTTTGAGAAATGGGTTTCTCTTGAAGGAGGACTTGGAAACTTGAAAAATCCCTAAGATGGGGGTTTTCAAGTCATAGAAGAATTGTTTTATGCTGCTGCAGGAAAATCACACGTTGTCTCCTACTAGATGCAGCAGTTGTTCACTCAGTAACATGAACCATCCAGGTGAAGCACAGAGTGGTGATGATACAACCTGTGCACTCAGTTCTGGGTTTTGGGGGCCTTGAGGGGCTTGTTTAGGTTTTTGTTGAAGGAAACAGAGGTGACCTTAGCGTTGTCTGGATTCTCCAGCTTCCATATGCTGCCCTGGCTCCCATCGAACTGGGTTACCACAGCGCTGGCTTTTACCATCTTTCCAGGTTAAAAGAAAAATATGTATGCTTGATTGCCTCTCCCTCGGAGCCGAGGCCGCCGTGGTGGTACTGTAAGGGAGGGCACTGTGCCACGACCCTTTTCAGCTCGCTGGCTGGAGCACTGTGAGGAGTCCGGCAGCATTTTGTTTGTGAGAGAAATCCCTCTGGCATTCTGTGCTAGAGCTGGATTTACTGGAAACAGGTCCTTGATGAAAACCTTCCTTGCACAACACTTTTCCCACCTACAGGCAGTGGTGAATGGCACGTCCAAAAGCCTTCAACAGCCAGCTCTTTTGTAGATGTCTGGCAAGAAGGCTCCGGAGCTGGAGAATGAGACTTAACTCAATGCTTCTTTAATTGAGGACGGTGCTGTGGGTCTGTGTATCAATGAGTAGGTGATGACCCTGCAAGTTCACAGTCCTGCTCCCTTGTAATAGCTCCTTGGGGCGTGTTTGTAAGAGTATTTTTTGTAAAAGCTTGTATTGCAGAGCGACGGGTGTAGAGAGTTGAATTTGCAGGCCCAGATCTTGAGAGTTTCCGAGGGAGGGAAGGGGGTGTTGTTTAGTTTCTATTGAAATATGGAGGTGCTCCTTCAGTACTGCTCTGGTTTTCAGAATGGGTAGGGTTGGGGAGAGACAGTGTATATAGAAAAAAGAATATGGGATTTTTGTGTTTTGTTTTTAACAATCCTGCATAATCCTGTGGCTGCTGTTTGGTGATATTCCTGCTTCCCATGTCAGCCAACACTGGCAGCGCAGGTGTATGTCTGCATTCCTGTTGACTCAGCCCCATGTAAGTTCCCGGTGAAGGCTTCAGTCTCTTCTCCTTTAATTGATGTGGTTTGCTCTGCTCTGCTGGAGACTCTCTTTACGGACCAGATTGTGACTTTGGCCCCAGCACGTTACTCATGTCTACACAGATGAGCGTAGACAAACCTGAGCTTGTCTGCCTGTGCAAAGATGAAGTTGAATGTGAGCCAGACACCTCTTAGCATGGAGTCAGAGCAGAAGCAACTGTGTGCCAGGCTCTACAAAGCTCCGCTCACAACCCATGGAAGTACCTTCTGCAGCTGAGAAGATGGTTGCATCCCTGTTGTGCATCGTGCCTACCCCCTGGGAAGTCCTTGCTGTACAGCTTCCCTGTGCACAGTCATTTGTCATTAAATCCCATCCAAGAGCAAGCAGGTGTTGGGGATTTGCAGGTTTGTGGGCTCATGGTATGCTCACGGGCAGCAGGAACCCTGCTCCTCAGGATAGCTTTCAGGGCTCAGATGCAAAATGAGCATGTTCTCTGAGAGCGTATCCTTACTCCACAGTAAAATGTGGCCTCTCAAGAGGGCTAAACTTCCATGGGTGAGTAGAAGACAGCCTTTGGATTTAAGATCTTCCAAAGAAGATAGAAAAGGCAGCTGTAGTTTTAGGTCAGAATGGTTGTTCCAGACAGGTAATTCTGCACAGGGGCTATTAGTGCATGCATCAGCTTCAGCCAGGTGGGTATGGATTTGGATCCTAGCTAAAGGAAAATGAGCTTTATACTGTAGTAACAGTATCTCAAAGCTAAGGAGAGACCCCTCCTTACCTCTCTGCTCAGTAAGTGGATTTTTGGTGAGGAAACCAAGATACAAAATGCACAAATATAACATTGAGATGGGAGGTGTGGAATGAACCTTGTAGAAGTGTGTACTCCAGCCTGGTGTCTGACTTTAGTTGACTTGATCATCTGAAAACAGGGCCTGGGTGACTTTCCAAGGTCCAAAAGTATGGCATGGGCTGCCTGCCAAAGAGGCTAGTTGGTGACAAAAGGGAAGGACCCCACCCCCTTGGGCTGGCAAGGAGATCCCCCGAGAAGCATTGTGCTTCAGAAAATGCCAGTTGTCTGAGACAGAACAATTTCGTGGGAAAATGTTGGGTTTGATGAATTTCATTTGCTGAAAAATATTGGACGAAAATGTTTTCAAAACTGTTCGACCTTTTCTAAATGGCAAAGTTTCAATGTTTTTAGGTCCAAATGCTGCTTCATTTTGATAGCTAGCATTAATTGAAGGTTAAAAAAAATGTTGGAACTGAAATGAAATTCCTGAAAAGGAATAGAAACAAAACGTTCTCTTCCTCTTTTCCTCCCCCGGTGTTCTTATTTCTGGGGAAATTGTGAGATTTTTTGACTTTTTTGTTTCTCTGAACTGGGATATTTAAAACCTCACAAATTGTTGTGGGAGGGCATCCCATCCGGCTCTCTATCCACCTTCTCCAATGCAGTTGCTAGTATTAAAGTGATTTTTTATTTTATTTTGTGATGGAGCTACAAGTATTTTTCAGACATCCCAAAGGGAGAGTCTGTGGCTCTGCAGAGAGACTGGGGTGCAGCCTGTCCCTGCAGCTCTCGTCTGCCCAGCACCGTCTGTTGGTTCCTGGCGAGTCTTGTATCTCCCCATATGAAAGGAAAGAGCGTGAGCAGTGTGGTGCGATTTGTGCTGTGGCTAAGTGACAAACACACCGTGTTTGCTGAACTAACACACTGGGAAAGCATGAAATGATCACTTTAAATGTACCATGGCTAAAAGGAGCCAGTTGTATGTACAAGTTGGGAGCCAGGACTCTTGTCTAAACATACGGAATATAAGGTAAATAGGACTATGCAGCAGGGGATGTCTTTAAAGCCTCACCAAGCAAATACTGCTCACTGGTCCAGAGCTACAGACAACGGGAATGTCATCTGGTGAAACTGGCTGGAGCAAAAGCCTGTGCATATGTGACATTTGCACTTACCAGACATCTTACAGTCAGGTGAAGGAACTGGGATGGAGAGAGCAGGAGGGCCTGAAGCTTCAACCTTCATCCTCTTTAATTCTGCATTGGAGTGAAAATGCACCTTTCCATCTCCTTTCTTAAGTGGAAAGGATTAATATAAGATCTGTTGCATGGGGTGCAATGGGAAAAGAGGCTGTGCTCCCCCCCCCAGCATCCCAGATCTGTTGATGTGTTTCTGGTGGATGCAAAGAGCATTCATTGCTCCTCTTTTAGCTTTGCTGTCTTTGCCTTGTCCATCAGGTAACAGGTCACATCACCATAGGTGAGTGGTGATTTCTAGACTTCCATGTGTTACTGTACTGGCTCCTTGGTTGGGGTATATTGTTTCTCCTGTTGAGGTGATGTGGGACAGTTTTATTGCACCTCTTGGAGTCTCCTCAGCAGGAGCAAGAGTTTGCACTTGAGGCATCTTCATAACACGGATCTTAGCCTTGTGCAAAGGTTGCAGAGTTCAGCTTTGCCTTCTAGGGGTGTTCATAAAATAAAAAAGTAAAGGCACATCCCTTCCAAGTCCATGTAAGCTTGCAGAAAGACTCTAGTATCAGCAAATGCAATAGGTTTACAAGTTTCAAAGTCATAAGGTTCCACGAAATTGCTGCAAATTAATGAACAGTAATGGTAAAATGATCATCTTGGTGCCAAGGGTGCTCCTACAGATCCCCACAAGAAGGTAGTGTGAGCAAGATGCAGTCTGCAAGCAGAGTTTGGGGACTGATGTATGGTAAGGTGTAACATTCCTATAAACAACAAATATTGATTACAGGTTGCTAGCAATATTTGTTTTATCTTGGTCATTGATCTATTTCTGAAACATGGAGCCTTTTTAAAACCCCTGTCAAGCTGATTTGCCCCAAAAAGGGCTCCTGTAGGAGAGCCAGTAATTGGACCTGCATCCGTTCCCCGTTCTCTAATAGCAAAGCCCTTTCTTCTTCGTTTCCCTGTTGGTATCGGCAGAAATGCCAAATATGAAAAGGTTGCGATGTAAGCAAACAATTTTAAACAGGATATTTAAAAACAAAACAACGGCAAACAACAACAAAAAAAATCCCACAGGCAAATTTGAGGAATTTTTAAGATGTTTTGCCTCACTCTGGTGGGTGCAATTATTCTGGGAGAATGAATGGATACAAATATAGAAGATTTGAGATGGAAAAATCAACATGCATAATTTCTAGGAGAGATACAGAACTAAATTCTCCGTACTATTATATAGACTTTATTCAGTGCGATAATTCTGATGTTTAATTGTGAAGCCGCTTTCTTTTAATTTGCCTAATGCTTCTAACGGATCGCTCTGGTAAACTGCTGTTGTTGAAATACTTCTTGCATCTTAATGTGTCTCTCAGTACCAGGTCTGCTTTCTAAAATGCATCTTGCAGGTATTCTTATTTTGGGTACCCAGGTAACTTCTGCCTTGGCAGCCATTCACTTCGTTTGAATGCTCCTCTTGCTGAACATTTGCTCCTTGAAGCAGAGTATAGGCGATGCTGTGTTCCACTGGTGCGTTTTTGTGTGCTTCAAAATAACCTTGAACTGAGAGGGTGAAACTGTCTCTTATAAGAGTAGCCTGCGTTCCTCTGAGCAGTTCCTTCGATGAAAAGGATGTAGGGCTTGTACAAAGAACTTATAACCCTTTCCCCTCTCTGCTGGTTTTCCCTAATAGTTGACATTGCTTTCATTTCTGCTTTTTGTTCTAAATATGTAAAATGGACTTTTAAAAATTATTGTTGTGGGTACTTACCACGAGAACGTGAGGTTGGTCTGCCAGAACAGACAGAGTTCCCGCTTTCTTCAGTGTGCCATTCTGCCTTTCAGCCCCGCAAGCCCCATGTCTAGGCCCTACATAATTAAAAAATAGAAAAGCAGCCTGATTTTGCTGGAAATTGGACATCTGGATTCCAGTCTGCACCATCAGACTTGGCACGCTGCACAGCTCACGCCATGGGAGGCTGCTCTCTGCTGCCTTTGCGCGTGACCAGCTCATAGTGGTGCCACTAAGCACACGGTGGCTGCAAACAAACAGCCCGTTGAGTGCCATGCGATGCTCCTGAAAGGTGAGCAGTGTGGGCAGTCGTGGGGGATGCTTAGAAAACATCCTAAGCCAGGGTGGCCAGAGATAGTGGTGTGGCTCCAAATTGTTCTGCTGTTGGCTTCTCCACTGCTTTAATGTGTCCATCACTTGGCAGCATGTTTTCCTGCTCTGGGCATTGGCTTGAAGAACTGGAATCCACTTTTCCTCAGTTACTGTGCCCAGGACCTGACTGTTACCATCAGAAGGGGATAGCAGCTCGGCTTCTGAGAAAGTCAAAGGCTTTGGCTTATAAGTGGCCCTTCAAATCACTTATAAGCATGTGATGGGATTTTACAAGCGTAGCGTTTTTGGTTTCATTTTTGGATCCAAAGAAACTCTCAGACTTAAAGATTAAAAACCTGCTCACCAATCTATTCTTGTATCAGCTTGTCATGTTCCATCAAAACTACTTGCTTGGTCACTTCTGTGTTAATTTTGAGCTGCTGTGCTAGCTGGTCAGAAAATCTTGTCAAGGGTTTCAGCTGGGTACAAGAGTGAAATCCAGGAGTTTGTCAGACTTGGAAGTTTCACAGTACTTTTGGGTACTGCAGAGTTTGAGCTGTAACTCAAAAGGCTGGTGTGTGTGTGTGTGTAAAATAAGCAGAGCAATCACAGATCTGTAATGTAACCAGATTCTTTGCATTTTCATGTTTCTTAAATATGTTTACACTCAAGCAAAATAGTAGTTTTTTTATGAACACACAACTCCTAGAGCTTTTTCTATCATCAATGCTCTCTTTATTATTTTCTGCAGATGTAACTCTGCATGTGAGATTTCCATAGACAAATAATATCCTCTTTTTTCTGGGACTTTGGAAAGCAACAAGGAAAGCCAAACCAGTCCCGTCCCCCTGTCGAGGTTTGCTTTGAAGCATGGTTGCTTTGTGGTTTCTGCAGGGCACAGCTTCAAGTTTGGAAGCAAATGCAAAGAGAGTAGATTCTGGCCAGCGAGTTCACCTGCCAGCAGGGTGCATTTCTTAGGTTTTACTGCTCCAGTGCCCAGAACTCTCCCTGCAAGACGCTAACAAAGCAATTAATGGAAAGGGCTTGTAGATATCCCCACAGGGAATAGTTTGTCTCCTTTTCATGTAAAGCTCAGCATCCAGAGTTACCTTATGCAGCTGGCCTAAGGTGGCTCCTTGAAAGTCCCAAAGTACCTGGGCTTTGGGTATTCCTTTCTGCCCGTTGTTGTAAAATGCATCAAAAGTGTGGCTTGTCTAATAATATTACTAATTACCGCTAGCTTAGTACTGGCAATGCCGCAAATGGTGCTTGCCAGGGCAGCAGTATCTGGTAGGGCAGCAGTTCCCTTTTAATGAGGGGAGCTTGCTAGTTTGGTCGGTTTGAGCAGCTTTCTTTGAAATACTGTCTCCAAAATTCAGGAAGAGAAAGCTGCCTCCTGTAGCTGTGCTCGGAGATCCCCCCCGACTGCCTCGCATTGGGGCATGCGGGCTTTCCGGAGGCCTTGGGAAAGATTCACTCTGGCAAGCAATGAGAAGCAAGAACCATCCAAGACTTTAACAAGTCCTCCCTGTGTTTGGAAGTTGATTTTAGGTGCTCCCACATGTTTGTGTGAATCAGTGGTGTGGTGGTTTGTCTCTTTGTTTCAAGACAGGGTGAACTACAGCTTTGCTACCTGAGCAAGCGAGTGTTGCATTCTGGCTGCTTAAAGCTATCTCTGGCAGGGCGGGCTTTGCTGGTTAAGGAGAGCTGATGTTTCAATCTGACCAAAGTCCCAATGCTGCGTAGCAGGTAGATCAGTGGCAGGCATGCTCCTCGCCATCTAAGCCTCTGTGTGTGGTGCTTCAGATCAGGAGATGAAACGTAGCGCATAGGGAAAGCCAGCGTCACCAATTCTGGACAACTGAGGCTGTTAACCTTGACATTTACCTGCCCCTGCTGCACCTCTGAATGGGGAACTGCCTCACGTCTGTCGGCAACTCTGGCTTGTGTAGGAAAGCAGCGGTCACAAGCAACATTGGCCCATGAAGCATCAGAGCATTGGCAGTCCCTGTCACGGGGTTTATTTAAGTAGCTTGAGTTTTTACAAAGCTGCTGCCTGCAAGGAAAGGAAGTCGCCAGCCACAGATGAGAACAGAGGCTGAGGTTGTGAAGCACAATGTCAGCTGGGTGTCAGAGTTGGGGACTGGGGCGGGAATGCACCGTATCTGCATGTGGCTTTGCCAGAGCCCAAAAGCTGTGCCTGCGTGTTGTCTGCCAGCGGTGCTGGAATCTTCTGTGACACCTCTGTGTGTGCCTGAGAGAGAAGCGCGCCCTGGTGAGAAGGTGATTAGGAAGGGGTGACCTGGCACAGACGTGATAGTGTGCCTCCTTCATAATCTGCCCTGTGCTGATACAAGCTTAAATTCAAAACTTGTCACCTAGGATTTTGCTCATGTGTGTCCTTTCTAACCTGGGCTGCAAAGGATCCAGGAATAGAAAATGGTGGGTTTCTTAAGGAAAAACTGTGCAAGATAAAGGTGTCATTTATTTCTCATCTCTCACTGTATTGCCTCTTTGCTATCCTGTCCCCGTTCCAGGCCAAATCACACATTTAAGAACTCTTTGGTTATGGTATTCATAACGAGAAATTGATAAATTATTTTAAAATCCTGGTGCTTTTAAAAGGGAAGGTTATCTGAGGCATGAGTTAAGGTGCTTCAAAATGTGGCAGTGATAATTGTGCAATGGGAAGCAAAGGAAGCTCTCTCCCAGATGAATTATACTATGAGTAAGAACATCCTACCTGCCAAAGTCCTCCCCAGGGCTCTGGTGGGATCTGGTACATCTCCCTCCTTCCTGTCTGAATTTGCAGTATGACACCTGTGTATTATTTCACAGACCTCTGCCTAAAGCTGGCCGTCTGCCCTTGGGATGCCTGTGCCTTCCCCGCAAGCTGTGGTCATTGGGTTTGCGTGTCCTGGGGGAAACCAAGGCTAAGACTGTCACAGTGGTGCTTTCTGAAGGGTGCTGTGCACCTGCTGTGCTTTGGTGCAGCCTCCGTACCTGGGGGCTGTGGTGATGGTGGAAGACATGCATGACGGGGGAAAAAAAACCAACAAAAACCAACCAAAAAGGATGGGAAGCAAGAAAAGTTAATGTGTTGGTGCAACAGGCAGGCACGGGGAGGGGGAGTGGGGGGAAAGGGTTTGCAGATGCAGCTCTTCTGTGCTCTTATCTACCACCCTGGCAGCAGCCTCAGCGCTGAGACATGGCTCTTTGGGAACTGGCCCAAAGCTTTAATGAAGGCAGGCGGGGAAGTGCAGTGTATTCCTGGCTCTCAGGGGCCCTTTGTCTCTCGATAGCCGAGGCTATTGGCTTTCGCTGAGGAGACACATCATCACCCAGCCCTGTGCTGGATAAGAGCTTTTGAAGTCTTCTGTTTGATATGCGTCACTGCCTCGGTCACGCAAGACAAGACCTTCTCTGGTTTTCTTCCTTTCCCTGCTGCAGTTTCACCCACCTGGTATCACAACCAGAGATGAAACAAAGCTGAACCATGTGTCTTGAAATAACTGGAGTTTGGGGAATGAGATTTCCTAGAAAGAGCAATTAGCACCTTCAGAAGGTCTTAGCAGGAGTGAAGATGAGCCTCTCCTTCGCATGCACAAACTGAGCTTTATTTCATTTAACCAGCTCCCTGATGGTCACAGCTCTTCTGCTGTCATCTGGATGCCGGGCTCTGCTTTCTGTGACTGCTGTGGCCTCGGCTTCTCACCTGCCCTGGGGGTCTCTCCACTGGCAGGCATGGGCAAATGTGCGGGATCTGCCCTCTGAGCTCAGACATTCCTCCGAGGTCAGGGCATGCTGCCTGTGAGTATCTCTGGAGGCCACACAGCCCCCAGGAGGACAATAGTGCCGGCTGTGGTAAGGTATTTGTTGTTTAAGTTCAGGCTTTTGTCACTAATGCCTGGTAAAGACATACAAACAGAAACCAATCTGAGCTTTCAGGGGTGGTGTTAAATGTTTGGGGAGGGGGATTCGTGGTTTCTCTACCAGCAGCAGAAGGCTGCTTAGAACTTGTTCACGGGAGTGATGAGCATGTAGCTAATAGTTTATCTTTTCCCTGAAATGCACATGACTCCCGCTAATGGAGTAGTAGTAAGAGCAGTTAGCGGCGTAGTACGTGAATGTCCTAGGTGGGGTGACCTAGCTTGGTGGCTGGTGAGTCAGGATGTACGAGCAGCTGGTGCCCTGCTGGAACCAGGGTTCTTGCAGTTAATGTTTGACAGTGCTGTGTGTCAGGTGACCTCTGGCAGTTTAGAAGTCAAGTCACGCATGGAGTTAACCAAAGGAAGAAGTCATATGAAGGGGTGGGGTGAGGTACCTAACCAGCAGGCAAAGCAAACAAATGATGAATGAGTTAAAACAACACTTCAGGATATAACTAGAAGGGAAACTCTTCTGAGAAGCTATCTCCAATCTCTGATTATCTTGCTATTTCTAAGTGAGGGAATTGTGAGCACAATGAACTGTGCAAGATCAATAATAAAGCGCGTTCACCTTGGATCCTGCTATTTCTGCTGTGCAAGCAAACAGTGTTTCACATGACTGCTGAGAAGGAAAAGCTAATTAAAGAACTGTTATTTAATTGGCCTAGGTTCATCTTTATCTAATAGTCAACGGCAGACAAGTGAGTCTGGAAAGAAAAGCTCTGGAGGGATGAAGTGACTTGACCGAGATTAAAATAAACTCAGGCTTGAAATCAGCCCTTGTAATTCCCAGCAGAAGGAGCCTGCCCAGCTGACCAAAAAAATCTCTTGCCTGTGTTGCTGGCAGAGATCCTCAGCTCAGAGCACAATATAAATGCCTAGTTTAAAAGAAATTACTTCTGTAAAGCTTGTCTTGGTGCTTATACACCTACATGAGCAGTGGTGTCTTGGAGGGGAGTGAACCCACCAAACTAAGGGGAGATGCAAGTGGTACATAGGACAGTCAAATTCCAGCGAGAGGATTGTGTTGAGCTGCTGGGATGTGCCCAGAGCTTTTTCTTTCATTGTGAGTTGGGGGGGGGGGTGTGTGTGTGAACCTGTACATTGAGAGAGTTCAGCTGCTGTAATTGCAGTGCATTCAAAGGGGTTGAGGGCTGTCTTCTGTATTTGTTGGTACCTCTGCTCAACACACCGTGTTTCTGCGGGTTTCTCCCATAGTTTTCCTCTTCGGGGAAGCTCAGCCTCTGAATGATACAATCCCTGCACGCCATGGTCTTAGGATCAGGCCTTATAGATGCTTGAAGTGCAACAGGGGTGTTGTTCCTGAGCAGCATTTGGACTCTGTAGGATAGAGGCAAGGTAAAAACATATGGTTAGTGTTTTGATGGCAACTATGTATGTGTGAGTGAGTGAAGTGAGGGATGTAACTCATCCCTGTTACCCTTTTTTAAGGGATGGCACTGGCAATTCCCGCTGCCCCTTGGAAGCTGCCTCCTACTCAAAACTAGGGAAGCTCAAGAGGCACAACTTGGGAGAGAAACCAGCCTTTAACTGCTGAAGAGGAACACAGTTCAGTGTCGTGTCCTGGGGTCTTCTGGTTTGCTTAGAAAGAACAGTGATGTCTGTGGGGACACCAGCATGTTGAACAGCCCTGGGGCTGATTCTTGACTTTTGTCCTCTCTAGTGGCTTTGCAGTTGATATCCATGTCTCCTGAAGTCTGGCATGGTATAAATCATACCGGCCAGGCTCTGATCTGTATTGTCTATAGCTTAGCTAAACGTGCCCGTGTAGCTGTCTGGGCAGCTAAAGCAGAGCGTGTTAGCAAAGGCATTTTTCGGGCTGAGGCGAGGTTGGCTCCATGCCCTACAAGGGCATCTGTGGTTGACTGATACCTGACACAGTCTGCTGGGATACCCACTCATCACCCGAGCCCATGGTCTGTGGGGCTGCGGTACCTCCAGAGCAGACAGTGCTTTCATGTGGAGGAAGTTTCTGGGTCAGTAGATCTTGCCATGGATGTTTCTGGGGCTGTGCTTACTGCACGCTTCCTGAGCTGACAGCGTGGCTCCTCTGACAAACTTGTGCCTGAGATTTAAGAGACAAAAATACAGTGTTTGTTACAAATGATTGCCCCTGTCCTCTTCAGTCCATATCATTTCCCAGTCTGACATGGTCAAGTTATCGAATCAGTGCTTTTAGAGGTTGGATTCATTTTATTTGTGACCAGGCAGTCCCGGAGATGCAAGCTGCCAAGTATCTGTCAATAATCAACCAGAGGATATCTTATCTTTTTTTTCCTTGGCTAAACACATTGTAAGGGCTAACACACCATGAATAATAGATAGTCATAAAAAAAACACATCCCCTGTAAATCTGTCCCAGCTGTTACTAGGCTAAATTTATGACAGCAATATATAATCAACTGTTTTTACAAAAAACACTGTGCTAAAAGTTGTGGGTCTAGTAAGACATCTCTCCTTTCTGGCCTATAAGAGTCCATCTGGAAATGTAAAAATGCGGGAGGTTACGTGGACAGAGACTTAGGGGTTTGGGGTTTTTTGTCGTCCCCCCCGTCCCCCCCCCCCCTTTTTTTTTTCTTTTAAATCCACAGCTGAGCTGTTGTGCTAGCTGTCTAACCCGAGACAATCTACAGGAAATGGATTTGCAATCTCCGTGTTTTGTGCAGTATCTGTCTGGTAAAAGCAACGCTTGAGGAGGTTTATTCTGCTCTCACTAACCTCCATCTGTTGCTCTTCAGGTTTTTTTTCCCTCTATTATGAGATGTAGATAACCCATTTGCTCTGGTGGTTGAGATGTTAATTGTTGTACCTCTTTCTGTGTATCTACCCCTGCATTAAGGCAACCTGAATTTCCCATTAATTTCCACTTGAATTTGGACTTGAGTTCAGCTTTCTGGTCATCTTTGTGGTGTCAGGCCTCATTCTGTTGGCTGCTGCCTGTTTCAGGAGTCTAGCAAATCATAGGTCAGCACTTTTCTACCCTTAGAATACGTTTTGTAAAAATAATAGTTTGAATAAATGAATAGAAATTGTATTTCACTTATATTCTGGTCTTTGAGACTTTAGGATCCATTTTTTAAGTGATCCTCTGTGTAGCAGTGATAATCACTGATAGCAGTGATTTTTCTTGTCTCCGAGAAAAAGTTAATACTGCAAGGGTCCTGGTGAAAGACTGAGCATCAGGAATTGTCTCATTCAAAAAATTTGCATGTAAAAGTGATTGTGTCACATCATAGTAACGTATGTTAGGATTTAGGCTGACAAATGTTTCTTTGCATTGCTAATGAACTTGGAGCAAGTGTCTGAAAAGCCTCTTCAGAGCCTCAAGCTTAGTGGAATCCAGCATTACGGGAAGTCATTGAGGTGATTTCTGCATCCAGGCAACTCTTGATACAAATAACATGCGAGTTCAGATAAGGGTAATCAAATCGTATGCCTCAGGTTGTAAGATGATATCTGCAGGGGTTGGGAAAGCGTGTGCTCCCCAGTGCTCGCCACCGGGGTTGGCAGGCGGCCAGCCTTTGCCATTGATTCACCTGTCAAACTATTAGGGAAGAAAAGTTTCATTCAGCATTAATAACAGTAATGAAATCCATTGCTCAGCTCTTTTCTTTTGCTTTCTTAAAAGCATTTGTGTCTTGGAGGTGACCGAGAGCAGCAGGTTATAGAATGCAATCTGTTCTTCTGGGCTTTCTACTCTTGGGCCTTCAGTCTTTTTAAAGTCTGCTGAGATGAGTTTAAGCATCCCAAAAGTGCAATTCCTATGGGCCCACAAGCCTTTTTGATCTTTGACTCAGGCTCCTGGTTTTATGGGAGGGGATTTTTTCCTGCCAGAGTGCGCTGGCTGGTGTGGTATTTGACTCACAATGAAGATATATTAATACCATGCCCTGGAGAAATGACTGCTGAAACAAACCGTCAGGCCACTGTAAGACTTCCTGTCGTCTGAGAGGTTCTGGGCAAAATCTACAGCCACCAAATAGCAGATTTATACGCAGTGCTGTTGCAGCTGCAGTAAATCTAATGTCAGCTGTAACATGCCAAAGGCAAAGCTTTTCAGGCACGTTGCAAGGATGGCTTTCAGCATGGTAGGGGAGCTTTCTCTGATCCCAGGCAAACATATTAGGAACTACAGAAACACTCAAATTAAAAAGGATTTGGTGGGGGCAAGTAGCACCAAAATACTTTATCGGGCTGGGATGCAGGAGGGAGATGGGTTTGTTACCAGCTTTACTGCTGGTTTGCTCGGTGCTCTTGTTGTTCCCCTCCTCCCCCTAAATGCGTTGTGTAGTATGCATGCTTTCTGAATATTGTGCTTAGGTTTTTGAATAGAGGTAAAGGATCGATACTGCTTCAGTTTCAGAATGTAGGTTAAAAAATGGCCTTTCCTCCTTTTTCCATGTCTAACAGCTTGCTTACAACATAGTTAGCTAGAATATGTTGCAGTGCTGTAGTCCTCTGCACCTTGGCCTTCCAGGTGTATTTTACTTGTTAAGTTGACTATGCAGATCCCACTTCCCCCCCACCCCACCCCAGCACGAGCTGTTGGAAGCAGTTCCATTTCAAGGGGAGGGAGAGACCCACATCTCCCCTCATGCAGGAAAGCTACAAGTGCCGTGAGATTTGAGCCTCTTGGTTTCATGATTTTTTATTTTTTTTTTTTTTATTGCTGGCTTCATGATTCACTGGTTCTGATCAAACCAATTTCCAGCAATAAACAGGAGGAAGAAAAAAGAAATATGTGTCATGTTGATAATACGATAAGTGAAGGGAGCAATGACCCTCAGCTGAGAGGAGGGTGAGCCAATCCTATTGCAACAGAGATGGCTCATCCTGTTACTTAGCATCACACCGCCAGGAACTCAGGGCAGAATAGAGATGAGAGAAAACGTAGAAGAAGGATAAAAGGATGAGTGACCATAGGCCCCGATTCAGGCAAGCGTGTGTACCACTCCCTGCCACCCCACCGCAGGCCACCCGACACAGGTGCGTCTGAGAGCAGGAGGATGGACATGCCTCACCCAACCTAGTATGTGTGGGCAGTGGATCTGAGTGTGTGTGCCTGTCACAACCATGGCTCTAGCCTGGGCTCTTTGGTTTTCGTCAGTGGCCTGGGCTACCAAACACATCCACTTGGCTCCCTGATAAGAAAGGGCAGTAGATTAGCACTGAGGCTGGGTATGATGACAGGGCTATTTCTGTGCACCTTCAGCATATTTCTCTGAATGCTCGGCTGTCCCTTAGGAGAGAAGACTTTGGTCTGTACTCAAGTACAAGATATTTTGGATTGTAGCCTGTGAGGTACCTGCCAGTTTCTCAGTGCCTCTGCCTTGCACTTCTGGGGCCAAGGTAGCTGTGCAGCAGCAGTGCAGCTGTCATATGCTCATTTGCCTAATGAGCCTAAGCCTTCAGAAAGCAGCTAGGAAAGTAAATGTGAAACTGAACTTTGACTTCATGGGTTCAGCAGAATAGGACTGAGCTGTACATGTGAAAGAGCAGCAAAACAAGCTTGGTAAAGCAGTACAGCTGCTTGGATTTGGGCTGTTGTGTGGATGTTCATGTTGTGGTTAGAGGCTTTATCCCCAGTTGGGTTGTTGCCCTCTGATCTTCTTTATGGTGCCTGTTTCATCTTCCTACTGGAAGGTGTTCTCAGCTGAAAAGGTGAAATGGCCAGCCTGGATAGTGCCTTCACCTCCAAGTGGCTCACGTGAGCTGGTTTCCCCAGGTAAAGCCTTTGCCAACAGTTCACATGTCCAGGGCAGATCTTGGAGCTGGGCCCTGCTTGCTTTTACACTCGGGGTTCCACGTAGTCACTTGCTTTTCTCATGCTTCTGCATGACGTGCTATCAGCGGACATCTTATCAACATTAGCACTGCTTTGAAGAAAGCTAATTTATGTGATAAGGACTTATTGCTCATTTCTCAATCTGTACCAGCACTTCGTGCTCAAAAATAAGATTAGAGTGATCAAAAACCTGCAGGACAGTCACCTTAGATAGTGTTTTACTCCTGAAAATGGCGTACGTGACATAAATCTTTATCAGGATGTCATTTAACAGGGACAGAAGCAATTGTATATCTACCGGCATATATTGAGTATTTAACATTTTTATTATGTGGCGTTTATTATTTTAATGAATCGCTATGATTATGCAGCCGCACTGTTCAGCGATAGAGGGACATCGCCTGGCTAAGTCCATGGGCCCAGGGTGAAGTCTCAGTGGTGGTTGAAAACAAGCTGCTAAAGCAGCCCTGCTGTTGGTGTCTACTATATAAGGGACTGAGCTCAGTGGGAAAAGCTGGCAGGTTGTCCTGACAATAGCGAGTCTCAGAACTTTAATCGTAGCTGGTTTATGAACAAGCCAAATCTCTCTAGTTCCCATTTAAAAACAAGTGGTTTAATTAGGCAGTCTGTTTATGGTGAGATGTGTATCTAAAGTGAAGGGCATTTCTTCATCATCTTCCACTTTGCTAATGAAAAGCACAGCTACAATAAATTGCCCGCCTTGGGAGAAATGTTGTATCTCCATAGATTTTTTTTGTTTGATATGGAGGATGCCCTTAAACCTGACTTAACTTGACCTTGTGTTGTTAATTTTTCCCACCTGCAAAATGTCTTGGATAAGGCTGAGACAAACAAAAGGAGGGGAAAAAAGTATAAACGTAATTTCTCTGTTGCTGTGAACTGGCATAAACCTTAAAAAGACAATATGTTTAATGTCTGTTCGGTTCATAGTAGTAAGCAATTTATTTGGGGGCATATTAACCTGGCACGGATACTTTTGTCAGCTGCTGTACTCTTTGCTGTGGATTTGGGATTTTCAGCGGTGGAGCAGATGACCTGGCAAGGGGTAATCACTGGAGGTTCTCAAGGAACAGATTATGTAGTCATCTGTCTGGAAAGGTGCAGCTGTAACCAATCTAGCCTGGAGCAAGGAATTGGATGAAACTGAGTTTGAGAGCCATTCCTGTGCTCTTGTTCCAGGGATCTGGCTTGCCATGTGCTGTTGACCAGGTCAGGGAAGGGCAAACATGGCTAGGCTATTTGGAACATACCATCAACTGGTTTTATATGTGGGCATGCTGAAAGGAGATGGAAATGCCGACAGGTTGACTGCATCCGTGATGGCACATTGTGGAGCTTGCTTCTCCTTATCCCCTCATCCATGTGTGAGGCTTCTGAAGGAGCTTTCCACCCACTGTTGGATGGTGTGAGCAATGCACCATACTCTTGCAGACTATGCCCTGGGTCTTGTTGCTTCTTATTCCCTTCCTAAAAAGAGAAGCGTGGCTATACTGAGCCAGGTAAGAGACCCATCTAGTCCTGTATTGGCTCTTGACAGTGGCTACGATGACTAAACCAAGCTTGCGGTGATACTTCCTTCTGGGATGTGCTCTCCTGCCCTACAGTGGAGGTGTATCCCGTGCTTAATAACTTCTGATGGGCTTTTCTGTGAATTTGTCGAATTGTTTTCTGAACCCTTGGTGTAAGCTCTTGATATCCTTTGTGTTTGTTGGCAATTAGCTTTATAGGTTGTGGTTGAAGCCATCTGTGATAATTTCTTGTCCTGGTGCTGGGTCCTGTATGAAGGCTTTAATCGCCCTTGTTTTCTGGCAAAGCCTGTGCTCTTGAATCTCCTTGTAGGCAACTCTCTGTCTTTCTCCTTTTGTGTTAGAAAAAGGTGAAGTCCACAATGTCAGCTAGGAGAGTGTTGTGTTTGAAAGCAGGGGTATGAGTTAGCAGTAATGGAACATTCAGATAAGGTTTTTCCATGTGCAAGTATATTGCAGGGGTTTTGTAAGTCACTGCTGTATTCCCAGATGCAAAATAAATTTCAAAGGCCTTGCTTATCTCGTCAGTGACTGAAAGAGAGGTCTCAATGGGGAGGGCTTTTGCTCTGAAACAGATGTGCGGTGTAAGTAATGGCATTGTATGACCACGTCATGAAGGACGTAACAATGTGGCTGTCCCTGCTCTGCCCTGGCTTCCCAAAAGAACTGTTAAAATGCCATTTTGTGCTAGCTTTGGATTTTTCTTTCCTTCTCTCACTTAAGGCATTACCCTGGGAACTTGCTCCTTCTCAGAAGAGATTATGACCAGAACTGAGCCACCCTGGGCCATGCAGTCAGACAATAGGGCACCTTCAACCTGAAACGGCAGGAAACTGTGTTGATTTTTACCTTCCTGGGGGTCTTTTCCCTTGGCTCCATGACTGGGGTTACACAGTTCAGCTTGACGCCTGGGGTGGGGGTCTGTAAGCAGCTTGTTTCCCTGTTCAAGAAAAGGGGATGCAATCATCTTTACCAGGGAAGGTGCTGAGAGGTGACCATCGTATCTGTATGCAGCTGGTCTAGGATGTAACGTGATCTACTATTATTATTAATAACTTTCAAATGAGAAAAATGGCAGATTGTTTTAAAGCCCTAGTTCAGACGTATGCGTAAAAAATGGCAGAAGCGTTTAAATTGTTTAGACTCCCAAGTTCTGTTTCCAAAAACTACTCTAGGGCTCCTGTATGCCTGATTACAGTTTGCCATTAGGGGACTAAATGCCTCGGGGAAAACATAATTTTCTTGTTTCACTCTGCCATTTCCAGGAAATCTCTCCAGTTGGGGCAGATTGGAGTCTATCCCGTGAAGGGAGCCAGAAGGAAACTGGGGTCCTTGAGCTTGGTCAGAGTCTGCCCAAGGCATCTCTTGTTTCCTGAGCAATGAATAGATACCTAAACAGTGGCCCTTTAAAGTAACCCAGAAAGTCATGACTCTTGCCTACGCAGTACTCGCAGGGACAAAAGAACATTTCATAATTGTTTGTCCAGATAAACAAGTGTCAAGCCTGCACTGTGAATTAGTTGTGGTGGCTTAAGTTAGCCTTTATTATCAGCAGAAGAACACTTGTTATTTAATCTCTCAGAAGAATGCCTGGGCTGCTCCTTTGCTCACTCGGTTAAGTAACACGTGTGATAAGGTTTTTCTTGTGTCAGGTATTGTTTTATTCCACCTAGAAGAACAGATCTTTTGGTTTAAAAACAATAAGTAATCAAGGTAGCTTCCTAAATTCCAGTGGAGGTCAGTCAACTTAAACCAGCTCTGGTCCTGAAGCTGGAAAATGACTGTGTCTTCAGACAGGGTTGCTTTTTCTGTTGTCAAAGGTGGTAAGTGATAAGATTTGGAGTTGAAAGTTGTATAAGGCAAGCTCATAGGTCAGAGACTTTCCAGGTATATGAAAAAGGAAAGAAGGCAGGTTAACTCTACTTCACAATGCTGATTAAGTATGGAAGAGTCATAGCTCTTGGCGGGGGGGCGGAAGGGGGGGGTGTAATAAATATCTATATATCACTCTGTCTTTAGTAATACCACTTTGGAGTGTATCAAGATACTGATGCTGAATCCGTGGCTGCAAAAGGCCCAAACCCCACGCTGCTGGCAGCGTTGCTCTTATCTTCAGTGAAAAAATAACTGCTTGTTCACAGCCTGTTACATGTAGTCATTTGAAGGTGGTTTGCAAAAGGGCAAATGAGAAAAACAAGGACATTTGAGTAGGTTTTGCACTATGAGGATATCTATGCTATCACCTCTGCTAGTAAATCCTTGCAGTATATAAATGGAAGTGACCCACCTTAGCCCAGTGTCCTGGCTCAAATGTGGATGCTGATAAAGGTATTGGGGTTGTTTTTGGAAGGAATGGAAAATAAAATTGCAGTCTTCATATGGGCCCTGGTCCTATAAAGGCAGACCATCTTCTTAATTTTGCCAGTGGGGCTGCCTAGGTGAGTAAATTCTTGCTGGGTAGTTTATTGATGTTGATACAAACAGCTGTGTTAGCTTCAGAAGGCTGAAGATCAAGCTCCAGATTGAAAGAAAAGGGCCATAATCCTTACAGATCTGATTCGTACTTCTGCAAAAGGTCAGTTAACTTGCATATTGAAAAAATCTCAAAGTCCAGAGCGTAGTCAGTCTAAATGTATTCTGCCTGCCAGCTGGAGATAATTCCTTGTTGGCCAATATCATGCTCCTGGCCTCTCTGATACAGCTGGTGAATGGCCACTTATGTGGACCAGTGTGGGTCCTGCTCTGCATAATAACCCCAAATTGTCCTGTAGAACTTTGTATTCATAAATCTTCAAGCACTTTGCAGAAGTACATTTCATTGTGTTTTACAGAGGGCAGAAAAGGCGTACAAAGTGCCGTTACTCATTTGAAGTTGGCCAGTGGCAAGCTGTGGACTAGAAAACAGTTCTCGCTACTTCTAGTCTAATACTTCTCAATAGATCACGCCGTTACTCCCAATATGGTAATTTATCAACAATTATTTAGAGTGCAGAGGATAGGGAAAATTCCTAGGCCAATCTGATGAAGATCCCTGCTGAAAGCTAAATGAGTACAGGCGAGGAGGAATTCTTAATATATGGCACTGGAAATCGGCATAATGGATACTTGAGTGAATGCCTAGACTCTGATTCAGTCCTGCAGCTGGTAAATGCGTACTGTTTGTTATGGGAACAAGGCCCCTTTTGCTCATGTAAGAAAGCTCCCCGTCAAGAGCAGCAGTGACTGCTAGACCTATCTCGCAGTAAGTGACTTTTAGGGTGAAGTAAACTTTACTTTCTTTTACCTTTCATGGAATATGTAGGGACAGAGACTCTCCCGAGACTTCCCCCTGCCTTGAGTGTATTTAGTCCTGGAACTGCTGGGGAACCAGAGCTGTTGAATAGACCGAACCTGCTCAGGATTGTGTCCCGCTGTGTGGTGCCCAAGCTGTCACCTTGATGGGAAGCCATGCAGTAGGAAAGTGTGAAACGCTGCCGATCTCTCTGCTGAGAGACAACGCAGATCTGGCACTTGGGGGGACATCCTGAATTTGATAACAAAGGAGCAAGCAAGACCAAACAGCACAAAACACAAGGGGCAAGAGGTTTCCTGTTCAGCCTTGTGTGTTGTCCTGGGTTTTGGTACAGAGAGGTGAAAGAGGGCAGGATACTGGCACAGGAAACTCAGATCTTGATCTGTTTTGTTTTTCCTTCTTTAAGGCAAAGGACAAATATTGGAAGGTCAGGAAAAATGAGAAGTCACTTATTAGCAGGAACATTACTGCAAGTTTCTGAGTGACAGTGACACTTTCAGCCAGATGCCCTTACCTTCATGTAAGAAACAGCCTTCATTGTAAGAGTTTACCTACAAAAGATGGGGCAGAAAGGGAAAATCATCAATTTCAATTTACAGATGCAGAGCACAGAGGGATAACTGGCCTGCTCCAAACCACGCAGGTGACTTGTTAGAGGAGCCCTGGCCCTGCTCCAGTGCCAGTGCTTGCAGACTTGATCCAGCTTTCAACCTCTTCCCCCCACTCCTGCCCCTCCTCCTCCCCCATTGCAGCACTGTAGTAACACGCTCTTGGAGCCGGTCCATCAGCTAGGGAGAGGCTCACAGCTTGCTGTACCAGGGCCTTTGCCAAGTGGCTCCATTAAGAATTGCTTTCATGATTACAGCGCTTATGCAAGCGGGGAGCAAGCTTTTGGGAGGATGTTTATATTGCACAGATCCTTTATCTGGCTTGGCTATCTCCTCATTACCTGCATCGAAGAATTGCCTTCCTTAGTGGCCAATAAAACTAAATTGCTAAATCCAGCTTTGTGTAACCCTATTTACCTTTTGTACCAGATTAACCTTTATCATATTTGCAAGTGTGTTGGGAAAGTAACGTAAACAGAGAGGTAGATGGTGGAGGCAAAGGCTAGCCTGAGAGAGCCAGCAGTGCCCTATTTGCCAAGGGCCCACAGATAAGAGGAGGCTTGTGCCAGGCGGGGAGTTGCAGAGAAGCTGTTGCTGAGCTTGTGCTGATCAACATGATAGTTGTAGGAGTCTTCCACGCCTTCACTGGATTAGCAGAAACGGCTGGGGTTTAAAGTAAACACTGAGGAACCCAAACGTTGTGGAAATTATTGGTGGGGAAATGAGTCCTTAGGGCTGGCTTCAGCAGGCAGCTGCCCTGGGTGACTTGGCTGTTGGGTCGGTGCCAGTCTAATGCTAACATGCTCTTCCCAAAACACGCCCAAAGCGCTGTCACCGTGCTGCTGTGCTTGGCCTACGTCTGGGGAATATCCCAGGGTGGTTTTTGCTGAGGTGCTTGGAGGATGTGTGTTATGTGAGCTATGAAAGGATTTGGGGTGGCAGGGATGTTGGCTGTCTGCTGGGGAAGACACGACAGGGACCCAGGGGACTAGCTCTAGTGGAATGACATTATGGCCTGTGTTTTTGCTGGTGTGCAAAACTAGGGACAGGAGGTTTCCAAAAGTTCAAATGAGGGGAGCTTCCTATTTTTCAGAGAGCTTGCTCCATGGAGCTCACTCGGAGCAGGTCTGGTCTCTTAGCCAACTTGGTCACACTGTGCAATGGGAGCTGGACCAGTCCCTTTCATCCCTCCGGGAGGTAAAAAAGCCTTATTTTGGCCTTGAGAATATTTATCCATGAACAAAACAAGTACAACCTGGACAAATGTTCCCCTTTCTCCCCCATTGCAGAATGTGCTCCTGTGGCTTTTGCCTGCTACTGTATTTGAAACAAACATGTGTCTACAAAACTCCACAACAATTACAGCCCTGGCAAAAATTTCTAGGATAGATTAGTCTTATAAATGGATCTCACATCACAGGTTGAGATCTTGCTGATTAAAGTTCATATGTGTTTCCTAGAAAGTGTGGCTGTATAGTTTTTAGACTGAGTAGCTGAGAAATGTGTGGATTAATAGCTGTGTGGATACGTGTTCACATTTTTGCCCTAGTATTTTGTCCTGTCTAAGATTCAGAAAAAGAACTGAAGGAAAACTTGCATGGATCTGTTCACCAATACTTAATTTCATATCAGGATTTCTGGACTTGTGGAATGTTCAGTGATTTTGAGAGAAATTTTTGCAGCATTTGGTCAAGCACTTGCTATTGAGAGCTGAATCGTACCATCACTGAGTTCACAAGGCTGAGTCCCACGAAAGGGAAACTGGAGCTCCCCTTGGTTGTTGCTCCTGTTTAATTGAATAGGAATACTCATCCCTTTAAACTCTGATCTCCTCAAGAGGCTGTGTTAAGCTGAATCCTGCAATTTCAGTTGAGTGCTTTGCCTTATCCATGGAAAAGGAGGTCCCAAACCCTTGTTTTCAGTTAGATCTGACAGGCCAGGAGAGGTTTCCCTTGCTGCTGGAAGAACAAGGAATGCACAAAGCACTGCTTGCTTTTAGGGCAAGGTTTCAGGGTCCCACTGTCCTGAAGCAAGGAGCAAAGGGAGGAGATCCGAGAGAAATCCTGGGGGTGCCAGTGTTCCCAGTGACAGGTGGGTCAGAAAGCTCATCTCCTATCCCTGCCTGGAAAACCCAGCTTTGCTCTGGGGATGGGGAATCTGAGCAAGCTTACGGGTAAGGTGCCTTCAATAAAATACCATGGCGAAGTATTTTGCTTTCAGGAGAAGGGACTAAAGGTAGAGAATTGGCAATCTTGTACCTGGAGCTAGACAAGCCAGTGGGTTCAGGCTTCTCAGGGCACCCAAAGCAACACTTCTGGTCAGGCTTAAGTTGCGGTAAAGGGCAACCTAAGCGGTTTGAAGGGCTTTTCTTATTTGGAGAGGGGTGGGAAGAAAGGTGCTACAGTTTAGTTCAGCTGTTTAAATAGCTTGCTGTACAGTAAGTTTTTTGGAAAGTGTCTTCAACGAGGGGATTTGGGGATGGTCCACCTATGGGAATCTCTCTTGGCCTACATCTAATCGTGGATCCTCCTCCTGCTTCATGACTTCCTGAGAGTGTGTGGTGATAAACGGAGCAGCAGGATACAACCGAGCGCTGGCAGAGGATGATTTGGTCTAAAACAGTTTCTAGTGGAAAATATTTAAGTGGAAATTTCAGCCTTCAACTATTGCCCGTGTTTCAGATGTCTTGAATGGCCCTGGGGGGTGAATGTTGCACTGTTACTTCTAGGCCCCTGGTTTGCAACGGAGCCAGTTTTATGCTAAGGGAAGTCCCAAGCAGGTGCCTACAGCACATCTCAATGCAGCGTCATAGGCTGGTGCCGATTCCCTTCTTACAACTTATACTCTAGTATAGTCTTTTCTTAAAATTGCCTAGCTTTGTCCATGCAATCACAGTGATTTAATAGAAAGTCTTCCCTGTAGCCTGCTCCTGTCTGCTAACAGGATAGCAATAATATTTAACCGCTTGCATCTGTTTTCTTACCTGAGATGCAAGTTGTGTCGTTGCTTGCCTCGCTACTGGATTTATCCTGAAGGTGTACCTGGAAGCTGAACGTGGGCTGTATCTGACCCAGCCTTCATCAAATTAATAGTAAGCCTGTGTTGACAAACATCCGTGTAATTTCAAGATGTATTTTCTTTTTAACCTGTTTAAAGTATTAACTAGTAAGCTGACATAAACAAAAAGACATGAGAGAAGTGGGCACATAAGCACGTGAGCTGATTTTCTTTGGTGATTCTGCTGACTGTAGAAGAGACTTGGAATCAGGCCGTGATAACAGTAAATTAAATGCATCAAAACCAGTGCCTTCTCCCTTTTCGGTTTCAGCCCTGATCTTGTTCTTACAGCCATGTTATGAGATTGAGTCTGGGGTAAATACTGTCCTCAATGAAGCAATGATCAAACTCCCTGCATGCAGTGTGGATGTACCCAGAGTGGAACTGAGCTTCACCCACTTCCAAGCCTGGGATGCAGTTTGGATGTGGAAGAGGTGAAGCAATGGGAATATAGTACGCAAGAATATCCTGCACTTGAACAAAGATCAGTTATTTTGAAATCTTTCCATCCTAATGTGTTGTTAAGAGTAGGAGTGTGACTTGTATACAGCTCCAGTTGGGACACAGTCCTTTATCAGGTGTAACAGGGCTGATGCAATCAGGAGGGAAGAGGTGGAGCAACAAAGCCCATGCTTCCCCCAGTCATCTGCACCTCAGTTACATAGCTGCGTGCTTGCCTAGCTGTATTTATTGCTGGTGGCTCTTCAGAGAGAAGCAATCGCTTGGTTCTGTTTCTGGGACACCTGGAACCTAGAGAAGGTGAAGCTAGGGGGCATGGTGGCCATGCAAAGGGAGAGCTGGGTCTTGGAGCTTCTCCGAGGAGTGTTACTCCTTCCTTTGTGCTGAGGGTGGAACAGGCACGTGCTTAGTCTGTTTGCTGAACAAAAGCCTCCAGCTCCTCAGCACATTAGTGGACTCTAATAGGCCTAATCACAAGTGACATAGTTTACATGGGATTTTGTCAGCAGCAGGTTTGCATTTTTTATTTTTATTTTTTCCATTTTTTAAATCATTTAACAGAGTTACATCATAGAAAATGCAAGCTCAGTGGAAATTTTACTGTCCTGGACTTTGCAACTTTTTCAGAGCAAGCAGCAGCCAAGCAGATAATCCCATCTTCTCATATCTGTGACTTTGTCCTTCCTGTCCTGACATGAATTTGATCATGATGCCTGTGTATGTACTGGCTCCTTTCACAAGCTGGTGGGGACAAAGGGAGGGTATTGAAGAGCAGAAGAATACTGATAGAGACCTGCAGCTGTTGATTAACCAGTCTCACTTGCAAAGAAGGCCCACAGCAATCGGGAATGGTTAATAGCTCCAGAGACAGGATATCGGCAGGACTAGGCTGGGCTTTTGGTTTGTTTGAGTAGCGAAATAGTGAAATCATGTGTAAGCGTCAAGGCTCAGTTCTGAACCAGGGAAGGCAGAGGTAGAGTCAAGTATCAGCCTCAGCCTTTTCCCGTGAATTTATGAAAATCTTTGCTAGGAGATATCAAATGTGAAATAAACATTTCCAATTGTTGGGTGAGAGAAAGGTCCTTAAGCAAAACTCCCGCTTACGAAAGTGAAAAACTTGCCTGTTTCCCCTCCAACTACCATCTTGTTTCCAGGACCATAAGGTGCATGTCCTAGGCATAGCGTAAAATGTAAGCTGGCCACAAATGTTTCCATGAGAGTGTTGTTATTAGAAAATTCTGCTAAAATTGAGACCTTTGTGGGAAAGGATCAGATTTAATGAATTTCCTGTTCTGAAAGTAGTTATGAAAACAAGTTTAAAGTTGTGGACATATGAATCCCTTTTTTATGAAGAGGGGCTTCCTCCCCACCCCTCACCCCCTTCTCCCATTTTGGCACAAAAATCCATTTGAAACTTCATTTTATTCATAGTTTTAACAACTTTCTGGAAAAAATGGCAATCAAATAAGAGTAAAATATCAGGCTTTTGTGGGTCTGTCTCCTCCTAGCTCCTGTCAGTGCCCCACTGCAGGGTACCGAGCCATTGCTGAGGTCTGTCCCCTGCAAGTGGTGGCACATTGGCCAGAACAGGGAGGGGAATACAGGCAGGACACTGTGAACACGTAGTCCCATGTCCCCTCTTCCATGCTGCCCTTGGGGAGGTAAAGAGGACATGGCTGCCTTAAGTTACATAGGGGACAAACAGGAGCTGGAAGGACACGTGGCCCTTGGAATGTATTGTGAATGGCTGTGTTGCATGAGTGTGCACTTCCACCTGTCTCAGGTGCCGGAGATGGCTTCCAAGACTGTGCAGAGCACCAGCAAGCTACAGGAGAAGCCCATTTTGTTACATGATTCAACCCTCTGCCATGCTTCTCAACTGGCCTTTCTAACACTCACTAGTTGTCATTGTTTAAATTCTTCCTGTCTTCCTAGGGATTACTACAGCTGCCCCAAAATGTAACAGTCACAGACTACAATTCCTCATCCTTTTTTTTTTTCCTCTCTCCCCCCCCCCCGCCCCCCCCCAAGGGCTGTGATGGAAGTGGACCCCTCTCTTCCACTGCCTTCTGCTTGCCTTACATTTACTTGCAATGCTGTGCTCCTACTAGCCTATTACGTGCGTGCCAAGGATGGTATGGCCACTGACCAGCAGAATGATGTTGTCCCTAGATTTTGCTATGTCAGAAATTTTACATATATTTGATGTATAATATTATTTTTTTTTGTTCATTATATATTTTTTTGTAGTTCTCAGCGTTTGTGGACAGGGAAAAACAGCTTCCCAGCACCGCCATCGCGATGCTGTGTTGTGCTCTGTTGTACAGTGTAGGCTTGCCCTGTGTTTCCGCCTTTCCCTATTCCCCTTACCTGCCTCATCCCCAGATGTGCACAAGGTTCAGCTTGCTCCTTGGAATTTGCACTGGAATAGGAGCTAGGAGGTGTGTAGCTTCAGCTGGGAGAAGCATTTCTGTAACCATACTGCAAATCAGAATTGTACTTTCTAGACAAGGCTCAGTTTGTCCTTTCAGCCTTGATCTAACAAAGCTGGTGCTCAACTTCCAACCTGCATTTAGTGACATGGCATGTGAGTTTAGGCACACACAGTTAAATGCTGTTCGGTGTCCCGTGGAGAAGCTGTATTTCAAGGTGAATGGCTCTCGTGTTGGTTTTTTTTTTCCCTCTATATGAAGTGTTCAGGACTGTAGTGTGAGCGAGGCAACAGGCCCAACATGCTGTGGTGTTACTGAAAACATAATAGTGTTTTGTGGCTGTTGTCCTGTCCTCTTCAGCATCCAGGAGCATGGCTAGATCAAAGCTGCTCTAAGCTCTCCGAATTCAAGCAGATGGTGATCTTCTCTCCCTTTTCCTTAACTTTGGCCTGATAATCAGCCTGCTGAAGCCAGAGAAAAGACTCTGTTGAATGTAATGGATCAATTGTGTAGGCTGGATTTGCACTAGCATGTTTCAACCTTGTTCTCTTTAACATTTGGAATAAGCTTTTTTGCTAGTTTCCCAGGATATGAGGGCTTGAGAAAATTCAGAGCAGCACAGGCGGTATGTATGTGAGTCACTCAGTGTTTGAAGCTTTTGCCCAGTCATCCACGGATTTTCCACACGATTTTGAGCAGACAGGTTGTGTTATGGAACAGGAGCAGATGAGTGAGTTGCTTATGGAGGCCACTGTGCTCGTCTGTCATACACACGTGTCTCCCATTGCTCCACAATGACTCACCCGTTCATGTGGGGTCTGCAAACCTGGATGGACCTCTCTGGCCTGGGACCCACTCTGAGTGGGTGTTTGGGACAGTTGGATTTAGATGACAGGAAAAGGCTCTTCCTTGCTTCTTTCTTCATTGCAAACATACTGATAGGCCATAAAATACAGACAGCTGGGGAGTTATGGCAAAATCCAGGTAGACTCTCACCTTGTTCTTGCTTTTGCCCCTTGTCTGCTTCCTTCACCCATGGGCTCAGTGGTTTCAGGTGCATCCTGAGAGAGATGATATTTCTGGTCTGATACTGCCACAAGTCTAAAGGTTCTCCATCTGTCCAGGCCTGACTTCCCACTGGAACCACTGTTTCACTGCCAGCCCGCCAATAATGTGTGGCTTAAATGGCATTGCCATTGCCAGAACTGCTGCTGCCACTGTGCAGGAGCTCTCCTGGAGCTCATTGCAAAAGATTGTAAGGAATGAATAATTTGGGATCGTATCCCTGCTTGTGCTTAGCTGGTATCTGTATTCAACACGTGCCTATGAAGTCAGTAGGCAAAACTCCTGAATCCTGGTGCCTCAGGCAACTCAAGAGGGAAAATATTTCGTATGTATCTTGTCCGTTCTCTGCTGTTACTTCTGATGGTCTTCCCAAATGACCCATCCTGCGCGCAGGCATTGATAGAGAGGTTAGGAGGAATTGGTGATACCGTATGTGTGTGGCTTGTTAAAGGACCAACAGGAAAATAAGAGGGGCTCTGACAACAGTGTAGCACAGCAGGACGTGGAAAACAGAGTTTTTTATCGCCTCTTTTTGAGTATCTGAGAACAGGATGGGACGCCCTGGACTTCCTGTGTTATAATTTTTCTCCACTTTTCTTTGCATACGCTCCAAGCTGTTGGTATCTTGACTGTAGCTGGTCTACAGCAGGGAAATGGAATTTGTCCTTAAACCTTCATTTCCCTTTTATTACAGTCTACCAATCTTTCCTCTTCTGTCACACAGAGATAAATATTGGTTTCAGAATTAAAGACCATGCCAGGACTAGACTCTCTAGTTTGTCTTAATAATTTCGTACAGTTTGTTTCATATGACGAAATTAATAAACATCTCTCATCTCAATGCATGCTCTGTTGCATGTGTAGGAAACAAAGCCGTTCGGACAGTCACAGCTGTGCTGTGCTCCCCTCGGCTTGGGGAGCGCGTTGCTGAGCCCCACAGTACTGCTCAGAAACGTCCTGCCTTCTCCCAACGAAGTACCCTGCTGTAGACCAGACAGAGACCTGACTGGTTCAGGAAAGTCTGTTTAACTCTCCTAAATCGCTGTTCTGTGATTAAAAACTTTTACAATTTATCCGTTTAAAGTAGAAGACCAACAAAAATTTTGACAGATTGAACCTCATCTAGTAAGAGAGAGCACTGCTTCTTGCTAGAGGCGTATCGGAGCCTTTAGTACTTCCCGAGGTTTCTTCTTTCTCCCCTCAATTTTGCTAGCACCTACTCCTACCCAGTATTTTATAAAGAAAATAGTTGGTGGCAGCTTTAGAACAGCTATGTTAAGCAGGGGCTTAACTGATCTGCAGTCAGATCAGCCCATTGCTGTCTCTGCCCAGTTTCACTGTCCTTCTCTGAGGGGGAAAGGAGCATAAGCCTGTTCTTGGCAGGTTCCTACCACCTGGTCTTCAGTATTTAACTGTACTGGGGGCATGTTCTCCTTTTGCCCTCAATGCCTGCCTTCTGCAGTCAGCTTTGGCTTTTAGGGGGCTGAATGCACCTCTTGAAGTTCTTCTGCCTTTCCGATGACTAGAGAGAGAATAAGGAGTCAGAGGTCCTGGATGAGGAGAAAGATGAGGCTATTGACTAGCTGACATGGACAGAACTTGTCCATGGGGGGACAGCTGGAGGTCCTGTTTAGTCCTAAAAGAAGACAGTTCCTCTCTCAGACCAAGCAGTCTGAGAAGATGCTTGGATTATCTCTTGCTTCTCCCTGGCAGTTCCCAGGCAGCGTGCTGCCCCTTGCGCTGTGGGCAGGGAGGAAGAGGAGCCTGAAACGAAGGGCGAGGTGAAGTTGTGCAAAGGACTGCACTGAACCTACGCTCAGCAGCTGTGCAACAGGCTGTCCTGGGAACACACCCCCTCACCCTCGTCATGGATGCTGCTTTTCCTGACCTCTAACTAATCTCCCTCCACAGTCCTGATCTGCACAGAGTCATTGTCTGCCTTCCCATTTCACAGCCAGGATGTGAACACCTCTCCAGTCTCCCCTGGCCTAGGCTAGACCAGCTTTCCTTGTCGCACATGTGCCCCGCTTCCCCATGAAGAGAAGTCCATCTCGGTTCCAGCAAATTGTATTTGACTTCAGTGGTTTGCATCGTGTGCTCCGCTTCCTGCTGCATCGCTGTAACAGCTTATTCCATAAATATATTTTATCAAAAAAAGGGCGCCAAGGGACAGAAAGCATTTTAAATGTATAGTCCATGGACAATGAGCCATCTCTAAGAGACACCCCATGAGGCCTGTGAATCCTCTCTTCCCTCGGAGGACTTCCTGTTCCACCTACATTCTTTCACACCCAAAAATCTTCTTTAGAGGAAGGGGAATGGTAGAGGCAGCCTGAAACAGAATTAGCAGGGTTAGAGAGGGAAACTGTCTGGCTGTCTTGTCCTGTTTGATATGTTGCCATGAAGTTATTTACGCTTCCTGCTGTTTATCTTAGGACTAAATGAGATAATTAAGTGTATACAGAGATAGAACTCCATTCATCCGAGGTCCTCAGTATCTTGGAAATGGTCTTTTGGCTGCTTCACAGAAAAGCAAGTCTTTCTGCTTTGCTTTCTTTAAGTGTTTTGCTTCTGGCATGGGTCATGTGGAGAGCTCTACCTGACCTTAGCTGGGGACGGGAGCGAAGTACGTTGCCCAAGGCCTCAGGGGGAATCCATGACAGGAGGAGAGTCCTCGGCTTTGAATCCCTGCTCCTCAGCCCTCCCTCTCTCATTCTTGACCCTGGTGTTTTGTGCCTTTTCAGACACAGTCCATTATCTTCTGTTTCTTCTGCCTGTTTTTCAGAGTGAGCAACAGAAGATGTACTGCATGAGGTGGTTAACTCATCTGTGAGAAAAGCTCTGCAAATGATGTGTCTGCAACAGTGTAGGAGAAGTGAAAAAGTGTCATTATTTTTCTTCTCCTTTATAAGTCCTTGGTTCTCCATAGCAGGCCCTGGGATGCGCTGCGGAGGAATCCATGAGTAGGCTGTCACACACTGCAACATATGATCTCAAGAGTTAGGAAATCCCTGCGGGACAGCGCTGGTATACTCTGAAAATACTAGACCTGAGTGCGTGAGACACTATGGTAACCCCCCGGGGCAGTACCCTGTCTTCCAAGCAGAGCAAACACTCTTGCTTTTTCCAGGCTCCATTTCTACCATTCCATCCCTGTACCTTGAACAATCATTTTCTCTGTTAACTTTTGGCTAGTTCAGGCTCTTCTGTGTCATAAATGTTAAACTGATGGAAATTAAACACTCCTGGTGGGTTCCCAGCCCTCACAGTAGTCAAATTCCAGTCCTTGAGCTCCCTGCAGCCTTTAAGTCATGGGGTGTTGCCATGTAGTGCCGAAATCGGTGCGAGGTTTGTTCTGTGATGCCCTACTATGATTGCAAGTATCCAGCGTCAGACTTGCCTGTTGAAGCAAGGTCATGTCCTGAGTTGTGCACCTTGAGGAGGTCAGGGTAAAGGTACCTGATGCTCCTGGCCTAGCTGTTCCAGGGAGAGGAGAAAGCTAAGCTATGTGTGCGTTTTTGGAGAAGAGTAGTGTCTGCCCCATGAGACTGTTCTCCTTTAGAGGTTCGTGTCAAAGTTCTGCATTTTTAGTGTTTTTCTTTTTGTAGTATCCATTGAAGAAAACTCTTCTTGAAGAAAAACTGTCCTGGCGGAGTTGGGAGGATGTCCTTGGGAAGACGGCAACTGGTTTTCCAGCTGGAAGAAGCTGCAAAGCTACCACAATCTGGCTTTTTCTCTAGTGCAAAATAATTCTTCCTGAGCCATAGCTGTAGAAACTTGCTGTGCTGACTGATGTGGATGCTTGAAAGCAAGCACAGGCACCAGGAACCTGCACTTGTGAATACACATATATACATGTAGTTTAAACACTAATTCAGTCTTTCTGGCAGTGCTAGGAAAGGGAGAAAACTTTACAAATTGTAAGAGACTGTCAAGACAAGTACGTGTTCTTCTGAAGTCTCCCATCCCAGGCACGGCGCTCCCTCCTGCGCAGAGCCCAGAGCTGGTCAGGAGAATGCAATGACAGTGCTATGTGAGTGCCCTGCTCTATAGCTGTGCTGCTTATTATTTTGAAAACCTGCTTTCTGATCTACAGAAACAAACCCCTAAGTCCTTGACTCCTGAAATTCTTCATAAAAATACTTCTGCCAAAAAAAGAGTTGGGTTTGATCTGCAGTCTGAAATATTTGACTAGAACATCAAAGTGAGTTTGGAGAGGAAGGGTTAGTTGGCAGAATTGATGTTGCAATTTACCTGACTCTTTTCCAACTCTAGATATTTCTGATGTGGATGTTGTAATCTAATTTCTAAATACCCATGTTTCCCAAGTATTTGGCGTTTGGCTTTGTTTTTCATCGGATCCTTCTGAAAAGTCAGTACTTACCCAGGAAGTTAGATATAAACACTCACAGTATCCTCCTCTTCTGTACGCATTTATATATGCTTATAGGAAATAGGGCTGTGATCTAAATGCTGTTCTGACCAGTATCAGTGTACAGGAAACTTAAGTAAATGTCTTTTTGATGGTTATTATAGTATAAATAAGCTGTTAACAATAGTGCTCTTCCAAATAATTAAAAATCCGCTTACAACTTCGAAAGCAGTAACAGCGTCTTGGTTTGTTCTGTTGGTGCCTGTTGCCTTGTGCTGCTGCTGTTTAAGGGCCCAATCCAAACTCTGAACTCACTGAACCAACTCCCTGAAGCTGAAGGAGATCTTTGGTTGGGCTTGACTGGCCTTTATAGAAGCAAAGTTCTTTGGACTTACTGGCTGTAGTATTCCTCCCTTGAACAGAATTTTTGTAAAGGCTGAAGATACGGGTGAAAGCTATCACTGACAGGAAGACTTCAAGGTCTTCCCCCGACTGTAAGAGAACAGCAACTGTTCTGTACAACATGCGAGTAGTTGTTCTTAAAATCACATATCACATACGGACTTATAGCCAAGCTACTGAGACTGAGAGTTACGTGCCTGTTAGAATATTTAATGAAGAGGAGCTGGTCAGTGTGACTAACTGGGGTTTGGAGGCATCAGCGTACGTGGTTGGTGACAACAGGGACTTGCAGGTCAGGGAAGGAACCAATGAGCTTGAATGAGTCCATTTTCTAGTGTCCAGGAGGATACTGATCTTGAGGGAGTGGAACAACCCAACAGCAGAAAAAGAGGTCCCTTGTGATGTCTCAGATCAAACACCCAGAATGAATGCATTTCAGGTCCAAGGCTTATATTGTACCCGTGCACAGTAGATGGCCTTTTCTGTCCCATAACCACTTTATGGAGACTCAGTCCCAGCTCACGGTGGGGAAAAAAAAATGAGAGGGGTGGGTTATCAGATATATGTACATGCAAACGAAGCATTCATCTATTTACATGTTTTATAGTTGGTAAGCAAAGTCGCGTGAGTCTTTTGCTATGTGCCTTTGGAACAGACTACAACAGAGAAAGCAAGGCCTGGGAGAGTTGGCATTATGTTGGGCAAAGCCTGCTAAGAAGCCAATACTTAGTTTGTGCCTATGCACAGATAAGATCTTGCACTTAAATGGAACTTCGTGTTCAAAATGGTCACTGAAGAAACGATACGCAACCTTTGTCTTTCTGTTGAAATGTTCTCTAAGGTGCTGCTGATAAACTATTCAGAACAACATCGCCTGGTTTGTCAGGACAGGAAGTGAAGAACGCTTACCTCTTTCTTAAACTTCCAAAGTGACTAAGCTGTGGCAGAATAAACAGTAGCTATTTGCCTGTCATCACATCACTGGGAATAGGCCTTTTCCCAAGAGCAGCTACAAAGTCTTTGGTGATGACTCTAGTTTGGGCTGTACGTGTTATGTTACATCCAAGACCTCGTCCCTGAAATAGTGCAGTGCCCTACTGCTGTGCTTGTGTGCTGCCTCACGGTTGAGTCAGACACCGCTTCCCGAAGAGCTCACGTTCTCCTGTGGGATCTCTGCTCACCACTGCCCACACCCAGTCCTGTTGCGCTCTGAGAAAGACAAGTCATAGCCTGGGGTCACATGGTTGCAAGTTGTGCTTATTATGGTCTTTGTTCCTAAGACTACCAAGATGATGCTTTCGCATCCAAAAAGCAGCCAAATGACTCTCCATCCGTCCCCTTTGCTTGCTAATACACAGCTATACTGGTCGGGACCTGCCTCTGAGTAATCCCCTTGCCTCCTCTGAAGGGTGTCGTCTTAAAAAGGGCAATGACACATGGTTTTGATACAAACTTATGAAAATGCGTCCTTAAATAACCAGGGCAATTGTTTAAATCTTATTCCTTAGAATGGTAGCCTCCAAAAGTTTTGATGACATACCCCTTTTGCTCAAAAGTTGTCATTAGGAAGATCATTCTCAGTGCATACATCATGTAAGCACTATCCATCTTTTAGTAAGTAATGCTGAGAATCTAGAGCTTATCTGTTACAGAAAATCATTAAATTGCTTGTGGACCACTTCTACTTTGGTGAAATAAGAACTTAATCTGGGCTTCCACTGTACAAAAAGGACAGGACAAATGGAAAAGGTTTATTCAAACAGTTTATTTCCAACTGTATTAGGCTCTATTTATTATAAAATCTATTAGACTGTATGTTACTAACTCTATTAGACTATTTATTAGTAGTTCTATTAGACCCTATTTATTTCCACCTCTATTAGGCTCTATTCACTTGCTAACGACTATTTCTACCTGAACTAATACATGCCACACTGGGTCCAGATGCAGCGCTGGTGGCACAGGTGGGACACTGTGGGGCTGTTGGGCTTTGGCCGTGGGGTGGCGTTGGCACAAATCATGGCAAGGGCTGCTGCCAGCACGGGCGTTGCCAGCCAGGAGCTGCAGCAGGGAGAGGCCAGCCCAGGGGACCAGCTCAGCCGCTGTGCCAGGCTGCAGGGGGGGAAGGTGGGAAAGCCCAGCCCTGGTGCCAATGGTGGCACCTGTGGTGCAGGAGTTGCAGCCCAGTGCAGTGCCGCAGCAGCATGCTGGAGGCCAGCTGGGGCCTGGCTGCTGGGTGGTGGTGCCAGAGATGGGGAAGCCTAGAAGTTCTCCCTGCCTATGGCTCCAGCAGGGTCAGGAAGTGGGTGGGCAGCAGTGTCTAGAGCTATATGGGGTCTGCAGATGTGGGGACGTGCTTTAGCATCTAGTTGCTTTATGTTGGCAAGTATGGACTTTCTGTAAGCAGACACCTTTGTGAGCAGACACCTATTTCTCCACCCCAGTAGGGGTTCCCCATGGAAGCCAAAGATCTTGGTGGCTTCCGGGGCACTTTTCATCCATCTCTGCATTCAGGCAGAATGCAGCTGCAGCTCTTGTTTTGTGTCCCACTCTTGGCTTGCACCTTTCCAGCAGTTGTAGATGACCCCTCTTAAAGTTAGATTTATAATAGAAGAGTAAAAGCTAAAAAATCTAAAAATGTAAGCTTGATTGTTAGGCTTGTGGACCTGTTGCTTCTACTTTGATGGGTGGAAGTCTGGTGAGTCTATAAACTCTGTCTGGGCTTCTGCTGTGCAAACAGGACAGGACAACCAGAAAAGGTTCATTGACCAAACAGTTTATTACCAACTCTACCAGGGTCTATTTCTTAACAACTCTATTAGCTCTATCTAGTTAAAACGTTGTGCATTGAGACACTATGGACTTGCTGCCCACTCTCCATGCTCTATCTAGGATTTGCAGGGTTGGGGGTGCAGGTGCAGGTGGGGCAGTGGGGTGGCCTTGGCCCCAGCAGAGCTGAGGCTGCTGCCAGCATGGGCATTGCAAAGCACAGAGGAGCTGGAGCAGCACACTGGAGACCCTCCGAGGCTTGGCTGATGGGTGGTGGCACAAAGAAGAGGGCCAGAGGGATCAACCTCTGGCTGCCCGCTGCTCCGGCAGGCTCTGGGATGGTGGGAGCAGCTGCCGGGGGAGGCGGAGGGATGCTGCTGCTGAGGCTGGGAGGTGCTTCAGCCCATCGCTTGGGGGGTGCCTGCGTGTCCCCTGCAGGCTGAGCACCCGGGCTTCTGGAGGGGTGCCCTTCATCCACCGCTGGGGCGTCCAGGGCTCTGCGTTTGACGCCAACCCTCCTCTTGCAGCTTGCCAGCAGGTGGGGATGGTCTCTGTGGAAGGCGGGGTTGTAGTAGTAGAGGATCTAAAAAAGCAAAGGAGAAGAGTCAGTTGCCACCATCTTGAGACTGGAAAACCCCAAGCTATGAGAACTGGGACTCTGAATTGCAAAAGACCAGCATGGACATTGAAAAGGGCTCTCAGAGCGTTTGAAACCTAAACGTTACCTGACGGTCCTGTTCAGTTATCGCCACCCCCAGGATTTTGCTGCCTGGGACCAGAGCATCGTAGGCTTTTCAAAAGCATAAGAGCTGCTTTGGAAAGCCAACTACCACTATTGTTCATCAACTTCAGTGTCGAATGAGCGGGCAGGTGATACTCTGGTGCTTAGATGTACCTTCTCAGCATTCAGCAGGTGCCACAGGAAGGTTTCAGATTTGCAAGACAGGAAGCAAAGACACTCAGAGAAATCAGGTTATGCTGAATCTGACTTTGCACTTAATGGGTTCAAACTAAGCGGATATAACCAAACTGTGTTTTATCTGTGTTTCTACTAGTCAGAAAGACTAACTCAAACCTTCCTGAAAATGACCTGAGAAGGTCGTTAAACCCAGACAGCTCACGACCGTCCCCATCCTCTATATTGCGAGGCCCAATTTGATGTGAAGGTCCGTCTCTCCCCCAAGACTACTGTGAGCCTCAGTCCAAGTGCAGAGCAAGTGCTGTACCTGGCTGTGAGCAGAAGCTGCTTCTTCTTCTGCCAGGAATTCGGGCAGGGAGGCAGATCGTTGGAAATCCTGTCGCTGTTTGGTGAAGCCGTACAGGTTCATCTGCCGAAGGAAGCTCTTCATGCTGTTCATTCCAAAAATGCGTTGAGGTCCTCCCCCACCCAGCACCTCCTCTTTGAAGAGTCCTTCATTGATGGCAACACATTTTCCATCTGCACTCCACCAAATGGATTGAAACTGGTGGCTTTCCACCACCTTCCAAAGCTTCTGAGGGAAGCGGAGTGCTGAGAACCCATTGGCTTCAAGTGCGTTCTTGCTGGAAACAGGAGGGACTTGCTTGGTCTCGTGTCCCTCACAGCCAGGTGGGACATCCAGCTCCACCTTCCACTCTCCTCGGGCAGCGTCGCAGGGTGTGCTTTCCCCCTGTCCTGGAGAGCCAGCAGAAATCATGTTGGCTGAATAGTCCAGCACAGCGGGAGCAGAAATCGATGGTGTTTCTTTGGGAGACAGCTCCCTTTTCATTCCTTCTCTCCCAGATGGACCAAAGTTTTCCTCACTGGCCATCGCCATGAGCAGCCTGGCCTCGTCCTGCCAGTCAGCAAGCGAAGGCCGACTGGTGCCGGGTGACTGGGGGCACCAATGGGACGTTCTGACATGTCATTGTGATGCCCATGCTGCACAGTGGGGACATCACAGTGTGACATCAGGGTGCTGTTTGACAGCGGTGCCCCGGCAGAAGGGAGCAGCCAGAGGAGCCCTTGCTGCAGAGCACTTGCTGCTCTTCACTCCCAGAGCCAGGGGGGTGGTGGGACTCCCGAGCCCAGGAGTCAATAAAGCTGTGTGGGACGGTTGTGGGCAGTGAGAGGACGGTGCTGTGTCCAGTTGTGTCTGGGCGTGGGTGCGCAGGGAGGAGCGGGGACGGCTGCGGCGTTGGGCACCCCAGTGCCCCGTTTGGGAAGGTGTCCAGCCAGGCACCTCTGACACCTGCAGAAATGTCCTTACGGTCTTTGCTGTCATTTCAGTGAGATGGTGTCTGTAAGGAAACATGATCCAAGATATCATAGGTCCCTTATCTGTGCAGTTATGTAAATACTAAGAGCAGTTGCAAGTACACAGGAAGAAGCCTCAACTGTCTAGTATTGGACAAAAGGAGGAGGGGAATTTTTCTAATCCTCACCTTTTTCAAGGGGTTTTAACACATGGAAGAAAAGAGCAGGACCTTTTCTGAAAAATCAGAGTGTCATTTAGGTTGTGAAAAACCCTTAAGATCATCATGTCCAACCATTAGCCAAGTCCGCCCCTACATCCTGTCCCAAGTGCCACATTTAAATGTCTTTTAAATACCTCCAGGTATGGTGAGTCAACCACTTCCCTGGGCCGCCTGTTCCAATGCTTGACAACCCTTTAAGTGAAGAAATTTTTCCTAATATCCAGTCTAAATCTCCCCTGGTGTAACTTGAGGCTGTTTCTTCTTGTTCTATTGCTTGTTTCTTGTGAGAAGAGACTGACCCCCACCTCACTACACCCTCCTATCAGGGAGTTGTGGAGAGTGATAAGGTCTCCCCTCAGCCTCCTTTTCTCCAGGCTGAACAACCCCAGTTCCCTCAGCTGCTCCTCATAAGACTTGTTCTCTGGAGCATTCACCAGCTTTGTTGTTCTTCTTTGGATGTGCTCCAGTACCTCAATATCTTCCAAAAGAAGGGAGTAAAACTATTATGCAAAGATGTGACAGGATCAATGTTATCTTATACCTTTTTACTGTGGTAGTGCAATGAAGAAGAATCATCTCCAATACAAAGAATCCTTTTCCCGATATCTCCTGCTCTAAAGGTGCCACTTCCAAGTGGCAAGACCAGAGTCAGGGCAAACCTGTTGTCTCTAACTCACTTCTGCATGGAGATGGACAGGAAGGCAGTGCTGACATTGAACCAGCTCCATTTCCAACCATTATGTGCTCCACAGTGAGGAAATGACCACAGGCCATTTGCTTATCAAAGCAATGCTGAAGGGAGCGACTACGTTCTTAGTCTCAGTTGAGAGAAATCAGTCTCTTCTTTGTTGTGATTAAGAAACAGCCCAGTTGGACAGTCTAGGTTTCAAAGACTAATTTCTCCAAAGCATCTGTAGTCCAAGAAAATCTATTACGTCTCTCTTTGAGTGAGGAAAATGCTGTACCAGCACCAACCGGTTCATATTTTAAATAGTGTAAATCACTTACGCTAAAGGTATATTGCAAAAATTTGGTAATTAAGACTGAGTGATGATATTTATACCAGCTAAGTAACAGCTATAAAACATACAGCTAATGTTTCTGGCATGATTACACACACAATACAAGTGGAAATGGTTTATTAACCAGCTGAACAAATGGGAGAGTGGAGAGGTGTGTGCGTATGTGTGTTGCTCAAGAGGAATTAAACATTAGAGTGGAAAAGCAACAAAAGCAAAACTAAACTCCCAAGCCAGTGGAAAAGTTGAAATATTGATATAGCTAACTTAAAAACACTGTCAGCTGTTAAACATTCTAGTGCCAAAAAAAGCGCATTCAGTTCTTGCCTGAGAGGCCAAACGCTCCAGTGATGATGATGATTATGGCTAAATAGAAGCAGCAATGAGGTCCTGTACTAAGCCATACACAAAATCAATACTTAGAGAAATCAAGTGTATTTCATACAAGGTTTTTACAAAAATACTTTTAGATAAGGTTTATACTGTACAGGACTAGAGTTTTAAACAATATCTGACATTGCTAAAGTGTTCATCTAAGTACTGGAAAGGCACGTGTGAAACCAACCCATCAGGAAGGTTCACAAATTATACGGCTCTTACGTCTCCGGACAAGAAGTGCCAGAATGGTTAGAGCATCAAGCCTGGAAAATGAGAGAAGAGCCAAGGTTTAGGGAATGTTTTGCGGAATGCTTAGGTCATCACAAGTCAAATACTTTCAAATGAAACTGTAACTCAGTCAAAAATGTGGTGTAGTAGGTCTGAGTTTTGTACTTTTGTAATGGTGGTGAAAAATACAGGGTAAAGACCATGGTCATTGCCAGGAAAAGGAATATGGCCATTTAGAAAGTACTTCAATGAAATAGTGATTTTAATAGATCAATGTGAAGTTTTACGTCAGCAGAATTGAGAAAGACTTGGAAAAATCTACACTGCTAAAGTGTATTTGCTGTTTACAAAATATAGCTAATCTTAGTGAGTGGGAGCAGTCAATATTGTACACGATGATGAAAAATAAAAAGAGAAACTATTTGTATTTCACAACTCTCCTACCACTGTGTTAGAAGAAAACATGAACCTTACATAAGGAAGTGAGCTAAACAAAGAATATGAGTATATGCTTTTTTACTGCTTCCAGGGGAGTGTGGGTTTTACTATGGAATTATTGAAAAGATTTTTACATGGTATGCATACTGGGTACCTGGTGTGTACAATTTATATCTGTAAAATATTATCCGCTGTAACATTTCCATTACAATCCTGCATTTGACTGAAATCTCTGAAGGTTGATAAAAAAACTGTGGGGAATGGAACTGCCCAGCCTATATCTTTTCTTCCCCTTTCTCTGAGGAACCTTCTCTTTCTTTTCCCTCCTCTTGTTTTTGATGGTGTAATAACTGTGTGCTTTGTTAAGTCCAGCAGAGCCCCGGGGAAAGTTTGTAATTCAGAGCCACAAAAGCCTGACCTTTGTTGGAGACTGCGTAAGTCACTCGTTGCTTGCAAGTCCAGTGAAGAGCGTAGTGATCATGGTAGTTATTTCTGCGGTGTTAGGAGTGCGCTGGGATGCAAGAACGGGGCAAAAGGTTTGCAGACTCTCATGGGGAGTGGATGGGGCTGCTTGTAAGGAACACCCCAAACTGTCATCAAATAGTAAATGCTGTGGGAAATGTGTTGTAATTTTTGTACAAACACCCTTTACCACAGTATCTGAACACCTGTGGGGAGATGCTGCACCAGGATGTGGTCAGGTTTAGAGACACACACACTGATGAATATCACATTCTACCTCTTTAATTGCCACCCCATGCAAATCTTTTTTTGGCAAATAAATCAAGGAGGGAGGTTGGTGTGTGATTCATTAAATATAGTGCTCAGTACAAGGAAGGTAGGAGTGGGCAGGTGGAGACAGGACTTCCAAATGCTGTGGAAGCAGCTCTCTTCACAGCAGCCTGGAGATGACCAAAGCTTTCTTTGAGACTGACAGGAGGTTTCCTGTTCCACGTTTTACTGAAGGATCTGAAGCAGCAAAGCCCAGTGTTTTTGGAGTAGGTCTCACTGTCACCACCGTCCTCCCTACCCCAAGTCTGCCCACTTCTGGTCTCCCTGCCCTTCCTGTACACCCCCCTACAACTGCTCCTGTCTTATTCCCACCTCAGGTTTCTGCTCCCTTGCGCAGCCCTGCTCCTAGGTGCAGCCAAGCAAATGGGGACCCCAAGTTGGTAGGCCTCTGGAATGCAGCAGCCTGAGCCCTGCTCCATGTCATGTCTCACTTCTCGTTTTGGCTTATGTGACCTTATAAACTTGCCTATTGAAGAGAGAGAGGCTTCTTGTAGCTTCCATCAAATTTCAGAGCTACCTGAAAATCAGAAGGAGGACTTGTAGGATTGTAGGAATGTGGAAATAAATGGAAATGTTTGTTACTTAAATAACTGTTTACAAACAGGAGAAACTTGTCTTTGCTGATAGTAAGTTGTCCATACATGAGCAATGAGAACCTCACCAGGCCAGCCTTTCGGTTGAGTGTAGATCAGCAGAGCCTGTGCGACATCCTTCCCTTCCCTGTCCTTCTGTTCTCTTGACTGCCAAGTGGGGGTGATGGTGTCTGTCTACATTTGTATCATCCAGGAGAAGACCCAGTGATGAACTGGAGCCAGAAAAAACATGTGTGAAGCCTAAACTCACCTTTGGCGTTCATCCTGCTTCAAGCTTGTGATTTTTCCCAAAATGCATTTTCAACCAGTCTTAAGCTGCTTGCAGCTTTTGTTTGTGTTTGGCAAATAACTACAGCTAAATTAATAAATCAGAAATTAGATATTTCATACGGAAATATTCAGAAAACCCATGTGTGGTGGTGCTGTTCACCGTAATTAGCTGGTGACAGCACTGCTAGGTGAGGCACAAGACCCAGTTTCAAATCCCCTCTCTATATTTAGATGCAGAATCTGGATTTAAAAGTCTCCTGTGCCACAGAATGGCCATGTTGATAGACTGAAGGCCATTTTGTGATGGGTTTTTCTGCCTTTCCACCCAAGCTCCTTGTGGAGGTGGGTGTAGTTACCAGGGGCCAATCTGTCACTAATCTGAAAAATGACTAGCCTGGCTCTGGTGTGCTGGAACAGCTGTCACTGGGCGGTGATGCCATTACAAAATTCTCTGTTCAGCTGCGTGTACCTTACTCATAAGTAGATGTTCCTTATGCTCTAATTACCTCTGTGCTACTGTTACTCCCAAGCACCTTGGAGCACTATTAAGTAGTAATAACTACTGATACATGTGGGAGAAATCAAGGTTAATACATGGCTTGTTAAGAGAGCTCCAGGAGGAGCACAGCAAGGGGGTTTTGTCTTGTACAATGCATGAAGCTCCCATGGGTGTGTCTGAATGCAGGCTTGCTAGCAGAAGAGTTATACTCAGAAGATGAGAGGTTTGGTTCCTGGGTATTGGACGCTGTCAGGTTAGCAAGTGGGATAACAATACTCACAAGTTGAGCCGCTGTGGTTTGTTTTATTTTTGTATTTATTTTGCTTTGCTTTTTATCCAGAGGGCTTTGAAAACAAATGGAAGCTCCAAACTGGTGTTGAGTCAAGCCCTTGGTCTGGCTGTAGGCATGTGGAAATGAATCGGAGTGGTCAAGATGGGCTGTATCACTCCAACCTGCTTTGAGTACTGTATCACAGACCTCTGTCCTGTATTGTAGGGAGTCTTGTGTCTCCCTGTTGCACTGAAGCAGTGAAATGAAAAGCTGAGTGAGCTGCAACTCTGCACAACACAGTTGCATGGGGAAGGGTTTCTTGGTAAGAACACAGTGGGATGGTTGCGCTTGCCAGCTGGAGCTCTTGGTTTGCTACAGCACTTGCAGGGCCCCTGCAGTAACTCTCCTTTAGCCGGGACGGTGCCTGCAGGTACCATGGTCTGTGCCGCAGGGCAGGAGGCTGCTATGGGGAGAAGCAGAGGCCCAAAAATTAGTATTTCGGCACCTAGATTCCTATTGTAGGCCATGTCCTGTCAGTGTTTTGTTGCCCACTAACTACTAGCATAGTGAATTTAGCTGTACACAAGTCAAGAGTGGGGCAAAGAACGCAGAAGTTGTTTGGGTTGTGGTACTGGGTACTATACATTGAAAGCCAGGCATCCAAACCTGATTGTAGCTGTGGTGTTCTGCAATTCTAGCTGCCCTGTGAAGATGCTTGGAAAAGGACACGTAGGAGGATTTTCTTGCAAGGACCTCTAGGATTGCCTAGTACATACTAGTTATATTTGCCCCAGTGTTGTGGCTGACCATAAACAGTGAGTGGAACAACATCAGAAAGCTCTTGTGGTTCTGTGTTAGTCCTAGCAGTGCTGCTCACCACAGTTACCATCCTGGTCTTCCCCTCTGTGCTTTCAACGCCTCCGCCTCCTCTCTGAGGTGACCAGCACCCCAGCTGTCCTGCTCAGATCGACTGTCCTTAACTTGAACTTGCTGGTTTAGAGTGAAGTCCTCATACAGAGAGGGCCATCTGTATCTGTCTTATGGGTCAGCAGCTCAGTCCAAGACCAGACTCCTCCAAAGGGCACAGGTTTGAAAATGGGGACTTGAACGCAAGCGCTTGGCCTTGTAGCTGCAGTAGATGTTGGGTCCCATAGGAAGCCTAGCACTGAAGCGGTGAATTAATGAACTACGGTACTGCATTTGCTTTCAGTTGTGTTCTTGTAACTAAGCCTATGTTGAGCTGCTGATGGTTTTTGTACCAGCTGGAGTGGTCACACTCTTCCTTAGCAGTTTTTACCTCTTTCTGCATTTTTCCTTAATGACGACAAGGGCCCTAGTAACGTGACGTTCCGCAACTGTGAAAGTGGCCTGGTGTGTTTTTTGGACCTTGAGTCTTCAACACGACTTCTCGAGGCTGCCAGGCATGGCCTTCTGGTGCTCCTTCCTTCTGGAAAGTGTGTGAATGTGCATGTGTCGGCCTACGAGGGTAGCACAGGTGATGAACACTCAACCGTAGCTTCTTAAGATGTAACTTCAGGACTTCCTGGCTGCACACACAGTCCTTCTCCTCCTCATGCCCTTCTCTAAGAGAAGAACAGCCTCTGGTACTGCTGTCTGTTCCATGTGATGTTCTTGTTGGGGCTTGCTCTAGTCTGTGGCATTAAAAAATAGAAAGGACATACCCTGTTATCACTGTGCTGTGGCAAGAACACAGTTGTATTCATGTAGAACTATTGCGGTCTGTTTGTAAGACATGATATAATTGAAAAGTCTGGCACATTTCCCACAGCAAACATTGTTAATCCCCACTAGCTAGGATTAGTCACCACTTCTTACAAGCCTTGACACAAAGCTAGCAAGTTATTCAGTTAATCCGCACTTAAGGATAAATACTGCATCCTATGGGAAATTAGGCAGCGTCTTCTTCCTCTCCTATTGTACAGTGATGCATTGTGTCTCGTACATCTGAAGGTGGAAGGGAAAAATGCAATAACATGTGATTGATGTTAGCAGACACCTGCTATCACAATGCAGCTGGATCAGCAGGGAAATTTAGTACAAAATAGCTTGCTGAAACCAGGCAGTGAATATAAACAGCATCTTTGTGCTCTTCATGGCACTGGAGAATTTTCCTGTTACACAACAGTAAGTACTCGATGCCTCACAGCTGCAAGACTCTTTCAAGCGTCCTCCCTTCCTTTTTACCGTGGGTTTTTTCCCCGTGTGATCTCAAGCTGTATCTGCAAGTAGTGTCATTGGAGTTGGTTAGTGTATTTCCCAGGAAACCGAGGTCACCGAGACGAAGATGTTTCAGGCTCTGAACTTTTGCAGACTCCAAAGTGCAGCTCCAAGTTTCCTCACGGACAATTTCCAAAGAAATCCAAGATCTTACTGAGCAGGCGACCTGAGATCCCATTTTTCTGGGCAAAATAGCTGTGCGGATCTGGAAACACCAGGTTTCTAGCTGTTGGGCAGTTTACCCAGGGAAGCTGGCTTGAAGCAGAGCACCAAGGAAGCTTGGAGACTTGAGCTCAGCAGTTCTGCCAGGGAGTTTCTTCCAAGCCTGCACATTGCAAGTGTCCAGCGAAACTGAGACCACCATCAGTGGGCACAAGCAGGGAAAGAAGGGGCCTTCTGGCTGGGGAGCTCTTGATTTGTGAGGAGTTTTGAAAATTTCTGATTTCAGTGTGGTTTGATCTAAAACCTTTTTTAAAAAAATATAATTACTACTTAAATGAGTATTCCCTTAGATGCTTAACTCTCCCTATGGTTTTGACCAACTTAAATTACATTTTATCTTAGCTCATGGGATAAATAATTACATAAATGAGTGGATGTTTCTTCACATAGTTGATTTATCATCTCATTGGACTGAGTCATATTTTCAGGGATTTTAAGCTTAAATTTCACTCCCAGTCAGTGAAATGGAGTTGTAAGTCTTAAGCAAGATGCTTTCAAAAAGAGAAGACTCATGCTAAGAGCTTTTTCTGTTTTGACAATCTGTCTAGTAGTCACTTATCCACATTACTGTGTGACTAAGTCTCCTTATATCTGGCAGTGAATTGTGTTCCCCTCTTGCCCCATCTCAAAAAATTCTTCTGGTGACCATGTGCGTGACCAGCCCTGACTCCCCAGTATCTTGTCTGAGTGAACGCTGGCTGCCAGGCAAAGTCTGGCGTGGGTATCATAGCACGTTAAGGTTTTGACATATGGTGATGTTTGTCTTATCCTTGTCTTCTGCTTTGCAGTGTTGGTTGTCTGTCTAGGAAAAATTAGGATTTATTTCCATCCCGTCATCAGCAGGCTAAAATAGTTCTACGCATGATGTTGGAGTTACAGCAGGCTGAGCAGTAAAATTGTGCTAACACTGTGAGTCCAGCGGAAAAGCAGTTTCAACCTCTCACTTGTTTATGTTGATCCGGGATGCAGTAAGGATGGTTGCCATGCTCACTATCCGTTTAGAAACTCTCCTACCTGTAGTTTGAATTTTTTAAATACTACTTTATTATGTTTCCACCATATTTCTTCAAGACAGGTCAGTAACTGCAGGAAGAAAGGATTGGACTCATCCTGTCTTTGCCAGCACTGGAACCAGCTTGTCCCTGCAGTCCTTTCTCGAGGGCACATCCTGGACCTATGTTCATGGTGACCGAGCAGAAAGGCATCCATCCCTGCTGGCACCTTATCGGTCAGGTCCAAAAGCTGTAATGTTTCTGTGCTTTCCCCAGAGTGCTTCTTTTGTGTCTAATAAACAACGTTGGTAGGGGTCTTAGAGAATATACAGTGTTAAGGCTGCCTTTGTGAACTGACGCTACCCTGCAGCTCCTGGAGGCAAGAGCTGGTGTGTCTTTGGGGCCTGGAGATGATCGGGGAAAGGGGGTAGGGGGCAGGGGGCAGTTACAGTTGAGATAAATCGCTGAGTCAATTGGAAATTGCTAGCAGTATTTTTCTCCCCTTCTGTTCCCATGTAGAATTTACACGAGAAGGTCATGTTATTGTTGTTTCCTCTTCTACATTCCCTGTCAGACAAGGTCATTTTCGAAGCCGATGACCAGTTAAGCTTTAATTCTGCAACCATGGAAAATTATTATCAAAGGGGACAAGCTTCAAGGTAGATGATTAACTGGCACATCCGATGACTGGTTACATTTTACCAGACTCCTTTTGCACAACTCCCTTCAGCTGTAGCGAACTTGAACTCATGAAAATGAGTTTCCCATGAGATATAATGTGGTGACTCTCCCTTACAGTGTAGCTAAAGCATCCAGTCCTGGCTGAATAAATAGATGGTAGGAGAAAGGACACAGTCCCCTGGTAACGAACTCCTAGGAGCTTTCCCTGGGAGCCCAGATGTTGTCCATGCTAACAGTCCCATGTTACTGCCGGTAGAATTTGCTTTATTTTCTGTTTCCAGGATTAAGAGAAGCACAGTCTAAGTTGCCCTGAGATAGGTAGAACGTGTCATAGTCCTTAACTAGTGAAAGCGTCAAAGTGGATTACAGCCAACCCCAGTCCTGTGCTGGCTCAGGTTTTGGAGTAGCTAAAAGCCAGGCCAGGTTTCTGTGAGGTGCAATTCATCAAGGAGGGAAGTACAGAGAAGTACAATGGAGCCAGGAGGAGCAAAGTAAGGGCTGAGTTACAGCAGCATGGCCTAAATGGATCCTTCTACTACTGTGTTTTGGAAATGTTGTTTTCCTAAAAGAAAATGTTATGAGGCTGTATGGTGTTTGCGTGTATGCAATATTTATAGTCTTCTCATCTGAATTAGCTGCAGGGTTTGAGTGTTTTATTTTTAATAAAGGAAAAAGGAGGCTGACAAAGCAAAGTGGACTACAGCTGTGCAATGAAACCTCATGGAGAGAAAGACCCTGTCACAAGGGGAGCTTTTTTAGTAAATTCATTCATTGCTTCGTGTGTATACTGTATCAGTCTTTCCGTTATGGCTTCCCTTCACTGTGGTTTGAAAGGGGCATTTGAGGAACCTCAAGTCATCTTGCTCCCACCTGAAACACAGCAGGCACTGATGTGGTTAAAGGCATTTGCAGCCAAACCATTATCTGCCAGCCACCGGCACAGGCATCGATGTCCGTGAAGCTGCCCACCTATGTCAGCAGAGCATCTGGCACAAAGGTTTACCCCCCTGCTGAAAAACTCACCGAAGATGACTGCTTTCACATGACTTTTTCCACACTGATGCCATCCTACTGCAGCTAGCCTGCTTATGGGTATCTAGTCTAGCTCCTGGACCCCTGTCACAGATGTGTCTAGACTGACCGCGGCTGTCCCTGTTTGACTGCAGTCTAGTCCAGAGTCCATCTGGGTACACAAGAAATAAGCAGAATTTGCCTTGCTGGTGGTGCTCGGGGAGTGCGAGGCGCAGAGGCAGGTATGCAGCCCTATCCCTGGCAGCGTTCCCCAGGCTCAATTATCTTGTCTCCCTTGAACGACCCCTTCCAGCTTGCGTACGGCTGAGGGCAGAAATTGGCCTTTACTTTGGTTTATTTATGGCAGCTTCATTTTTGTTCTGTTTCCTCTATTAGCAATAAGGAATGAATTCTGTTCTTGGCTTAATCAGGGTTACTGTGAGCAGGCTCACGCCTGTGCACTCGGAGGCTGTTTTCAAAAGCTGGCTGATACCAGTGTTATGGTGTAAAGCTGATAAATCTTTAAAGAGACGGTCACAGGGCTGCCCACAGAGGCCTGACATTAGCTTCTATTGACAGTGGTAGAAACTGGTGGTGTACATCTCTGCGGTATCAAAGAAGGGTATCTAAAATTCACCTCTGCCTAAAGGGCTAATCTCCCGAAGTCCTTCTGAATGGCTTCTGAGACAGGCTTGAGCAGGGCAGGTGTTCTGTTTGTCCCACAGGCTGTATCTGCCACCCCCTTCCCCACAAATAGCTTTGAATAGCTTTGACAGTGTTGCATGCACAGGCCATTCAGAAAGCAGAGCAAACTGGTATGTCTGATGGACAGCTGTTAATTGAGACCTGCAGTGCCGAAGGCCTCTGGCAATCAAAAATCTGGATATAAGGGTTTTTTTTTTGTTGTTTCTTTCTAACCAAATGAATGGAACCTGGTGTTTCTCACAGGTGACGTGATCCCCATTCCCAGACCTTATAATGAAATCTCAAACGTTTGGACGCAGGACCAAAGGAGGAGCCAGCACTGGCAAACACCTTGTTCCTGCTGAAGGTGATGTCCTTGTTCTGGTGGAGACAGGCTCAGGTGTGGGACCTGTGTAGTTACATTCCAGGTGGAAGCTCATCATCCTCCTTGGCTGCTGTTCCAGTTGTGTAACTTTTGGGAGAAGTTGTCCAGGATGACAGATGCCAGAAGGCACAAAACCCAGTTTATCCTAGAATTATATAATTCTATGGTAAACTGGGTTTTGTGCCTTGTAAAAGTTGTACATGAAATGCAAGATGTTGGAAATAGCGAAACAGATGCCTGTCTCTAATACCGCCAGCAAGACGAGGTTTCTGGGAAGAATATATCAGAATAAACCAGCTGCTGGAGCTGGGAATAAAGCTGACAAGAAATGGCCCTGGAGAGCTTTTTCAGGTCTGAAAAAGAAGCTGCTAAATATTAGGGAGATGTTAATTGTTTCACGATCCTTAGACCATCGTGGCTACAGCAACACTGCTGTGACCGCAGCAGCACAGGCATTTGCTAACCTCTTTCTCTGTAACTCCACTGGGATATGTTAGTTCCTCGTTACCCTGCTCTCATCGGCCTTCTGCCTTCTAAAATGCAGAATGTTCACATAAAGACATTTAAAAAAAAGTAACCCAGAATTGATTTTACATGATGGACGTGTCTGTCAAATTTAGGAAGCTGGCCAAAAGGCTAACAGAACTGAAGAACAATTGAATACAAGCATTTCTCTGCGCCACATGATCTGCTGTGACCTGCAGTATTATTTTCACAGCAACCTTTTCTATATCTGAACAAGAGACAGGATTCATCAAGGTACGCAGGGGAGTGCCAGTGGGAGCAGTGGTGGCTTCAAGCCCCAGCAGTCAGGCACTTGGGTGGTTTTGACCTGTGCTTTTCCATAATCATTATCTAGGTCCCGTCTGCTGCTGTTCCTGCTTGGCTGAAGGACTACGGTGTAACTGCTGTCTGCTGGGAGCAAGGACCTATTTGCATTATAGCATATGATTCCTTAATAGAAGACTAGATTTGGTATATTCATGTGATACGCAATACCTTTGAGACCTCTCCATCCAGTTTAGTTAAGATATTACACCAGCTGACAGTGCCCGAGACTGTGTAGAAAGCTGGCAGCCAGTAGTCCTAACCGGGAAGCTGTTTCCTGCAGAATTAGGCAGGGCCAAAATCTTCTGAGCCTCAGAGACTGGAGCATTGCTCCTCTTTTCCACGAAGCTGAAGTTGATTCGATGCACACTGAGGAGCTGGGTCACAGCTGAACTTTGTAAACAGGTGTGAAGCCACTGCATGAATGGCTTTGCACCTGATTACACCAGGAGGGGCTTGGCCCTCTCTCCTCCTATTTCCTCTTAGTTTGACTGCAAAGTTAAAAGTAGTGTTTATTCCATAGTACTAGCCCGATTTCACTGGTTTATACTGCAGACTATTGGTGGGAAATTTTAATGATAGGTATTTCAATTAACATGCTTGCATGTTTTATTGTGTTGTTTTGTTATGCTTGTGCAGTTTGTAAAGGGCCAGGGCATCCCAAAAGAAGGAACATAATGTTAATCTGTATTATTACATACCTTCTAGTGTCAGACTCAAGGAAATCCCAATTGTACCTCTGTTCTTTAAGAACAACAGCAAAGAATCTGCCCTCTAGGAAAACTCAGGAAAGCAATAAATAAGCTTTTTCCAATTTTGATAATGAAACTGCAAGGAGATAATTCCTAAGCATGGTGGACATGCCCTGTAGCCTGTGCCAGCAGTCCCCAGGTGCTGCGGGGCCAGGCTGGTACCCACTGGGCTTGGGTGTTTGTGGTCTATGCTGGAGGTCTGTCCTTACCATAAGGAGGCGGTGGGGATGGAGAGGGCTAAGGAGGCTGGGATGCTGGAGGCTGCAAGAGGGATGAGAGGGATATGGTCGATAAAATTTGGAGGAGAAAAGCTGGTCCCAAGCAATAGGAAGTGAAGGCAAGAGCAGCAAGACCTACCTAAGAAGCCTTATGGAGGCAGTTTTGGTAGCGTTTCTAGGAGGGGACTGATTCCAACTTTAACAAAGCTCTGATCACAACCTTTTTCCGAGGCTTTTACAGGACAATGCATCTTAGTGTTGCCACAAAATTGGGCCTTGAAATGCTCTATGCAGCCTCTCTGTTGGCAGCCACATCATCCCAATCAATAACATCAGTCCATCAGCCTTCTAGAAGCACTTAGTAGTTTGGGCACAATCAGGCCCGTTCAAATGCAGACCCAGAGTGTTGCAAGTGTAATAGCAATTGGTCCTGTCCCCGACTGGTATGAGCTGAACCTCTGCTGGCGTTCATGGGCTGTGCTGATTTGAATGAATTCAGGACCTAATAGTAAAGCTTTTCTTGAAAACCCATTTTAGGAGATGCTGCTGCTGTTAACATGGGGCTGTATCTCTATCTTGAATATAAATGCAGAGTTGACTGCTATTAAATACACAAGTGAATGAATCATATAGCAATAGCAGCACACAATTGTCAGCTCTTCTGTGGTCACTGTGCACTTCAGACTGATGGCTCTGGGGGCATCCCTGGAGCAGGAAAAACCCATACTTTGCAAGAAAGTGGGGTTTGGGAAACAGCAACCCTTTTCTCACAACCAAAACGGACCACAGCCAGGTGTTTGGGATGTGAGTTCATCTCATGCAGTATCTGCTGAAAATGTACAGCAGGGCTCTGGCTGTATCCTCTTTGTGGAGCGAGTCCTGCATCTCAGGATCAAGCTCTAAGGTAATTAGAGCATCACTGTCCCCACCACCAGTGCTCGTGCACTATCTCAGGACAAGGGGAGAAGAGGCACTGGAAGTCTCAGCTTTCATAGAATGGTTTGGGTTGGAAGGGACCTTCAAGATCACCTTGTTCCAGCCCCCTTGCCATGGGCAGGGACACCTTCCACTAGACCAGGTTGCTCCTTTAGGGTACTTGACCCAGCTCAGATCAGAGACCTCTGCAGTGCCAGGGTATTGCTCTTGCTCCAGGAGCAGATAGTCCGCAGCACTGGGCTTTGTTACGCTCCAGAGTCCAGTTCCCCATCCTCCCTGCTTGGACCCTAAGTTAGAAAAACTCAAAGTGCCTCCCACCCCTTGAAGGTGTTTTACACACGAGAGTTGACTCATCTGCACCTAAAGGCAGGTGATTGAGACCTGAGTATTTGTCTAGAAAAATAAACCAACAATAATGAGGTGGTTGGTAAAGGTTTAAAGAGGTAGCTTTGAAGATAGGATTTTATCTTAAAAAAAGGGGGTGTGTGGAGGATGAAGCAAATGGCTGTGAAGGACAGATGTAAGGAGAAGCCTGTAGCATTTGTATTTGCAGTCCTTCCATTTTTTTGCTTCATTATCTGTCTGGAAGGTGATGGAGAAATACAGAAACCAAATAGTTGTTTGCTTTTAAAGTATTTTAATCTTTAGCTCGAAGGTTGGGAGAGCCCTGCATTGGCCCTAAGCCACGTGTTTTGGTTTGGTTTTACCTGGGGGGTGGCAGGGAAGGATAATTGTCTTTTTTTTTTTTTTTTTTTCCCCCTCACTGAGGTGAGCCTTGTTGGAAAAATTCCTCCAAGATGAAACTCCCTTGGGCTTGCCATAGTTACACTGGGAATAAACACCATGTGTGGTGTACAGGGCATCGGGCAAGATATATAGCAGGCCTTTAGCAGTGATTTCTTTGTTATGTTTAACCTACCACGCAGGGATTTCACAATTATTGCAGAACATAACTCAATGTTGAAGTGATCCAACAAAATTTATGATATAAATCTTTACAAAGACAAGGGACAAAAAGGAGGGCAGTGCACTTAGGAGTCTGAATGCTGGGCATAGAGAGCATGTGGTTCATCTCCACTGCGCAAAGTTCTGCAGCAAATCCTGTATGCATCAGCGCAACCGACAGCAGAGCTACAAGAGCCCTCCGTCTCTTGGCCAGCAATCTCCGTAGCCCAGGTAGCGTTTTCTTTTAGCCTTATCATAACAAGCGTATCTTGGCTTGCTGTTAGTGCTGTAGGAATAGTTGGGTTTAAAATTCTTGGTCGCTAATGAACAGTGACACTGTTTTGGGTCAGCTTGAGTGTTCACTCTCCAAATCTGCTCTATGCAAAGAACAAAACAAAAATGTTAGTTTGGAGTTGAACAAAATAGTTTTGCTCTTCTAAATGGCCGTTACTGGGACAGCAGCTCTTTGCCCCATTCTCCTGTGGAAGTCAGGCTTGGTGTCACCGTGGCCTCCAAGGCAGGACTTGGTTGTTCTGCTGGAGGCCAGACTTGGTGCGCGGTGAAGAGAAGCCTCCTTTTCCATTTGGAAGAAGGGTGGTGTATCAATAATGAATTTGAGACCGTCTTGTCTCTATCTTCCCATTGCTTCATTGGGCGAGTGAAAATACTGGCAGGGTCATATACCTTGCCTCCTGAGAGACACGTGTTCTGTCCTGGCTTTGTTTCCGTGATGCCAGGTGAATTCTTGCTTATAGATCATGCCGAGCTGAAGTTCACTTAGGTATTCAAAACTCCTGTTAATATACAGAGTATACCCTTATACTTCCAAATATCAGCTTATCACCTAGTTAGAGACAAGACGCAAAAGAGCAACTCTGCCAAGGGAAATGAGATGAGATTCCCATGCCACTGAATGAAATATTATCTTGTGTAAACCAGACAAAATGTGAGTCCTGAACCCACGTTCAACCAAACTACAGCTGTTTCAAAGCAGCACTACAAAGTGCCTTCTCTTTTTTTCATTTCCCCTAGACAAAGCACTTATCGTGGAAGTGAGGATGAGAACAAACAGGCCACCCTATCAGTCTGCTACCAGATCAAACCTGGTAGGAGGCCCGACTTACAGCTGGCTTGTTACAATGGCCAAAGGAGGTGAGACCAAAGCCCAGGTCCCAAATTCCAGCTGTGCAACCAGATACAGGAGGAGGCTGGTTCAGAGCAATTTCTACACGAACACACTTCTCTTTTCCACCAGAGGCTATATCCAGCAGACTTTGTAAATTTGTCTCAGTTGGTGCAAAAAACAGTTCTGGCCTCTACAGCAGCTAGTGGCACGCGGTTGCACAATCGCACCGTATGTGAAAACGCACACGGTTAGTTAAGCTGCAGATATTGCTCCGTGTTGAGCAAACCACACCCCAAGACCTTGTTTATAACAAGATGGGGAGGGACCACATTTGAAGACTGTTTCATGGCAACCAACTGAAATCATAATTAGCACAGCTATCTTCATATGTTGCAAGATAATTTCTCTTCCGGAGGGGGTGGATGTTAAAGGATATGTAAATAATAAATTAAAACGAAGGGCTCATTATTAGCTTGCTCTCTAGCTGCAATTTGGTAGACAGACTTGGACAACGTACATTCTTGAGTTGTTGCTGCAAATTAAAATAGAAAAAGATGTGTGTTTTGGAAAAAGATATTCTGCTGCTTGCTGGTTCACACGTCATCATTTTCAAAGGGAAAAGTCGCAACTGCGTGACTTCTTGAGCTGGGCGTGAACTAAGCAACCAGTTCAGTGCAGCGAAGGCAATGGTACGTACGGTCCATCAGTTCTCAAGCACGGCTGAGAGCAAAAGTGAGTGACAGCACAGCAACCTTTATGGTATTAGGTATAACTGTAGGCTGCCGTTCTTTGTCAGAACGTGAGGAAAACCCAAATATTTACTATTGAGGATGAATGGAGAAGCAAGAGCTTTTGTGGAGTGTGTGTGTGCAGAGTGGGCCCAGTCCTGCACTCTTGAACAGGCTGACCTGAAAGGTGGCAGCTCCTGCTCTTTGTCAGTAGATGCAAGAGACACAGTGACCATGTAGAAAGGTCCAGAGCTGACAACATGCCGGAGCCGACTTCAGAGCTTTTTGTATTTTTAGCATTGCTGGTGGCAGAGATACCAACAGCAGAATGATCCCAGCTCCCTTTGAGTGAGAAATGATTCACGTTCTGTAAAAATAAAGTTTGATGTAAGCAGCCCTGTATCCTCTGAAATGAGGACCGCAGCTCTTGAACTTTTAAAAGGACCTTTTTTCCCAGTTTTTTAGAAAGAGTTACAGAGTTTTACTGTTAGTTTGGATTACCTGTTTCTGGTCAGCTCTCCTGGACAGTATTTCCTGGGAGCACTCTGTTCTGCTCTGGCCTGGCACTGAATCTGAGCATTACGAGATTTTAAACTTGGATCCACTTTGGCATCCCCAATATTGGTGTGAATTATTCTCTTCTCCACTTCAGCCAGATGTTGGTCCCTTCAATAACGAACCCTGTAGTAGTTAATGCGTCACTCCGACCGCTCCTCTGATGTGTAATCAGAGAGACAGCGTGAGCTTGTGATACCAGAGCATCTTGTCCCTGGCCATCTGCTCTGGGTGCTTTTTGAGGCAGAGAAAAGATCTATTTCCAGACAAGTGGCACTTGCTTTCGTGGGAGAATCTGAATCTTCAGCAAAAGGTTTTACATAGACTTGAAATAAAGAAGGGGGAGGGAGCGTGAGTGGGGAAAAAATATTTTAGTAACTCTTGTGGTGGTTTATAATATTTCAACAAATGGCATGCACATACCATACAAAGGCAGCTGTAGAAACAGCATTCAGAGAGCTGATACGTCTTTTAATTAATTAATTACTTGAGCTGTATAAAAGGACATTCACAGATAAGCCACGAGTACAGGATTTTAGCACAAAATACTGGTACTGAGTCTCCACACCTTTGGAAGTTGTTAGTCTCATCTAAACCCTTTTCCTTGTAGCAACGTATCTTATGCAAGGTCCCTCCTCGGAGGCTCCATCTGCACTGTGGGACTGAGATCAAGGCCCGGATTTTTCCCTGGGATCTGCTGGGATGAGGTTTGATGAGGAATGCAGTGTTCTCACCTAGAGTTGTGCATCCCCGTGCAAACGCTTTGAAATGACTGGAGCCAGTTCGTTGCATTTTCATATGCAGGGAAATACACGCTCCTGGAAAATCAAGGCTGCTTGTTCCGTGCCTGCTCCGTAGTACAGAGCTGCTTTGCACGTGTTCGTGTGCAAGGCAGATGAAATGACTCAGCACCAGGAACTGAAATAATGATTCAACAAAAAGTTTAAACAAAAGTTGCAGGATGGCAAAAAAAGCCTTGTGTGGACTTTCCACTGTTCCAACAACTACTTACGACCTTTCATACACTCAGATAAGTGGCTTTATCAGACAAAAACCTGAAGCAGGAACTCAGCTTGTTAACAGAATCACTTGGGTTGCAAGTGACATTTCTTTCCTTCCCTTTACAGCTTGATTGCTACATTTTAAATGGCAACATTTATTCTGAGAAGAGTTGACTGAGATTTTAGCCACATCGTTGATTTATGCACCAGATACCGTCAAATTGTATTTGCGTTAAGGAATGAGCCGTAAGCAGGGAACTGGAAACTCTGGCTTAAAAGGTGAATGTCTTCTGAATATCTAGGTTCAGATCTTAGGTCACAGCTTAAAATGAGTATTAACAGCTCCTGGAAGTCTACAGGGGTGTGTGTTTCTTTTATTTATTTTTTTTTTTTACTATTTTATTTTTAAATCCAGTCAAGTAAACCAGTGCACAGTTGGCACTGTTGAGGACAGGAGGGTGACTGGCTGATAAGTCAGATCAGAGCCTGCATCTGCAGAGCAGCGTAAAACCGTATGGAAGAGGTTCGGTTTACCAATTGATTTATTAGATTTATTTGTTCATCTGCGACTTTGAGCAACCTGATCTAGAGAAAGATATCTCTGCCCATGGCAGGAGGGTTGGACTATGATCATTAAAGGTCCCTTCCAACCCAAACCATTCTATGATTCCTCTCCATTACAGGTACAGCTTCATGAGGAGGAGGACGATGCGAATGTATAGAGTATTTTTAGGTTCTTCAGAACTCATCAGATCCTTTCCAAAAATCCCAAACTTTGTCAGTTGATCATTGGAACAGGTTATATTTCCTCTCTTCTATCTCATTTAGAGAAGGGAAAACTTAAAATGTGCAACAAGAAGAGTAAGGAAAGCAGGGAAAACAGCAAGCCATTAGAGCTGTGTGCCTGGGCAAACCTCAGAATGCTCCCAAATCTCAAATCTTTTTCCAAATCGTACAGATGTGAGTGGTTCTCAGTGCTTGTGCTTGTCTCAGTGCTTGTCTAGTTTGGGTGGCATGGGAGAGGGGGTTATGCTTAAAAAACATCTATTTCCTTAGATACAATCTTAGAAATAGCTTAAAAATCCAGTTTGAGGTAGCTGCCTGTTTTGGAAAATTGCAACACAAGGAGCTAAAACTTTGCCAAGTTGCGTGCAATAGAGAACAGACCGGGATGCTGAAAAGTCCTGGGCAGGCTGTACCAGTAACGTAATCTGTAACGTAAAGGACGTATTATGTAAACATAACATTTACTGTAATGTAAAGTGTAGCTGAGAGTGTGTGATAGGTAGAGGGAGAACATTAAGCAGCTTCTGGTGTGTTTGCTCTAGAGAAATTGCAAATGGATCTTAGAGAACCTGCTTCATGACTGCCATTTAGATTAGAAAGCCAGGCAGGTAAGCGTTGCTGTAGAAAATGATGAAATGCCAAGACCCTCAGACATTTAGACAATGTTCTTCTGGGAACCCACAGGACAAAGAAAAGCAAGCAGATACCCAGACAACTTCTTTACTTGAGAATATAACTCATCAGGGTCCTAGGAAAATCAAGTCAAGTTGAGCACGTTGTTATCTGGACTGTTTCAGCTCCGCAAAGATTCCTTTAAAATACAGTTGCTTCAGCGCCACAAAGATTCCTTTAAAATCCTGTTGTTTGGTTAAAACAATTTCTTTAGTATTTTCAGCATCTCCATGAACAGAAATCTATGGCCTTTCTCATTCGCAAATCACTTCTGCATTCTGAGCTATTTATTTCTTCAAGAGCAGGTATTTTAGCACCATTTTGGTGTCTCCTCTGTCTCTTCTGCCTGTAGATTCAGCAATGCACCTGAGCATGTTAATTGAGGGGTGTGTCTGCAAGGACTTTCAGGACTATGATCCTCCAGATAAGACTCTCCTGGGGCATTTATATGGAGGGGAAGTCTGGGTAGGTATTGAGGTAATTAAATTTCTGCAGGGCCACTTGGGGACAGAGTCGGGCTGGTGAGGAAACAGCGATCGTTGCTTGGCTCAAGTCAGTCCCATCAGCTCAAAGGTGGTAGTTAGGATTGGTGTTACCGCAGAGAAGGTGAAATATGTTGCCTTTTCTTTCACCCCACGGCCCAGTGAAAGCTGCTGTGCGAAGCCGGGAGAGTCTGCACGTCAATCGTGGTAGTAAAGTATGAGCATTGCTCTGGGTAAATCCCTGTAATCAGCTTGGAGGAAAGAATTAATAAAACATCTTAACTATGTTCTAAGAATAATGTAGTTCCTAAACATTCCTATAAATGTAAAATCGCTGAAGGGGGTCTCTTCTTAAAAAGCCCTATATTCAGTTATTGCAATCAATAATTGTATGAGTTGCGGAGTAGATACCAGACAAAATATTGACATGTCTTAGCTCCCAACCAGCCCTAGAAATGCCTGTCTTCCTCTTCTCTTGTCCTAAAGCAGTTTGCATGTTGGGAAATACTGTCTGGGCCCCATGGCATCCTCCCGAGTGATAAGCTGATGTTTTCGGAGTCCAAATATCACAAAATTTGGAATAAAATATGGGACATTAAGTTAGAGCTTGTTGCATGTTGAGTACCAAAGCCACAGCCCAGCTCAGGCAGCTGCTGGGTGAGTCCTCCCTGTCCCCAGCTGGGAAGAGCAGTGATTGCATCCGGTGCTTTTTGCAGGGTGCTGGTACAGGCTCAGTGCTCTGGGCTTGCACAGAGGGTAATCTAGATGCAGGAGATTGAAATCGAAGAACCATCCAGCATGAAAAGCTAGCATGAAAAGGTAGTTATCTGATGTGATGGCAGTTAAAGTCCTTTCTATGTAGTGCTCACATAACCAGCCAAAATAATTAGCACCATGACTTCGCAGCTCCGAGAGTAACTATATAAGCTGCTGTTGATAACGTGCTGATGTTGTGATGACACAAATTGGCAATGTGTTTTCTGGGAAGTCTCAGGCTGGCTGCTACTCAGCTTGGGCTCTTCTTTGTGATCACCCTTGTGGGGCTCGAGCTCTTGCCTTTCATTAATACCACTGCGTTAGTGGTATTGAGGAGACACTGATATTTCATTCACATCCTTTCTTCATTTGGATTTCTTCATTTTGCTTTTTGTCATCTATGGAAACCAGTCTATTCTAACCCTGTCCTGGCTAGATCTCTTTTTGAGCTGATGTTCAAACATACTCTATTGCCATATGAGCCAGCCTAGTGAGTATTTGCCAAACAGAAGCTGAGCAAGCCACAACGGGCTGGATATGAATGAGTGAAGTAAAAATGGAAATCACAGGAATGTAATTTTGAATGTCCTGGTGAGTCACAATCTGTTTGTTAGCAACAGAATGCCTTTTGGAGACTGTCTGAAAACTTGGGAAGAAGAGTACGGGACATATCGTGTCACCTTCGCTCACACTGAGTAGACTGTTGTCCTGCTGCGAGACTTCAAAAGACACGTTGCCCAACAAGAGTTGTGCTGGCAGAGTTGAGTTCAGAAACAGGGAAGGAATCGAGTATGTAGCCTTTGACTTGAAATACGAAAATCAGAGTACAGTTACGCTCTGTCCTCTTTTCTAGATAGATCCATGGTATTTAAAAAGAGAGAAGAATACAGTGCTCTCTGATCTGGAAAAAGTTATACTTTGATACTAATCTGAAAGTGGATAGTTGAAGAAGAAGGCCCCTTTCCAAACGAAGGTAGCTTTGTGGTTTATCCTTTAATAATCATCTTATCTTAACAGGGGAGCATAGCATCTGTTCATGATTAATCTCTGACTCTATTTGGTTACTGAATGTTATTCATTAAAAAAATGGCTTAAAGTAAACATATTGTACTGCCTTGGACAGATTCTGTTTGGGAACTGTTTCATTTGAAGACCCTATTTCCCTGGCACTTTTCAGTGGTAACTTTACAGGAAATACGATTTTTAAAGTATTACCTGGCAGATGCAATTTGTTATCGCTGCCTTCATTTTGGCCTTCCGTGCAGATGCTCTGCGAAAACGCAACCAGCACACAGCCTGTCTCTGTGCCCCTCATTGCCGTGTTTGCTCTGAGCGTGGTCTTCAGAGGAACTTCTTCATAGCCACCAAGGACCATGATATTTTTTTTAATTTTTTTTTTTAGCATGTGCATGGTCCTCCCACCCATCCAAAGCATTTGGTTGGAGCACTTTAGTAAATAGTGAGACTTGTTGGGAACACAGAGAGTTTTCAGTGACCTAATGAGGAAGGAAGACACTAACGCCCTAGGTCTGATCCTGTCATTTTCGCTCATGCTCAATGAGTTCTGTTGACTTGGAGAAATCAGGAGCACAGGCATGACCGGGCCGCGCTGCTAATGATACTACTCTTGGATTTCACATTCCTTTTTGCAATGCAAGACCGAGACTTTTGGTGAATTCTTTACAGGCTGGTTCATAGTCTCAGTTAAGCAACACATCCATTATTCATTGAGTTTATTAAGACAGTTCTAGGGACCAAGTAAGAGAAGGGCTTAGTTATGGTGGGCTTCTGAGTCCCTGCCCCCCGATCAGGTTGTATAGAAGAGGAGGGTGGGCAAGAGGGGGAAAGGGCTGGCTGCAAGGCACTTAGTCACAGACTCAGCCCTTTCCTTGTTCAGCAATGCGTGTGCTCGAGCGCTATGTGAAATGGCAGCCTGATTTCTGCACTCTGTGTTGCTGTGGGGGCTGTAGAGAGGAACACTGTGAAGTGTGTGAGAACACGGCATGAATGGAGAGCAGAAAATTGCTCTGTTCCGTATTTCCCTTTCTTCTCTTTTTTGTCTTCTTTTTCCCCCCTCCTCTAATGCCTGCCACCTTCTTCTGATCTAGCTTCTTTTTGTGTTGTCTTTGGAAATCAGCTGGGCTACCTTAGTGAAAAGGTTACTTTCGGGGTGTCATGACTTAGAAGCCAAGGCCAGGCCTGGTGAGCAGAGAGGCCAGATGTGGATGTGAGACAGGCTGGTGGCTCCTGGGCTCACAGCCTTCCTGAAGGCCGGGGGAACCCGGAGGGCCGAGGCTGTCATGGGGCTGTAGTATTGTTTGTAGCTGAGCTGGTTTAATTTCTACAGCATGCGTGCTAAGGCATGCCACCAGTGTGCGCTGGCCTTGTGTAGGGTAGGTGGGAGAAACCCTGGTTTTGGGAAAGCCAACCTGCTGGATCCAAGTGCACCTTTTTCATGAGCACATGCAAATCTGTACCTGACTCCGCTCTCTAGCTGGTGCGAGTCTGGAAGAGCGGTAAGGAGGAAGCATCCACCAACTTTACAGGGTCTTCCTTACTCTGCGCAGTCCCATTCAAATGGGGCTCGGTGGTGCACACCACGGTGTCATACTGGGACATGCTGCTCAGAGAGCTGTACTGCTCAGCATTGCGTGAGCACCTGCGGGGTTGTCTCCAGGGGAGCTCATGTTCCTTTCATGGGACACAGTGACTGGCATGACTTGGGGCCTCATGCCGTGAGCACTCTGGAGATTCTTCTTTTGGTACCTCGGGGTGATCCTAACAGCAGGTGCGGGTGTAAAAGGCTCGTTTGGTTGAGTTGCTGCTCACTGCTGCTCTCGCTGCCCAGGGCTTAGGCTGTCAATGCGGTATCCACCCAGCCAAGCCTTCTTTCTCCTTCTGCTTTAGAGGCATCCAAGTTCAGCTCCCTGGGGCAGCGCGCACGGACTCAGAGGTGCAAAGGTTCAACTGCTGTGAACTCTGTCCTGATTTTGGCAGTTCTCCTTAAGTGTCTAAGGGCTTTTGATGTATAACCTAGGTATGTGCTAGCTAGTGTTACCTGTAGCCAGATCTGCACTTTACAGTTCTTCGGGGATCTGTCCTCCACCTTTGTGTTTTACAGAGGCCTCCAGGCTTCACGTTTTTCTCGCCCCACTAGCTGTGATTTACTGTTTCTGCCTTAAAATAGCCTTCTAGACCATGGATGCACTGTGTGCTACAGCACACACCTGTGGACGTGCAGCTGGGGGCTTTTATTGTCTGTTTCCCTGCTGGTCGTGCTGCGGAAACACGAGAAGGACCTCCCTGCGGTACTCTGACCACAGAGGAGTGCGCTCAGCTGCTGGGACATGGCTGTTGGGATCTCTTCGGCAGCACAGGTTGTGTCAAAGTTGTTTAGAGCACCCAGTGCTCTTGTCCAGATGTTGGCGTCAAGATCTGGGTGGGGGTTATCTTAACTACAGCTTTGCCATCCTATGAATTCTACTGGAGTTTGGGAAGTTTGGCATCACAGTATGTAGAAGAGGTTCAGACCATTTTTTTTAACAAAGTAATGGCCTTTTCTTCTTCCAGTCTGCTGCTAATAAACTTGTAAACTAAAGAGAAAGGAGTAAATTGGGAATGGGTCCAGTGGAGCCGATAGAAATGGGCAGACAGAAAGCAGGAGTCAACAAAGTTGACTTTTGAGTCCAGTATTGGACTTTGAGGCTCTTCTTCTTCTGGGAGGTTAGGGGGTGGTAGGTTTGCCTCCATTCCTGCTGAACTCCTGCATAAAAAATACCCATTTTCTTCTATTTCTATGGCATCATAACACTGATCTAAATTGGAGCAGCACGTGCCAAGAAGTTATCTTTCCATGGAGAACTTGTTAAAATGCTTTTTATGGCCATTTTCCCTATGGCTAGAGATCCTTTTAGGATTTTTCTTTTTAAGGAGCACAGTAAGTTACTGTGTGAGGCCCTCTGCAGCCTGTGCCAATGCTAGCCTGCCTGTCAGAAAGTGGAAACCAGAGGGGCCGGCCAGCAGGTCCCCTGAAGCACAGTGCCACCATGTTGGCTGCTTACAGCCAACCGCTGTGGAAGATGACAGGGTGACACAATGGTCTGACTCATTTTCCAAGCTGCCCCCTTTACATTATTGAAACTGTTGGCAAAGACTGAAAATGCGGCCCATAACAAAATACATGGGTAATTGTGGCTGGGCAGTGGGGGGTGAGTGCACGTGCATCAGTTAGCATGCCTTTAAAATTTGTTTTTTTTCTTCTGTCTATGTTTTAGATCTCTCATCTTGTGAACTTTTGGGAAGGAACAAGTAATTTAGGATCTGAAGGACACCTAATTCAATACCATCCAAAATTCGGTAGTTGCCTGTTGTCGGTGCAGATGTGAAGCTGCAGCGCAGGAGCTCAGAGAGATGGAACGTCATACCATGCTACATATTTCAGCTGTCAAGGTAAGCAGCTCCCTCCAATCCACACCACAAGCCCTTACGCTTCAGGGTAATAAAACTAATAAAACATAGTGCCACATAAGTGGCAGTACTTCGTCAAGAAATTGTCATCAGGAGTTGTGTGCGCACAAAATATTTGAGGGATTTGCAATGAAAATAAAGGGCTAAAGACCTCTAAACCCAACCGGGAAGTCCAGCGTGAAGGCAGGGAGCAGAGGTCAGGCACATGGAAGGACTCGTGCTCTCCTGCCTTGGAGAACAGCAAGTGTGTCATGTCAGCTCCATAACAGCAGAGCAGCCTTCTCTTGAAGGTCAGGCTGTCAAGAGCTGATTTTTTTCGAACAGACCAAGATATTTTTCATTAAGTAAGTCAAACTTCTGCATGAGTCATTTTTTTCTGTTTCAGGGGGAAAAAACCCCACTATTTTGAAATGCTGTTTGGTTGGGTCTGTGTAACACATCATCCTGCTTTAGTCAACATTCAAGACACCTAAGAATTAGGGACAGAAGGCACTCTGTCCCACTGTGCCCGATACTTCTGTAAGTGCGAGGAGCTGTACTATTTACTTGTATTATATGAAAAGAAAACTATAAATCTGTTTCCTTTTGAGGTTATGACTATCCCCTGCTGAATGTTTGAGTGCTGGTAATTCTGGTTACGAAATATCTCCTTGCTTACAATTTCCTTACCAAAACTAGAGGGAATCAGAACTCTCTCATGTGCAATTGTATGGGACCAGGTCAGCACTACTTTCTTGCCAAGAAAGATGATTTCATATGCTCATCCTGCTTAAGATTGTCAGCGTTCTTTGGAAGTCTTAGCTCTACATTGTCTCAGGTAGATGGCTGACAAGGCAGATGTCCCCATGGTTGAACTTTTTTAATTCCTGTTTTGGCTGCTGTGTAGTTGTCTACTGGCCATACATGTGGTTTTTTGTATCTTCATTTCTCTGTCAGTAAATATGAGACTAGCATTATTGTCTCCAATATAAAGTTCTGTAATGGTCTTAGAGTGGAAAACGCTGGATATGACCTCAGTGGTGATGCCACCAAGTTCTGGGGTGTTTTAGAGATGCGAGTCGTACGGACTGGGATGGTATGGATGTTCACCGTTCATTCCTTTGCCATCAGCTACACAACAGGAGCAGCAGGGCTTTTCAACAAAAAGAAAGTTCCTCTTTCAGGTCTCTATGTAGCTGTAGAAAATACAGAACATCCTCTTTCACTTTTAGAATGAAATGAACCTAACTAAAGCACCGATTGTGCCACGGCCTCTAGGCTGATGGCCAGTGTTATGATCCTTTAAGGGTGCATTAACGGCAACCTTCAGTTCAGAGGTGTTGATTTGTGTCTCTCCCATGAGATACCAGAATGGAGACGAGGCATGGATCCCTCTTGTGTTGCTGAATGCTGACGGACCACTCAGTGTCAATGGGAAAAATGTTTGTTCTGCTGTTGGCCTGTCTTCTGGATGTGGATTTGGAGAGGACACAGTACAGGTGATGTTGCAGGTTAAATGCGAGCTATCAGACAGAAACAACTATGAGACAGTAGGCTTTCCTGCAGCCAGATGATGTTAATAGATCCCGCCCTCCGCTGCATGCTTTAGAGAAAAGCACAGTCTTCATAATAGGCCAAATTCACAGACTTCTATTTGCACCATAATCATCTCTGGAAAGAAATTTCTCACTGATTAACATATGCCCAGAAGCATTCACAATGAATAGGCCTTATAGTTTTGTCTTCAGTGTACTGCAGACATTTGGTCGTATCTTCAGCTGGTGAAAACTGGCATCGCTTTGTTGCCTTTCCAAGTCAATTTACAATGAGTGAAGATTGGTCTTTCTGTTCTCCTTCACATGAAGGTCATGTAACTTTTGTGGCTTTGTGCAATATGTTCTTTCTAAAGAGAAATGAATGTGCAGTTGTCTTTTATTTTGCAATGATCTTCTAAAGTACCCAGTTCAAAGATTGGGCGTGCTTGACACACTTTCCACCCATTTCTTTCAAATTAATAATCCTCTGATGCCTGTCACATGATCTGTTGGTCCTACGAGGGTTTGAGCTTTGATGGAGGAGTAGTCTTTGAACAAGAAGAGAGGACTGGAAAATCTGGGGAACTTCTGTTTTAGAAGCTTTGATATTGTGCTGGTACTCTGTCCTACTGTTAGGCTGTTTCAGTATTTCCAGACTCAGAGGGTCATTTCATAATAGATATGGGAAGGATTCTCACTTGGTTTGTCAGCAGTTTTCTTAGTTGCTTGGGGAAGACCGTAATAACTTGCCTGCTAAGACTACCATTACCTTGTTTTCAACAGGATCTAAGAGTAGGATGCTTCAAAGGAACAATGTAGAAAGTTGGAGGAGAACCAGCCCCCACTGAGGAAAGGTCTCATCCTAAAGCCTCAGCAAGGGAGCTGGGAGGCAGACATTTTTCCATCCCTCCCCTTTCTTCTCTGTGATGATTAAGAGCATCAGCTGCTGCTCACTGTGAGCAAAGGTTTAAGAATTTCTCTCACAGATAGTAGAGATGTGAGTCGTTCTGCGGGCATACCGCAATCAGAACTCAGCTTCCTGCACAGTCAGGCCTTGAATCAGATTCCCCAGTGTGGCAGGCAAGTGGGCTGTTAGCTGGGCATCCTCCAGACCTGCCTCCAAAGAGATCCCAAAGATTAGAGCTCAGAGCTGGAAGAGTCTTGAAGCATTTACAGGAACAAACTGACTTGAGAAGATTTCAGGCACCACAAGCAACGAGGAGGAAAAGTCCCCTTTGAAAGGCACTAGAGTTTGGACTCCAAAAGCCAGCAGAGGTTTTCAGGAACCACTGCTTTTTCTGAGAAGAAAACCACAGAGTTGAAACTATGAATCCACAGCCACCCTCAAGCTATGGATAAAGGCAGAGTATCTTTAAAGTCCAAGCCTAGCAGGCCTGGCAAAAGTAGTCGGGAGCAGGAAGGGTCCTACAAGACAGGAGCCCAACTGCTTGAAGAACATCAGGTTGCATCACAGAGTAATGGGGGAAGAAATCAACAGTTTCACAAGCAGCAGTAGAAGTCAGATCTGCTTTCTGACATGTCCTTCTGGGCGTTCTCCAGGGTCAAGGGAGAGCTCAGATTATCAGCCCTTCCCCGAGTAGGGACACCAGCAGACACTGTCTGCTCTGTTGGACCCCCAGTTTTCTCAAAATTCAGAGGAACTTGGTCTGTTGGTGGCTTCTCTTTGTGTTCTAATTCCAGTTGAAATTGGACAACAATTCCCAGAGACAACAGGGCACATGCTCTGACCATACATGTGGGTTATCTCCCTTATGTATTGGGAGAAAATGGTGGAAAGCACCGCTTTCATAGGTCTGATCTCCAGGAAGAATCACCTCTACAGAGAAAAAGGTGACTGCCCTGTGACAGAGAGTGTATCTGTCATTGCTGTTTCACTTTGAGACAGTCAGTAATTCATCTCAAAGGTCTTGTTTGCACTTGATGCTGCTTCAGAAATCCTGAGTCACTCTTTACCCGAATTCACCCTGGTACATCTGTTTACTCTGTGGTTGTATGATGATTGGGAAAGTCCTCAAGTAAAAAGAAAGTCGATACTGGCTCCTTCTTAAAAACATAGTCCTGCTGCTTTTACAATGAGAAAGCAGGTTGGACATCCTTGATAAAACACAATTGCATGTCAGTCGCAACATTTCTCAGGTGTTGAGACATAGCTTAGTTTTGCTGTCTGCTTGTGCTCAGGATCTCCTGGCTTTTGATCTCCAGGAGGGCCAACACACATTTATACCTCCAAGATGTTAAGTACAAATTACATTTATGTCAAAAAAAATAAACATAACATCTCAGACTACCCTCTCAGTCCCTGCCCTGGAAACGGTTATAGGTCTGTATCAGTGTGGAAGAGCCAAATGAACAATTTTCTTCCCTGTTTTCGGCTTTGAAGGGTGTTTGGGGCCGTGTTCAGCTCAGCTCTGGCCTACGGTTACTGCTGTCTACATGCATGTCTGTGTCACTTAGATCACTCTGTCTTTGCTGGGGGTTAAGACTGTGTACACAGCTAGTTGCTGGGGTCATCTGAAGTGTACTTACATTTATTCTGCAGTAACTTGCTCATGAATTTAAGCTCTGAAGGGCACCAAGCAATTGTGCTTATCAGTAGGAGCCTTGGTGCTCACCTCTTGCTATTGGGCCCTTTCCTAAGTTATCTTCAACCTCAGTCATCACTGGCAGTCCTGAGAGCTTAAAATCAGACAATTGTTTGAGTATTCATTAAGCTCTAAATACTTAAACAGTGAAACCTCTACAAAAACACCTCTGAAAGCTGAAGAAGAAAAATGTAACGACACTTTCCTGCTGGTAGCCATAAATCAATAGGTTTTTAGTAGATTTTGATGAGCGTCTTAATGGGGCCTATCAATCTGACTGCATTTAAAGTTTCCACTATTTTTATATTACCCAAGTGATCACAAATCCTCTGGTGACAGAGAACTTGAGAAAGATTCAGCAGAATATGAGTTTAACTGAAATTCTGACCTGACAACTGCGGTGTCTCCAACAACCACCTGAAGTCAGTAGCGTGCATCTTTCCAGGATGCACAGAGACTACGCCAATGCCTTTGTGTCTTTTGTGGTAGGACAACTATTGGTCTTCCCATGTGTCCTACCTTCATTTTCTACCTGTAGGCAATAGCATTCACTGCTGTCATACCTGGCCCAGGAGACATGGAGTAAAAATTCAGATAAAGGAGGTAAACTAGAAAAGCAGTGTATGAGCCAATGTCGTCGGAAGTTTGGGATGGTAGAAAATTTGGTCACTTCCCGGTCAGGTAATTTACTTTCCTCTAGCAATGGATGTAACGCAGCTACTTGAGAGTCTCGCCACCTTTGTTTTGCTCCTGTTTCAAAGCTAACAATAAAGAAAAAAGATATCCATTAATATCTTGTGGCTTAGGAACTTGAGGAAGCATAAATTGAGAGTTTCAGGCATTTATTTTCAACCAGCTATCCCAAAGGCTGTTTGAGATATAAAGACTATCCATCATTTGGCTCCTGATGCCAGTGCCACTGCCGGAGAAAGATCAGTCAAGCTGGATCATCAAAGTCAGAGCCACAGACAGCTCCTGTGGGAAGTCGTTGAGAAGTCTCATGTCTTAATTCCTTATTGCGTAGGAAATAAAAAGGGGATTGTGCACGAGGGGTGGGAATGCCCTGTTTCTCATTATCTGGATGCATGGTCTTGAAAGAGAGGGTGGAGCCCCTGTGTGAAAGATAAATCATATTCATGCAGTTTGTTTCCCTGTTTTTGCCTTCCAGTGCTCTCTTCTGGGAGCTGGAGTCCAGAGCCTTTGCATGTGAACTGCTGTATATGGCCAGTTGTTTATTTGTGATGAGAAAGAGCCAGGCATGGGGAAATGGAAAAACCAGACCCAAAAAGTGGAGTGAAAGCTTTCTACTCATAAGAAAGTGGCCACTGTGACTTTAGAGCTGTAAAGGCAGGCCCAGACCTCCATCTGCTTCCAGCAGCGCTGGCTGTGCTCCGGGTGCTGGCTGAGCTGCTGGCTTCGAGAGGCATCACAACACGGAGCTGTCACAGGGGCTGACAGATTGACTGTGCCATGGGGAATGGATGTGACGGATGGCATCTGTCCGTGCCGCTGGTGGGGATCCCCTCCTGGGAGCGAGTGGCCCTGGCAGCTTAGCACGGGGTGCAGCGGGCTTTTGGGAGCTGCAGCTTTGGTAGAGCAGAATAAGGAACGCCTGGAAGCGTCTTTGGGGCATGCGTGTGAGCAGAAGGCAGTGATTTGCAGTGGTCCGTGAGATGCACTGTGGTGTGATTCAGTCACCAGCCCCGTCTCTTGGCTCAGTTCAGGACATAAAGCAACTTGGAAGCCTTTTTTAAATTATTTTTTCCATTGATAGGTATGTGCGTCCCAAAAGCAGCTATTTCTATCAAGGCATTTCAGGGCTTTGTGGGGGAGGAAGGGGGTGAAAGGGAGAGCCTAAGAAAAATGCTTACGTTTTGCTAACCAAACCCCAACTTTTCCCACACGTCTACCCCCAAGGTGGGACTTCTTGGGGCAGTTCCATGTGTGATTTGTTTGGATTTTAGGAAAGAAAAGTTACCTGGGAACCAAAACCGCCTTCAGAAAAATACTGATAAACCCTTTCCAGTTCCATGAAACGTTTCTCGGAAGGTAGGAAACAATTCCCTGCCTCCCTCCCTGTGGTTAAACAAGGCTGAGCAGTGGATGGGCAAGATGAAGCTTGATGGTGGTGAAGGGCCTCGCACGCCCTGGGGCTCCTGGGCACAGGCTCTAAGCTGGCAAAAGCCAGCAAACTCCCACCTACGCCTGCAGTGAACCAGGAACTGCAGCACTGATAATGTGCCCCAGTGACAGCTCAGTAACGTCTGAACAAGAAGATACAGGTATTTGCTAAAGGCCAGGGTCTAAATCTGTCTTCAGGGGGAACTTTGCACAGAAATTCACTGAAAACCAAGGAAGCAGCATCCTTTTGGACCTGTGGGAGAAGGTTCAACACCATGTCGATTAAGCAGGTAGATGAATTTGAATAAAAGAATGGTGCAGCTCAAAATACACAGCTGTAGCTTGCCCAGTGTGGTCTGGTAGTGCCAAGATATCCTCTAAAAAGTTGTTCAAGCTCCTCTGTTAGCAGACTTTCAGGAGCACTGACACAAGGCACAACCGCAGCGCAGGTAACACACTCCCTCCCTCCTGCATAGCTTCATCACTGGCTACTTTGCCCCTCATCAGATTTGATTAAAGTCTCTCAAACTGCATTAAAAATTGAAAGAATGGTGCTATTAATTTTCATGGCTGCTGATTGCAGTAGGCGTGTTGCATTAGATAGTTCAACGGTTAGGTCAAGCTGCGGTGTTGTTATAATGAGAGCGTGAGACGTGCTGCGCAGAGAAGAGCGAGCTGGGCTCTGCTCCGTGGTGACTCCCCCACGCCGGTAGGTCTTGCAGGAGTAGTTTGATTTGCGTGCCCCGTGGACGGGACATCACGTCACAGTGAGTGACTTCCATAATTGCTACTGGTGTTGGCTGTCTTGGCAGAGAGGCCGAAGATTGAATGCACTGTGGGGAGTGAGCCCTGGGCTCGCTCTAGCAGAGACCTCTTTAGTTAAGGGTCAGGATACATGGACAGGCATCAGCAAAGGGGGAGCTATTATCTGCGGACCGACAGCTGACACCAAGCTGCAAGGCTGCTTATTGCAGTGTATTTCAGTGTAATTTAGAATCTGAGTGTATTTTTAATTCTTAAAAAAAAAAAAACAAAAACAAAAAACCAAACCCAAAAACTGAAACAAAGCAACAGGAACAGGGTCTGAAATAAAAGATTGCAAGAAATCAAATGAGCAGCTTCCAAGAGCTGCATGTCCGGGTATTGCTCTGGGTTCTGTGTTCCGATATTAGCTCTCAGCTTATGCCCCAGTAAAGAACAGCTGTACTGGCTCTGGCCAAAGACTCTCCTTAACCCGATGCCTTGTCCCTGACTGTGACCAGTAATGCACACTTAGGGGAACGGTAAGAGAAACTGTTCATAGTGCGATCCTTCCTCTGGCCCATTGTCTCATCTTCTGGCATCAGCATCCTGATGGTCCCAGTGGACCTAGTAATTGCAGTGGTCCTAAGTCTTGGGGTTTTTTGAGGGTTTGGTTTGGTTTGGTTTTGGGTTGTTCAGGGTTTTTTTGGTGAGAACTGCTGGACCCTTGTGCTTTAATCACCTTTCTGCCCTTTGTGTCCCTACAGACCTCGGTCATTTCCCCCTGACATCTCTTTTCTGAGTTGAGGCTTCCTCCCACATGGATACAGGAACTCTGCAGTAGCAAAATCACTGGTCAGTCCATTCTTCTTCTCCGTTTGTTGTCTGTCCTTTCTAAGAGGGGATGATGAGACACCCCCCCTCCAGGAATCATGACTTAGGTGCATCACACGGTTATTTTTTTACGGTGGCTTTAAAAAAGGAAGGCTTTACCTTCCTTTTCTCTATTTCTCTTTCAGTAATGCTTTGTGAGATCCTGCATGCCTTTGTGACCATTCCTGAGCCTTGAGCTGGCGTTTTTAGAGCTCTATCTGCAGGAGCCCCAAGCAAAATGATAGGTGACTCTGAGAGCAGAAGGAAGCACAGAACGCTCACCAAGTGGAGAACTGCACATGCAGGTAGACACTTCTTATTTTATACTTTGCCAGTGTATTATTTGTGCTCTCTGAGCATGGCCAGTGTCCCTTTGGTGCACATCTTGGTCCGCCTTGGAAGTGATGTGACTGCAGGCAGCAAGACAAGCGGAGCATTGCCAAATTCTTGGTCATATTTGAGAACTCTCTGAATTACTGGCTGGTCTGTGTGGATGCTGTGCTAGAAAGAAAGAGGAAAGATTTGTTCGAGTTGTAGATTACAAGGGTTTCAGAATGACCTTGCAATCTCCTGCATGCAGAGTCAGCCAAGTAGCAGACGCTGGTGCTGTTCAGTAACAGCGATGTAATCTGGCCCCGGGGTTATTCCGTGTACATCCCCTGCTCACTTTGTGGTTTTGCATTTCCCTAAAACTGTTTTTTCCTAAACTTAAGCGGTGAAGATGAAATCCCCCTCTGATGCATTTTTATTCCTTTTTGTAGGTGTTACTGTCTTGCTGAGAAAATGAATTTGGTCCTGAAATACCATGTTCCCATTTCTTGACTCTTGCGCTCCGTGTCTGGAGACCTCCGTCCCCTTTTGTGTATGTTTGATATAAAGCTCTTGTTGGTAGCTCGGATAGGTGTTGTACAGCACGTGTAGACATAGGCATGTCCTACCAGTAGACTATACAGCTTCTTCCACTTCACCGAGAACAGGGGAATTTCTACCTGTTAATTGGAGCTGCAGTAAGGACTGGATTTCCAGTTCTTGCTTTTATTTATCTGAGTTGCTTTTATTTGCCAAAGTACAAGCCCTCTTCCTGCTCTTGGAAATTTCCACTGGCTCCACTCATAGAGGGCTTTGGGATTTGACTTCATCTGTTCAGACCAACCTTGCTGGTCAGGGTTATTCTACCCATTTTTGTTCAATAACAAAGTTGGTAACTCTAAACTCTCCTCCCCAGAAAGCAGGCTCTGACACAGGGAATAACACGCTGTGCGGGTGACACGTTTAGGTCTATCGCTTGGATTTCCATCTCTCTCCTCTAAGGAGGGGAGCTAGTCTTTGTCAGAAAAGAAAAAAGGACAGAAGTGTAAATAGAAAAGCATTAATTTAGATATCTAGGCAATATCCATAGAATTAAAATGATTGAAAACTTAAAATGGAATCAGGGAGATGGCAGCAGGACCCCCTGGGCTTTACATAAGAGGAGCTGTTGCATTTGGGGGAGAAGAGGAGAAAGAAGTGCTGAGGTATTTAGATGACTGCTCTGTTTTGCTTCGTCACCGAAAGAGGGATGGTATAAAGGGGAAGGCGGGGGACAGAACAGCTTTTGTGTTTGGGCATGGGCTGGGAGAAATAACATGCGATAAATATTGCAGCTGACACAGCAGAGGCCCATTTGGCCAGGAATATAGGGCAATAAATGCAGTCAGGTGATTCAAGGGTGTTGTGCATAAGTCTGCCAGGTAGTTAGGCGAGAGCTGATCAGGAAATAATTATGGCTGATAAGGGGAGCTTGTAAGGAGGCCAGCACCTTCTGTGACCATGAAGGGTTTTAATGATTAACCGTTATGGAAAAGCTAGAAGCACATTCTCCCCTTTCTTCGAAGTCACATCCGACTGCTCTCCTGCATCATTAACTTCAGTGCTGCCCTGCCGAACTGCAGGCCGCTCTGCCGGGGCTTCGTTGCTGAACGGGAACCAGGTTTAATTCAGGGCAGCTTCTGGGATGTGGATGGGGACGCTGGTTGCTTCTGAGAAGGGCAGAGGTGGCAAAGTGCAGTGTCTGCCCAGGTGCCTGGATCTCCTGGAGTTAACTCCGTGGGGAATCCATACCGCTCCTGGGGAAACTGTGGGAGATTGCTGTCCCCTGTGTATTGCAAATGAAACCCACCCTGGTAGTAGGCTCATGTGTGGGTGGGTGACAGAAAGCTGTGTGGCTTGAAAATGGAATTGGGGAAAAGATGCAAGAAGGATGAGAGGGGAAATCTCCTGTGCTTTGAGTAGGTGCAGCAGCGTATGGCTCAGGTGCTTCAGGACCAACGCACAGAGTGCAGCTTCCTGGGACCTGGCCTGGATACTGGTGTGGAACATCTCCTTTCTGTTTCATTATGCAACGATGAAAACAGCAGATGTCAATAAAAACAGCTCTTGCCAATGTGATGTTGAATTGACAGTCTGCGGGTATTCCCCTGCTGCAGCATTTACAGCCCAATATGGCCCTAATATTTTGCCTTGCTCACGCTGCGTGCTCTGACTTCCTGGGCTCACATGAGAGAAGAGAGCTACCACCATCAAAACTCCTGTTCTCCAGAACTGGGAGAAGTGGTCCAGACTGGTGGGATCCCATCTTCTCAACCACTTTGGCTCCACTTACAAGGTGCTGTAAGCACAGGCTTGCACCTTGTGGCAATGCCATGGGAAGATGAAGAGGCCACAGACCCCGTTAGGATTATATGATGGTGCTCAGGATAAATAAGATGAGATTTGTATATTCTGTCTCCGTATATTCCTAGGGTTGGCCAAGGGGATGCAAGGATGGGGACCACACAGCAAGCTGGCCTTGCCTCTGGTTGGGTCAGCCCGTTGCGACATATCACAGAGAAAACCTCTGTCTTTTGTGCGATAGCTGTTTCTTCTGTCCCCGGCTGGAACAGCGAGGGCAGAGCCATGCCCGGTGCTTGGCAGGCACCAAACTAGCAGTCTCCAGATTTGCTCCGTGTAGGGAACTGGCTCTGAATATTAAGACGGCGGTGGTATTAAATATAGACAGTGGGAATGGCGCTGGAGCAGTACTCTGGAGCTTGAATAGACTTTCCTTTGCAACCTTACTCTACAGCTGTTATTATAGTGTTTGCTAATTGATTTTACTTGATTAAATGCATTAGACGAAGTATTTGCTTTGTAGTGACTTGTATGGTTAGGCACAGGTGTAAACCTCTGTGCAGTCCCTCGGCAATTAGCACAGATTTTTCCTGCTCAGAATTGCCCCTGGCTCGACAAGGTGCTGCCATCCCTGTGGACCAGGCCAGTGGGAGTGGGGGGAAAATCCACGGGCTGCGGGTAACTCCTGTGTCGGTCTGCGTCGCCGTATGTGTTGGATAACCTTGGACAAAATACAGACTCCATCATCATTTCTGAGAAAATTACGTCATTAATATATTGTCTGTAATCAATAGGCCGTGGCCCTGATTCAGCAAGACACTTAAGTACATGGCTAATATCCATCATGCAGTCTGGTACCTTGATGGGTTTCTTTATTATTATTTTTTTTTAAGAGCCTGCTTTTGCATTTAAAATTGGATTTGTGCTACACTCAGGCTTTTGTGCCTACAAAGAGCAGCAGCCGTGGCCTGACCACAAGGTGCTCGCGGTATAAATAGGACCTCAAAGCTGGGAGATGCCGTCATGCAGAGAACAAAAAGCTAATGAAAGCCAAGAAAAGGGAGAGACCGTTACTGAGCAGTGCATTTGGCCTCTTGTGGCCCTCTTGACTGGCACAGAAGGTTGATGCAGAGATCACAGATTATAGAGTGGAAGGTGTGAATTTGGTTAAATTGCTTTTGGCCATCCTTAGTGCTGGACGAGCACACGGTGTCCAGGGGGTGAGGGCAGCGAGGGGACTTGCTTATGAATGGGCAGAAAAGTGGTTGGTGATTTCTTGCGATACATACTGGAGGGAAGTAGGAGCTCCGACTTATTTTCCAGGTGCGATGTAAATGAATCCTTACAAGGCTGATCTAGTTCAAGATGTCCCTGCTTACTGCAGGGGGGTGGACTAAATGGCCTTTAAAAGGTCCCTTCCAACCCAACACACTCTATGATTCTAAGGTGCTATTTGAATTTTTCTTCTTCTTACAAACATTTTTATTTTTAAAAATCTGTAATTTTATTTTAAAATGTTTCTTTTTTTTTATTTGAAGGATGAGTTAGGAACAGTTGTGAAGCAATTGTTCATTAGGCTTGTAGCTGGGTTTCATTTATTTTTAATTGTGTTCAGCTTGGATAGCTTTTAATCAGTTTAATACTTATCCTCTCATTTCACTAATTGTAATTTATTCCATTCAATTGTGTATTTTACAAACATTCATTTCCCCTCGCAGATCTCCTGTAATAACCCCTAGAAAGCTGAGGAAATGGAGGCAGAGAGTTTCAAACCACCTTGAGAACATCTTGTAGCGACAGCCTGGCCTGTTAGGAGCCTGAGTCGTGGTGAGGGGCAGGAGGACTGTGAACCTCCAACTACTGAGATGGTTTTGAGAAATTATCTCTAAACTGTATTTAAGCACTGTATCAAAGTCCCAATTAAGTAAGTACTTAAGCAGAAGCTTACTTTCAAGCACACCACCGGTCTTGCCCCTACTTGACAAACCATATGCTGGGAGTTCAGTTACTACCCTCAGGCGCAGGGAATGGCTGGTGCCGTTCGCCTGCCGGGAAGTGTTGCCGTAGGTGTGTAGTAAAGAGGGAGAGTCTGAGCTTCAGGTGTTGAGCTGGTATCACCTGGAATTATTATGTTGACTTGGCGGGAAGCAGCGTGATTTATGCATCCATCAGAGCTACTCGGCAATGGTTTGGGTTTTGTTTATTATTGCAGCGCCAAGTGAAGAACTGTGAGGAGTCAAGGGCACCCCCCCATGCACAAGCAGCCACATCTGGCCGTGGGCTGTGTCTCTGTGGTAGGCTGCAGGGAGACAGAAAATTCCCCAAGTCACTGAGATCTCGGCGGAGCCGCACCAAGGCTTGGTGGCTGAAGAGCAATGAACCCTGCACTGAGCTGTGTGGAGAGCAGAGGGTCAGCCCCAGCATGGGGGTGGGTGGAGTCCAGCAAGCACAACCGTATGGTTTTTGGGTCACAGCCATAAAGTCAGAGCTTGGTCACACACTGCGGATCACCTCTGTCTTCCCTTCAACTACTCCTTTGCTGTGACCTGCTTTGATCAGAGCCTGATCCTGACTGGAGAGGAGTCAATGGAGAGGTCAGCCCTGACTTTGCCCAACTGCTGAGCCTCTCCAAGGAGCTGCAGCGCTGACAGCATTGCTGATGGCTGCCAAATACACTGTTTTCCATCCCAGCCTCACACCATCTTCGTCTCTGCTCAGCAGTCCAGTCTCCCTGGTTACATGAGCGCAGAGCTAGGACAGGCACAGCACAATTTTGCCTTACGTTCATTGATCCTGGCTCGGCGTTTAACATGACAAAAGGCTGTTTGCAAAGTCATGGCAATTAAATTCTCTAATTGTCCTATTTTTTAGAGGAGCTGAGTGTCTGGCATGTAAGTGGGTCACAAAAGTAGTCTGTTTAGCACTGTCCCTTTTTTAAAGGCAAGGCAGACTTATTGCAGCTCCACAGGTGAGATCCACGAGATCCTCAGTGGGAGTGGCCCAGGCAGACAGGTCAATAAACAGGGTCGGCCTGATCTTCGTGTCAAGTTGGTGGCCACATTGCATTCCTCTAGCAGCTGGTGAAAATCTCTGAAATGGCAGAGATAACAACTGATATTTAGGGAACAGATTATAGGGCACTAGCTGGAAGTCAGTCAGGAAGCTGTAGGATGCTCCTGTACTCCAGCAACACTACAGCACCACCGCCTGCATGTGCTGCTAAAAAGAAATCTGTGGCTCCAGTGGATTGTTCCATCCAGCTGTGGCTTCACCCATGATCTTCGAAGCTGGGACTCGGAGACTTTAAGCAGCTTCCAGTTTCCCTTCTGCTCCCAGCCATGATGGTCCAATTGCTATGCTTGTAAGGACTAGAGAAAACGTGAGGCAGTGGGAGCTGGAGATAGAGCAGTTGTGGAACAGCTTTGCCAGAGCTTGTCTTGAACCGCTTTAAGGTCTCAATCTACCCCTGGATTGTGCTCATATGGGAACTACCCCCTGCCCAGCTTTCCACTGCCATGGCACAAGGAGGAGAGATCTACTTAGTACCAAACCCTGCCTCCTTTCCCAAGAAACCAGTTTGCCTGGTGGTACTGACCGCTGTAAGGGTTAGCGTGCCTCACAGGCCTAAAGCAGAGCTCACAGCCTCTTGAGCTCTGTGGAGTTTGAGGGTCTCTCTTCAGCATGCACAAAACCGAATTAAACAATCAAAAGCCATTCTGCCCCAGGGCCAGCTGTTCTTACAGCACCCTGTCACCCCACTGCTTCCCACCACGCCACCCGGCAGAGCTGGCATGGCCAGGGCACTCTCGATTCCTCTCTTGTGGGAAGGCTCTAAGGTGGTTTTGCAGCTGATGAGCACTTCCCCAGGGGAACTACGCGTAGGGAGCTACGGTCATTTTGCTCTTAGCTGGAGCTGACGGCTGAGCTGAAACCAAGTGATTCAGAGTATGGAGAGTGATTCAGGGTCAGGCTCTGGGAGAAGCTTCTCTAACTTCGCGTTCAGCTAAATCCAAGGGCATCGCTTTGGCTTGAGACTCAAGTTAGCATTTTTATCTCCATTGGTTCATCTGCTAAAGCGGTCAGACGTGGTGTTATGTATCCTGGGATAGATGGTTAAGTTTAAATGTGGACAAATTTGCTAGTGTCCCAGTACCTTAGCTTCTATGTGCCATCTTCCTGCAATTTCAGTAGCCTTGGGGTCAAGCACATGATGATGATGGGCAAGGGGTCTCTCCACTGTTTAACACAAGTCTAGAAATACACCTTAGTTGATGGCTGGATTTAGAAGCTGAAATCAATCCCCTGCTGCTTTGTATTTATCCAAGCATCCCTCCTGAAGCGCTAAAGTATTAAAGGAAAGTGACCCTCCGTGGGCTATGGGAGGTTAGGCCACCAGGATGAAGTTTGGACAATACTGGAAGGAATAAACGTGAAGGGCTCAGAGCCTCGTGTCACAGCTGGAGATGGCTCATGTTGACCTTGCTGAGAGCTGTTTGGTGCTGTGTCATAGCTAGCACGAGCTGTCGAGCAGTTGTAAACCCAAAACTAGAAAAGCACCACAGACCCCGAAAGGCTTTTTCAGCCCTCTAAGCATCCCCTCCTTCACAGTGTGGAGGTACAAGCCAAGACCAGACAGGAGGAGCTAATTCTGTAGTAAAGAGGAAAACACTTTGTCATTAAGCCTGACAGCCTTCAAAGTTTTCACAGTGCTGGAATTTGCCTTAAAAATGGGGAAAAAGATGATTTCCCTAGATTAATATTTCCCCAAACTTGGTTCAGCATGCCTAGGGTTCAGAATAGATCTGGTTGTTTTTATTTGGTCGAGAAGTTAGAACAGCCTGGCATGGCTGGACGTGAAGTCATGCGTTTGTGGTATTTATGAATTCTTCTGTGAATGTATGGAAAACATGTATCATTATTTCAATTCCCAGTGCTGGAAATAGTGCAAATAAATGACTGTGAGTCAGGAGAACGTGAATCAGCGTAAGTTAGCTCTACTGCCAATCATTTAAGAGCACGGACATGACATGGGCAGTTATTTGGCTAATTGGAGCAGACCTTTGAGCATTGAAATCCAGGGTTTTCAAAGGAGCCTAGCAGAATTAGGTGCCTAAGTCCTCCTGCTATCAGTGGGAAGTGGGTACATGCTTCCTTTAAATGCTCAACTTAGCAGAATACCCAAGGTATTTTATTTAGATGTTACGGGAACAGCATTTCTCCTGGGTGCGTGGGCAGTGTGTTGCTACCAAGAGGGACAGAACGCCTCTAGACAGAGAGCTACAGCCTGAACCCGCCCCTGCTAATGCCCACTTCAGTCCTCCACTCATGCTGAAGCCTAGCAGAAGGATTTCAGATGCTCACCGGAAGGTGTGAGTGGGAAGAGCCCTCCGACCCCAGGAACACGATGTGTGCAGTGTGGTCTAAGGGTGGCAGCTTTGTCCACAGTCCTTGCCAACACCACTTGGAGGGGACACCTAAACGTATGAGCAATGGCACTGCCCAGCATAAAATGTGAGAGGGCGGATGGTCCCATGTGAGAGGTTAGACAGAATTAGGATGGTTTCTGTTTGCTCCGCTGATGTGCAAAGTGACTCTTGTTTATCCATCAGTAAAGTTGCACATTTCTCAAAGGTGAGCTGCATGTTGGAAGTGTTCACCCAGACACCGATGCTTCCAGCAGAATGTGCTGCTGTGTCCCCAACTGCGGCAGCTGCTCTAAGTCTTTTCAGCCTATTGATATCCACTTCCCCTCACCTTTCTTTCTGTCGGTGGGGAGTGTGCATGGACTGGGGCTGTGGATGTCAGCCGGGCAAGAGTTAAACGCAGCCATGGAGCTGTTGGTTCACCTTTCAAAGCGTAGTGGGAGACATGTACTTCTGATCTTGTAAAGGATCCCGTTTTCTTGCTGGCAGCACAGCCTGCTCCAATTAGAACACAAGGACCGAAACAAGGCCTGGAGTCAGTCTGTCCCCTGCTGTGGTGGTGGCACTGTCACTGCTTTTGTGGTAAGTAGGGCAATTTCAGTGCCAGTCACCTCTCTGAATACAGCCTTGCAAAGACATGTGCAAAGTCATTGATTTTATTTTAGCACCAGCGTGTTTTCCCTCTGTGAGATTGTGGAGCTGGCAGGACAGCCCTGCCTGCAGAGGATTTGCTTGCGTTTGGGCTCCAGACAGGCAAGACAGGAATCCTAAGTGCTCCCTGCTTTTGTGGCTCATCTAGAACAGCAAAGCTTGGTGCTTTCTCCTCCGAGTCACCCTCTCAGCACAGAGAGGGCCAAGGGGAATTGTTTGTTGTTTTTTTCTAGTAAGTGGGTTTACCCAGGGGAGGCAAAGGAATGGAAGCATCTTCATCAAATAGGTGTGATGGTCATGTCTTGAAGGCCTGGCAAAGGCTGTTGCCAGAGGCAGTGGGGACACGCAAACACCAGAGATGGGAGCATTACCTGGGATGCTACACTCTCTGCCTCCAAAGTGCCTTCATGTGGTGAGCCAGGAATCAAATCAGGGGGGCTGAAGTGACATAAAGCCACGGCGGAAGCGAGCAGCAGGCTTGGGAACTCGGTCCATGTTGCTAAATGGCAAGGCGCACCAGTGTTGCAGGGTCTTCCCATGCTGCTTCTGTTCTCAGGGTTTTTTCAGGCCAGTAGTCATGTCTGTGTATGTAACAGCCCTTGATGAGACCCTCTTTGACAGACCTTGAGGCCATGTACAAATCTAGCATCCTTTGGCAATAAATTATGCACCAGGGAATTGTACTGTAGGAGAACCAACTCCAAAGGCTACCGGAGGGTGCCAGGAGCTTGTTGTTGAGAGAGTAATGTCAGTCTGACCTGAGATCCCTGCTCAGGAACCACATGCTGCCCTAGTGATAGGCAGGACCCTGCTGAGGTCCCGTGCTGTGTTACACAGAAGGTCATCCAACGCATCTTCCAAAACCAAGACTCCTCGTTGCTGTCAGGGAATGAAGCCCAGGTTGCCCCCGTCTCCCTGGCTCTGCTTGTTTCCCAGTGAGAGACCTGTGCCCAGTTATGCTATCAAATTCCTGCATGGCTCACGGGTCCCAGCTTGGGAATTCAGTGGCTAGAATGGACCGAGCGGCTTATTTGAAATCCCTGCGCACCACTCTGTAATTAAGAACAAGAGAGAGTTTTGCTATTAATTAGCTTTCATTGACCCACTTTTGACCCTCCAAATGCTGTTGCGGCTCACTAGGTCTCTGAGAAGGCATGTCATCATCTCTGGGGAGAGATTAATCTTTGTTACTGCTTCTGCATTAGCCTGGCGCTCTTCGTTAGTTTCTCATTAACGTTCTGGCAGATCAGAGTTGCCAACTGAGTAAGTAACATTCACACAGAACATTGTTAGGAAAATACAGCGCTTTCATATGGCACAGTAATGTCTTAGGGCACTGCTGCCCAGGCGTCGTGGCAGGGCCCTGGCTGTTGCAGATGGGCTGGTAGCGGCAAATGGAGGTCATGGATAGCATGACACAGGCAGCAGGTCATGTTAAACCATATTGGGTTTGTTCCTCTCTTCGCCTAGACTGGCATCTCCCTTGATTGTCTTATCCGCATGTTGTTTCAAGCCACTGGAGTCTCCAGGTCCTGCTTCTGTTGAGTTCCCACTGCCCCCTGTCACAGAACAGCCCCTGCTTAGCTCCATGGAAGGCTGCAGCCGTAACACTGGGGATTAATTAAGGTACGAGCCCAAGTTTTCTAAGTCCTATTAATCAGGATACAACCCTGTGGTTTTTACCCAGGATGAGAGGGGAGGAATCCAGCAGAGGCTGCCTCACAGATGTTTTACCAAAGGAAGGAGCAACTGCAGATCCTCCAGTAGGTAGCCTTAAAATCAATTCCAACTGCTGTTTATCAAAAGAAAGGTCAGCACCAAGAAATCATGTTGCTTTGCTGCTCTGTGGCCTCCCTGTATTATGTAAATTAGGAGAGGGGCTTCAGTTAGTTTGCCCCTACTGCGCTCATATGATCTTGCAAAAGTTTGCTTGGCTGTTGTCTGTGCCGTGGTCCTGCTGTGAGAACAGCGCTGCTAACAAGGAATAATGGTACGGTGTTTGTTGCGAGTCCCAGCCACAGGTCACAGGGAGCTTCTGCTCTGCCAAAAGGGGTGACCCTCGCAACCATTCTGCAGGGGCATAAAATGAATCATTTCTAGTGACTTGCTGGGAGTTGGTGAATGAGTCAGTGGACAAGTCAAGAGGCCAGGTCTCCTGGCTCCCTGGGCTGTGCAATGTACCTGGCTCTAGACTTTGGAGAGCAGAGCACGTTGCTGGAGTCACCTGGAAGAGGCGTTACAACATGGAAGTGCAGCCTGCTGTTCTCTCCCAGCTACTTCAGGATCCCACGAATCATTATCTAGAAGTGATTCACTTCTTTACAAGTGCTGCAAATGAGATATGTATCAGGGTTACAGCAGTCTATTGCAATGTTAAGTTGATTTTCCTTGAAAGCCTAAGGTCCTGGATCAAGGGATTGTCTCTTTTCAAAAGCGCATTGTAGTTGCTGAAAGAACCAGCTAAATGCAGTCCTTGAAGGCTCTAAAATTCAAAGGGAAATAAAGAGAAACAAAAACATGTATTTAAAAAACCCCACACCATTGCTTTTAGATTTCTTGCACATGCATTTAGAAGGTTTGAGACTGTTGGTAATATTGCTGGTAGAGACTGCTCTGTGAATCTGGGAATGGGTTGCAAGTGTCATTGGCTGGCTGGATCAGGAAACACATGGTGGATCTGACTCACCCAGTGGCTTTGGGATATGGTGGCCCTGTCCCTTCTACTGGACCAGAAAAGACCAACCCCCTGCTTTCCATGGGGTCAGGCAGAGCTGCCAGACAGAGCCAAGGACCTGTGCAGATGGAAGTTGTGAGTTACCTGCCTATGGCTCTGGGCACAGGCAAGTGCTTGGGATTGGGACCTTGTTATTCTGAGCAGCAAAGGTAGTGGTCAACACCCCAGGCTAAGTACCTGAACACACGGCCGTTCTCACTCAGGCACCAGAATGAAGTTAAGCTGTAGGATGCCCATGGATCTTGCTTACGTGCTTGGGAAGAGGAAAGTCATCAAAATATAGGCAATTCCTTCCCAAAGCACTTGTAGCTTGAAACGTGTAACATCTCAACGCCAGTTATACTGGAGTAATGCAGGAAAGATGGGAAGGAATTACATGTGGTACTTTAAAGGTGTCTCAGTGTCACTGGCAATAGCTCACCTCTGGTGGAACAAGAACCTGGAAAGCTGGGAAGAAGCAGGTTGCAAGAGAAATGCAGCGACTGTTTGGTCAGCTGGCCTGAGGAAGCTCAAAAATATGAGAAGTGCCTGTGTAAGCGTGGGACATGCTGCCCGCGAGGGAACCTGGACGGTTCGAGTGAACCTCAAATCCAGTTTCAAGCTATTTCCTCCTTTCTTCACCTACTTGGAATGCTCCAGGGCTTTGCAGTTGCTTTGTAGGATTGTCATTGGTGCAGGTACTTGGGACTTCTCAGGATGTGCAAACACAATCTTCAAATCTGTTGCTTAGATTCAAAGTTTCGGTGTTTGGACACATCAGCTATGTGGTATGTTCCTAATCTCCAAGTGGATGAGGGTAGTTCTGGTGATCGGGTTGGAGAGGTAAATACTCACCACTACATATTTCAATGTTACTTTGAACAAAGGGCTAAAAAATGTGATTTATTGCCTCAGCAAACATTCCTGCCAGGGAACATATTTGCTAGATGGTTGGCGAAAAGCTAGATCTGAAGGGATGTGAACTCACTCCAAGGTATTTTTGTTTGCACATTTCAAATAATTTTGCTTTCTGCTCTCTGTGCCCCCGTGGAAGCTGTGCCCTAACCGGGGGAAAAGAGATTCCTGCCAGACTCAAACAAAACTTAACCTGTCTTAGCAGAAGATAAAGGAATGGGATTCAAACTGGGATTCGGAAGACAGGGTCTTTTGCTTATGGAAAATGGAGCTTTTCCAGTGGTAGCATGCTGTCTGGGACTCAACAGTAGTTTGGAATACTGCTGCAGTGCTCAGTGGGAATTTTGGGGGAACCTTTGGTCAGCTGCAGTTCCCATGGTGCTGTACTGGTTGCCCCCTTTCCCAGGAATGGAGGCTGTGTTGGACACATCACCAGCTGTGCCGTGTCATGGGGGATGTTGCCTGGTGAGAGATAGACAATGGAAGGCAAGGCACAATTTCCACAAAACATCCCAGCCATCTTTCTGTCTGCAAATAGTTTTTGGAGAGCAAAACTGATGTTTTTTCATAAACCAACGTGGTATAAAAAGATCCCATCCATACTTTTCCTATTCGAGCCTACTGCAATGGAAAACTTCTGATCACGCCTACGTATTAGTGGCATTGTGTTAATTACTGTAGCATCTTAAGCTACATCAAATCAGCCAAATCAAATGCGGCCAATCTTGGTCATTGCAGGTGTTTTCCCATTAAAAGAAAGCCTTCACCCTAATGGGGTAACAGTCACAACATTAAAAAAAGATTAAAAAAATCTCTCGATGAGATGAAATACACATCTGGAAGGGGTAGAAATAGTGCTGGCAGAGGAGATGCTGGAATAAGGACTTGTCAGGTGGGGGCTGTTGAGATGCTGGATGTAGGTGTGGAAAGAGGAGAGCTGCTACCTCTCCCAGCTGAAGATTAGGTAAAGGCAGCGTATGTCGGAGCTGTCTAGACAAGGTGGAAAACTTATTACAAGTATTGGGGAGGAAAAAAAAAAAAAAGAAGGGGAGCAGAAAGAAGAGGAACAGAGGAACAGAGAGCCAGCAGATTGCATGGTTATACGCTGCCTAAGGAAGACAGGTTGAGATTATATAATTCTCTGGGGGAACTCTACATGAAACAATTACATGTTCAAATTGGTGCACTATGTTAGGTTTTTTTTAATTTTTTAAAAAAGGGTTGAATGCTCAAAAAAAGTGTGGAGGAGGGTAGTGAAGTGCTGAGCTGAAAACCTTTTTTTAAATCTTTATATGTACTGCGTAGTGGGGGAGAAAGACAGCAGAGAAAGGATGCGTTTGACACGTGTCAGAGATATCAACAGCTCCAGTGACAATTTTAAGGAAATTAAATGGAAATTAAAGGGAAGCATTTTAGAGCAGAAGTCCCAAAAGCACTTAAAAATATAGAACATCAGAAAAGCTCAGCGTCTGTCAGCAGTGGGGGATCAGCTCCTTTCCTGACCAGCATGCTAAGCTCAGAGGGCCAAGCCTGCGTCAGCTCTGAGACACCAGGACCCGATCTGATGCCCATCAAAAGCTGTGCCAGAGCACAGGAGAACCTCCAGGGCAAAACAGCTCCTTCCAGCAGGCAAAAGCTCTTAAATCCCAGCATCATCTAGGGATGAAGGGAAAGGATTGGGAGTCTTGGGTAGTGATTTATCAGCTTTGTGGCTTCTCTAATTCTTCAGCTTAGCTGGTCAGAGGAGTTCATAAGTTCATAATGATTTCATGGGGTTTTCCTCCCCATTGCCCCATTCCTTTTGCTGTCCAGGGGGTTGAGGAGTAGCCCCAGCCCCTGGCCATGCTCTTCATCCTCACCTCAAGGTGACTTCAAGGGCGTCAGGCTTTTTGCTATTCTTCTCAGCTGCCTGCTCATGGTGCACAATGTGCCATCTGGAAGGCAGGGCACCACAAGGAAGTGTGTTATGAAGCAACTGGAACTGAGACTTTGCAAGCTTGACTTGACTTCCTTATTTCAGTTTCTCATGGTCTTGCAAGGCCTATATACAGAGTGTCGGGTGGGCCCGGTGGTCTTCCACTAAAAACCAACCGGTGCTTGGCTGTCATCACTTAGCCATAACACCACGTGGCATCTCTTTCCTCAGGGCCGTGCTCTCTTTGATTTCTCTGCCTGACTCTCATTTCAGTCTCATGGGTATTTTCATCCTTCTCAGTTTTACCACGCCAGTGACAGAAGCAGGCATGCTATGACCCTGCTGTTACTTCTTTTGGGCTCCGGCTGCCTACATGATTCAGAAGATCAGGCAGCACCTGTAGCCTGACACAGAGAGGACCCACCGAGATGCACACCAGGAGAACAGTGAGTGCGTTGTGTAAGGAAGCGAGAGAAAAAAAGACAGTAGCGTGTTTTCATTTCCTCAGGAACACATCCCAGAAAAAAAATCCACAAGAGGGTGAGTCATCCACAGAGGATATTGGCCTCTCTGAGTCGCAGCTGCTAGTTTTTAATTCTATAATTTTAATTTACCAGCCAAATGCAATAAAAGAAGGAAGGAATGGTTGGGTAGGGTGCATATCATTGTCTCTCTGTAGGATTCTCCCTTTTCTGGCATGAATGCATGAGATTGGCTGTTGGATCTCAGGTCTTTGAGCTGTGAGCTAGTCATGCACAGGTGAATTCTGTGCAAACACATCTGCAGGCTTCAGGTGCAGCTTTGTGGGATCATATAAGATCATATCAGCGGTGAAAACAGTGAAAAAGATAATTAATGTTCTCTCTTCTTGCCTTCAGAGGAAGGCCTATATACAAAGCCCAGGCAACACGAAACTGGGAGAAGCAGCTGATACGCCAGAGGGACATGTTGCCATCCAGAGGGATCTGGACAGACTGGAGAAAGCTGGACAGACTGGTCCTGCCAACAGGACCCTCGTGCAGTTCAACCAGGGGAAGTGCAAAGTCCTGTCCTTGGGGAGGAGCAACCTCAGGCACCAGCACAGGCTGAGGGCTGCTCAGCTGGAAAGCAGCTGTGCAGAGGAAGGACTTGGGGGTCCTGGTGGACACCAGGTTGAACATGAGCCAGCAATGTGCCCTCATGGTAAAGGCGGGAACTGGCACCCTGGGCTGCATTAGGCAGAGCATTGCCAACAGTGGAGGAGGTGATCCTTCCCCTCCACTCAGCACTGGTGAGACATACCTGGGCTGCCAACCCCAGTGCTGGACTCCCAGTGGGAGAGAGACATGGACAAACTGGAATGAGTCAAAGGCGGGGTAAGGTTAGGGGGTTGGAGTATCTAGTATATGAGTGAGGAGAGGCTGAGAGAGTTGGGGTTGTTTGGTCAGGAGAAGGGAAGGCTCGGGGGGATGCTGTCAGTGGACACAAACTGAAATGCAGGAAGATAAACATAAGAAAAACTCCCTGTGAGGGTGGTCAAACTTGGGAACATGTTGCCCAGAGCAGTGGTAGTCTCTGCCCTTGGAGATATTCACAACCTGACTGGACAGGATCCCTAGCAAGCTACTCTATGTGACCCTGCTCTGAGCAGGAGATTGGGACTAAATGATCTGCACAGCACCCTTCTGGCCTCAGCGATTCTGTGATTTTATTCCCAGTTGTTACCATTAAATGAATTATTCATCTGTCAATGAGTTGAGATGATCTAGTAAAGAACTAAAGCAATTCTGTGTTTAGCATGAAGCTTCCACTGGGCTGGTGTGGATTAGCTTGGTCAGACCACCAGTCTGTCAACTGGATAAACATCCCTCTTCCCTTTCTGCTGTTTGGCACACTCTGAGCAGTAGAAAGTCAAGTGCTGTAGTACAGAGCAAACCCAGAGAGAGTTTAGGATCTCTTAAGTCTAGGACCTGTTTTTGTTAGGTGAATTGGAAGAGCAAGGCTGTAACAAGATCTTTTCCATATGTCAGGTCAGAACCTCTTCAGTTATCAGCCATCTCCGACTCTCGGGTTTGGCTGGAGTGAGCACAGAAGGCAATTTTGCACGAGGTATAAGGAGTTGGTAGCAGATACAACAAGGGACATTTGCAAAACGGTGCCAATACTTCAAATACTACCTTCAACTATCACTGAAGAAGGAAGCAGTGTGGGAAGAAAAGGAAGGCCAGCGTTGTGAGTATTCAATTTGATTGTAGCTTATATTGCAGGTCTAATAGAAATCCTGCGTGTTTCCCCAATGACTGACACAACTTGGAGGCTGGGATTTCAAGGTCTTACTCCATTAGCAATAATGGGAGGATGGGACTGAGTTTTAATTCCTGGCACCTTCTTCAGGCCGGTAAGGCAAGTAGTTTCAAGGGTCTCAGGAAAGAAAGGGCAAGGAAGTCTTAAAGGTCAGGCTGTAATCATGAAAACAAAAGTCTGGTGGGACTGCCTTAAGGTACAGGCAAGTCAAGGGCTCTGCGAAACTAAGAGCTCAAGCAGCCAAATCTGGTCTGTTTGGAACTAAACTGATGCCTTAGGAAATGGACAAGAATGGAAACCAACCAGTCCTGCCTTGGAAGATCTTGCACTTCCTAGCCTAGGTCAGCCTGGAATAAACTGAAAGCGGCTGAGAACAAAGTTCCTTGTGCACGTGTTGTTTTAGGTTTTTCCTCTATTTCTTTCTGCTCTTTATTGAGATATCCAAGCTAGTGGCACAGGAGGAGCAGAGACAAGGGGTGGGTCTGGCAGTTGTGCTTCTAAAAATCCCTAAGAAAGACCTGTGAAAACATGAAGATCCTTGGTAAAATACCTTTTTTTTTTTTTTTTTGAAAACCAGAGAAATAATGAAAAATAGCTCCACAAGACCCTCTTCATCTTCCTCTGCTGTCTTTGTGGATAAGAGGATATGGCTTTCTAAATGCAATTTAAAGTTGGAATGCAATGTCCCTATTCCCCTGCTCCCTCCAACTTAACTTAATCGAGATAAAACACAACCACTTTATTCACGCTGGTGTTTGAGAGCCAAGGGCTGCCTTGTGGTTAAGACAGACGTGGCCAATGGTCTCTTTCTCAGACCCAGCTCTGCCAGCAGCAGTCTGTGGCACTGGCAAATACTGTTTCCCTGCTAGGGGAATGCGCTTCTGTATGCATTTCCCTGGACTATACTCTTGTGTCATTAAAGCTAATCCTGTCCTTTGAATACGTTATTGAGTCAGATTCTTCTTTTTCTCTTTATTAATCATACATACTGAATCAGAACGGCAGCTTCTCACCACATCTGGCTTTTATTTGTAGATTAGACTTAATTTCCACCTGAAGATACTAAATATTTCCAGTGGCTGCAGCACTAGGAAATGCTGGTACCCTCAGAGCCATGGCAAACAGGGTGTAAAAACACGCGTGACATTGCTGTCTAACCTACTGCTGTTATTTCTGATAGTGCTAACAGTGCTGTCAGAGAAAACCAGAGCAAGTAGAAAAGACATTATTCAGTAAAATTGTGATGGTCAGGGATGATAGGGCAAGAGTCATTGAAGTTGCTCTTGCAAAACATCTTCTAGATGACTCTGCTCTCTCATCCGCAGCCTCGGTGGGGTGTCAGGCAAGACCTGGACGTTAATGAACGGAAGGAGACTTGAATATGGCAACTGTTAATTGCAGATAACTGTGGGAGTGATGATGCCAAGATTGTCACTGTAATGCCAAAAGGATGCTTAAAATTCAGACATGTAGGATTGTATTTAGAGCCTGTTCTCACCTCTCATGGTGCCTTTACGCAAATCCTGCTGGATTATCATCGCTCTTTAAAACTAGGCACACTTTTGAAGTTCCTAAATTCAGGTAGAATTTTAGACTTTTTTTTTTTTCCCTGTCTAAACACCAATTGTCTCTGACTGGTCCTTTTGGGTGCTGGCGTCCCATCTTACACATGAGGGTGTTGAAGATCCTCCGCAGCATGCCCCAGCGGCTGCCCAGTGCCGAATGGCCATGCAGATCGCAACGTTCCCGCCTGGCTGGGGATGTGCAGCGAGCTGGTGACAGAGGGAGCAGGTATGGCTGGGGAAGCACTGCCTTGTCTGTCTTGTGCTTTGAAATACCTGTTCAGGGTACTACTGATTCCAGAAAATGCTGTTCCCTTGGATGGGAGTAAATTAATATACAAAAATCCCTCCCTACCAGCTGACATCCAATGTACCGTCTTTACACTTTTCTATGGACCTCAATGTTTTATGTATAGTTTCTGCATAATTTTTGCATAACACAGAATTGCACCAAACGGCTCTTCCCTCAAAATGTTGGCGTGCTTCTGCAGGAGCTGCGCCGGGCAGCAGAAGATAGTTGGTGGACCAGTGGGAAACCTGGTGTGGTGATTTCTTCGGCCTCACATTGAGTTAATCCTCTGGGGCCTTGAAGGAAAACGTGAAATGGTGCCAAAACTTGAGGTCAGAGCAAAACTCGAGGAACAAGTCCCTGCCTGAATCAAGTCATGACTCCCTTAGTCCACCCTCTGGTAAACCTGCGCATGAGTCCAAATACTTCAAACATTGTTCAAGAAAAGGCAATATCCCTGGAGGCGTGTGTCCAGTACACACAGCGTATCCGGTGGGGGTGGATGGAAAGGTCCACAGAGTACATTGGACTCCTCCCAGAGTAACCACAGGCCATTACAAGTGCCCTTGTTCTCGCTCAAGAAGTGAGTTGTCACCAGAGAAGGAGATTGCTAAATGTTTGTGAGTGTTAAAAGCGGAATAGAAATCAGGGCTGGACCCAGGCTCCCCAGCCTGAAGTGCTGGGGTTGAGATAAGTGGATGTCAAACCTCCCTCTCGACTGTTGCATCAGGAACAAAATGTTGGGTTGTTCCCCGTTAATTTAGCCAACCAGATGCTTGACTTTCCACCAGGGTCATGTTACATGGGCATTCAAAGGACACTGTGAATATCTGGAGCCACAACCTGCAAACCTGCCGCTGCAAGTACACCTGCATTCTGCTCTGAGGCAGTGAGGATCTCCCCAAAACAAGCAGTTTCCTGTGCCGCTCACGGACGGGAAGGGTCACACAAGGGCCCTGACCTGGGGTTAGCTCTCTGCCCTTTGGGTGCAGAAGGTATCTCTCAAAATACTGTTAAAAGCCACATTTTCTCTTCGTGGGGAATTCAGAGAGTTCTGATTTTTTATTTTTTTTCTTGAAAGCAAAACAAAACCCCAAAGTTGGATTTCTGGTGAAGAGCATCACAAAAATAATAGAGGCCATCAAAATGCAGTCCTTGTTTCAAGTGCTTTTTTTTCTAGAAAACTGTCAAAAGTAAACAATTCAAACGTATCTTTAAAATACAGAAATGCAGGCTTTGTACAAGGGCACTCAGCAGGTGGTTCCTGTTTCGATTTTCTTTCCAACTGAAAATGTAAAAATCGTCTTTATGCAAAATGGTGGGCTTTTGGTGAATTGATCTTGTCTTGCCCAGACAGTTGGTTTAGGTCAGGCTTTGAGGAAACCGGCCTTGCCGTGGGCAGCCACTGCTTCAGCATCGCCGGTGCTATTGCCTTCACCTTGCAAACCCTTGCTTTAGCTTCAGCTCCCTGGACTAATTCTGCACCCTGCTGCTGGTGGGGGCTGTAAGACTGGGACCTGCTGCTGCGTGTTGCTTGCCAAGGCAAAAAGGGCTCCTGGGACATGTAGTTTGAGTTAACTCTGAGAAGACACAGGAGGCTGAGTAATCAGCAGGGTAGTGGGAAATTTGGCAAGCGATGCCTGGGAAGATTGGGAACAGCTGGGATACCCCTGGCAGAGTGAAATACCTCCTGGAAGGGGACTGTGGGCCAGTCTCAGCACCTGAGCTGAGTTGAGCTTTGATTTAGGAGGGGATTGGGAAGCAAGTTGAAGGGTAAAGCATAAAGCAGTGGCTGGGAGAGGAGGAGGTGGTTTGTGTGGGGCTGGTGCTGCTTTCCCCAGTGCCAGGAGAACTGGTGGCAGGAGAGTTGTGGTAAGTGTGCTGTTGCTGTGCTCACCAGCTCCGTTGTGCTAGCCTGCTGTCTGAAAAGGCATTTTCCAGTTTATCCAAAAAGCAGTGGGTTGCCTGGAAGAAGGGAGGCAGTTGAAGTTGCTCAGCAGGGATGGGACAAGGAGGGGCTGGAGCCAGGCAGCAGCTCTGCTACACTCTCAGGAGCGTGTGAATCTGTTTGTCTGTCTGCATTAAGCATCTTTGTATGTAATTAGCTCCGCATGGCAGATGCAAACTCGGTTGTGTCTTGGCCACTTTGCTTTGGGACAGCCATCTGCAAGGCAGTAGCACTTTGCTGCTCTAGTGGGCTCTCAAATTGGTGGGCAGCACTGCCTGTGTTTGGGGAAGGGAGGGAGCTGAATTTGCACAAACCCTTGGGGATGAGATGGTATCCCAGACCCCAGAGCACCTGTACCAGTACTAGCACTGGTGGAGCTGCTGCGGTCTGCAAAGATGTTCTCTCCCCCACTGCTGCCAGGTCTGTTCCCCCATGGACCCATTGGTGTGGCCTGGGGACAGGAGGAAGAAATGATATTTGTGACTAGCTGATGGCACGGGTGTTCTGGAGGGGGATGAAGGAGGAGGTGGAAGTTGATGGAGTTTCTCTGTGATTGTCACTGCAAGTTTGTGGGCTCCCATGCAGTACAGGAAGGGGCTGGCTTGTCCATCGGTCTGGGGATTGCTGCCTTTGCTGTAGCTTTGGTCATTGGTACAGAGTTATGGTTGGGGGAGAGCTGCTGCCTCAAACATGCTCAGCTCCTCAGAGCTGAGGTGTGCAAGCGTCTTTGGTCTGGCAAAACTCCCTGAGCTTCCCCGATTCCTCTACCTTGTGCTCAGGACAAGAGCACAGTCACTGGGAAGTAGAGGATCTGGCACCGAGCGGGTTCTTGTGTCTGTGTGTCCTTCAAGTGCCCTATCTTTGGTGTTTGTGCTGAAGGTGCGGGGAGGTCTCCAACACCCCGTACAAAGGGAGAGAGAACTAATGTTAACTAAGGCTCTTAAATGCAGGTGCTCTGAATTGCAGCTGAGTTTCCTGTTAGGAGAGCTCAGGAGCTGCAGGGGATGATGCTGAGTGTGAGGAACACCCCTTTAACTCGCTGACATGCATTTCTGCTCTAACAGTGTCTCAGTGTGACATGTTTTATTCCTGTAGTAGCCTGCGGGTGCCCAGTAGAGCAGAGGGCTGCTGGGGTGCTTTCTTCTGCTGCGTTATCCAGGAGGACCGTGCCCAGGTGGGGCAGCCCCCAGCAGCGGAGCTTGCCTGGGGCTGGGGGCCGCTGGAGGGCAGGGCAGAGAGGTGTGTGCTGGCACTAGCGAGCATCGGTAGCCAGCTTCCTACAGGCATCTCCTGCAGAAAAAGGGGCGGGGGAGTGGGGGGTAGGCTAGCGTGCAATTTGAGCAAACACGTGGACATTTCCAGCAACTTTCATGCCCATGCTCATTTGCTGGGCTGCCACATGTTGCAGGGTCAGAGGGATGTTGAAACTTTAAAAAAGCGTAGTGCCTGTGGGCTGACTTAGAGGAGCCTGTGTACACACGTGCAAAGTCAACCCCCATGTATGTGGCTAAAGGGGCTAAAGGACCTGGATCAGAGAATTTATTGTGTAACTTGTATTTCTGCACATAAGTGGATATTTCTGTGTTTTGTGTGGGGAGAAAAAAACCCTCCAGTGTGAACATGAGAGCATCCGTTATAGCTGATCTCAAAAGAAAACGTGGAATATAAAGTCATCTTAAGTGTCTCTAGTGCTGTATTTGTACTCACTGTCTTTTGAGGTAAAAAGGAGGCAATATGGTACCACTGGTGCCAAAAAAAAAGAAAAAGACACTTACAGAATGGCACTTTTAAGTGTATGGGCCAACCTGGAAGCATTGAGAGAGTAGTGGCAAAGCACTGAGATGGCAGGTGACTTTGACCCACCTCTCTTCTCCCAAGTGAATCCTTCTGAAACGCTGGAGACCCTTATATCTGTAAGTACTCAGCCCTCTCAATTGGCCTTGCATGGCACTAGAAGGAAAATAGGACAGCTTTTTAGCAGGTTAATCCACTCCATTCTGGTTTCTTATGGAGAATGAAGGCATTCTTTCTAAACCTCAAAATGTCGGTCTTCACGGCTGGCCAAGAATCTGGAGCTAAGTGATAAATGGGGCAGACTTCTGTTTTGTAGAGTTTTTTACCAATGCTGTAAATAGTTTTGTGGAGTTTGTTTTGTTTTTAAGGACCAAACTGCTCAAATCTGAATCTGGGAACAGGCTTAGTCAAAAAGTAGTATTGGTGCTGAGGGAAATATCCACCATAAGAAACTGTTTTCCTGGTTCTTGTTTTTGAAGCAACTGTTTTGCTTCTAGATGATGCTTACAGTTTTCTTAAACTTGTGGCTTAATCAAAGCCGCTTTGCCTGTTTCTGTTTTGGACTGCGGAAGGCATCTTTGTTAGCTGAGCTGCAGAAGCAGCAAATGCCACTGGGACATAGAAGGGGCTAGAAGCTTTAGAGAGAAAATGCAGCCTCCTGCATTCATAGGTTTGGTTGTGTTGACTTTTTTTGCACCCCCAAATATACTCCCTGTTCCTACAGCGAGTCAGCATGAGCCAAGAGAGGACCGGTGTTCTCTGTAATTGGATTTTACAGCATCTGTTCATATGTCGTTCTGCTGAAACATTTGAGCTTTGTGGAGGAAACCTACTTGAACTGAAGGGCAGTAGGAAATGGCTCGTATGCATGGATGTTGCCATCTGCTGCAAGGGGTTGGGATGCTCAGCAACATCATGAGCACTGTGCTAATGATGCAAGCTGAGATGCCTTGGGCTGGCAGGAGGTCGTTGCATTGGTGAGACTGGGTATTAGCATCCTGACTGCAGAGGAATCCTGCTTGTCTGCCGGCTGTTCGTGGCATGGAAAAGATCAGGGTTCTCAGACCCTTCTTAAAGAGGGGGAAGTCAGAGCTGGAGTGTGTTAAGCTGCCTTGATTTCCATGTAAGCCCGTTGAGAGTGTCACACTATCAAGCAAAGACATACCAAGGAGGAGAGGTTATTAAAACACGTTTCAAAAATACCTGAAAGTCAAGCATGTTTGGATTTTAATGACCAGATTTGTAGGACTTGATGCCACCTCAGGCTATGGTGGAGGAGCATAGCCATCCCATTCACCCACTGGTGTGGCAGGTCCACTGCTCTGTGGTCCCACCAGACTCTTACCATAAAGAAGTCGTCTTCTGGGTCCCACAGAGCTGCACCAAGACCAAGCTGTGGTCGCAGGGAGGGTGCTGCTGCTTTATGGAGCCAATGCTGCAAGGCAAAGTGCTCTACAGTGAAAATATCAGACTAGACTTCTCCACAATAGCAACCTGCCCTTACAGGCATAGGCTGTATGCCTGTACCTAATCCTGGCTGCCTTGTTTTGGGGAGGGGACAGCACAGTGCTGGGGCTGCTTGGACCGGGGTGCAGGACAGTGCAGCTGCATGTCAAAGCTCAGCCTCACTGTCCTCACCCATCTGGAGTTCACCTCTTGTTTCTCCTGAAATTCACGGAGAAGAGCCCTTGTTCCCTGTGGTCCACGCATCTTCTGGTCAAGAGTTTGAAGAGCACTCCTCCGCCTCTCCATGAGGATGGGTAGCACTAGCCTGACCTCACTTGAAGCCACTTCATCTCTCACCAAAGCTGCCGCCGCCTGTGGGGTCACCTCAACAGACTGATGCCTTCTCTTGAACTTCTGTGCTTCTGGGTGACTTTTCTTGGAAGGATTTGAGCCTGTTGCCTGAGACAAGCGCATGAATGAGTGATACAGGCCGCTTTAACTTGCGTCAAGTATGTCCTTCTGCCTCATCTGCAAAGGACACTGAGAGCTGGCTCACCAGCCCCCAGCTCCAGCCTCTCTGCTTCCTCTGCAAGGGAAGAGAGTCCATGAGAAGGGGAATGTGCTGACACTTTCTTCTTGCAAGAGACATTCAGATCTAGTCCAGCACAGCAAACTACAATTATTGTGTGGTTAGGAGCCCACTGCCCTGTCAAAGGCCACACAACATTCCTCGTAAGTAAGAGGGTGGAGGTGGGTAAGTTGGAGGAGTCAAACTGGAGCTCAGTAGAGAGCAGCATGGACAATACCGAGGTGTTTCTGCATACTCGCGTTTCTCCTGAAGCTCTCCAAAGCAGATGCCAAGATGTGGTGACCACTTGGCTAATGGTGCAGGGGGCAGCAGGGAAGGTTTTTTCTTTAAAAAGGCGGTTGGGCAGTTTCTGAGGATCACTTCAAGTGTTTTCTTGCTCAGAGATGCTGAGACTGGATACCCAGAGTTATGTGAAGCAAATCTTGAAGAGCTTTCTCAGACTCAGTAAACCAAGCAGGGACAAATAAAACCACTCACTGATTCTGATTAGAGAGAGCTTTGAATTTAATTGAAATGGGAATAGCAAGTCTAATTTTCTAGCTTGCAGCATGTTTCTGCCTTAGACTCCTGAAAGTAGGGCTAGGCACAGGAAAACACTAGTTATCTACTTCAGCATGTAAATTATTTATTCTGCTTACAGAAAAGCTGGTTCTCTCCAGCAAGTTGCTTATCCTATTTTTAAGTTGTGGGGGTGGTTTGAACTGTGCGCTGCTCTGAGTCAGGCATCAGATGTCCCCAGTGAGCAGATAAGCTGACTTCTGCACGGTGAGCTGGCGTGACCAGAGTGCCTCGGGCCACACGGTGCCGGGGAGGTGCTGGTTGTGGTATATGTCATGGAGCATTTCTATGGGGGCAAAAGCAGTGCGACATACGTTAGAGCCAAGTGTATGCTTAATGTGGATAAACCATTGGCCCTTGACCTCAGACAAACCCATCAGAAAGCGACAAAAATTTGCCAGGGTGTGGGTGGTAGAGCTGCCTCCCTCTAACCACAGGCTGGGACAAAGGTTGGCCCAAGCAGCTCTGGTGGTGAAAACTGGACAGCCCTGTGTCTCCAGGCTTTGCAAGGGTCCCTTCATTGTGCAGCGCTCTCCTCTGTAGCTGGAGAGTTCTTGCTGGCTAGTCCGGATGACGAGTTCAGTCCATCTGAGCTACTTTGTCACCCTGTGTCAGCAGTTTTTGTGAGATGGGCCAACTGGCTTCTGTGCTTGGTGCCTCTGTCACGGAGGTTTTGATGTAAATTGAACAGAAAGGATAAAAGTCCTGCTCCAAAGACCTGTAAAGTGTGCAGTCTTGTCTCCTCCAAGTATCAGTGGGCTACATCTGTGGCCTTCATCTTCCCAGGCTCCTGGATTCATAACCCCTTCCTGGCTGAGTGCATGGGGTGACTGTTCGCTGGGTGTGACTGACGGGGGTGTGGGGAAGGGGTTTCTCCACCCAGATGCCTTTCTTCCTGTGTTTTGCTGCAGTCTTGGTCTCCCATGGCAGCTTAGTTTTAAACACCTGGTGCTGAAAGTTATGGGGAAATCTGTCTCTCATCCAGACAATCAGCTTTACAGCGTTTGCCTTAAATGTCCTTATAATGTCTTCTGTTAAGAGTTCAAGCCCAAGGTAATATCTATAACTCCAGTTTATTCCCAAAGAATTACTTTGGTGCTGATATTTTGGTCATCAACGGTGTTTTAATTGAAAGCCTTACCAGGGAACTGAGCTGTAATGCTGTTATCTCGATGACCGTGCTCTGTCCCCACCAGCTCCCCGCTGGAGCCGCTCTGGCAGCGGGCTCGGCTCAGCTCGGCGTGCTGCTGGCTCTCCAAGAGCTGGAACTGAGCGCTCAGCCACCACGCTGATCCAAGCCCTTGCGTTTGGCAGAGGCACAGCCTGTTTCTAAAATTGTCTCCGAGATAGTTTTGCATGGGTTTGCGTCTCCCAGACGGACAAGCCGGGTGGTATTTTATATGGTGTCATTGTTTGTTTAGCTAATGAAGTAGGAAAAAACAAAGAGCTGGGATCCTTGGCTCTATTGAAGCAGCTGTCAACGAGAAGCCCTGAGAGAACGGAGGAGCAGGGACCTAGAAGCTAGGGCACTGAACCAGGGCTCTGAGGGATGCTTTCGATTCCTGACTCAATGCAGTCATGGATGAAATGCAGAAAAGGATGCCTCAGCCCAAAAGGAGGAGGGAGATGCTGGGAGCTGCGTGCTTTTGCTGGTTCTCTCCCAGGGAACAGTTGCCGCAGTGGTGCGCGGTGGAGGCCAGCTTTTGTCTGCTGCCGCCTGCCTGGAGCGAACGTGACCCACTTCTGCAAATGTTTCCAGAGTCTTCCTTCTGGAAGAACTTGCCCACAGAAGTGTGGTTTCCCTCCCTCATGGCTTGTGCCCTACCACATAATGTGGGGCAGTTCCTTTAGTTGTTTTTATCTGGTGCTGGGGAGTCTAGTGAGAAGCTCCTGCCTGGAGGCGCTCTGCTGGAGAGCAGAAAGCACAAGGAAAACAATAAAATGTCTTCCTGCATCTCCCCTTTAGTTTGCCATTTTGACTTCAGACGCAAGCTGCCATCGTTTCCACATGGAGCAGCCACATGAAAAGCACCACTAAACAGTTCTCTGAGTTTCTCAACAAGAAACACAGCAGCTAAATATATTTAATCTGTGTGTATTGTTCATCTTGGCTTTAATTTCCTGTTCTCAAAAGGTTTAGGAATTTAAATCCATGAATCATTACTGAAGCTGTTAATGCTTGGAGCCTTTTTCAGAAATGGAGATAAAGGAACTGATATTAATACCAGCTTAGCATGAATTCAGCCAGAACAAGTCTGTGAGAAGTTCACTGCCATCCCAGAGATATCACTTGGTTTCTAACCATGACGAAAGCTGCTAAGAAGTGAGTAGGTGGATGAGATCATTCTCCCCCAGGTAAATAGGATGCTTCCATTTTAAAAAAAAAAAAAAAGTCTCTCTGGCAAGTTATGGGTTGCGTCATCCCCATCTGGAGACCTCTAGAGCAGTGTAGTGTTCCTCTGTTTCTAAAGTTGCAGTATCTATTCAAGCAGTGACTTTTTCAGAGTGCAGTCATGAGATTTCTCTGGGGCTAGAGGTCATGCACTTGCCCATATTGAATAAAACATTGGAAGAAAAGTTTGCTCAGTTCCATCTAGCTGGGCTTTCAGGTTCCTGCTTTTATACTTGCAGGATGTAAGCATCCTCCCAAAGTTCTGACCCTAACAGGCTCCCGGATGCCTCAGAAGCAAGGCCTGGCCATGAGATGCTTCAGTGGAGGATGTGGCTTTCATTTATCTGAAGACTGAACAGGATTTAAGGCAAATCAAGCCATTCATCTTCTTTCAAGAGCCTGGTTTGGTTGCAAGAGCATGCTGGGCTTCCTTTGACTCCTCTGGGATTGTCAAAGCAGAAAATGCAGGAGAAAGGTCCTAACTAATGATTGTAGTCAGAAGTGAAATGAAAACTATGCAAGGACTAGTTTTTTATTTTCACTTTGACTGGGTTTTAGTTCTGGAAAGCCATAAAAGTAGAGAATTATTGAGGCGAGGGGTGACTTAAGGAGGTCTCCTAGTCCAGTCCCCTACTCGGAGCTGGGCCATCTGTCTCGTTGATAGTGTTGGTAGATGCGACTCTGCAGAAGAAGCTGCCTCCTCCTTTCTTGTTTGATTTGTGCCTTTGGGTAGCACAGAAGCATAGAAAACTACAAGGCAGCTGCAGGAAGACATTTGGAAGGAACAAGCTTGGTCCTCCTTAGTAAGTTTGCTCTAATGATTGCTCTTTCCAGGAGGGAGGAGAAATGGCCTTGTTTCTAGCATCTTCCTTCCTCTGCTTCCCTCAGAAAAGGGAAGGCCCTGGTGTAGAGGACGTAGTCCTGCTTCTTCTTGCTTCCCACACTGGTGGTGTGCTGGAGAGCTGCTGCTAATTGAGATGGGGGATTGGTTTCTGTGTGCATTCTTGCTGTGACTGAGAGTTCTTGCTGTCGAACAAGCACGTGGTGGAGGGAAGGGTGGGGAAGGGGGAGGCAGAAAGCACAGCAGTGTGTTGTGGCAGTTCAGCAATGTGCTGGCTTGCGAAGGTGCTGGGTGTCTGGTGGTGCACCAAGGCACTCTGTTGCCCTAATGTTGATGGAGCTGCTGTTTTGTGAAAGTGGAGCGCTGTTTGGGAAGGAGAACTGCACTAGTTGCTTATATACACGAAAATGTACCTGACTTCTAATGAGAAATTGAGATATTCCTACAAATACACCTGTAATTTGCATTTCTCTCTTCTAGCACATTTTAAAGACAGAGTTTGAGAGTCCTACAAAGCAAAATGCTAAGAAATGTGCACCCTGAGAGCCTGCAGCTTCTGGTACCAAAAATGGTTGCTGAATCTGAATACCTGATGGCGCTCAGTACGATCGCTGTTGCTCTCCTTTCACCTAAGCACCTGTGAGCCCATTTTGGGCAGTTTGGATTCTCTCTGAACTCGCGCGGCAGAGCCCTGTGGTGTGCTTGCTCCTGATGAACTGCTTGTAAGGAAAAGGCCTCTGTCCCCTTTTTGCCTCTGTTCTCCATCATCAATTAGCTCGAGTCTCTGAGGCTGCAGCCCATGACCGCATCTTTTCCTTTCACAGAGTGCTCTGGAGCCACTCCTGCTCCTGGAACAAGCACTCTCAGAGCCAGAAAGCATCAGGCTCCGTCTGAGCCTCTGGGGCTGTCTCTCCATCTGTTTGTTTAATGACGCGCAGCAGCCTCATCTCTGACTTTGCACCCTCAGGACAATAATCCACTCTGATGTTCAGGCCAGCCAGCTATTCTTCCGAGATGAGACTGCGGCTGGTGCACTGTAGGTCAGAGACAGTTTAAAATTCTTCTTCTGAATTGCTTTATGGCTCAAAATGTTGCTCCGAAATCTGCAGGATAGACAGAAAGCTTTCACAGATTTGCTTGCTGCTTTCCGGCTGAAGGAATGGGCGAGCCTCAAAATGCAGATACACTTCCTTGAGCTGGTGGGGAGGGCACCAGCCTGAAGGTTGGGAGCCGAGAACTTTTATCTAGCTCCAATGTGCGGCCTTGGCCAAGAACCTTTGTTCCCCTTTTCTCCCCTCGCTGCTGCTGTAGAATGAACTGTTCAGGTCCTTTGGGGTAGGACAGAGGCGTGAAAGTTTGTGGAGTTGTTGCCATTCTGTAAAGCTGAGTGTAGATTCACAATGACGGTGGTGGCAGTAGCACTGATTTTTAAAAGCTTAAATTTTGTGAAGCAGCGAAGGGTAAGTCGCTTGCTGTCACTTACAATCCAGAACCACCAGCATCAGGAAATATCTATGGCAAAATGGGCCTGCCAGGCCGGGGGCTGCTCTGTGTCCTGTGAGCACTGTGTGGTTAATAGAGGAAAGGGGGGGGGGGGGGGGGGAACCACCAACAAACCCAAAAAAGACCTGAAAGGGAAGACTAGCTTGAGATATGCTACTTTGTAGTAGATGCTTAGAAGAGCCCATAGCTGGGATAGAGGGGGAAGCAGGTGAGCACAAGCAGGGCAGTGGTGCCAAACGATGTCTGAAGGAAGCTGGCCCATGAAATCACTGAGTGAGAGTGGCAAACCTTTAGGAAAGAGAGACCTCATTAAAGTGCTGGTTTCAAAATCCTCCTTTGCTCGAGGTGTTTGGTTCCTGTGGCCTTTTGTGTGAGAAAGTGGCGTAGTTCCTTTCTAAGCAGAAGCTCAGGCGTCAGAAGGGAAGAGTGGCAGGGAACGTATCCTCTTAGGGATGCCCGGGAGGTGCTAGTCCAAGTGAAATACACCCCCCAAGAAAGGAAGGCTCCACCAGAGGTGTGCTTTGGGTTTAGTGCACCATTAAATAAGGGGAAACATCCTTCTCCTTCTGGGATGGAATGAGGAAAATATTTGGCTTTCCCATAATCCACTGCTAGCTCTTTCCTTTTTTCAGACAACACGGTATTTTCAGCTTGTTGCATCTCACGTCACATTTCGTAGGTAGACCAAAGGGGTTACCCAAGTAGCCTGGTTCTGTGCACGAGCCCTTGTACAAAGTGGGGTCCTGTTCTGCCATGTGCAATCCAGGCCCAGAGCACTGTGAGCAAGGCTTTCTGAAGCAGGTGATATGACCCTAAGGTTTTTTGCATGCTCCAGGTGGTCTTGGCTCACCATGGGACCAGGAGAAGATGCTTCAGGGGCCCTAGAGAATGAGCACAGGGATGGGAATGGTGGGGGGAGCTAATCTACCTGCCGTGCCATTGAGAAACTCAGGCCAGCCAAACATCTACATCTGAACATCTGCAGTTGCTGGCAAAGGCAATGCCAGGCCGGATGAAATCCAAGCCCTGAATTACAGAGACAGATGGAGTGGGGTCAGGGGGAGGCATGGGTCAGAAGAAAGCAGCAGCTGATACGCGCAGGCATCCTTCTCCAGGGTGAAGGAGCAGGAGCGATTTCCTTTTCAGAGCCAGCCATTACCCAGCGTGGTGCTGAGCACAGTGGGTACCGTTCATGCAGAGTCACCAGCGGTGCCTTAACAAAAGCCCTAACAAAGACTAGAGCAGGCTTATTGCTCGCTGAGGAGCCGCAGCTATGCCAAAAGAGCCATGGATGAAAAACACATATGGGAGCACGTGTGTGCATGCACCCACCCGTGTAAGTGAGGGCTGCGTGCCCAAGGCAGGCTGGCCTGTTTGGGTCTGGTGTCTTGAGAGGCTGCGGTACAAAAGCTTCTCTTGATTTGCTTGAGACAGTGTTCAGTCAAGGAGCTTGATTTCAGTGAAACAAGGGTCAAACCCTCCTAGAACGAGGAGTTATTTTGAGAGTGATTTTTTGAATGCTTGAGTTGATTCCACTGAGTGGGATCTGGTTTGTTGATTTTTTTTTTGTTGTTCGTTTTTTGTTTGGTTTTTTTTTTTTTTTTGTGAAAGTGGAAACTTGACATAGACTTGAATATTTTAAGATGCTTCCATTTAGGACATCCCTGATTGATAATGGAAGTCAGATCTATTGAAGTCTTTCCCTGCTGTACCTTTGAGAAGGGACCTCAGAGCGCTGGAGAAAGCAGGACGGTGCTTGCTTGCAGTGCTTTTGGGGTGGGAAGTACTGTGGATGTGTGGGAGCCCTTCCACTTCCATAGCCCAGCATCTTAAGGAGTTTATCCACCGGCAGTCTGTGCAGTCAGCCTTTCAAATTCCCCCATTGGCATCCTGGTAATAGCAGAAGGCATTTTTCTCCATTATAAAAATCTCCGTCTGCTCCACCTTATTCAGGGGTGTTCGGGAAATCTGGCTCTTTCCCCTCCTCTCCCCTGCTCCCCCAAAGTGCTTTTCTTTCTCCAAAAGCAGCATGTTGCATCTTTCTCTCACCCCAGCAGATGTATTTGGATGCTTGTATGTGCTCAGGGTTATTGCTGCTACCTGCTATTTAAGCAGGAAAAGCCCCCGCATACAGAAGAGAACAAAGCACAAGGATTCCCGAGGTCTCCATTGATGCAGAAGGCACAGAGCGGAGTGTGAAAGAGATGACAGAAGCGCAGCAAGATCCTCCTCCATCCCTCCCCCTTCCTCGCCCTCTGATTCAAGGAGCAGGGGCTGGTTTGTGAATGAGGAGCTGAAACTCGTTGAGACGGAACAAATAACCGATAAAGGCGCACAATAGTGGCTGCTCGCAAGCCGAAGTCAGCAACGAAAAGGTAGCGGTTCTCAAGAGGGGGCTTATTTCCTGATGAGTCATTGGTGCATGACAGATGGAAGGAACTAATAAAATGTTACGGACTCGCAGAGCTTTGATCTTCCTGCCTTCCCCCCAAGCCCTTTTTCCCAAGGGTGTGGGCTGTGTTGTCGAAATGAATAGGGTGGAAATCTCATTTGGAAAAGGCTACCCTGGCAGCCGTGGCTTGTGGAGAGAAGGTCAGGAGCCCCAGTCCAGCACCATGCTTCGGTGTGTGCTGGATTTTAACCCCAGTGTGTTTTCATAGCCTTTGAAGCACCTGTACTCCGTCTTGTTGTGTTGATGCCGGTGCATCTTTCGGCCTGCTTGCAGGTCAACTGGAGCAGGGATGGGAAGAGTATGGCAAAATAGCCATTTTGCAGCTTTGCACTTATTTTGCAGGTTCTGGGCTACATGCAAGAAAGAGTAAAATCCATTTCTAGGTCAAATGCTCTCATCTTCTAATTTCTGTTCCAACAGCTGCAGCTCCCAGGGACCCAGCAGCCCAGAGCTGGGGCCCTTGGCAGCCACCAGCTTTGAATTTATTTTTGTCTTACTGTGACTAATCTTTAGGGTGAATAGGTTTAAGTTTTGTCTCCAGCATTGTGATGCAGAGAAATTTGTTCTCTTTATGGAGAAGTCACTAGGTAAGAGCCCTGGCGCTTGCATGCAAAGAGCACAAGCGTTGGCTTGTGCAGAGTTGCCCCCTGGGCAGAGGGAGCTCTCCTTGAGTTCAGGTTGTCTTTCTGCTGCTGTCTGTCAGTCTGGCTGTCACCACACAAACGGAGGAGTGTTAGCAATTCACATAGGGCTTTATTGCAGAGGATTGAGCTGTGATTATTATTTAGGTGGTTTTTCCTCCCCTTAATAAGGGGTGTCTGTGAGTTCCTCTCTTGAAAATGCATTTCTTTTGTTACACCATCCAGTCTGGCTCTGTTCGGAATTGCTTCTTTCCCGAGCTCCTGCCTTGGTCCTGCCATCCCCACATGCCTCTTCTAAGCAGCTGTCCCCTGCTCCACTTCACCATGACAGCTCTGTCGTGGCCACCACTCAATCTTGCACAGGTAACTGGTCCGCATCCCGGCCACTGATGGGTCTCACAGGCTTTGCAGCACCACCTTCTGCCTTGCCCCCTCCTGCAAGCCGAGGTAGAAACCTCCACAGTGTATCTATGACTGCCTGTTGTTCGCTCCTCACTTGGCTAGTTACAACCTGTGGAAATGGGTGTTCCGTCCCTGAAATGATGGTGTTGGGATGTCTTGTGTGCGTGCGGGGTGTGTGGGGTTTGGCTCTGCAGGTCTCCCTGCTCCCTGTACTGCTGGTCGGCTTCCTCGTGCTGCCTTTGCTGCATTTACTCAGGCAGTGCTGCTGCTCTTACTCCCTTGGCCAGCTTCTTGTTCTACGCCATTTGCTTGTGGTGTTGTGATAACACCATGAGAGACGTACACCACCAGCCCCTGGAGTTTTTTAAAGTTTGAATGAGTGATTGAGGGCATCGTCTCCCCTTGCGCGGGCGTGTTGGTGTAGCTCCATGTTCTAATTCCTGGAGCGGAGGTAGGGAGGTGAGGGGTCTGCTATTTAGGGGGAGGAAAAACCTGTACCCTTGTGTTCCGCTTTTATTGTATTTTCTTTACTGCAGTGTAGGAGGGTTACCTCTTGTTGTTAAAGGAACACATAACGTGTCCAGTTGTTTGGGGTTTTTTTCTAAATGGAAATATATGTGGCTTCTCACTGAGAAGTATTGATCCAGAGCGACATACTTAAGTAACCTGAGCCTGTTAGCAGAGATAGGAAACGTAGGAAAATCATACCAGTGTCATGGCTTTTGTTTGAAGATTGTCACAAAACCTTGTGGAAATATGGGGTTAGAAACAGGCAAGGGCAAAGGCTTTGTTTAATGTCGGGATATAACATTGCAACTCAGGACCTCCATGGGCCTTCCTCTTCCAGATACTGTATTTCACTTTTCTGTCTGTGAATTCGTTACATACCTCGGCTGGTCCCATGGGCACGTAATCACAACAGCTGGGGGGGCTCTGGATTAGGGTGCAACTGCAAAGCTGCAGATGTGCAGCTACGGCGTCATTTTCAGCTGCGTTACAGACCTCGCTTGCCTGGCTTCATTTTAGCAAAAAGCCCGTGGTTCCCGCTTGTTTTTCATGCGAGTGGCTTTCTGACTGGTTACCTGCTTTGCTGAGCAGGGGGGAGGCAAGGATGGACCCTGCCCCTGGGTGGGTGCAGAAGTGACGTCCCTGGTCAGGAGGAGCAGAGCCCAGTGGGTGCAGGTGACACCCCAGGCACCGGGCAGGGAGATGCCTGCGGGAGTCAGGAGTGGTTTGTCCGTTTGGTTTGTATTGTTTAACGCTTGGGCAACTGAAAGATTATGAGTTAAAATGGCTCTTCTGTCCTTGAAATTTAAGAGAAAACTAGGGAGGGAGGCCTGTACAGAGCGAACGCTTAAAATAATATCTTGGGTGTTTTTTTTTTTAAAAACTTGGTTTGCCAAAAACTCTTAGTAAGACTTTTTGCACTGATCTTGGACAGGAAAACATTGCAAAATACCACATTCTCCTTGGATGATAACATTGTTTCCTGCCCCACTCTAATACCAGCCATGCCGTCCTTTTGCCTCAATTCCTGGGATTGCTTTACTCAAATGTTTGCTTTCTCCAGTGGGCTGGACTCTCATACTTCCTACTGGTTTTGGGGGATTGGCTGAAACCGCTCCAAGCCTAGAGGCAGCACAGCCCAAACGCTTGCTTGCTTGCTGCTCTGGAACTAAATCTGTGTTCCCAGCTGATATTTCTGACAAGATCCCACCCCGTCACCTCCAGAGAGCCAGCTGGCATATGTAAATCCAACCAACTGGATTTATAATCGCCACATGGAAGTGACAAGATAAGTGCCAAAGCCATGTCCTTCAGTTATCCCCCGGGTGCATCACTGAGCTCTGGACTTCAACTCATCACAGAAAACACGGTTCCTTCTGCAGACAGATTTGCTTTGATTTCCATAAATTGGCTTTAATTTCCATATACTGTCCAGAAAACCCTGGTCTAAGAGTGGTAGCTCTGGAGCTGGTTGTGTTTGGAGCAGATGTACCTACCTGGAGACCTGTGTTAGCTGTTTGCCCCGTCCCTCAAACAGCTGTCTAGTTTCTTGCCTTTATTTACACCACCACGTTTCTTTTAAACCTACAAGATCCAAAATCCACCAGGCAAGTTGCAGTATGCTCTATGGGAGGGGTTTTTTTGCATGAAAACAAAGCCTGTGGCAGACAGAAGGGTGGTTGAGCCTCCCTGGGCATGCTGCGGTGACCATACTGTCCCTGGCCATCTTCAGCAGGTGGTAACGTGGAGCCTGAGCCTGGCTTTTCTAGTCCCGTTCACTCTGACAAAGTCTTGTCAGTGGCTTCAGGCTGAGGTATTAGACCACAAAGGGAAGAAGCTGAAGGACAAGTGTAACTGTAGGCTCTGCTGCGTCTTAATATGCTGCTGCCATCTTCACAGCAGGAGCGGGGTGGCTTGTCCCTGTCTTCTCCCAAGCCTGTGGGCAGTAACCCAGCGTCTCCTCTCAGCGAAGCGGGCAATGGTGGGACAAAAAACTGGTCCAGCTAAAACAGTTGGCAGGACCAAAACCCAAGTGCCTATCTTCCCCTCTCCTGTGTCCCTGGCAATGGCCCTGCAGGCGAGGGGTGGGAGAGTTTTCTCCTCGCAGGTTTCGGTCATATGGTGCACATCAGCTCGGTATGCTGTTTATGCTGTTTACTGGCTCTTCACTCCAGAAACGTTACACGGGGGGAAGTTCTTGGCCAGTGCGAGGTTGAATTTTCCAGACTCCGATCCCATTGGGGTTTCATTGCTTGCAACCTTTAGCATGGTGGTGTTTTTTTTTTGCCCTCCTTAAATCCAGGCTTCTGCAGCCTTAATTAGCTGACTGAGGACATAAGCTTGCCTGATACGTGACGGTTTTGATGGGGAAATATAAGGTGGTGAGTAGAGATGCTCAGGGATAGTGTTTTCGGTCTGTGGAAAATCTCAGGAGTTGGTGTCTCTTTCTCTCTCTCTCTCTTTTTCCTGAACCTGGATACAAACTCAGAATTTCCCCCCAAAACCCCCCACCCAACAACAACAAAACAAGAACTTGCAGATCCCACCCCCCTGTCTACACTTTAAATAAAACCCTTAACTCTATTTATACCCTTTATTTAAATAAATACTTTTATAAATACCCCAAAGTATTCCTGGTGACTCATTACTTCAGAAACGTCAAAACTTTTTTTTTTTCCCATTCAATGTTTAACAAAAGTATTTCAGTGCGTTTGTTGAATTACAGTTTTGTTTGAAGTAGGAGATTTCTTTGCGTATCTGTCTTTGATGGCACATCCACAGCAGGTTCTGGGGACAGTTCAGTGTGGGGGCTGCCAGCAGCCTGCGTGACCTGGCTGGTTGGCAGCCCTGGCCTGCACGAAGGTACACCAGGTTCCTGTGCCCACTCAGAGATGGTCTGTCTTCTGCTTCATAACTCAGTGGACGCAGCTGGGCGCAATGCGAAGCAGGTAGAGGAGCAGCCAATGTAACTGTATGGACTTGTGTGTGCAGCTATGGGGCTTGTGTTACCCTGCAAGGCCACCCAAGAAGAGATGGAGAAGGAAACTGAAAGCTTTGGCCATGACCTAGACCTTGGTCTGAGCTCAGAGGAATAACTGAGTGAGCTGAGGAAAGGTCTGGAGCTGCACTGTCTCCTCCCATCTCTGGCTACTGCAGCTGAGCCCATGCAGGGGATGTCACTTGCTCCTGCTGGCTCTCTCCAGGGACTTCCCTGGTTCTCTGCTGCTCCTTGGTTGGGCTTAGCACTAAAACCCTGTCTCGGAGCAAAAAGAGCAAAGAACAAGCAGATTCTTGTCTGCCAACAGCACCAGTGTCCTGCTAGCTGGACCAGCAAGGTGCTTCCCACCTAGCCTTGCTCTCTGTGTCACCCCTGCCTTTACCGTGGTCTGAAGTGACCAGCGCAGAAGGGATGAGGACATTTCTGTAGCTACTCAAAAATAACAGCGGATGTTCCTAGCAGCGGGAAGCTCATCTACCCTGCGTGGGAGGTGCATTTGGTACAACCTCAGCCCTGTGTTGGTTGTATCTCCGGCCTGTAATTTACACCAGGAAATTGAGATAATGGCAGGCTTGTGAGAAACACCAGTAGATTTGAGTCTAAAATATTAGAGAGGTGACTTGTGTGGGCAGATGTTCATCCTGGGTTGTGCAGCATAGTCATATTTGCCACCTTTGAGATGCCCTGCCCAGGCTCAGTGTGGCTTATCCAAATACCTGTTGGGAAGAGAAGCTATAACACTTGCTGTGTTATAAGTAGGGAACCAAAATGAAGTGGTTCGGTGCTGTGTCCTGTTGCCAGGAACTGATGGCTATGGCCTGGCAGGAGCGTGGGGAGCAGGCCCAGGAGGGATGTGGTGCTTCAGAAATGTTCATTTCTCCCGTTACGACTGAAAACAAAGCTGTCTTACTCAGTCATGCAAGGGTAAACCTTGGACTGTCCCCAGGGTTGCTTTTACTTCTCATGCAGTCTTTCCTGGTGTGTTTTTCTTGTGCTTCAGCCCATGTGTTTCCTTCTCAGGGCTGGGAGAAGCAGACGCCCCTGAGGGGCAGGTGTCCTGGAGAGCCACAGCTACGCATCAGCCTCCAGCCTCTTCCAGCCTGGCTTCCTATGCCGAGTTCTAGCTCAGCTTGCAGCCTCCCAGCACAAGGGTTTGCAGAGCCCCGATAGTCCCAACCACAGTGAAAGCCAGCTTCTCTTGGTTTGCAGGTAGACCCCTCACCATACGCGCTGAGGTTGATTTGCAGAGTATGTGGTGAATCACTGTGGCATGAGATGGTCTGGAGACGTTTTTCCAAAAGATGAAGTGGGACCTTTATTATAAGGGAACCCAGGCCTGTGGGTTCCCATTCCTGAGGTCAAACAGAAGGTGGGAAGTGAGGAGTCCTTCACCTGCCTACAGCCATGGGGAGGGTATTGCCTAACAGACAGCCGCCTTCACTGCTTCCTCATCCCCTTTTCTGTCACTCTTTCCTTTCTTGCCTTGAACAAGCCCCTCACTGCAGTGGCTTTGGGGGTGGCCCCACAAGAAGTGGGGAGGACAGCGTGCTGACGTGTGCGTGGCTGGTCTTGCTTCAGAGCAGAGGCAGCTGCCCTCAGATACCAGGATGCCTGGGAGATGTGTGACAGCCAGCTGAAAAGGGATAAACTGATCCCAATTGAATTTACAGCATGTAGGATGCTTTGCCCTTTGAGCTTTATGTATGTGTCTATATATATTTTTTTAGATATATACAGTATTTGGTTGGGTGGAAGAGTTATATCACTTTTTTTCTATCATTCCACATAAAGAATAGGCTGTTTCTATAGATAGGTGTTTCCTAAAATCTAAGAATGCACGAGTGAAGATGCAGTGTACTGACACTTATACCTGCTTCTTCCAAAGCAGACCACCAGAGTATTTTCAGGGTAGTTGAACCATTATGGGCCAAAATAATTTTGAGAGCTGGTGTGAGGTATCTGTAGAAAGCAATTTTCTACAATGAACTACTGTATCCTATATTTTTTGGCTGAGTTCAGGAGCCTGTTATGTGATGTTGGTCCCTCTCATCTTTTAATCACGGCCATGCAATGAAAAAGAGCAAAATTGTCCTTGTTTCAGAATAATTGACTGTGATGAAATAGCTGCTTGCTCTCGGTGGAAGGTAACTGTCTGGATGTGTGCGAGGAGTGCCAGGTCTCCATCCCTTCCTTAAAGAACATCCAGTAGAGGTGTTTATATCAGCCCTTGTACTAGGATCTGGTCCCTCCCCAAAGGGAGTCACTAGCAGCTCTGAAAACTGTCAGTGCTATTACTGGGAGATGCTGCTGCATATATAAAGTCTCTGCTCTAAACCCCGCTCCCAGCAAAGAAGGGATGAGCTGTATTTGCCACAGGAGCTGCTGTGAGAGTGGATTAGTTACCACTCAGTAAAGAGCTGCTATTTCTTTATGGCAGGCTGCATATACGGGCTGTTACGGTGATGCAGCCAAAGGGGCTTTTGATGCGTTATTCCCATTAGAAATTGGACATACACATTTCCTGGATGCTTTTGAAAATGTCTGCAGACAAATCATTAGCAGCAGGACGGGAGATAGGACTCACAGTATGAAATGCAGTTTCTCCCCCCATTTCTCAAAGAAACTTGGAGAGAAGGAGCGAAGTGAGGTCTCAAGGGAGGGTGGAAGTGCTGTACCATCCAGCCCGCAGGTGCGCAGGTTCCAGCTCTGTTTGCTGTCTCCTGCTTTATTTCAGTCACACCTCGGTAGCCGGAGGTGTGAGGGTGAATTTTAGATGTTGCAGTTAGGCCGATGTCATCTTCCTGGCAGCAGCGAACTGTTACATCCTCTCCCTGCTTCCAGCTTTGTCTTCCCATCTCCTCCCTGGCACAAGTCCTGGCGCTTGGCAGACCTTGTGCTGGGAAGATGCACCTCGATAACCTGTCAGAAGCAGGTTTGCTGTATGTGGGGAGTTGTGGGGGGTGAGTGGGTTCGGTGCAGGGTCTGGGGAGCGCCAGGGCAAAGAGGATAAACGGGGGCGCATGAGCAAGGGGAGCAGCTCTTCTGGCATCAATGATCCGTTAGATTGGTTCAATCTGTATATCTCTAACTTACATTAAGACTAAAGATTTTTGATCCGCATACATGTTTTCACTTGAGGAAAGCCATTGTTTTAGGACAGCCATAGCTGAAAAATTGCGAAATGAAAAGTTGATTCATTTGCTCACAGCATCTTTGTGACCACTTTCCAGAGAAAAAGCTTCTGGATAGGGCAAAAAGTTTTGCCTTTGTATTTTGGAAGAAAAGCAGTTCCTTGCAGAGCTCATGGTGAAAGCAAGCAGCAGAAGAGTTCTTTTGCTGAGATGAAAACCACGTGAGAAGCTGGGGCCTGGGAAAGAAGAGGAGAGGTGGTGATGCATGTTTTTACAACTCTGCCTAGGCAGTGCTGCCGCAGAGCTGCCTGAAGAGCAGAGCCCCATAGCTAAGTGTTCGTTGGCTTTAACTCTGATAATGTGCTCTATCAATCTTGCATTTCTTTTGATTATGGCAGTTTGCTGTTCCTGCTCGCGCATGGGGTGCTGGATGCTGGCAGGGCACCTGGTCCAGCTGCCTGAACCGCTGGGAGCAGAGGGTAATCCCTGATGTTACTGGGAGGCTGGAAGAGGAGAAAAAGCAAAGGGAAGCTTGATGATGAGATCAGAGCTGTTTACTTAACCCAACCCATTGGCATAACGCTGGGAGTCCACAGTTCAGTAAAAGGTTCCCAAGATGATAGAAACTGAAAGCTCCGAGAATAACTATTAGTAATGAAAGGTGCTATTTTGTAGTGTTATGATTGTTTATATTTGCTGTTTAAAATGCATAGACATATACACAGCTGGGAGATCTCTAACTCTCCTGGATGGGAGCCTGGAGAGGCTCCTCTCCTTCATCTGCAGGACAAACTCCATGGCTCCCTCGGAGCACCCAGACTTTGTCCTGCAGCCTCTGTCCTGCAGGGTCTTGCCTGTCCCGTTGGGAACAGGCCCTCTTGCCTATTCAGGACATGGCAGAGCACTTGGCTGGCCTGAGGCAGGGAGAACACCCCTCTGACACCCAGCTGAATTCAAGGAATTTGTCGATAAGCTCCCACCTGCCTTGGAGACCAGATTAGCAGCATCTGCTGAGAACCCTAATTATCCTTTTTCCCTGCCAAATCTTCTGTGGTTGTCAGCCCAGCGCAGGTTTGTCATGGCAGACTCAGAGTCTGCATGTGTTGACCCTGCTGCAAATGAGTAGATGCTCAGGGCACAGCTATGTTCTTGCTCCCCACAATGGATACCTCTATGAATCCAATGTTGCTTTGGCTGCTGAGATTAAAGGTAGTGAATTAAGTGGAAGGAGGTGCAGGGACTTTGAGGGACACCTGTGGTTTTCCCTGATGGCTGCACAGGCCGGAGATAAGCAGGCTGTGATTTGGGTTGGGGCAATTTTGCTTGGGCGTCTCTACATCAGAGGAAACCATTGTTGTGTTTGGGCTTAAATACCTCTTCATTAGTTTTGGTGAAAAGAAGGCAGACAAGCTATGCTCTTGAGCCCCTCTTCGAAACTGAGCCAAGACACTGTCTTGGGAACCGTGACCCTGAGACTGCTATTCTCTTTTGCCCCAGAAGAAAGAGGCTTTCTGTTTCAGTAGTAAGATGCTTGTTTCCTACATAGAATCAAATAACGCAAAACCCCACACCATCAGAACGCAGGAGCTGTCCTGCTTTTTTCTCAGATATAAGCTTTTTTTTTTCCCCAAGATTTTTTTTTCTTTCCTCTAACTAGAAATCCTTCTAAAATATATTAAATATCTCCCTGAATGGCACACTTCTGAGCACAATTCTTACATTTCTTGTGTACAGGATTTTCTTCCAGGCTTTGTGAAGTCCTCTTTGTTAGAATGAAATGCAGAAGAGCCAGATGGTTTGGCTGGAGTCCAGTTACCTAAGAAACGTAGCACCAGGACTGTATCAGAAGCTATTTCCTTTAAAGATCATGCTCAGCCTGCTTTGTTCTAATAACCAGCTTAGAGTCAAGATCAAGCTGTCAATACCTATTTTTTTCCCCCATAATTAATCTGCAAGTTTCAGCCTGGAATCAATATAAATGACCTCATGGCTCTTTTTTTTTTTCTTTTTTTCTGTTCTTCATATAATGTTTCTCCACATGACTCCTCCTTCAGGGGTGTGTTGAATCGTGCATAGTTTTTTCCCCAGTAAAGCTGTAGTGGAAATTTTTATGGTCTCTTGCTCTCTCTGCCCTAAAGCGTCTGGGTCGTCTGTACACGTGGGGAAGCTGGAGGAGCTCTGACACCTCCCTGGTCTAAAGTGGCTTCAGAGCTCCTGGAGCTTCTACAGGTGTTCTGCCCTTTGGGAATGGATGGATGGATGGGGGGTGAGGTGTGTGCTGCTTAGGTGTTGGCCTGTGTGTCTGCTGTGTAATGACGTGCAGAAGTTTATATATATACACAAGATGTTTGCGACATGAAGCTGGGGAGCACGCCGTGGGCTTATTTCCCAAAAAGGACTAAAACTCATGCAGTCGCTGGGTCCCTGCTGTGGAGGGATGCGGGTCTATTCAGTCATTCAGTGCCTGTCAAGTGGGTTGGGCAGATCTTTCCAAGGCCATCCTGCTCTGAAAGATGGCACCGGCCACTATACTGCAAGCAGCAGGTTCTTATGCTGGGAAAACCTTTTGTTGCTTTCATTTTCTCCCTGGCATGTTTGAGGTAAAGTTAAATTTTCAATCTCGTGTTAGACTTGAAATCAAAACCTGATTTTCTTCAGCAGAAAATCTAAGGGAACGTTGGGGTTGATTCAGTGGAGAAGTTCTTGCTTTGGTTCAAATACTTTTCATGTTCTTTGTCTTTCAGATTGAAGTATTCTATGTTTTGAACCAGCTTTTTTTACTTTAGGACATGTTTGCTTAAAATTAAATATAAAATGGGGAAAAAAAATAAAGTAATGTTGGGACATCCATCTTTATCTTGAAGGGGGATGGCAGAGGGACAAGGAAACACACATGATCACGATCCCATGTGACAGGCAAAAATTTATCCCAGAGGCAGTACCCATCAGGATCCTTCTGACGTGGAGGATATGATTTAGCAACTGCTTAGTATCATGCTCCAAGCTGAGTGCTCTGGTATATCCATTGATTTTTTTAATTTTTTATTTTTTGGTAGTGAGATAAGAGATGACTCTTCTTTCCGAAGAAGACTGATTGTGAGCTGTAAAACTGGTAAAAATCCGGCCCCGTTGACTTCTGTAGCATGACCTGGTCATTGGCAGAGCCTTGGCTCCAAGGCATCTTTCTCTCTTCAGAGTCTGTGTCACCAAGCCTTTTTTTTCTTTCTCCCCGCCTATGACTGCTGTTGCACAATCACTTCACTGAAGTAGCATATCAAAATAAATGAGTGAAATTGGACGCTCCCTCTGCAGATGTAAAATTTATTGTCCACTCGTGCCTTTGCGCTGAAGTTAGGATCTTGGGTTTTAAAAGCCCTCCTTCCCCTGGCTATGTGGGAGTTTCCCCTAAAGATGTGGAATGTTTACTGCATACCAACGGCAAGACATTATGCAGACATGAGGCTCACAACACCTACAATTTCTAAACCGCATGTGGCCTGTGTGGATTTCCTTGTGCCGAATTCACATGGAAATACAAACACATGTGGCATTTTTGTTGCTTTTCTAGGAAATCACTGAGCACAGCCCTGCTAAATAATACTTCCTACTGTTAGATCCACTGCGTGTGGGGGAAGGTATTGCCTTTGTGTCCCAGGCTGATGGAGCCGCATGCCAAGGCTCATGAGTCATTCACCCCGAGTGTCTGGCTTTCCAGGAAGGCAAATCCCAATTTTAGAACCTATGAGGGACCGAAGAGCGCCTTAGGGAAATAATAAAGGAAAGGTCATCGAATGTTATCAGAACGGGAGGTTTCCAATGGGGATCATGCCAGGAAATGCATGATTAGAAATTGGAGAAACTGTGTTGTGTCAAGACAGCTGGAATAAAGCCAGCAGGATACGAAGTGGCTTCTGCCTGCTGGAAGGAAGGGGGAAGTGAGCTGGCAAGGCGTGAGAAGAGGGGAGGTTGGGGAAAAATGTGAGAAATTAATAGCTGGCGTCTTGCTATGTGTGTTCGATAGCACTGTACAGCTGTCAGATGTTCAGTCATCGCTTGGGTGAAGGGAAGGGGCATTTCTCTTGTCTTGGTTGCTGCCAGGTGAATATCAGCGTGTGCTGACGTTCCTCAGAGCTTCCTGATCCACAGTCAGGATCTCTCAGGCTGGCAACCAGCAAGGTGGTGCTGCGTGGTCCTTGAGGGAGAGGTGTGCAAGAGGAGGACAGGAGTGGCAGGGCAGACTGTTGATGCAGGGGGATCTTCCCGTTGTGCCGGTATCATCAGCCTTCTGCGTTTCTGATCGGAGAAAGGTCTTCTCTTTCCCACTTACAATCAATATGGCTGAAAAAATATCAGTTCTCAGGGAAAGCATTGGTTTCCTTGGTGCATATAGCAAGAATGAGAATGCTTCGCCTCAGTGTCCTACCCAAATTGTGATGAATCCTCAGCTGTTTTGTTTGGTTACTTGCATAATTCTTTCTTTGGATATATTGAGCAAAATACATGTGCGCTACCAGCAGCTGCAGGACTCCACCCCAGGGATGGCTCCATTTCAGTGGTGAAATCACACTGGAATGTGCTTCTCATCCAAACATTAACCCCACTTAACCTGAAAAAAAAAAAAACCAAAACAAAACCACTCCAAGTTTCTCCGGTTTGAGAACAATTTACTAGCCTGCTTTTTTGTAACAGAGGGACTTAAGTGTTCTGTTTATGTCCTGGTTGACCCACCTCAACTGTTTGACAGAGAGCTAGAAGGCTTAGCCATATTATGTTCATATTGCTTTGGAGGAAAAGACGTCTAAGTGGAAGAGAGAGAGGCAATTTACTTCCCTTCTCAAAATTCTGCTTCTGAAAAGCTTACTGAAGACATACGCTTTGTGTGATTGACCTCTTGGTCATGCAAGCAGTCTGGTGTCTTTCATGGCCTTTTCTGTGCCCTTCGCAACTTCAGCTGAGTTCTTCTAGTTGAGTCCCCTTTCTCCTGGTGTGCCTTTATCCTCCTTTGCTTAATGGTCACTTTTAGCTCTAGTATCATGTCTCATATAACTGGCCTCTATTGCATGCGTTGAGACACTTTCTCGTAAGAAACCTCAAAAGCCTACTCAAACGACTTCCTACTCAAACCAGGAGTAATGCTCTGCAGAGTTGGTACCTACGGCAGAATTGCAAGCATCGCCCTTAGTGACTTCAAAGTGTTAATGACTTGTGCTGCAGGACTTTGGTAACATTTCCTTATTGTGACACTGGCTATGAGTAAGCAGTTGGCGCATGGTTTGTGATACCCCTAAAAAGCTCCTGTCAAGAAACTGCATCCCTCTAAGTTCCGCTGGGGAATAAATGTAATTTGACCAGATGCATCTCAGGGCTTGGTCGCTCCCATGTGTGGCAACGCAGGCTATTTGGGCATAAGTATTTCACTGGTAGAAGTGATATGAGTTACCAGGTGGGGTTGCTTCATAGTTATATTGCTGGGGAAGAATTTGAGGGGTTGTTCCCAAGAGGCCCGCTGATTGCTTCAGTCCAGATTGCCACCTCTCCTGTGGTTACCTTCTACACTTTGGTCCCATTGCTCTTAAAAGCACTGAAAACTGTGAATTGCTGGATCGGCACATTATTGGTTTTAAAACGTAAATGAAGAGTCTTTTGGTAAGTGGATTAGTTTCTCCACCTGGTTTGGCTTGAGCTGTGTTTTCCATCACCTGCAGCTGTGACAAAGTACTGACACTGCTAATGGCTCTGGGACAATATCAGGACAACCTAAGTCCTTTCCAGTGAATGACTTTAGAAATCATTGTTGCTTCTTTTGCTCATTGTATTTGTATTTCTTTCTGGCACCGTTATTTTGGAAACACTAGCTGTTAGGCAGGTTGATGAAGCTTTCGTTCAGCATTGACATCTGATTTGAGAAAGGGCTGGAGTCAAAGTTAAGGGACACCAAGCTTCTTGGTATGGCCACAAACAGTTGACAGTATCCAAAAAGACATAAGGAATGTTGGTGATGTGCTATGCTTTCGCTGTTCTCAGAAGAAAGAAAAACATGAAGACCCTAATAAGGATATGAAGGGAGAAGCAAAAAAAACTGAAATGGGGGCTTGAATTGGTGGCATGAATTTTTCCAGTGAGCTGTTTGTTAACAAACTAGGTTTGAGTCCTAAACTGGCTACATAATATAACCAAAACACTGTGGAAATCAGATACTTCAACACTGGAAAGCCAATATCTTATTAAAATGCACCACCTGATTAGGTGACAGCTACAATTTATTCCCAGGGAAATCCATTTAATTAGTTGGAAGGAGTCAGGATGTTTGATCTTCTGAGAAAGAGACACTTCCAAGGGCTGGTAAATACGAACTCAGGAGAGGGATTTTGTGAGGTGTTCACAATGCATCTGTTCGGTTAAACTTGTAAAAAATCATTTCAGCATTCAATTCTCTTGCGAGCCTTTGAATGTAATGAATGCTCATTCCAGCAAGTGCTTCAGGTTCACATTTCATCTGCAGTCAGCCCATTTTTCCTATCTGGCTCCTTCAGTTGCCAGAGAATTCAGAAAAATGACCCAAAATCGGTTCAGAACTACCACAGCTCAGGGGAACCTGCACATCAGCTGTTGCCCACAGAAAGCTGGTAACACCGTGGTCGCGGACTCTGTGCGGTGTGATTTCAGGGAAGGGAGGGTTCCCTCTAACAACGCTGGTGGTTTTGGAAATCCATTTTCACAGCTGCAGCTGGTGTTTGGTTCCTGTGGAGATGGACGATTTGGCACTTTTTCCAAATTCCCCTCCTTTCTGCACCCAGCTCTCCTCTATGTGTGTTGCCAGAGCAGCCAGCGCTAGTTTCACAGTGCCAGCTGTGTTCTGCATTGTGGGAAAACAGAGGGTTGATCTACAGGAGGAGACTTCCAGCCCAAAGAGTGTATGCAGTTTCCACACACGCATCAACGTAAAGGTGTGACAAAAAACCTGATTTTAAGAAGCCTGGGGCAAGGGTCAGACTTAGAAATTTTTTGTCCTCTGTAAGCTCCTGTCTTTAAGCCACCTCTCCTCCCCTCCCTCACAGTGCTTTAATAAGCACAATGTAGAAATATCTCTACTCCTTCAACTCACGTTATGAGAACTTTGATCGAGATTCAGTGTTTTATTTTTTTAATTCAGCCTTTGGTATCTGAAGAGGGTAAATTCTCCCACTACCTGTTTCATGGGCACAGGATAACAGGTTTTAGTGTCACTGTGTCATAACAACCCCACCAGTATGGTGTATAACAGTGCAGAAGCTGTTGCGTGAATGGGCAGCATTTGAGATGATTTTTGGGGTGGGTAGTGCCCTCCCAGTCTGCCTGTCACAAGTGACTTGAAATGTCCCTGCTTTCCTTTTCCATATAGAGCTTCAGCCCTTCATCCACCTCTTCCCCATGTTAGATATTCCCCCTTTCATTGGGAAGTCGCTCCCTGAGGATTTCTAGGAGGAAGGAGGGAACAGCTAATAACAGAGTTAAACCTGACCTTCTGTGCGCGCCTGAGTCCGCTTTCCCCAAAGCGGTGCATAAATTAACATTCTGGCAATAATACTGAGCCTGTTTAATTTTCTGTTTGACTGGAAACGTTGGGAAAATGTCATGATACTTGATTTCATCTTTGTCTATTTTTTGCTCCTGCTGAATGAAGCGTATTGGACTCTTGAGAGTGCTCACACGGCGCGTCTGGGAGCACATAAAGGGGCACTGTCCCTCAGGCATGTGCTCCTCAGCCACGCAGGAAGTATTGGGTTTTACATTTGAAGCCTGGCTGAGGTTCCCTAATGGCTGTTAATCCACTGGTTTCTTTTGACTATATCCTGTGCCAGACCCGGTCCGACCTCAGAAGTCTTGGGGTTTGTGCTTGCTTCACATAACCGTTCCAAAATGTGTAGAAGCAGGAGGCTCTGTACCAGACCGAGTGTGCGAGAGTGGGATGGACTGAAGGAGTGGCTACAACAGCTAAATTTTCCATGCTGAAATAGTGAAAAGCCGATTGTACTTTCAAGTATTTGAAGGGGCAAGCCCCTCTGAAGGAAGAGAAGCTCTAACCCAAAGGGGCTTTAGTGTAAGAGGCAGCAGAGGAAGTTAAGAAAAGTTTAAGGGTGGGCTGAGCGGATCTGCTGCTGACGGTTGTTGTAGCTTCACTGAAAGCTGTGGGAATTCATGCCAGATGGAGACACGGCCTTGAGCGTTGTTGATACAAGGAATGGTTTCCCAGGAGAAAGGATGAAAAACCTTAACCTGTAGAGATGGCCCGACGCATAGCTATGGTAATGAATCCTAAAAATAAAAAGTTTGGGAAGGAAATGAACCCTTTGTTCACGGTCATCCTTCCCTTTCCTCAAAGTTGTTGAAGAGTGCTCTTCTCCCAAGTTCAGTGCTGCTCCGATGGCTGCAATCCCGTGGAAAACCTGTCCCAATGAGGCATTTTTCCTTTAGCTCACCATGCAGCCTTGCAACTACTATCTCTGTGCTCACTTTATCTGTTCCATTTCCCCATGGCTTCAACTAGTCTCATTTGTCCGTATTTATTTTTTTCAAGTGCTGGAATAAGAAAAGAAAGAGGTTTTGTCAGTTGTCTTTTTTTTTCCCTGAAGACCCTGGGGGGGCTGCCTGTGTGTGCTGCGGGGCTGGCAAGCACCCTTGCGCGGGGTCTGGTGTGCATGAGGACATGCAGACCACATGGCTGCAGCCCCGTTTTTAACGAAGGACGCGATGCTTTAGTGATAGAGCAGTGGCGCTGAAGGCAGCGTGATTAACCACCGCCCACGCGAGGAGCACACGCACAGAGGGGCCATTGAGCACAAGAATTTATATATTATTTCTTTTCCCCACCTACTGCTCCTTGATGAGGGACCCCAGGCACAACAGCCAAACCCTGCTTGCTAATGTCCCCCAAAGGGAAATTGTGTCATTTTGAAAGAAGTGGGCCTTGCAAAGAGAAACAAGGTGGGGTGGGGAGAGGAAGAAAAGAATATGGAGGCAGTGGAGAAAGGCGATCTGGGAATGAGTATGGAGGTTGGCAGAGCATGGGGAAGTTTCGAACAAAAAGCCTCCAGCTGGGCGCTTCTGGAAGAACGTGTTGATGTTGTCTGGACGCCCCTGAGCTGCGATACCAGCTGAGAGTAGCAGCTGTGTAAACACGGGGCTGGTTGGTGATTCCTAGGGACAAATGTTGCAGAACTGTTCAGGACCTACAGAGTAACCTGAAGGAGAAGTACAGGACAGCCCATGGTGGTACGGACTGGGTAGGCATAAGTGTAGGTAGCTGTCATTTCAAGCACATCTTCAGAGGGGACAGCGAAGCAGGGCAGAGGAGCAGCTTACCTGAAAGCATTTCAGAAAGGCATTTGCATCCTTTCTGGTCTTGCTTCAGGAGGAACCCCGTGTCCTGTGCTGGTGAGCCACAGGGTGCTGTGGGGACAGTCAGCTGCTGGGAAACACAAGTCCTGCATTGCGTTACTGCTGGCTGAGAGAGGGCTTGAAAAGCTCACGAGGTTCAGCTTGTCAGAGACCAAATGTAGAGGTGACCATGCCAGCACATGCTTTTCGCTCCTGTAAACTTCAAACAATTGGATTTTTTGTAGAACATTTACTCCTCCTAGCTATGGTTGTTGGACCTGAAGTTGAAACATATGGAGGGAAGACTTTGGCCCGTGTTAAATGTGATAAATACAAGATCCTTTGTTATAATAAACCAATTAATCAAGACTGCTGCGGTAGAAAACCTGGTGAGTTGCTGGTAGCTCATGACCCCTGAGCGAGAGCTCTCGGTGATCCCGGGCCTTTCAGCCAACAGATATGGTATGGCCCCCTCAGTTTCTCAATGGGATTTTACAAAGATTCTGCACATCTCAGGGCTTAATCCCAACATGGAAAAAGAGTGGGGCTGATCAGAGATCATTAATGCTTTAGGAAGAGCTGCCAAAGAGGAAAAACTGTTGTGAGCCTTTTGGGTAAATGGTAGAAGCTATTTTCAGCTCCTGTGCCTCAGTGCTGTGCTGTTGTATCTGCTGGCCAACAAGTGCCTGTAAGTGCCCCTGCCCTTGCAGGGGAAAGCTTCCTCAGCATCTTCAGTCAGTCTGCAGCCACCAGGAAACGTTAGTAGCCAAGACCTCTGAGTCTCTGCAGAGATGCTGGCTGAAAGGCACATGTATCAGAGTCATGCTGGCCAAACGCAGGCCCTAAAACCTGTCCCCAAAGATTCACTCCTCATCCCCTCAAAAGATACTGCAGAGTGTTATGAATCTGGCCCAAAATTTCTGTTCAAGCTGCTGTAACAAAGTGACAAAGTTTCCTCGAAGCCAGGGGCCCCCTTGTGTCGTGTGGCGGTGACCAGCTCGTTGCTGGATAGTTGGGATTTGCGGTGCCCTGGAGACGGGTGGGAAATGGGGTCTGGCCCTCTGGGACCTTACGCCGTGTCAAACACAGTAACTTGCCTGGCCTTTGTTTGGAGTTTGTCAAAACTGCAGGACAGGTTAGATGCATGTTTTTGACCAGGATTTTGAAGTTAAATGCCTGTAATGATACGTACAAAATACATTGTTCTGGTGCAAAGTGAAACTTGTGGAGGGCTTAAACGCAAAGTCTGTGACCACTCTCCCAGGGAGCAGGAACGTGTATGTGTGTAAACTGGGAGGCTTGAGATTGGTGGGATCTCCAAAAAGGTGTTTTAGTAGCCGGGCTTCCTTTCGGCGTTTTATTAACACATCTGAGCCTGGACTCTTCCTCATACTCCTTCATTCCTGCCAAGGAAACACAGACTAGGGTTTGGGGACAGAGGTCCCTGTCTGTCTCTCTGTCTGCCATGTGTGCGCTTCTTAGCAGCCACTGCTCATCAGCGTTCGTGTTTTGAGACTCTGGCTGACGGTGGCCAAGCCCCTGCTCCAAGGGGCTTGGGCTCTTAGCAGGCAAGATGACCAGCGAGATGTGAATTTTTTCCTTTTCTCTTCAACAGAAGTGCTAATTGTGTGGCTGGCTGGGAGCACGCAGGAACAGCAGCACGAGCAGTGGAAGGGAAACCCAGATCTCCCAAGTACCAGACCAGCAGCTCCTCCAAGGATCACGGGTTTTGCTCTGGTTGCTGCATGATGCTCAACTACCCTGTTCCTGAAGTGGGGCGAGTGCTTGCTGCAGCTGATGGAGAAAACTTCGGCGTTTTGGAGGTGAGTTGCTCAAGCAGACTTTTCTTCTCAGCGTTTCCTTCTAGGTAACTCTGGAAATTTGGGACTTTTGGTCTGTGAGGTTGAATTTCAGCTTTAAAAGATCATATGAAATCACTTTTTTTTTTTTCCTACAAACTAACTGTGAAACTATAGACACTGGATGGCTTCGAGAGGTTATTAAGAATTACCTGCTACCACAAATAACATCCAGAAAATGAGTGAAATTCTGGTGTTTTCCATAGCTCTGCGTGCAAAGTCGGTGGCAGAATCAAGCTGTTAGTTAAACCTTGTCGACTTCAGGAAAAGAATGTGAAAGCAACTTGATAACTTTATTTTTTGATGGGTTTCTATTTTGTCTGAATCAAGCCTTGCTGAGGTTTGCACTGTTGCTGTTGCAGCAGAATCGATAGCGGGTGGCCTCTGCATGCAGACAGGTCTGGTTGTGGGGAAGATTTCAACCTGCTTGTGCATCCGAGGGTACCGTTTTCACACGGATGTGCTAGCCACCCTGGCACTGCTTCTCTCCTGCATTCTCCATTTTGTGTGGCTTTGGTAAAAGCTTCTTCCCCCCCCCCCCCCCACTGCTAGCTCAGAGTTTGTGGCGATTTTTGTATTGTTTCAGTGGTTTTTCACCCACCACGTAAATATCTGTATGTTTGAGTCAGGACTGAAACCTCTAGGAAGAAGGGGAGAGATACACACACCAGACTGCAATCAACCCTGATCTATATGTGCTGTTGGTTGTAATGGTCTTTATATGACATAGTATCGGGTAATCGTAAACAGCTGGTGTTTCATAGGGGTGTCTCTGTCCCATATTGACACCCCCCCCTTGCCACAGAAAATCAATGTCTTATACTGAAAAAACAGATGGGGACTCAGAAAATTTTTTTTGACCATGATGTGAAAACCCACAAGCGTGCAGTGAAGTCTTCCCCTCTGCCATACACTACCAGCAGCTCCTAGGGTGGAGAGTTTCTGAAGGGTCAGCTCTGCTCGGAGCGTTGAGAAGCAGATGGCTCAGCTTCATGGGCCGCACACGTTGGGAGTGATGGTGGCTCAGTCGTTTATGACACTCAGTCCCTTGAGGTTGTTTTGCAACAGTGTTATTGAAAATATATTTCTGGAAGTTGTGTGAAACTGCTAAAAGAGATTGTAGGTGTTGGACAAACTGAGGGATCTGAAGCAGCGAAACCCTGGGGCTCTGGTTTAACATCAAGCCAGTGCTGCTACTAGCCCTCACTGCAAGGTGTATTTGGGACATGCACTGTAGACAACAGTTGTGCATGGTGAATCATGAGCATCCGGTGAGCTATCTAGGGGTGAGAAATCCACCCTGTGTTTGGCAATATAATATATCACAGGCTTTGTGTGGCTGGAGGGCATTAGTGGAAACGCAGGTGACAATGGTAGGAAGGAGCCTCTGCAGATCCATGTTAGTGCCAACGGTAGGGACCTCTCAACTGCTCAGAACTGATGCTGCTAAAAAGTCTGGAGTCTGGGAGCAAGGCCAGAGGCTCTGTGCCGAGGAGGAAGCGCAGGTCTCTAAATTCGGGTGCTATGTTTTCTGCTGGATAGCAACAAGCCTGGCCTTGAAGAGCCTGCAGAGAGCAGCGGGGAGGAAGGTCTTGCATGGCAGTACATCTCTGGAGCTCCATTGCAGCCTCGGTGTGCCTTGATCATCACCGTGCCAAAGGCTCAACTTTGTGAGTAGGAACTGAGGGTCTCCCACCGTCCCCTTCTCCAGAACGAGCCACCTGTCTGGCTCACAAATGCTCTACATCACCTGCTAATGAAGCAGATGGCAGAGGAGATGTAGGAGGAGATGCTGGTAGGAGTTCCTACTCAAGGCCATATCAGATACCACTGGGGGGTTAATGTGGCTGTGATGACCTGCCATAGTGTTTGGGTAGCACCTAGCACCACGGAGATGTGATCCATATCCAGGCCTCCTACAACAATGCACATAAATAACAGTGATTTAATGGAGAGTTACTGTGCTGAGTGGTCCAAGGGCCCCTTATTGCTACAGATGAATGGAGTCTTACAGATGACAATTCATAAATTCTGAGTTATTTACTGCATGTAGCCTGTCCCAAGCAGTAAATCTTATTTTCATTTACCCGAAGTTAATGTCTTTTTAGAAACAATACTGTTGTCTGTGAGCCTTTTAGAAGATGTATCAGTTTGTGAACTCGTGGCTAATGGATGGTTTGGATGGGTTCCAGGACATCAGGAAATCAGTTGTGCCCATTCTGGCTAAACTTGAAAAAAAATGTCAGTGTTTAGTAACACTGTCCAGAGGCAAGTAGAAAGATGAAGCTACAGACAAGCAGGAAGAAAATACTCTCTCCTGCTGCCTCTGGTCTGGGCTATGGGATCAAGCCAGAGAGGTGCTGCGCTGGAAGCCGGAGGGGTTATTACACAGAGCAGGACACCTACCAGCAGGGTGTAGTGAACTGGGAAAACAAATTGGGAAAATCAGTGTAATACTTTGATGCCACAAGTCAGGAAGGGGTTAGAGACTTCAGGCTCAAGGACACAGAAACATATTTTGCACGTGTAAGTTGTATCTGTAGAAAAGTATCTTCCTTGACTACCAGATTGCTTTGCTCCTGCAAAAGCCAAGGGCAGTATTCCTACGGACTGCAGTAGGAAACTTCTATATGCAAATAGTTTTGTCTGGAAACCAGATACATCAGGAGATTTAAAGACCCAGTTCTTAGATCTTTTGCCCCAATAAACTGCTATGAAACAAAACCGAGGCTGCTGCCTGTACCTCTGTTGCCTACAGGTTACAGGGAAGTACTCTCTTTAAACTCTGTTCTCTGAAATAATACACTTTGCAAGATCCATTTTATTCTGTATGAGAAAAGAAATTTGTTGTGAGCACGATCGCTCTGCTTTATGGAGCTAAATGGATTGAGGGTAGCTGTCTGCCCGATGTACTCCTCGGCCGTAATGGAGTCTTCTGACAATGTCAAAAGGAGGTGAGGGAAGAAAGGCAAACCACTTGCATTTTGTACCCCTGTGGATAAAGCAGGACACGATGAACCCATTTCATTCTCAACATGAATGCAGACTTAGAGCATATTGCTCGGTGGTTTTCTTTTTTTTTTCTTTTTTTTTTTTTTTTTCCTAAAAGCCAGTGGTGTGGGTTTTCTTTCTGCACTTGTGAAACATGGGTCACAGATGAGCAATCCCACCAGATAATGTTGTCACTAGCACTTATGTCCAACTGGACTCTTGCAAGTTGTCCTTGCAGCAGTCCTTGGGGCTTTGCATGGTGGCTAATGAATTGTTGACTGCACTGTAAGTGCCCCCCCACCCCCGCCAGGCTGACAAAATGTGGCAAAAGGTACGTTTGTGCAGAAGCGCGTCTTCTGCACCCTATGGTCTCTCCAGGAGCTTGGGTAGGATTTGCTCAGTAGTTCTAACTGGGAAAAAACAGATGCACGATTGCTTGAAGGTGGACATACTTGCCTCTTATTTGGTATTTCAGTGACCTCATTCAGAACATGAAAGTCATGGGTCTTTTTCCTTTTATTGCTGGGAAGGGTTTAAGTTTGAACCTGGTTTTGCTTCGTATTTGTGGGGATTTGTGGGTTGAAGACCCCAGGAGAGCACTTCTTTCCTTCCAGAGCTCTAGTGATCTCATCTATTTGAATCCCTGTTTTCTTTTCTGTTCTTTTTGTACCATGTCTATACAGACTTCAAATGTTTGAAACCCTCAGTGGTTTGCTGCTCAGGTTTTTATAGTCTTATATACCATAATCTTTTCAGTAGTTACATTGAAACCTCTCTGTTTCAAGTGTAACCAAGTGTGAATTACAACCCAGAAGCACATGAATAGACCCTGTATCTAGAAGGAGGCAATTTTTGATACGCCACAAGCAGCAAAGTAGACTTGCATCAGTGGAGTTCCTTGTAATACAGCTACTAATGGTCCTGGTACAGATCTGAGTGTATCAGAGATCAAATTAGGTAGGTGTTAAGGGTGTTATCAGAGATAGCGAGGGTATGGTGAGCATGAAGTATGAATGATCTTCTCCAACCCGACCTAGAAACCCTGCCAATTTGGGTGGTTGTGCAGTGTGTCATGTTCCATGCGGTGGAATTTCTTGTCTAGCTTGAAGACATAGCTGAAAGAAAAAAAAAAAACTGACCTGAGTGAAACTGTTCAAATTTATACACCTTCTCCTCTCTCCTGGGAAAAATAAATTGGCTCCTAAGGAAGGTGTGAATTGCTGAGTCTGAGCTTGTGTTCCCTGATGAGTCCTACCACCTCGGAGACACATCCTGGAGGTCTGCTCTGCCTCCCTGCTCTGCCGGACGAGAAAATCGCTGCCGGGCAGCCTTGCCCAAGTGACTCCCATCTGTCAAACAGTACAATTGAATTTCCTCTCGGCTGACAATTTCTGAGAATTCATCAGCGTGGTCGTTAGAGGGGGTTTCACCCCTTCGCGTGTGGTTTTGCAGTCATTGTTTCAAATGAGCTCAGCCCTGAGTCATTTAGGATTTCTTCAGAGCGTTCATGTTCCAGTGGCCTGGCTGGCAGGCGGGCATTGCTCTTGGAGACAGTGCTCTCTTTCCATGCTCCTCTTGTTGTGTGTGCTAAAGTTGCGTCCCGAGGCCATGAACTCAGTCGAGACCCACCTCATTACAGGCACTGTCCCGGCAAATGGTAAATTATTGGGTTTTTTTCCAGAAGTGATTATAATAAGGAAGGGTAAGACAAAGGGGAATGTGTCATTTCCCCATTATAGATGGCAAAAGGAGGAGAATACCTCTTTTGTAAGAGATGTGCTCAGCTGTCTTAATGGAAGTAATTCATATACTGATGGCAGTAGAAACTGTTTTTACCTGCTGCAGCCTGGTCTCCTTCCAGTGCAAGAAAAGGTGTAGCAGCAGAGACAGCCTGAACACAGTACAAGCAGGAGAGGTTGTTCTGGATGAGATGGACCCCTGTTGGAGGAGTACACGTTGTCTGAAGAGAAGACCCAAAACGCCTTTCCCAAGCCACACAGGAAGGTGAGGGCAGCACCGTTGTCCTAACCCCCTTCTTCCTTTCCCTGCCAGCTGACAAGTTTCACTGGCTTCACTTCTCACACCAAAGCAAATTAAAGCTAAAGAAAACACAACAGCAGGGAAAAGTCCCGTCATCTCACAGCGTGGGTCCCCTGCAGAGAGATATTTTCGACCATTCTGTTTCTTTATTTCCTAATTAGAAGTAATGATGTGTTTTTCGGGTCAACATGACCTCCTTTGCTGTGAAATATTAGACTGGTTTTGACAGTGTAACTAAATATAGGCATGCGCGCGCACGTGTGTATGTGTGCACATGCACTAGCGGGAATAAACACGCAGTGCTCTTCACTTAATTATGAACATACTTTCCTCTGGAGAGCGGGGAGGGAGCGCCTTTGCCTCCAGTTAGGGTTTGTTTTTTGTTTTTTTCAAGTAAGTAGAGAGAAGTTTTCTGAAGAACAGATGGTCTGGAATGAGGAATAGAAATATTTTCAGTCAAAGAGGGGCCGGATGATGTAATAAGCCACAGGAACAAAGTTCAGTTATTTTATGCTCTCATCCAGACCTCAGAGCGAAAATGCCTCTGTTGTTAATTTCAGATTCATCTGCTTTTGAAGGCTGGCTCTGTCTTTAAATGCTATTATAATACACACGGAGCTAAACTGAGCAAATAGCTATTGAGCAATGATGGAAGAATATATTTGTCAGGACTGGAAGTGTAGTGTTTGCAATGCAGATGATAGGCCAGATATGCATTTGATTATTCCGGAGGGAAAAGGGTGTACCTTGAATAACCTTAATGGAGGTCCTCAAAATTCGCATCTGCCTGACTGAACTGTAGTTGGCGTTTGAGTGCTCAATATCTGCTCACAAACGCTTGTAGAGGCATGGCTAGCTCTTAGCTGGTGACTAAATGCTCTCCCGCTCCACTTACATGCATAGCTTCTACTGGTGAGGGCTTGTAAATGTGCATGTCCCCACCGTGGGCCGTTAGGGACCTCTTCATGCTTCCATGGGCAAACCAGTGAGAAGCAGACACGATGCCCACTCTTGCAAGGTCAACTCCTTTGGTCATGTTAGTTATTATCATTTGTACTTTTTGAGAGAAATGCTAATGAAATGCTTGTTGTCATCCTGAGTCATAGACTCTTTGGGCAAGGTTAAGTGTCAACAGGCTTGTGTTGCGTCCCACCAGGCAGAAGAGAGCCTTGTGCAAGGCCAAGACAGAAGGAAGAGGAGGAGAGGGCAACGGAGACCCTGCTGGGTGCAATTTGATACCTCCAGTGATGACGAATGGCTGTGAGAGTTAAAATGACACTGATTGGAGCTGCTGGTGGTGACCACTTTGCACTCAAGGTGGTCAGGCAGCAGCTCTTGAGGGAACCTGAGCAGGCTTCGCTTCTCTTAGCTCAGAGCACAGAGCTGGGATGTAGCTCTGTGAAGTGCCAGTGTCCCAGAGCTGGCTCAGAGGAGCGAGGTAGCGGTATTGGAATGGTAAGAGGCTGTAGGAAGTGCAGAAACTCTTGCAGTGGGTCTGAGCATGGAGATCAGGCCCACAACTGATGTGTGCTGAGAAAGGTGGGGAAGCATGTGTGACAATCACCTGGTGGCTCTGATGAGAGAAAATGAGGATAAGAAGTGCTGCAAAGGATGCTCGGGAAGACTGTTTGAAATGCAGCTTTCAGGGGTGGTTACATACCTGCAGAAGCATCCTCTCTGCCTCTACAAAGATACTTTTCAGGACTTCATTAATTTATATTTCAATTGGAATAAAATCCATGCTGTTTATTTCAGTATTGATCAAATTGGTATTAGTCACTTGGGCAGTGCTGTGCACGAGTCCTGGTTATGTTCTGGTTAACTCCCTTCAGAGACACCAGTGTTGCCTGTGAATCAAGCAGAACAATTTATTCACGAAGAGAAGCCTAATGGATGGTTTGGACAGCCTCCAAAAGCACAGCTCTCCCTATCTGAACAGCCTGAAACGTTTCAGCACTTGAAAACAAAATCCAGAGATGGGCATGGCTGAGAGCCGCACGAAAACTGACAGCCTGAGATTGCTTTTTCCTTTCTCTGCTTCCTCAGCGTCTCAGGACAACTTGACTCCTAGGAGGGAAGTATTTGGGAATCCAAATCCAGCCCAAATGGCACTGCCCCAAATCCACAGCTTTACATTCTAAACTTCAAGGGTTGAGGTCTAGAAAGCTTCTGAAAAAGCACTGTGATGCCTTACAGGTGCAATGCGTCCTGGGCCCCTGCCTGGCTTTACTTAGCTTTATTTGAGTTAGCACGTCCTAAAGTCTGAAGTGACTGTGAGATCTGAAAAAAATTAGAATGCAGGGCAATTTGAGACATGGCTAAAGGGAGCTTTTCGTTGGTACAGGGTGGTTTTAGCTGTGATTACAAAAATAGTTAAGTCCAGTAAAAATTAACCTGAAAGTGTACCTGGAATGGGGGTTTTAGGGTGCAGTGGGTTGACCCCAACCAGCAGCTAAACACTCATCTGGCCACTTACTCACTCCCCCCACAGTGGGACGGGGGTGAGGATTGGAAGAACAAAAGTGAGAAAAATTCCAGGGTCAAGATAAAGACAGTTTAATAAGTGAAGGGGAAAAAAAAAAAAAAGTGGGAGGGTGGGGGTGGCGAGGAAACCCCAAAGAGCAAGTGCTGCAAAGGCGGTCATTCACCACCTTCCATCAGCAGACCAATGCCCAGCCAGTCTCTGAGCGATACCTTGGGACCAAAGGGAGGGTTAGTCCTTCCACCTGTGTCCGCTCCCAGCCTCTTGCCCACCCCCAACCTACTCACTGTGGGGGGCAGAGCGAGAACAAAGGAAGGTCTTAATGCTCTGTGAGCACTGTTCAGCAGGAGCTAGAACATCGGTGTGATATCAACACTGATGAAGTCACAAATCTAAAACACAGCACCATACGGGCTGCTAAGAAGAAAATTAACTCCATCCCAGCCATATCCTATGCATAGGGTTTTAGAAGGGAGAGGGGCTTTGTCAGATGCATGTCTCATGAAGTCAACAGGAGCTGGGGAAGCGGAATCAAGAGGCTACATCACGCTTCCCAAAATGGCAGTAAGAAGACACTATTAGCTGCAGGCCTGGACACAAAGCCACTTTCAGCAATTCCAGCAGTGATTTTGGTTGGTGATAGTCACCCATGATACATGGCACAAGACAGGAGATAGAAAAGCAATTAGTTCATGAGTTCAGAGGATGGAGTTTGCTTGGGTGATGGCAGTAGCATCCACTTCTGAAGGCCGCAGTGCACCCAGGCTTCCAGGATCAGTGTTTGCACTTCTCTTCTGCCCAGACAAAGACATGCCGTCAGCCAACCAGAGAAAAATGCTTTGTAAGGGAAGGAAGCCGGATGTTTCCTAAGGTCCTGCAAGTGGGTTGTTTCCTATGGAACCCCGTTTTTGGCTGGGAGGGTTGACTTGGGGAATGTCAATTTGAGATGCTGTTTGTGGAGCATGCACTGTCCCTTTGTGGCAATGTAGCTTGAGCTCGTCTGGATGATGCATGCGTTTCTGGTGGTGCGGTATGTGAGCATATTGGACGGTGAGGCAACACGGGGCTGTGGTTCCTTCATGTGTTTTTGCTAGGAGAGTTTGTGCTGTGAGTGTTGAGAGAGCTTGAAAACTCGCTTGGTCAAAGCGGAGAGAATCACTGTGCCCACTCTGTCACAATCATCAATCTGTGAGTTAGTGCTGGCTGGTGCGGGCGTCTCATCTTAGAAATTGTCATAACTGGGCACTGATGGTCATTTATCCTTGCACAGTTTTGTTAGAAAAATGCCAAGTGGGTACAAAGCGCTTCCGAGCGAGAATACAGCAGTGATGGTTGTGTGACATTGCAGTAGTACGCAAGTGGAGAAATCTTTACCCAGACATTGTAAGGGCTCCTTAGAAGCCAAGATGCGTCTGCTGCTCCATCCTTTGGCTGCAGATGGAAAAGACCCTCATGTGCTAAGTGCAAATTCCATAGAAGGAGACAGATAGCATCGGCAGAAGCACACATCAACAGGAAATGCATACAGGAGAAAGGGCAGGTATGTGGTATGAAGTCTTGAATAGCTGCCAAAAAGCTGATCGATGTATTTAATCACTCAGAGGAATCCCAGAGCCTGTGTGGTACAGCGAGGGTCCCTCGAGATGGAAGCGTTACTGCCTGTAAGTAATGTTCCTGTTTACTCCCACTGATGCTTTATGTAACAATCCTGCTCTGCCCCTGACTGCCTGTCAGATCCAAAATAACTTTCCTTCTGATGGATGCCTCCATGCTGGAGGGGAATTGTGGGGATTTGCAGTATGAAATGGCCAGCAGCAAGAACAGGTATTCTCTCTGTGCTGACTTCTAGAGGCACACGGAGGCTTGAAGGTGGACGATGAAGATTCAGGCACTAAACGCTGCATTTTTTTCCCAGATGTTTCTTTACCTGAAATAAGGATTATGAGAACAAGAGTCTTTTCTCTGGGAGAGAGACTCTGTGATCAGTCAGATGCTTCCATGAGTTTTGCATTAAAATACAGAGTAGAAATCCTAACATAATAATCTCAGCTGCTCTTTTTTCTGACTTCCTTGCCATGTTGTATTTTCATTAAGTTGTGGAAGGCAAGGCTAGGGAGATGATGCGAAGGCCAATGTCCAAGCCGCGTCCATAGTATTGAAGAACTGATGATTATATTCCAGCTGCCCTTGACCTAAACCCCTAATCAACCAGTCATGTTGCAGCGGCAAATGGAGGGATATTTAAATTGCCTTGAATCATTTAAAAAAACAAAAACAACCAACCACAACCTTTTTAGTCCCCATCTGCAGATAAAGCTGTATATTTTTCCTCCTTTATGAGAGGCGGAAGGGGGAAGCACTGTTGGAGAGACGCCATGGGACACATCGTGTTGTGGGGCAGAACATGAAAATTGCAGCAGCATCTTAAAACAATTCAAGGTGTCAGCAGCCAAGTTCCTACCAGGAATGCTGCTTTGATGATGCAGCAAGCTAATCTTCTAGGACTTGCTGAGGTCATGGCTCAGCTCGCATTTAATGAACAGCAAAGTTTGTGGTAAAGAGGTAGGCTCTGATTCTTTTCAAATCTTTTACCTTGCTCTGAGATTTACCAGGGCAAAACTCACCCTGAATCATTTTGGGTCATCCCCCTTGACTGTTAAATAGAGGAAGAGAAGCAGCAGCTAAAACTTGACCTTGTTTAGAAGAACTGTAATTATTTATGTCCTTTTTATGGACTGCTGCTGCCAGCAGCTTTCTCTCACTTTGCGGTTGTGGGTCACAGTGCCTGCTGCTGATGTGTGTTCAGCTGGGCAAATATCGCATGCCATATTCCATGAATATATTCCCTTGATCAGAAATCAGAATTTCTTTCAGCTGTGTTTATTTCTCTCTTCATCTGCTCTGTTTCCATCCGTCCGTCCATCCACCATAACCCCACCAGTAAGACCTACTGCTCAGTTTTTCTCAAGACTAACACAGTCTGAAAATGCAGTTGCTTTTCATTTTACACGTGTGACTTAGACCTCTCAAAGTTGTGTTTTCGTCCCCCTTCCTCATGTCTTCCCAGTAAGCTGTTTTGAGATGTGTCAAGGGATAAACCTAAGTTGCGTTTGTCTGTTACAAAAAATCTGAGGTCTTGGCTATGCTGTGAACACCTGCCCAAAACAGGACACCAAAGGCCATTACACCCACCAAATGTCTCCTCACTGGGACATAGCTGTGCTTTGTACTGTCAGGATGTAAAGGAAAAAAATATACCTTTGTGTGGACACAGACATACAGCACAACACAAGTTATCTTTGTTTAGAAAAAAAAAAAAAAGGGTGGGGGGGGGTTGCTGGTATAACCATATCTACACACGGGATTGCTGCCAGCACAGCTCCATCAGAGGAGGATCACACCTCTTCATATCCCTGCCTTGCAGAGGTATGCTGGCAGAAATGCTTGTGCATACGTCACCAGTTGTTGCCTGATTTTTCTCTTTAAAAGGACTCTGCTGATGGGAAGCAGGGGGAGCGAGAGACCTGGCCTGAATTCCTTCACTTCACTTGCAGAATAGCTCCCGTGGGAGAGAAGAGACTAATAAATGGGGTGTGAGTTTGAGATACTGGTCCCCTGACAAAAATACGCATCGGCTGAAATGGTGTGAATCCAGGCTGCTCTTGTCTCTCTGGTATTGTGTCAGTAACGTGATTCTCATTACGGCTGGAGCAGAGCCATGCAAGTTTTGTCCTTAGTGGGAGAAGGGAGACATTGTGTGGTCACAGCTCTCTAGGGCAATCCTGAAATTCATCCTTGCTTCAAGGCTGCATTGGCTGTTTCAAGCTTGCTGGTGGCCGCCTGACACTATTGAATTTAGCAGAATCAAAGAAACCACCTGCAAAATCACCCAGTGACCCAGTTTCCCATTGAAAAGGCATCTGGAACTAAGCTTGCTTTGGATACATGTTAATTTTTCATATTATAATGTATTTATGGTCATGCTGAGCTAGTCCTACATGAAGTGTAGGGTAAGGCCCGCTCCTGCCCCAGGCAGCTCAGAGTCAGGAACCGCAATCAGTGAATCATTGATGTAGGACTGAACGTATCGTCAAAGTAGTCCGGTTTTCCTACTTCCTTCACCACACAGGCAAATCCACAGTGTTACCAAAGTTCCTCTCATGCTCTTTGACTCCTCTCCAACCTCTGACGTGGACTATTTGCTCTCGAGCAGTGAGCTGGGAGGTGGCTGTCCATGCTGTCTGCAAAGGAGATATTTTCCTGCTGGTATCTCGCAGCTTCAGCCTTGGAGCACCAGGAACCTGAAGCCATTTGTTCCTAAGTGTGTCTTCTCATTACCGCGCCAACATCTAAACCCTTTCTTTGATCCCACCAATATCCCAATGCCAGAGAACCTTTCCTGCAGTTGTTTCTATAGTTGAACCTGTGAAAGTCATTTTACCTGGTTTCTTTGATGCACCAAAGTGTTCCTTAAATCCACCTGTTCTTGCACTTAAGGTCTGGTCAAGTGCTGTGTAATGTTCAACTTGTATCTCAGGTTTCATGACACAGGGTTTGTATTCAGTTAACTCCAGTTTGGATGCCTGTAAAATTCCCAATATGCAAATGTCCTAAACTTGTCAAATTTGGACTGGAAATCTCATTAGAGCAGGCTTTTGTGTGCTGTGTCCCTGACTTCGCTTCCAAATAAGCTGTCTTCAAACTACTTTATGGTAGTTCTCTTGGGATTTTTGCTTTTCTGTTCTTGCCTTTCCCCAGAACAGGAGGAAAAAGAAGAGGAAGAAGAAAGGTAAAAAATATGCTGGAAAATGACAAATGTGAAGATAATTTGCATATGTGAATTTTTTTCCAGCCTTCTGCACAGGTTCGCTTCAGATCAAAGTTCAGGTCATTCCCCAGTGCCTGAGGTTTTTTATTTTCCATGTTTGCGGCACAGAGGATGGTGGAACTAATATGAAGTGATGCCAATGCCTGTTTGGACGTTACTTGGATCCGTAAAAATGTGCTCAGTGTTTTCCAAGTATAAAAAAGCCAAAAGAAACCACCTTGAGGTACCGTGCGATGTTATTTGCTTTGACCCAGGATAACTAAAATGAAAGGTCTCTCTGAATGCAGGGTGTTCAAAACCATCCTAGTTTTTTACATATATGTGTGAGGAAGGAAATGTGTTTATGGGGCACGCTGAGCTTCAGCTTGTGTATTTGCTTCTGCCCATCTGTGTGTCCACGCAGAATTTACTGAGTTTCTCTAGTCCAACTTTTAAAGGTGGCCAAATAGAGAGCTCATCTTCCAAATTACCCAAATTGAACCTTTTGTTGGAAATGTGAGTAAGCAGGGCCAGGGCTGGGAGGCTCCTTCCAGACAGGCTCGCTGGTCAAGTGCAGTCTCCTAGGTTAAATACGGGGTGGGGGGGCAGTTGGAGCCCTGTGAGGTGCTGCTACAGCTGGTCGTTCAACCACAATGTACCATGTAATTCAAATATAAATATGAAATGGAGCTGCTGTTATTTCTAGCTCTTCACGGTCTTGTTCTTGTCCACAAGGTTCTTGCGCCAGGGCAGTTTGAGGCTGGACCCACGAATGCCAGTATCGATGGGCAGTGCTCAGCTGGATTGAAACCTCGGAGCTGCTCTGCGCTTCATCTTGCCTAAAACAGGAATAACTCTACTTTTTCTTCCTATGTGCTTTCCATGGTACAATGCTGTGAGATCCATGGATGAACCACTTCGGAATCAGCACTTTGTGCAAATACCAGGCTGATAAGCTGGGGAACTGTTAGCTGGTGGACAAACATCTCAGGAGGTATCTGTGTAGTTCTCAGCCTTGTGCTGGGGTTGACAGTTTTTGCCTATCCTATTTTCCCACCATACCTGCTGGCTTGGGGGTAATGAGAGAAGTGGAGGGGTGAAACACTGGGCCTAGCCCTGACTGTTGAGCACAGTCTCAGTTTCAGCTATTTGGAGATCAACGTAGCAGCTGCTGGTATACTAAGACATTAACGGGCACCAATACCCTGCCTAACCTCCACTCATTCTCCTAAGAGCACTTGGCGTGGGGATGTGTCACTTGGGGTTCAGCTAGACAGAGCAAAGAGAAACAGTAATAATGGAAGAAAGGAAGGATGCAGAACTAAGATGTGAGAGGAGAAGAGGTCTCCATGAGCAGGATGTGCACTGGTAGAACAGGTATGATTATACGCAGGAGCACGTTGGACATCTATGAATCAACTACATAGGTGACATGAATTGAAACAGAAGAAAAGCTGAGCACGTAGATCACGACACCAGGATGGGAAAGCAGGTACGCTCATAGGTTTGACATTCTCTCCACCAGCTCCTAGCGGAGTTTTAAGTGGCAGTCACTGAAAATGAGATGCCCTTGCTCACCCTCTGTGATGCCTGAGAACTCAGTCCTGAGTGTGAATGCAGGTTCTATCTTTGATGTGTAAGAACAAGCTTCGTTCTCGTCGTGCTGGCTGACTTAGGCAGCTGTGATCAGAGCCCCCCTTGGCTCTGCATTAACACAGACAGCGTCTGCAAAAGTACAGTATTGTGCAGATACCTGCAACTTGCAGGTGGACACCTGTGTACAGAGGAATATCCATGTCTGTCCAGACTGTCCAAGCCCAAGGCTCAACTGGCAGATTATTCTTCCTGTTTAAAAATTGCATCGCCCGTCCCCTTGCCCAGCCGGAGGAGGAACATCTCTCCTCCTCACTGCAATGGTTTACAGGATTGACGGCCTTCTCCCGCCCCCATGCTGGCCTACTTTGGCTTTGGGTTTAATCTGGCCTTACTTGAACAGCCTGTTTTTCTCATGCAGGGGGTTGCCAGGGGGCTGGGGACGAATGCCTAAACTCTTCGAGCATTTCTGAGTGTGAAACACGTAACTCCGTCTGTGTTCAGGGATGCTCGCTGTACCTGTTACTGAAGTTCAAAACAATCCCAGCCCTGGCCTGACACAAATAAAGGTGTCTAATCTAATTGCTGCTCCCTGCTGCAGGGATTACTTGTCCTTGGCGTGCTGGGACTCACATCTGGTGACACTCGCCCCGTTTAATCCCGGGGATGTTATCCCTGCCACGGGAGGGGCTCCCCAGGCAGCCATCTGTGCTCTGCCCACCTTGACATTGCCTCTCCCCTGGCATCCCCTCGTGACTGAGTGAAGCAGGGAGGATTAAAAGCAGGAGTAATATGGCTATGGAATAGCAGGTCACTCTGACAGCGGTGGGAAGGTCTAGTTGGATTGAGTTTTTGGCTTTTAAATGAAAGAGGCACTAGGTTGCTGTTTCGTACAGAAGCCATTAATTAGCAATTAGTGGCTCGCTGGGCCAAACTCAAGGCTTTGCCTATCCAGTTTAGTACACCCCAAATTGCTCCGATATCTTGATATGCACTGGGAGGATAGGCCCTTGGCTTTTTAAAAATTTTATTCTTTTTATCCCAAGCTACAGGAGCTTTTGGTTTTAAACCTGGAGGGTCCTTATTTGCGATTGCTACTTGTGATGCAAACAGCAGTCCTCAGGCATGTGCGCGCCGCCCGTGTGGGTTAATAGCTAAATCTGAACAGTGTCCTCTGCTGTCTGTGCGCTAGGGCGTACTCTCAAGTGCTTCTAGCTTTATTTTACAACCACAATTTCTTCTAAACTTAGCAGAGCATACACTTTGTCAGGAACTGTTTCCATGCCAAGTTTCAGGTTTCAAAGTAATGCCATTTTTGAGCTATCCCCTACTTCTTTCCTTCTGTGTCTCCCTCTCACTTGCACACAAAACTTTCTTTTTAGTGTAGGAAATTATATTTTTTCCACACGTTCGTAACTTAAAACATCTGAAGAGGTTTTTCTCCAAGTTTATATTTAAAAGAAATAATGAAAGCCAACACTGGCAGAGAAAGCAGTGTGAAAAGTTGCAGCTCAGAAAATCCAGGAACATTATGGGCATTTGCAGAGGAGGACTAAAATGGAAGTCCTTGCAGCCTGCCTTAGCAGGAATCCGTATGCAATATTCAATAAGATTATGGCTGCTGTAGCACAGAGTAGTACTCCTGTTTGGGCAACTTAATACGCTTTATAGAGCGATGAGAATTACTTGCTGGCAGTCCAGTCGGTGGTTGCGATCCAGCATCTTCAAAAGCACTGCGAAGGCTGAGCATTTATATATTTGCAGATTTAACCGGGAGGGTTGTGCTGTGAGTTTCTGGGCCGTTAACAGTTACAAACGTCTGGGCTTTCTTCATAGTAGCATCATCAAGTCAGCAGCCTTTTGGACAACTCCATCTGGCCTGGCAGAATCTTCCACCATTCTGTGACGTGGTGGGATTTATTTACTGGCTGTCCCCCTGAAGAAAACCGGTGTAATATCGGCTGGGTCTAGGTTGTCTAGAGGCTGGTAGGCCCAATTTAAATCTATGTTTCAGAGGAGTGCTCTTAATCTATGCCTAGACATAGCATAGACGTTCCTATATCTTCACTCTAGTTGAGGAATAGCATTAGATTTTGGTGACCGTGTGGCTGCTGGTCAAGGCAACGAGCTAGAGTTTGACTTTCCTCAGAAAGTGAAGTTTCTCCACTTTAATATCTCATGAGCCAGACGCTGCCATCTCCTACAGATTTTCCTCCCCTCCCACCCTGTCCTCTGAAGCCCCCCAGCAGTTGTTTTATCAGCAATGATGTACACACGGGTTTCAAAATGGGCACATCTTTTGTGGATTTTTCTGACCTCTGGCACAAAGTTACTCTTTCATGCACTGCACAGTTGGCTACGTGGCAGAAAGTGAGAGATCTGTAAGACAAGACTAGGAAATAGGTCTTGGACTAGGACATACATCTTCTGCTTGCTTTTTATATAACAGAAAGGGTTTTCAGCTGTAGTCCATAATTCTGGGACCAGGGTGACAACTTGCCTCCACAGAAGGAGCCAGCCATCTCACAGATCTAATGCTCCTAAGTGTCCCTAGTTTATGTTTCGCTCTGGAGATCTCAAACCTACCAAATTACCTTCTGTGGTGCTGTTAGGACTTGTGAGTGCAGAGTTATGGATTCATTGGTGTGTAAGAGGATTTGAGGTGCTACGCAGTTAATCCTGGCTGTAATGCCAACTACAGTGACAAGTTGGCCAGCCTCCTCTTTGGCGACGTCCTTGCCTGTTTCCAAATCCAAATGTTATGTCCGGCTTGAATCTTTGTGATCAGGTAAATTAAATTCTTAGGTCTAAACAGTGCAGGAATCTGTAAAAATGAAGAAGAGTAGGATCTAAACTGGCCTCATTTCAGCTTATCTTTTTGTCTAAACAAGCTTCAGCTGGGAAAGCGGCAGACCTTCTGGGACCAAATTGTAGGTTCACTGGCCTGAAAGGGATGATTTGACGTTTCATCTTTAGGCCTGGCAGGATTTGTTTGGGTGCAACCCGTCTATTATGCATGAGCATGAAAGATCCCGTGTACTTTCCATAAAAATCTTCCTCAGCTTGGGACTGTTTCAGACTTTTGGCCATGGAAGTATTTGTAAATTTAAAAACAATCTGCTGATTTTCTTTAAACCAGCCTTGTTTGGTGTGTTTCTCAGTTTTGTACTGCTTTGAGTTGTGCGTGGGCACTGTATTTAAAAAAAAAAAAAAAAAAAGGAAAATCCAAGGATATTGTTATCACCAGAGAAAAACTAGAAGCGGTGCCATGGTGTAGTAAATGCTGTGTAAACCCAGAGTAACAAAATGTTCTTTCATTTACCACCTACCATAACACAAAGCGGTGGTTTTGGGTGTCAATACTGGTGCGTACCGTGCACAGCGCGCAGCTCCTGCCGCAACCTGATGAAATGCTGCCCGTTGTTGTTTATAAGCTTGCGTTTTTGGGACATGCCAGGTTAGATACAGGAGACTTCTTTGTGGCTTAGCATCCGTAAACAGCCTCGTTTGCTTTGGCCTCTCTGCCGATTGACATCTGCCCCTTGCTAATTGCGCACAGATTAAAAGGTGATCACCCAGCTACTTATCTTTACAGTCCAGGTGGCGGTGCCAGGCGGTGTGTGTTTAACATGCCAGGAGAGCTGGGACCCTCTTGTCCCACACCAGTCACCCTTGGTCACCGTGCCCACCGCACAGTTCTATTTCTACTTGTTAAATATACTTAATAAATAAATAGCACCTTCTAAACGCGTAGGCGGGTTGTCTAGCGTGGCGCTGGCCCTTCCAAACACGCTCTGAAGTTGAAACTGTCTGTTCAGCTTGGCCAGGATTTATCATTAGAGCTGTATGGGCTAGAAAGCGTATTTGTGGCCGGCGTGCCAGCTTGCCTGAATAGCCCGCAGTGTAATCTCCCTCTTTCCTTAGTGGGAGGAGCTGCCAAAAATAGCAAGCCAAGAATTTGTCCATGTTATTTCTGGGATTGCACCAGGAATTGACATCAGGAGGAGAGGAGACAAAAAGCAAGCAGTGCGAGAAGTTTAGGGTCCGTGGTGGTTTGGGTTTGGAGGTTGCCTTGGGGCTGCATGGAGGGGGCTGGTGGCCACCTCCTGCGCCTGTGTGCTCCCACGTGCGAGACCCTCCCCAGGCCTTGGGTGGCTTGAACGAGGTGACTTAAGTCTCTGCTCTCTGTTAGGGCAAACGTGCCTGGCCCAGCGCATCGGGCGGAGCTGGGCAGTCCATTTTGTGGACCCATGGAACAATAATGTCCCCTGCAACAGCCGCGGGACTGTGCAAAGAGTGAAGTGTTAGTTCTGCAGCTGAGAAAAGGCATGAATGAGCCCCAGCTGAATCAGCCTTCACAAAAGCCTGTGAATTGAGCTGTGACTTGTCTGTGGAAAGGGCTGTTTGTGCTGCAGGAGACATCACTGCCCTGGACAGCTGGGTGGGATCCCAGGGACAGGGATGGAGACGCTGAGCATGCCTCTGCCGCTGCTGCCCCATACAGAGCCGGATGGCCCCTACATCATGGGATGTTTCTGAGACCAGCTTGAATGAGCCTCCCAGTGAAAAAGTTTTGATTATTGCTGGTTAGCAAAAGGAATATTGAAGGTAATGCTACATTGGTCCTACCTGGTGTTTTCTGTGTTATCTACCCCTTCCTTTCTCCCATACTCTTTGTTTTTAGCATGTATCCATTGGCAGGAGCAGTAATTAGCATCCTAGTCTGCTCCCAGAGCAGCTCCCCTATCACATGCCACCGCTTGCTTGGGAAAAGGGTAGGGGATGTTTAGAAAGCTGAGGTGACCCTGGGCTGAATGATGAGACGTGAGGGAAGAACAGGATATTCTTGTTGGAGAGAGAAGTGAAAGGCGGTCACAGCAAGGAGCGAGGAACTTGGGCTGTTGAATTGACAGTGTAGGAACACGGGCTGCGCATGAATGGTAAATCAGGCTTCGTTAGTGTTGTTGCTGAAATAACCACTTTGTTAGCCCAAATGGATTCATGTCATATGCATTGCGGAAGAGTTCAGAACTGCCTCTATGCGCTAGAGAAAGATCTGTCTCCCTCCAACACAGGCTGTGGGCCAACTCTCTGGCCCGTGATGGAGCTAATTTGGCATCCGAGTCCTGGGTTCAGTGGCACTGGCCTCATAAGGGCCTATTTAACTGCCTGACTTATCTCCAAATAGCTGCTTGTTCACTGCCTGTGGTTGCATTCACCATTATCTTTACTTAATAGCGCATCATACTACAATGAAGAGGCTACTGAGTGTAAGTCCTAGGGAATGAATAAATTGCTGTGTTGCCTGTTATGGGCCAGAAGGAGGAGTTCAGTTGCAGTGCTGGTCCACCCTTGCATCTCTGAAATTTGTCATGCTCTCAAAGTTGGTCCACGTGCTATGTCAGGTGTCCACTTGATCATCCTTGAGGGGGCCAACAAGATTTACCAATGCAGAGAAAATGAGAAATGCATGTTCGGCTCTGGTGATTAATGATGTTATACTGACATCCATTTTAGAAAAGGCCATGTATGGAGCTCAGCACTGCTGCTGCTGTGCTGGGAGATCCATCCTGCTTTGCAGAACTTAGAGTCTAACCAGAGAAGCCAGGCAAAGGACGGTGGTGGTGGGGAAAAGGTGGATGTAAAGGCTCCAAGAGGTAAAACTGCCTTCTCCAAGTCCTGCGTAAGCCAGCAAGCAGGGCTGGGAGTATAAATTTAGGTGTCCCTGTTCGCAGACCTAGATCAAAATATTCTAGGCAAAAACTATTCTGTAGGTTGAGATTCTGGATAATGCCAGCTCCTCCTGATCTCTGTCTTTAGCCATAGTTAGTCCTGCTAGAATCAGCTACAGAGGGGAGCAGCCCACACTGAAATTAAGGAGATCAGCATCCAACGCTAATCCAGAAAAAATCTGTCCTGTCTGCAGCAGGTAACAGGAGCTGGGCATGATGGTTTTGCCTGCACCTTCTCTGTGAGAAAGTCACTTTCATCCATCATCCCCTTTTTCTTTCCTCAATGAATCAGAAATCAGCAGAGCATCTTGGTTTTAGCACTTGCAAAAGAAAGCATTGAGTACTTTTATTTGAAATAACATTACCGTTCAAAATTGATCTCTATTTCTAACTGTTTAGAACGGCTCAAGCAAAGTATTTCATTCAAAAGGGAATTTTTTTTAAGAGAACAGTCCTGGGTACCACTCTACTGATTATTTGATCATTTTTAAGATCTTCTGGAAATGGCAGCCTGCCTTTTCCACATAAAAAAGATGTCTTAAAGGCACCAGCCAGCACGTTCAAGGGGAATACTGTGGTTTTAACTCCTCCTCTGGTCTGGTATTTAAAGGATCATGTAGAGATGTGTGGATCATTTCAACAACTTGAAAACAATGTGGTAGATTTAAAATTTCCCAGTGAAAAACATAATAATCACAATCATAAACGCATAACTGGGTCATCCACCAATTGTAGGAATAAAAGAGTTGCAAGGCAGAACATGCCTCAAGTATTAAACTCAGCAGGATTATTTGATTAACGTATTGCTGTCGTTCCCATTAATGGCACAGAACTGAAGCTGCTGTAGGTGACCCAGCAAAAATGTTGTCATAGTTTTTAGATTCATGGGAACTTTTTTTCTAAACTACACAATGGAACAGCTGCACTGTACAGAACACGGCATCTCATCTAGGCACAGCCTTGAAAAGCCACGCTGGTTTTCTTTGGTGCAGTAAATGCCAGCCAGTCATTCCATAACTCGAGAGCGGTGATGACCACTCAGTATGCAGGATCCCAAACTGTAAAGTTGGGTGGAGAGGAGAGGACGAGGCAAGCTGAGGGCAAGGAGGGAATTTGGCTGCACAGCTTTTTGGGATGCTTAAATTGATGTGAGTGAACAGGACCCATTAGCTCTGTTGGAAATGCACTTCCAAACCACTTTATCCTCAAAGGCATTTAAGGCCTGGATGCAGTGGGACAGCAGAGTGCTGAAAATGCTAATCAGGAAGTTTTAATCCAGTGCAAAAAGTGACTGACGAGTAATTAAAGCAGGGGAATACCTTATGGAGCAAGCTGTGAGGTGACTGGGTTGAACCTCTGTTTGTCGCAATGACTCTCCTTTATCCCTTTGGTTTGGTTTTGTTATTATGCCATCACATGAAATCCTCTACAAATAAGATAGATAATGACAGCTCATGAAACTCCTGGTCTGCCTGCCCTGAAAGAATTTCAGCCATGGCCCAGAAAGGTAAATATTATTGCAGTTAATTTTTTTTCCCCAGTTCCAGATCCTTTTCCTAAAGGATGTCAGGGTGGTGGCCAGCTGTAGCAGGTTTAACATAGCAGACATAGGGAGATCTCTATACTGAGCATCATCAGAGCTGGGATTCGGACCTCCTTTTCCACTTGAGCTGAGATACGGGCTTGTAACATCCTTCAGTTAAAATCACATTGAACCACCCCGAGATTCAGAAGTGCAAGTTTCTGTACGCAGGTAGCCACCTGCAATGCAAGCCCTGCAGTTTTGATTAAAGGCAGCTCAGCAATCCTTTGGGCCTTCATGAAAGCATCTTGCAACGGAAACTTTGTACAAATTGAACAAGTGCCGTCATTAATAGTTAAATAAATACCCTCAGTACCTACATTTGGGCTTGAAAGTGCTGTTTGGGATGGTTTTCCTCATCAGAACTCCAGCACAAGCCAGAGTCTGCTTCTGTGTCCAGGCACCTTGGCTAGCAGGGAGATGGGAGCATCCTTATTTTCCTGTACTTTCAAGTCTAGCTATTGTACAAGTAATTCTTGTGTTGGAAACCCAAGGTGGGTGGTTCAGTCCCTAAGGACAGAAGGAAAACCCAGTGTGTATTCTGTTCCTCCAGGGATAGTGAAGGCCTTTGTTTTAGGAGATGGCATGGTTAGCTGGTCAGGAGAGCTTTTATCCTAACAGGCCAGAGCTGATATTGTTCTGTAAAGCTGAAACGGGGCCTCTGGAGAGGAAGATAAAACTCTGTATGCTTAGGCAGGGAGCTGCCAGAGGATTTTCTGTCTGGGGACTCTCATCTTTCAACACATCCTCACCCAGGCGTGGTGACTGGGAGATCAAGGACCACACAAGCTGACATTATCTCCGAGACTGATCCATTTCAGTTCTGGGTAAGGGTGGTCAGTTTGCTCCATTGTGACTGCTTTAATGGGTTCTCTGTAAGGCCGCTAGATTTTGTCCCTTCCCTTTGGGTCCAAGCCCATTCAGCTAAAAAACCCACACAAAACAAACCAAAACCTTTTCATTCAATCTATTTAGATTAGATATTAGGAAGAAATTCTTTACTGTGAGGGTGGTGAGATACTGGCCCAGGTTGCCCAGGGAAGTTGTGGATGACCTATCCCTGGAAGTGTTCAAGGCTGGATTGGACGGGGCTTTGAGCAGCCTGGTCTGCTGGAAGGTGTCCCTGGCCATGGCAGGGGGCTTGGAACTGTATGATCTTCAAGGTCCCTTCCAGCTCTAACTGATCTATGATCACTTCCCTGGACTTTCCCCTATTCGCGTACCTCCAAGTGATTTTGGTGTTTGAAACCTTTCCTCCTAGCCAAAGCCCTCGCTCAAGACAAACTCTCTCTGGCTCAGTGAGGGCTTCCCAGGGTAAGAACTGATTCAGGACACGATGATGCAGTGACGGTATAAACCATAACCTGTTTATTTTAGCCAGTATTTAGATTTCAACTGAAGTGGGAAGCAGCGTGAGCTGCTGCAAGCCCAATGCTCACATTTCTCACAGAGCATCGGAGATAGCATCGGTTCAAGGTGGGGCTGGTGCTGGTGGGAGCCTTCACAGTTGATGTTAGAGGAGAACGGACACGTAGAGCATCACGTCAACCCCTCGTTGTATGTGAAGACATAATGAGGGATGTTACAGATTAACCACAGTGACGTATGCTCATAGGAAGCAATGGGCCTGGCACTCTTTCCTCTGTACAGATAAAGGATCAGATAAAGACGTTGTGCCAGACACGGCCTCTGTTAGAGGAAGAGCTTTTAGGCTGGTAAAGTCATTGAAAGATATCAGATTGAAACACTTGTCCTCTTTCCTATCCCATAGTCATTCAGCACAACCTTTCTTTGTTTGAGTCCCATTACTGGAGTTACTGGGGAGAGTTCAGGCGTGCATTGCTCCCATCGTTTTCCTGTTTGCTCCTAGAGAAAGAGGATTCAAAGTCAAGAACTTTCTGCGCTCACATTTCTGTGGCTGGGGGTTTCCTAGTGTAAAGAAACATTTGATTCAGTGAGATGATAAGTAATGAAATAACTAAGTTTTTCCTAATTCCCGGTTTTTAGTTAAATTTAGCCTCATTTTCTTAATTCTGTTTTGTTATTTTTACTTAAAAAATGCAACAAATTGGAACACAGAAAGGAAATAATAGACTTATTTTTTCCCCTACTATTTTTTTTCATTCTGATTTTTGACATTGTGACTCTTCACCAGCACCTCTAAACACGGAGCAGCTCTCAGGTGTGGGTATTGCCCTACCTCTGCTGCCCACGTTCATCATTAACAGCGCATTGTAACATACCACTCGGCTCTCCTTTAATTTGAGACCAAGCTACTGCATGTCCCGGAAGAAGCAGCAAATTGCTAGAGAAGAGAGATAACAAGGGGACAAAAAAAATAAAAAAGAAAAGTATTCTGTAGCAATAAAGAGCATGCAGGAAGATGTAAGTCATGCAAATCTCTTACAATATAAATGCTGCGTGCTCTCGGGGTAGCGTCAGTATGAAAAGTGGCTCTAGAAGTACAGTGTGTAGCTTCAGCTGCAAAGCACATGAATGGCAGCGATGAAGCCTCCGTGTCGTTACCCCTTTGGGTAGCACTCCTTCAAGCGGGGGGCTCTGTGGGAGCAGTCATTTTAGGACCCCCTTCTCTGGCCTTCTTCACAGTTATGTTTATCTCCTTTCTAAACATTCTCCCTGTTACCAAGTGTATCTTTGATGAGCGGCCAAAGTTCATATCCGCTCTTGTGTTTAACCTTCATGTTTAGCGGCAGAGGTCGGTGAGCTAATTACGTGCGCACCAGCCTTCAAGCACGTAGACCAGCTCCTTTTCTTTTTACTGGGTGACTGATTAGCCGCAGCAAGCCAGCCCATAAAGCAAGGGGCAGCTGTTAATGCCAAGGAGTCAACAGGGTTTGTGCTTGCACCTTGCAAAACACGTTGGAGGGTTTGTGGGCAAGTGCGAGTGGTGAGTCCAGCCCACTGCGGTTTCCTTAGGTTGATGTACTGAAAACATTCTCCGTAGCTGATAGAAAACATCTTCAAGGTGTTAAGAGGCACGGTCCCATATTTTGTCTCGTGATGTGGCCCAGTTTTGCTATTCTCGTGGAAGTGAAATGTTGGGAAGCTCCTGCCGGAGTTTCCCCCAGCACGGGGGAGTCCCAGCATTGAAGAATAAGTCCTTGAGGAAATATTACAGTGGTCGGTTGGAGTAGGACCCTCGGTGGTGCAATGTCTCTGTGTGTGGAGAAGACACTGCAACCTTCCTGCCTCTCGAGGCCTTTCAGTGGAAAGACAAAGCGAGCTGTCGTGCTGTGCAGCGTGGTGGTGATGTTCATGGTGTGTTTGATCTGTATCTGCAGTTTTCTTTCAAGGCACAAGAGACCTCAGCTTTCCAGCGCCTAACTGGAAGGATCTGGAGTCTCAGGAAGCTGTAACCCTAAAACTGTTTGTCGTTACCCTCCAATACATGTAGCACGTGAATAGGCCACAGAGTGGTCAGCACAGGGGGACATCTAAGAGGGCCAATGATGAAGGCTTTGGAAAAGGGTATGTCCTAAGTTCTCCTCTTCACTGGGGCTAAAGCATCTAATCATCTTAGCAGAGATCAGTTCACAGATGTCTAACACAAAATATGGAGAAGGTATGGCCTTCTCCTTTTAAAAGAGCCCATGGTGTGCCTGACCTGCCTGTGGGAGCACATGCCCAAGAGGTGTACAGTGTCAGTAGTGGGACTCTCCTTGGGCAGAGGGATTTGAGGGCCCCATTTCCCTCTCCGCAGAGACTGTCCCAGCCCCATGGCAGGGTGCTCTCCCCTCCACCTTCATGCAGCCTCATGAAGGTGGTGTTTTGCCTGGGGTTTTGGGGATTTTCTTCTGAAATGCCTAAATAAAAGCATCTGTTTGGATTGCTTGAGTGGGCCATTATGGACACCAAAACCAGAAGGATTTTTCCCAGAGTTTCCAGACCTAGGTGGCTTTAGCGCCCACTGAAACTTTGGGAAACGGAGCTTTACACATAGATTTCCAACTCTTTATCTCCATGTTTTGTGTGGATCTAACACTTTGCATTAATACTTCTCAGACACTATATTTTGCACTAATGAGCTCCAATACTTAGTATAAGGAGCAGAACGGAACTGAATAAAGTGCCAAAAGAATAATTATTTTCATACTTGAGCAGCAGACTGACAAGGACAAGTCCTGCTCAACCTAATAAGCTCCTGGAGCAGGAGGTGTTTTAGTGTGTTACCGTGAGAAGTTGAGCTCCAAGAGGTTAAGAGTGTATTTCTGAGCTTCCTAGAGACTGACGCCTACTTGAAATGCAAACTGAAGCAGGGAAGCATTAGCAAATCAAAGTGTGTTCTTCACTTGGGGGGCAGCTTCTGTCTTCAGGGACAGCTGGACTATGGGCACCAGTTTGGTGCGTTATCACTTTTTTTTCTTCACAATCGGGAAAGAAAGTTAGTGCTGCAGTTGAGCAGAAAACTCTTGCCTGGTCCAAGCAGAAAAATACACCTTTTGCTGTTGGCACATCACACTGTGAATATTTGCTTTGGCTAATCAACATGGAGAAGTTGTTAAATGGTTTACCTGCTCTGTGTACCTAGCATTTGTTGCTAAGCTCTTCAATATTTAAACACCCATCTCTCCAGCACACAGCTCTCTGCTGAGCTGGGGTGTGGAGGCTCCGTACAGCGTCTCCCACCGACCTTTTTGGTGAAAGGTGGAACTGGGTGTGCAAAACATCCCAGTAGCAAGGATGGGCCCATGCACCATCAGCTCTACTCTGTAGGTGGCGGTTGTGTGCCCTTGGTGGCAGCTGCGCGTGGGCCATTGCTGGGCTAGGTTGAGCAGTGACTGCTTGTGGCACTGGGATTTTGCTGTCTGTAGGATGCACAAGGTGCCTTTGGGAAGGCGATTTATTATGTTTGTAATCTAATTTTGGCTTGCTTTTGCAAATAGTGTTAGACTAGCAATAAATTGCAGGGTTTTGCCCGTGGATCTTAATAGCAACTTGTTGGCAAGAGTAAACTGTTCTTAAATGTATTTGTCCTAAGGAAGAACAAGCAAGTGAACAAAAATCCAGCCAGTCGTCATCTGTGGTTTTAGAGGGCTCAAGGTGTGAGTCCTGTCCTAGGATTTTGGCAGTTTCTTAAGTAAAGCTCTTGGGGTTTGATGAGGTTGGGGTTTTTACATTGACTTGACTGCTGCTTCTGCAGCCGTACCCCAGCAGGGTGGCCCGAGGGCTGGATATGAGACAAGCTGCTTTGAATCGCTGCCTCCGGTACAGGGTGTCGTATTCGTATGATTCTGTGATAGGGATTGTTGCTGGGTTTTGACCCTCCCAGGATTCAGACATAACCAGAGGTACCTCTCGATGCTCTGTAGAGGTGAGACTTTCCAAAAAAATCACTTAATGGAGCCATATGTAGCCAAGAATAAACTACCCCCTACCCCAGGTGATGCTTGTGCGCGACTTTGCTGTAATGCTGTACAGCTTCTGAGGCACACCGGTAGATATTTTTGTGACTTTGCAGTTTCTTCTGCTTTAAGAGCTGAAATAAAGAGCAGCACACAGATGGTGGCTTGCAGCAGTCTTCCTGGTCCCAAAACCCCAGGGCTTACGTCGCATATGCTCCAGCGCTATTTACTGACGCTGTCTCTTAGCTGTCGGTTGGTGTGGTTGCAGCCCCAGAGCACTCTTGTAGCACTGCTGGAAAACTGACAGCGGCACAGAAGTGATATCTTCACCACCGGTTGAATTCATCCCTGCCATGTGGTGTCTGGCATGTCCACACGGATGGATGCACTCTTGCTTTGAGCTCCTTCCGACACCCCAGCACCAACCTGGGAGCTAGGCTGGCCCTGTTGCCGTAGCACAGAGATCTCTTCTAGGGCAAAATTCTCACTGCTGATGTGGATATCTGTGAAAACAGTGGTAAAAAATGTCTTTTTGTCTTTTTTTTTCTATTTTGTCCATAAAAATCTGTAAGCTGCAGTGCTGATGCTTATTACAGAAGGAAAAATAGGCACCCTTGATAGACAGACTGCTGGCTGGAGCTTAACGCGTTATTTTATATTTGTCCACCATTTTTAGCTGTGCAGTGGCCCAGTAACAGCTATTCCAGCCAAATACCTGAGGTTTATGTGACGTGGGCACGTGCGATGACAGACTGTGCGTATAGGAATCTGCTGCACGATGTGCTGCAAGGGATGGATTTACTCAACAAGAGGTAGAAGGATTTAAATAACCTTTGCTCTTCATATTGAAGAGTGGGAAGAGTTCGGTTTGGTTTTTAAGTTCTGAGCACCTGCAGGATGATCTTTTTTAGGATCATAGAATCATTTTGGTTGGAAGAGACATTTAAGATCATCAAGTCCAACCATCAACCTAGGACTGCCAAGTCCACCCCCGTTTTGCCCTGGTAAAGACTGAGTTGAATTTTGTACTCAGATTCCAAATCAAACTATTTGTTGATGTCATGAAAATTATTCCTTAAGCTGTGTCAAACCCTCAAAAATGTGACTAATTTCCTCCGTTCACTCAACACCCCTCACTCAGTAAACTGGCGCTGGAAACCAAATGGCAAAGCAGCTTGTGGCTATTTTTGCTTTTTGTATGAATGTTCTGTTTGAATGTTTTTTTGGAGTTGGGGTTTTTTTACCTTTTCTGTAGCCTTTTTTATCTTTTTGTGATCATTCCAACAGCGGTGTTTCTGCTGTGTGATTTTTCTCTAAGCAAATGAAATGTGTTTGCTCAGATTATCTCTGAACACAAACTCTGCATCTCATGTTTCCTGGGATGCGTTGCAAGCTGTTGGTACATAGCCACCAAAATGGGGAACGCATGCAGTACTGGGGTTTCTATAGTTATTCAATATGGAACAAATTTCTAAATTTGACCATGAGCTATCTGAAATTCACTGTTTGCAAAGCATTCATTGAAACAGGCTCGTACGATGCAGCAGGATTTCAAGCAACAAATTCATTCAAAGATTAGTGAGATACATTTGAGCATTCAGCGGGAGAAATACAACTCATCTGGTAGTTTCCAGGTAGAAAATAGTTCATGTTTTAGTTATTGTGTTGGCTGACTCCTTTGTACAGGAACGTTTCACAACAATTTTAGCCTTCCAGTAATGCATGCGTAGTATAATTTTAGAGCGCTTTGAGATAAATAGGTCTGTGTGCCTTTTTTACAACGATCTCTAGGAACTTCACAAATACTGATTATGGCTTACGTTTTCCTTTCCACCTGGGAGGTGAATGTAAGCAGTTGGGTTCAGTTACAACAAAAGGTTTGCGATCGTAGAGGGCATCTGATCTGCCTGACATCACGTGCAGTATCTCAAGGTCAAGCCAGACCTCGGGTATCCTCACTTGGTGCTCTCTCTCCTAACTTTATCCATGGCTTCAGGCTTTCTTCACATGTGCCATCAGAAGGAAACATGTTTGTGTATCCCATGTTTGCCAGTAAGAAGGGTTTCTAATATCTGGAAATGATGGATAAGAACTGGTTTGAGACAGGTTTCAATGTGAGCTGGGACTCTGATCTTACCAATGTGTCAACACTTGTAAAAGTTGAAAGCTTAGAGTGGAGAAGTTCACAAACATCCGATTATCTCTCTTGGCCCTGAATTGGGCTGTGAGATCTCAACTTGAAAATACCCCAAGAATTCAAAATAAAAGATCCATAGGAAGAAAATGCAAATGGAGGGAAATATGGTTGGGCCGTAAGCCTTAGAGCGTGATTTGAGGTTTGGAGAAAAGTTAAGGCTAGCTGCTGTTCTGTCCAAGGTGGATCGTGTGCCCATGGCCAGTCAGGACATCACTCATCTGCCTGGCTCGAAGCACCAGAATGTGTTTTCCCCAGCTAATGGTCACTGCCTGCAGGAACTGAGCCCTGATGAGCTGTGACAGCATCAAGGATGAAAAGGAACCGAGTTTGGTACTCAGTCAAGGTCAGAACACATGTCGGGGCTGAGTCCCCTGTTAGGAACTGCCTTCAGCCTCAACTGCGTTGGCCAGGCATTCGGAGCGGGCTGGCCAGCCCTTACAAATTACAGAGGTCTTTGGCCTACAGTTGCTGTCAGAGCCGGCAGCGGTCATCAGTACCACATTACTATGTCATAAGTAAAGAGTATTGGCAGAGATGGCTCTCCGAGCCATGTTGGCTCCTCGGAGGACAGTTTTTTCAGGTTGTCTGCTTACCATAAGCTTTGCCTAATGTAGTAAGTCTCAGAAGAGCTCAAGAGGAATTTTAATGTGCAAAAGCTGGAAAAAGAAGTGACCATCTCATGGCAGGATTCGCCTTTCCCCTTCGGCCTCTGGATCACTCTCCACTTCCCTTTGGGTTTTGAATGTGTTCCCAGAGCAACACGCTTTGCCCCCCATGGGAGCAACGCACTTCAGTATTTCCTTCTATGCATTATTAAGCTGCAAAAAGAGCTTTGCAGCTTTGAAATATGTTCTCTTTAGCTGTAATTAAATCTTTAAATTCTCCTTCAGGCTTGGATAAGACACAAGCTCTGCTCATACCCCAAGTTTTTCTTCTTTTCTTTTTTTTTTAATATATTTTATTAGTCTCACACTTTGCTAATTACTGAACGCAATGATGTTTCCAAAGCAGCCACAAATAAAAGTATTTACTATTCAGCGAGGCATGTGTTAATCTGGCAAACTATTATATTGGCTACACGGTTTCTTATTTAATATGAATCACTCTGTAAAGCGCCTCAACAGCACAGCTTCTTATTCATTATTGCTTAATTTCATGATATCTGAGATGTGGGATTTCAGTTAACGGATAATTGAGATCATAAATCAAAATATTTTCAATGAGATTACATGAAACACAAGATGTTCGGGTTCGGAGCCTGAAATGCCGTTGTCCTTCTCAGCAACTCTCAGCAAGGATGGGCGAGGTCTGCAGGCACGTCCCTCTTTCTGTCTTGACTCTGACGCTGGCTTAGCCGGGAGAGGGCAGGTTTTTGGTGTGTTGTCCACTTTCTGTCTGTCTTAACATACTTGCATCGCCTCTGTCAGTGTAGGATTCACAAGTGATGTCTCTCTGCCTCCTGACACATCTGTTGGATGGGAATCTTTCCTATCCTTAGTTTACCACTAGGAAGATGAGGCTAGTCACAGCACACGCACTCAATTTCTTACAGAATCGGAGCATCCAGTGATGTACATGGGACTTGGATGGATTTTCAGGATCTGTACTAACTTGCCAAAAACATCCTCCAAATGTCCTCAGGGGTGCACAGGAAATCTAGGAAGGAGCAGAGATGTCATAGACAGGCGGTTTCAACCACTGACCCTTCTTCCTAGCTCTTTTCCCTGGCAGGCACTGAAAATAAACTTACATGGGATGACTAATTCCTTCTAAAAATCCTGATTATTGCTTTTGTTACTGAAAAGGGCTCATAGCTATCATAGCAGCTGCTGACTGGGCAAGCATTTGAGAACGGACAAGTTACTAGCTGTGCTGATAGGTACCTTAATCCTCTCTTCCCCGTTTTGGCCTACTGACCTCCGTGAGCCCTGGATTGATCATGTTACCAATTTTCTAAAAATGACCTGTTTAATTCCTTTTCTGAGAAAGCAGAAGAGCAAGCTCACAAGGAGGACAGGAGTTCTCTTCGCATGAAACAAAGACGTTGTAAAACAAGAATGTCCAGTTCTAAATTTTTCTATTGGAGGCCAAAACCTGCAGCACAGTTTATACATTTTTAAAGGAAAAGTATTTTGGGGGCCAGATTCCTTTTGTTTATTTTCTTTCTTGGCTCATTTGTAGCAGCCTTGAAAATAGTAGTTTCGTATGGAAATGCTGATGCAGCACCTGGTGGCCAGCAGCAACCCGTATCTTCTCCGGTGTATTTTAGGTTGCCAGCAAGGCCTGGGCTACAGCTGGCCACATCTTACCAGGCAAAATTACTGCTTTTTATAAGGTCAAATGTGTAGCTTCTTCCTACTGGAAAGCTTGAGGAAGGACAATGAATGATTCATTGTAGGCACTCCAGAGGCACACAGACCCCTCGTGTGCGTGGCTGTGGGAATACATTAGTACACAGATTTCCTGTTCGTACAGTCCAAGTTATGTAGAAAATGCCTTTGCTCCATCGTTGGAGGACAGAATGGGCTGTTTGTGACCAGCTTTCTCTTGTTTCCTATTCCTTTTTGCTCTGCCCCTTCCAGGGTGTTGTTTGACTTTGCTCCTGAGCTGGGAGTTTCACCCAAATCATGGACGATGTGGATTTAGAGCAGCTGAACCATTTAACCTGGGGGTGCAACTTACTGTGGCTGTTATGGGACCTCCTGAGGCTTTGTCCAAGAGTCTCCACATTGGTCCATCTATCCAGATACTCAGAACAGGCAAATATGCTCTTGTTGCTAATCGCATTTCCTGATCCCATACCCTGGGCTCTCAGGTATTTGGACAAAAAGCAGGGAAAGGGTGGAGAGGCCATGGGATGGGAGAAGAGAAGTGCTGGAGAATCAGGGGTGGAGGGTGTTTAGAGAGAAGAGCATCTGGGGCAGATGTTTCCTTGTGCTGTTGGACCCTTCGGATCCACAGGTGCTCACACCTCTCTGATGGGATAGGGACACCATCCTATTTTAGGGAACACAGTCATTTTTCCGAGACCTGAAAACGTTGCTTGAAGCCTTCAAAGCGTTGGTGGTCTGGTGCTGAAGTAATTTTGTGGATCCGGATATGAGTGGTTTTCCCTAGGCTGTGGTCAACTGGAGGCATAGCTTGCAATTTGGTGCAGGGCTTATCGGTCCTTGGGTGCCTGTGGTTCTGCCCCATCATCCAAACTATCTTCACCTTCTGCCTGCATTCAAAAATTAGAAAGTGCTAGTTTTCGTTGCTGAAACCTTCTAGGCTGCCTCATAGCTGCTTTGCTTTTGGTCAATGTTAGCTAAAGGCCTTGTTAAGAAGTTCACCCGTGGGTAAGGGTAGATAAAGGATTTAGGCAACGTAGTGTAAGCCCCTTCTCATCACCTGGCCTGGATCACAAGACCCAGGGAATTTCACTCACTTCTTGAACTCTTGAGGGTTTTTCTTTCTTTCTTTTAATGATTAAAATAGCCCTTAATATTATCATTTGCTCAAAGTGTAGAAATAGACTGAAAACACATTCCCCAACTGAATCAAAAAACGTTCAGATCTCATGTCATTATTTTTTAACCAGGTCTGCATTAAAAGTTTTATGAGCTGCTCCAGTTTCGGAAGGTTTCCCGTAAATGAACTTTCCACCACTCTGTGACAGCAGTGTGTTGCCAACACATGGATAATATGGAAAAATGAAAGAGGGAAAAAAAAAAAAGCCCTTTCCCCCCCCTTTCGTCCATCTGTTACAATACGGGACTGTGGCAGGAAACGAGGTTTTGCAGTTTTTTACGAGCAGAAGTGTGTTGTGGGTTGGGTTTTTTTTTGGTGGGTTTGTTTTTTTGTTTTATTTTTTTTTTAAAGCCGTGGAGTGTGTCATTTCAGAGCGCTCTCCAGCAATCTGGAAGCAACCAACGTAAGGCATGGAAAAGACATTATGTAATTGCAAAAGACAAAAAACCCTCCCAATGCTGAGGCCTTGTGGCAGAAGCCAGTCTCTGACCTCACCCTTCTCAGGATCTCTGGAGAACACTGTGTTCCTCTGGCCCCTCGCAAAAAATAGCCTCTGCCAGATCTCAGCAAACAATTCCGGCATTTCCTTCCCCTGCCTCTGGTCTGTGGGTGTTTTGGAGTCTCTCGCATGTGTGGGCAGGGATTCATTAGCTAAAATAAAAACCGTACTACAGAGCTGCATTAGAGAAAAAAGAAAAAAAAAAAGTTAGGAAAAAAAAATAATAATGCAGGCAAGTGTAATAAGCCTGCGGCATCGACTAGCTTGGACTCAATTCCAGTTTGGGAATTAATAAAGAGTAAGCCAGAAATAAAGGGGATCTCGTGGGTCCTCTTGTCTCCCCTGCTGTCGTCGGTCGCGGTCCCTGGTGCCCGGTCTTGCCCGGCAGCAGCTGAACGGCTGGGGTCTGAAGCGCTGCCTTCGCAACTTCTGCTGGCAGAGCCGAGCACGGGCCGAATATTTGAAAGATCAAGGTCTTTGTTCTTTTCTAGCTTTTCCCAGTATAATCCCAACAGAGATGTAATCGTTTGGTGTTGTTTTTCCTCTGAATTCTCTTTAATTTCCTGCCTGTGGTTTTGGGGGTTTTGTGAGGTTTTATAGTTGTGGAGAAATTTTGCTGTTTACAGTGGCTGTCCTACATGCTCTAAAAACAGCATCCCATTTCTTCTAAGAAAAGCCCTTGTATGTCCTAATTTAAATTGCCGGGTCATCATTATTGCCACTGCGCTACTCCTAAGGGAACCAAAATAAATATCCCTCCTTCGCTTTGGTCCCAGGTCTCTGGGGACAGGAGGACACCGTTCATCTTCAGGCTGCAGCTTGAAGACCCCAAATTTCACTGCTGGCGCATCCAAAAGCAAGGGAAGGCTGCTGTGTTTCCCGACCACAGAAGCCAGCCGTTTTGCCCTCAACTTTCCCCGCAAATGTGCTGGAGTTTGGTTCATGTCTGCCAGCTGGAGGCAATACCTTCTTTACAAGCTTCTGCTTTCCGCAGGCAGGCTGCCAGCGGAGCCGGCGATAGGTTTTCAATGGCTGCGCTGTTTATTTAAGATCGTGGAACCTCAGAAGGCTTCCAGAAGCAAACAGAAGTTTTGGTTGGCCTTGTAGGGAACCTACATCTGTCTGCTTGGGCTCTGCTACCATTGTTTTAGCATTAAGAAACATTTGCGTTGCGTTTTCTTCAGCTTAACGATTTGGCTGTCATGGTGCAGGAAGGAGCTTTGTCCTGTTCCTGTCGGCAGCGATGCTTTCCTCGCTCGTAAGGCTCTGCATTACGGAACAGGTCAGGGCTGGGAATTCAAAGGAGCCTGAGAGCTGGCTGTGGTCAGGAAGCCACGTTATACGTGTTAAGGTTCCTCCACTAGGTTTGAGGGTATGAAAGTTGCATCTATTATATAAAAATGTGCAAATTCAGTGATGGGAGGAGTGGGAAGACTGGGAATAAATGTAGCAAGTCCCCATGCCAGAAATGGAAGAGCCTGTCCAAACCAGTCCTCCCAGGAGAGTATTCCCCATTCTCCCACTCCCCACTCGTGACTTCTTCTTCTTTTAAAATGTCCTTTCTGTGTCACTGAGGATCTCTGCTGAGACCTTCTGCCCCATGTCAACCTGGCCTTGCTGCTGCAAGGAGATTGACTTGGTGGTGGTGTTTGTTTTGCTTTGTTTCCTTTTCCACATTCTTTTTGGTTCCAAGGAAAAATACAAGCGGAGAGGAACATCTTGTGTGGGATTGTGACTTGGATCAGTGTGTGTTCAGTTCGCCCTGGGTGCTCCCCAGCAGCCTCCCAAGGCGCCAGCACAGAAGCAGACATTTCATCCGGCACAGCACACGTGGTATTATTCAGAAGACTTGGGCTCTCAGGAAGGGGGGGCGTCTTTCTCAAGCCCACCCACCACATTACGGCAAGCACAGGGCTTCTGTCTCCATGCCACAGGAGTGCATCCCTTCCCCAAAGCTAAAGATGATGGAGAGACATGCAGCCAAGTTCTTCGCTGCAAATCCAGCTCCTGCAGCCAGCGAAGGGCAGGTTTGATCTGTGCCATGGGAGGCAGGGAGGTGAGCGATTGCAGGGCCATGACAACGATGCTGCGAGAGCCACTAGGTCCAAGAAGCCTTCCTTTTGGCTTGAGCTCGATTTCTGGGTAAAACAGAGATCCTAGGTTTTAAAAAAACACTAGCATATCCCTGGGATAGCCAAGCGCAGCCCAGCTGTGCTCGGTACAGCTGGAGCAGGGCACCCACAGCCATGTCTTCCTGATACGTCAGCTCATGGGCTCCTTCCTGCAGTCCCTTCCATGCTTGTTGGGAGGGCAGAAGGGCAATGAAGGATGAGGAGAGGACCTTCTGCCTTCAGAGAGGCTTGCGGCCATGCCTACGAGTGCCTCTGCATTGATCAGTACTCCCTGGCACCAGCCTGCAGCCTGCAAAGTGGTCTGAGTGCTGGCTCTGCCACTTGCATCGCTACAGGGAGAAGCTGCTGCTTGTCGGCAGCTTTTTTTTTTCCCCATGTAGAAGAAACCATAAATCATTGATGAGTCCTTTACCTAAATGACTCTGCGGCTCCTCCACCAAGGGAACCAGGCTGCAACAACCCGGAGTCATTGGGGGGAGTAGTTCCTGTTCCCTTGTCCCTTAGCAGTGACAGAAGAGCGTGCAGAAGCCCCGTGGTCTGGTGGATTGAACATTGAAACCCTGGAAACCTGTTTGCTTAGTGCTGCCGCCTCATTGCCTTGCTTCTGGAGAAGTATCTGACATCTCAGTGCTGTGGGTTTGTCCCTCCGTTGTGCCAGAATAAAGAGAAATAAATATATATATATAGTGTATTAATAGATATAATACATCGATTTTATTATCTGTTGTTAATTATATATTATACAAATATATAATTAATAATATAATATATTGAATAAATATAAATAACTAAAGATTAATAAATAACGCTGTTTGCCTCCCTTGCAAGCAGCTCTAAAACGTGGCAGGTCCGTGTAGTGCTGTGGAAAATGCAGTGGAAAAGGACAGAAAACTACTGGTGTCGAAAGTGCTGATGGTTGCTAGGACCCTCCAGGCCACTTCGAAAAACCTCTGCTGAAATTTGGTAGAAACTGAGCGTTGTGACGGAGAGAGGATGAGCTGGCTCGGAGGGTCGGCGCTGGCTGCCCAGTCCCAGCTGGCTCCTTGCAGTATTTTGTCTCGGTTAGAGGGGTCAAGCTTGCTTCGTAGGGTGATTGGTAAGAGTTTTTGAGTTTATTGAGAAATGTCCATCGTGTTTGCCGCGGTGAGGAGCTCAGGGAGGTGTCAGGCGTCTCTAAAGCTCATGGAAAGTGGTGGCTGGGGAGGCAATAGAGACGCAGCTGGGAGAGGGGGCAGCAAGAGCTCGATGTGGTCATTAGGCACCGGGGGGGGAAGCGAATAATTCCTGCTGCCGGCAAAGCTGCTGATGTCCTGGGGACCTACTTTCATGATTGCTGAGGCTGGCAAGTCTAGAAGGATCACACAGACATCATTTATGAACCTGAACTCAACCTGGTTATTCCTTGCTGGGGTTTCCACTGGGAAGATGTTGGCTCTATGCACCTAACTCCTCTTCTGAGGATCCTGAGCCCTCGTTAAATCTCTGCCTGATTTCTCAGGTAATTTTCCATTTGCACAAAGTAATTTGATTTTGGAGAGAGAGGGCATAGAAAGCACTGCCAGCAAGCTGTTACCCCCTGACAGATAACACGCTGTGAAGAGTGCCTTGAAATCCCAGCCCTGAGCCCTGGCTCTCAATGCAGCCAGCAGCGGGGTTTAAGCCGTGTCCCCGAGCAGACACCAGCACAAGTGTCCCATCTTCCTCTCCAGAAGAGGTTTTGCCTTGTTGCCTGGTGATGTGCCTCGTGATAATTTGCCAGCAATTACTTCAGAGGTTGGTCTCCTCTTGTAAACAGTCTATCGCCTTCAGGTTTGTCATTCAGTTTCTGGGCTGAAATAGCGCGCGTGCGTCTGCATAATCCCTGGTGTAGGTAGAATAAAGCCTGTGTCTGGGGCACGTTCTCTGCTGGATCGATTCACCTGAGAGGCTCAAACCTGTGATCATCCATAAACGCTGCAAATCAGTGCTAGTCGCTGCAGGAGTGGCATTGGTGTCTGGTGGTTAACGAGGGCTTTGCTCCGTCCTTGACTGAGGTGGTTTTGGGTGGGAAATGGTGCCATTCCTTCCCAATGCAGCTGGTTCAGTAGCTCTTCTGCTTGTTCTGTCTCCATTTCCCATGCGTGCCGTCAGTAATTTTGCTTTTGCCCCAGACAGTGAGATTTAAAGTAGCTGGCAGATACCTTGGTGGTACCAGGGAACGAGAGGTGCAGAGGTTGTAGAACTGAATTTTTCCTGCTGTGCAACACACTTCTTCCCAGTGGTTTTCTTCTCACGCTCTTCCTGCAGTAAACCAGCTATAGCTCTGTCCGTGCTCTCCATCGGTCTCGATATACATCCAGTTGTTGCACAAAGTCATTTTGCTTTGGTGTGATTGAGCACTTATTCCTCCTTTGTGCATTTTTGATATTTGGGGGTGCAACTACAAGACCATCAAAAGCATTAGCATCTCCTAGGGTGGCTTTGGACTACGGGCCAGGCTGTAGCCGGCTCCTGGACCAACAGATACACTCAGAGTGGCAAAGTTGCAGCTCCCTGGGATTTTTTTTTTGTTACTGTGTTTGACCAGCTTTAAAATCTGATTTACGTGTCTGAACCCTGTTCTCCTGCTAACCCTCTTCCCCATCTGAATCAGGAAAAAACCTTCTTAAAAAGGAAAGTAAGAGTTCTCCTGGCTCTTCCTTTACATCTGCATCAACTCAAAACAGGCACGCGATGCTTGGAGAAAATAGAAAGGGATGTCCAGCTGGAACTGGATTGAATGCCATTGATTTTTAGAGGAAGCCATTAAAGAAATGATTTCCATGTTTCATTTATTGTTCTACTGAGAATGAAACACAATGAAAGATGTCCCCCCAGTGCTGGATAACCTCTCACCAAGGAGGAATAGCTGTTTACCGCTCAGCTCTCTGAATACTGCTATGTTGGTACAGCACATCAAAATGTTCTCTCCAAACGTTTTTGGAACAAGAAATAGCTTTTGTCAGAAAAAAAAATAATTAAAAAATTGCTGAAAACTGATTTTTGCTTTGAAAAAAAGGCAAAAAGCATCTCAGACAGGTTTGAGGAAAGTAAAATCCTTTTGACTTTTCTCTCCTTCCTTCTCTCCTGTTTCCAACCCAAGCCCTCAGTATCTCCCAGGCATAGCCATGGCACAGCCAGGCTGGAGTTGTTCAAGGGAATTTCTCACTTCTGGTTTGCCAGTAACACTGAGCTGAAGAGCGTCTGGCTCGGAAGGAACAAGCCTGACACGTTAGCTCGTCTTAAAAAATGGATGATTGTTTTAAGTTGGATTATTTGCAAAAGGTTGAGGCTACTAAAAATAATTTGCTTCTTTCAATAAGCAGTACTTTATGGTGGAAAGATCATAACTTATGTGTCTTGTCTTTTTATCACCAGTAAGTTTTTAATATATTACCATTTATCTCTGGATTAGTTGAAAAGTTCATCGCTATGCCTTTTCTCTCCAAATTAACATAAATTAATTACTCCTCCCGGAAATGACTGTGGAGAGAATAGAAATGCCTTTTGGTAACTGGTCAGACTTGGACAAAAACCCCAAAGTGAGTGTAGCTTTAAATGCAGAGAGAAGAGACAAAGCAGCCCCCAGTATTAGATGCCAAACAATAAAGCCTTTAACATGTCTTCGGGATTTCGAGGGGACTGTGCTGCTGACCTCTCATTCCTGCATATTTTCCACCAGCAGCGTGGCAGCCTTTTCCCTCTATCTGCTCTTACAAACCCATCCCTGAAACGGTAACATGAGGACCAAAGTAAAAGCGGGCACAGAACTGACGGCTCTAGGTGGGAGAGTGCAAGAAGCTCTGAGCTGGTGGCCTCTGCGGTGAAAATGGTCCGAGGCACTTAAGGCTGTGGACAGATATCCTGCTCCCAGTGTGGCTGGGCTGGCTAGAAATATCGCTGCTGCTCACCAGGAGTGATTTCTCCAGCTGTCCCAGCAGAGGAGTCGTCAAGCCCCCGGTGTGGCTGTTTCCTCCCCCGTAGGCTGGTTTGGCTGGTAGCGCATGGGGCAGCTCTGGTATAGCCGTGGTAGCAAAAATGTAGGATGTAGGAATGGCTTCACCTGACCACTGTTTGTAAAAGAAACAATTACAGCCTAAATCCAACTGCAAGTCTTCAGCTTTCTGCTGCAAGTAGCTCCTGAAGGTGTTCAGGCTTGTGGGTAAGTTTTGGCGATATGGTTCCCAAGTCCTGGTCCTGATGGGACCTCAAGATGAGGATGGGTGCACGGTGGCTCCTTTTCACTGCAGTGTGGACAATGGTTGTCACACACACATGAAGCTGCCACTGTGCTGGATCTGTGTCATGTTGAAGGCATCACCCATGGTATGAAGTGCTCACCACAGGTAGCACGCAGCTCTGGCAGATGTCCCTGCTCTGGAGCCAGAAGGCTTGGGCAGAGGAGAGGAGCCTCCATCTCCTGAGAGTCACACTGGTTTCGTGTGAGCCTGACCGTGGCTTGGATACCCAAGCCTTGCCCCTGCAGGAGGAGGAGGAGAAGGCAGCGTTTAGAAGTGACTACTGGGGGCGCGAGCACCCTCCTTGCGTGGTGGCATGAGTGCAGAGGACCTGCTGGCTGCTGGCATGGAGGGTATTACTGATGGATAACGGTGGGGTGGCTGACTTCGTGTATTAACAAAAGGGACACCTGACTAGTAAAACAGTAATTACCTTTGGATCTAATAAATGTAATTATAGAGTAATCCGCCAGAGTATATAATGAGGTGGGAATATTTTTAGCCTGCCGAGTGAGTTCTTTGCAGTCCCCCGGTGCCGTACTCTGAGTAAAGAGCACTTATGCAGCACTGATGGCCTGTAGCTTTTAAGAAATTACGGTGATGCATCTTTAAAACTGGCAGCTTTATTAAAAAGGGAGGTGGGGGGATGCTATTATCTTAACATAGCTGCATTAAGAGAGAATACGCGTTTCAGAAGGGCCCCATTGCGCTGCGAGGCTTGCAGGCTCGATAGCCTGAGGTACAGCGAATAGGCAGAGATGCTGAGAAATTTGTCTGGGCCATTTCGAGCTGAAGGCGCTGCTGTTCCCGGATCCGGGCAGTGGGGCTGGGCCGGGCTGGGCTCCTCCAACGCTGACGTGGTGCTGCCCAGCTGTCCCGTGTGGAGTAAGAGCAAGACAAGGAGCCTTTGTCAAATGCCCGGAGCACGCTGCAGCACAGAAACTGTTTGAGCTGAGCCAGTGCTTTAGCCCCATGTTTGCTGCTCAGCTGATGAGTGAGAAAAGGGAGAGGAAATTTAAATTTTCTGATGGAATAGATTTTTAATATTTTTTTTTAAAAAAACAAAGGTCCAGGAAAACCCACTCATGTTTGCCATGTGTCCAGGGCATGTTTTCAAAGAGCTGTCACAGAGCAAGCAGCTCAGCATCGTGTTCAAGCAGGATTTCGGGGCACCTGCTCCAGCTACTCCTATTGCCGAGCATTCGGAGAGCAGAGCCTTTGGGGCTGTGTCAGCACAAGCACCCCTCATCAGCCCTTCTTTTACTTCCTCTGCTTAACAAATACCAATTAATATCATTTATGAGGACAAAACGGAGGTCGCGCTGTCATCCCGTCCTGCGCTTGCATGATTTCAAGCTGCGGTTTGTTACTTATGTGACAAACATTATATTTTGGTCCTACGAAAAACTTTCCGTTGCAAGTTTTGGAGGTTTTCCCCCCACCCCCAGCCAAGATTTTGCACATTGGAGAACATTTTTTCTAAATTCAGGTGAGGATTTTCAAAGCCAAGTGGCCATAGTTCACCTGAGCCAGCCCAAGCACTCCCAGTCGTATCAGTGCCTTGGCGACAGAGTGGGATGCTGATGGGACGGGTGCTTGGGTGCGTCCCGTTGTCCTTGCAGGGTGATGGGGCTGGCTCTTTCCTTTGCAAACACCTGTCTACCAGGAAACCCAGTACATAGATGTTCGCAGTGAAAGGTGTGCACTCCCCAAGTGCTTGCAGAAAGCCCATTAAAATAAAAAAAAAAAAAGGATGTAAAAAGCACTCAGCTAGATTCATTTCCATATTTGCAGAAATTTCCGTGGGAATGCCTTTTGCAGCACTCAGCCAGCTCGTGCTATGAATTAGCTGAGCCCTTCGCCTGCCCCCCAGCCTGCAAAGCGATGGTGTGCTGCCTCTTTCTTTCTTTTTTAGCGGACGTTTCAAAAGGCGGTATCTTATTCCAGCCTCTTCAGAGTGGAGTGGGAATGCAGACCTCGAAACACCTGCTTCCCGCACCGGCAGCGCTGAATGGCCGAGGAGCACGCGGCCGCTGAGCCTTTGTTTTGGGGCTTGCTTTTAACTACAAGGAGTAATCGGAGTTGGCTGTTAAATGAATGAGTTTGGTTGGAAGATAAGCCCGGACACCTGAGGTCTTGCATTGCCGGCAGGGCTGGCGAGCACCAAAGGGCTTTTGAAACAGGCATCCCTGGAAAGTCGCTATTATGTGTGAGCTTTACACTCAAACACCTTTGGACAATGAAGGCACCAGAGGACACTGCTGCTCCCGATTGTCAGCAGCAGAATAAATCCATGCTTCCTGCGGCGTTTCCCGCCGCCGGCCGCAGGGCCAGTGCCGAGCGGAGAGCTTTGCAGAGGCACAAAAGCTCTCTCAATAGAGCAGGGGTCAAACTGCGGGTTCCTCCTTTCAAAACGGCTCCTGATCTCTGATGCAGAGCGCCCCGCAAGACCCCCTTTCGGAAACAGAGAAAGAGCGACATTGTGTTGCTGAAGCAAGCAGAGAGGGAGGAGGAGGGAATCCCAGGCCCTGCTGCTGAAATGAACCTGGGCTGATGTTTTCAAAGCTCCCCCACGGCAGAGTTTTAGGCCTCCACCTCCCAGCGGGACTGATGGGAGCTCTTGCCCTAAATCTTTTTGCCGGTCCTGGCTGTGCAATATCTCTTGGAGGGGGGTCCAAATATCTGCAGCTGGTGGTGGGTCCTGTTAGCTGTGCACCCCATTTGGTCCCCCATGTGTGCCAGGGGGTTTGCTGGCCCTGGAGCTGTAGGGAGGCAGCGAGATGGGCTCCGGTACTGAAGGACACCTGCGATTGCAGTAATTCAGGTGAATTGGTGATGTGTGTGTCAGCACAAACGGGTTGGCTGCAAGGTACGTGTGTGCTTTTTGCAGAGCCATGGGCTCCAGTGTCCACAGCCTTTCCCAGGAGGCTGGTGAGGACCAGCAGAGGTCTTTGGGATGAGTTACACCGTGGTGCCGGGAACATGCTCGCTCTTTCCTCCAGTGGCGATGGGCTGCATGTGGATTTGCTTCTGCAAAGCAGATGGAGATTGTGCCATCTAACCTCGAAGTAGCTGGGCTCCATGCAGAACTGATGTCTGCCTTTGAAGTATGAAATACGGTGCCCTTATAAGTAGGCCTGTAGTCTTACAGTTGTCTTCACTCACAGCCCTGTCCTGCGGCGGTTATTGGTGGCAGAGTTGTTTTGTACAGTGGGCTCAGCTGGACATGGCAGCCCAGGATGGCTAACGGAGGGTGCTCAGAGCAACCTCGTTGCAGTTTAGGTGGTGTCTGTGGAGAGTGAAGAATTAATGCTAAGGACTTGATGTCCACACTGTACATGTTTTGGGGTTTGCTTTGACTAGTTCTGGTCAGATCTTGGACCCATTAGCTGATGGGACATACTTTTTATTTGTACCTGTACGGAATGCCGTTCTCACAGCCTGAGCCCTCTGTGTGGTGGGAGCCAAAGTGCAGAAGGTGGAGAAGATCAGGACTTCTCCTTCCAGACCACACTTCTGATCCAAACCAGATCCTCTTGAGGACACTTTCTTGGACTCTCCACCAGCAGCATTGCTAAGGGTTAAAGTGATGCTCTGGCACCTTGTTCCTGTCAGTGTGTGCTGGGTGGCAAGTCTGGAAGAACCAATGGGATATGCAAACCTCCTTCTCTCCTGTACAAAAGGACAGATACCTAGGTTAGGTCTGCCAGCAGCAGCAGGAGGGGCCCAGGCATCCAGCCTTCACTGAATTTGAGCGTCCAGCGGGCACTTTGTTCCCCTGCGTGCTGTGAACATCCCAGCCCTGAGCTTTCAAGGGATGGCAAGACAAGAGCCACTGTTAGCCAATGTATAAATGGATACAGCATCTGCATTTTGAGCCTCTTACTACCTTTTTTAAGGCGAAGATTTTCCCCAGAGGTTTCTGAACTCTTTGAATAGTGTAGAAATATGGCCATGCACATAGTGCCCTTCCTGTCCAAGCCCTGTGAGATCCTTGGCTGCATCACCCTGGCACAGGTGGGGTCTTCAATGGCCCTGGACCCCATTTCTCCACGCAGGTGAAGAAGCTTTTGCAAATCATCCCCCTCCTATTTTTCTATCCACAGAAAGGACTGGGCAGCCCAGTTCTAAAAACTAACCCAGGGGAGCCTGAATTTGGCCATCGCATTCCCCATCTGTTAAGTACATCCACACAATGATATTTCAGTACGTGCCTTAAAACAATGATTTCCTTTTCTCTTATTGTTTCAAGTCCTTTGGATTCCTTGTGCAGATTAAGGAGTGTCCCTGTAGAGCTGAAACACAGCGGCAGAGCTTCTGGGGTAAATCGGATCCCGTCTCCCTGCAGAGCACCAGCAGCGGAAGAATAGCGCTGTGCTGGCATTGCATATTTGCTTTGCAGCCAGGAGTCTGGGGAAAGAAAAGATCCAGCTTGTCCATATTGCATGGGCGCAGCCGCCACATTTTTAAGGGGTGGAAGAAGGGAAGGGGAGACCCACCAGAAACTCACTGAAAACTGCCATCCATCTATGGCTTTTCTGTGCGATAAACTCCTCTGCTTTCCGCTGTGCAGAAAACAGCACGTGGGGAATTCCGGTGCCAGCAACACTTTTTACTGGAAATCAGGAAACGTTCTTGAGTATCAAGTTATCAAACAACTTGACAAATTCAGATGCGCTAAGTCACCCGGTGTAAACATCTGTCTGGCCTGCTTTTATGTGCCTACACAAGGGTGACTTATCCGCTTCTTGGCGAGATGTGATCTCTGTCCTCTGGTGCTATTTTTAGCTTATATTTATTTGGAGGAGGCTGTTAGAATAATCTCATAGAATAGAATCGTAGAATAGTTTGGGTTGGAAGGGACCTTTAAAGGCCATCTAGTCCAACCCCCCTGCAATGAGCAGGGACATCTTCAACTAGACCAGGTTGCTCAGAGCCCCATCCAACCTGAACTTGAATGTTTCCAGGGATGGGGCATCCACAGCTTCTCTGGACAACCTGTTCCAGTGCCTCACCACCCTCATTGTTAAAAATTTCTGCCTTATAGCAAGTCTAAATCTACCCTCTTTCAGTTTAAAACCATTACCCCTTGTCCTGTTGCAACAGGCCCTGTTAAAAAGTTTGTCCCTATCTTTCTATAAGCTCCCTTTAAGTACTGAAAGGCCACATTGAAATCTCCCCGGAGCCTTCTCTTCTCCAGGCTGAACAACCCCAGCTCTCTCAGCCTGTCCTCATAGGAGAGGTGCTCCAGCCCTCTCATCATTTTTCGTGGCCTCCTCTGGACCCACTCCAACAGGTCCATGTCTTTCCTGTGCTGAGAGCTCCAGAGCTGAACACAGTACTCCAGGTGGGGTCTCACCAGAGCAGAGTAGAGGGGCAGAATCACCTCCCTCAGCTGCTGGCCATGCTTCTTTTGTTGCAGCCCAGGATATGGTTGGCTTTCTGGGCTGTGAGCGCATATTGTTGGTTCACGTCCTGCTTTTCATCCACCAGTACCCCCAAGTCCTTCTCTTCAGGGCTGCTCTCAATGCCTTCATCCCCCAGCCTATATTGATATTGGGGGTTGCCCTGACCCAGGTGCAGGACCCTGCACTTGGCCTTGTTGAACTTTGAGGTTCACGTGAGCCCACTTCTCAAGCCTGTTCACGTTGCTCTGGATGGCATCCCACCCCTCAGGTGCATCAACCACACCACTCAGCTTGGTGTCATCTGCAAACTTACTGTGTGTGTGCACGCAATCCCGCTATGTCATTGATGAAGATATTAAGCAGTACTGGTCCCAATACGGACCTCTGAAGGACACCACTTGTCACTGATCTCCATCTGGACATTGAGCAATTGACCACTACCCTTTGGATGCAAGCGTCTCACCGATTCCTCATCCACTAAAGAATACACCCATCAAATCCATATCTCTCCAATTTAGAGAGAAGGTTGTTGTGGTGGACCATGTCTAAGGCCTTAGAGAAGTTCAGATAGACGACATCCGTAGGTCTTCCCTTTTCCACTCATGTAGTCATTCCATCATAGAAGGCCACTAGGTTGGTCAGGCAGGACTTGCCCTTGGTGAAGCCATGCTGGCTGTCTTGAATCATCTCCCTGTCCTCCATGTACTTTAGCAAAGCTTCTAGGAGGATCTGTTCCATGATCTTCCCAGGCACAGAGGTGAGGCTGACAGGTTGGTAGTTCCCAGGGTCTTCCTTTCTACCCTTTTAAAAGATGGGTACAATGTTTCCCTTTTTCCAGTAAATTGACTGCCATGATTTTTCAAATATGATGGAGAGTGGCTTGGCAACTACATCAGCCAATTCCCTCAGGAATCTGGGATGCATCTTGCCGGGTCCTATAGACTTCTGTATGTTCAGGTTTCTCAGGTGGTCATGAGCCTGGTCTTCACTATCTATTTCTTGATGTAGAGGCCAATGCCTCTGCCCCTCCTTCCTCCCTTGTCCCTTCTGAACAGCCTGTAGCCATCGATAGCCTCACTCCAGTCATGGGATTCATCCCACCAGGTTTCAGTAATGGCAACTAGGTCGTAGCTTTCTAGCAGCATGGTGGCTTCCAGTTCCTCCTGTTTGTTGCCCATGCTGCGTGCATTGGTGCAGAGGCACTTCAGCTGGGCTGTTGGCCGTCTCATCTTCTTAGAGGAACACCCCTTAATTCATTTGAGGTATTTCACTGCTGTTTCCCTCTTGGCTCCTCCTCTTACCTCAGTAGCTCCTGGCTCATCTCTGTAAGACTTCAAGTGTGCCACAGTGTACCCAGCACTTCTCAGGCCTCTAATCTGGCCTCACTTGCCTTTAGTTCTTCGTATGACTGTTCTGGGGAGAGGGGTGGTTAAAACATTGCTGTGGCTACAGCTTTTGCAGCATGCTGTGACATGAAAGCCCCGCGTATGGTTCCCTTTGAACACTGGAGCCATTGGACCCTGAATTGTTCGTACTCAGCTGCGTTAGTGACTTGCTTTCTGATGCAGGGGCAAATTGCTTCGCTGCTCTGTTTCCCGTTTACCTTTTGTCCTCGCGGACAAAGCTCTTCTGGGGCAAAATTGGCTGTTACTGTGTTTTCCTGGCCCTCGTCTTGGAGTGTAGGGGACGAGAGGCATGGCTGGGAACTGTTAAAAAGCAGCTATATTCAAGCGTAATACCATTGACCTCACTGAGACTGCTCACATGTTTTAAATTAAGCGTGTCCTTAAATATTTTCCGGAATCGGAGCTGGGTTAGTTTAGGCTGAATACAGTAAGAAATGCATATGCATTTGGGACCAGAGGGGAACCTGACTGTTTTAAATCCATTAAATGTAAAAGAACAAGACTGTGTGTTGGCTTAAGAGCTGGAAACCAATTTTGAAGTCAGTATTCCCTATTGCTGAAAGGAACCCAGCACAGCGGCTGCACGGTAGCATGGGAGGGAGGCAGAGCTCCTAGGGGAAAGGCAACCATCTCCCTTCACCCGGGCAAACCTGGGCACAAAGAAATGCTTGATGCAAACATCTGCTTGCTTTGCATTTCACCTCTCTGTGCAGTGATGCCCTGCTTAGGAAGGTAATCCCACCTGTGGGAATCGCATCTTCATGACTTCTGTGCTCCCCGCCATGGGACGGCAACATGGAAATAGATTTGTAGTTTATACGAAAGGAAAACCTAAAGACAGCTTTTCCGAAAGTTGCCCACGCCAGGATTACCTACATCTTTTCCCACTGAAGAATTTCTGAAAGGATACATCATTTGGGGAAAAGGATGATCATTTAGGGAAAGTTGTTTCTTTTGTTTGGCATCAAAGCCAGCTTAGAGGAGACTTTTTTTTTTGAATAGCAGCCAGCTGCATTAGCAGTCTTGAACCATGTTCTTCCTTCTGCTTTGAATATAAAGCCTATAGCAAGGGAACATTAGTTTTTTGTCTTGGCAATAAATCGTGTCTTAAGCTGCCAGTAGTGAAACTTGCCCATTTGCTTGGGAGAGAAAGTCAAAATAAGCACTAATGAAGGAAAGAAGCAAATCCAGCATTTCAGGTCCATGTTCCCTGTTCCCTATGAATAGGCATATAATGCTTGGAGCAATTTTGGTGATGGCATGGAAATCTGCTGGATGTTGCTTGTGCAGGTATAAATCCTGCTGGCTGTGAGCCATTTCTCTCTTATCTTACCCATCTCTCTTATCACTCTGCTGCAGTGAAACAGCTTGAAATTCACCTCTGGGTCCTAAGGCAATGCTCGTGTCCTTGCTTTGGCTTTTGTATGTAACAGCAGAGCATGCGTTGGCTCTTTTTTTTTTTAAAAAAAAAAAAAATACAAAAAAGGAGGGAAGAAGAAGAAAAGATGTTAACTTGCTCCAGGAAGGATCTCCTACAAACCCAAATGGAGTAAAATAGATGCTGTTTGGCGCTCCAGCCACAAGAGAGAGCTTGTCCAGTTGACGGAACTAATGCCCAATTCATGGGCTAATTCTGCGCGAGCTCTTTGGTGCCTGTGGTCAATATCCCAGAGGCCAAGGAGGCTCTTTGAGCCAGCCGGCACAGGGAAAATGGGTGGCTCCCCTGGGATTTGCTCTCTTGCATGAGCTATTCATGGCCCTCAGTCATCACACATCGCGGCGCTTTTGGTTTTTTGGCTGGTTCTTAAAGGATGTCCCGGTCAGGCTGAGCAGACACAGAGTCTGTGGTTTTCTCTCTTCCTGAGTTGAAGTCCTGTAAAGTGGGAGTGCGGGAAAGAAATAAGCCTTTGTAAACTTTTAGTTTGCAACTGTTGCTGGGTCTTGTGTCTGTCCGTTCATCCCAGTGCCTGTCATCACGCAGCTGCCACAACCCACTATTTATCTTGTTCCTTTTCTTTCTTCCTCAATCTGTTCCCCCCCCCCCCTTGGTCTGCCTTGCTGCTGGAAGCTTTTTTTTCTCTCCCCCTTGCTTTCTCCTTGTCTCTGTACTTCTCTTTTTCTCGACTGTACATTTGTTCACCACCTGCATTCAACCAGGCCTGTGGCAAGAGCAGCTCATTCCCTTCAAACCTCCCAGGTGCGTTCTCATCATCTGCAGAAGAGAAGCGAGCAACGGCCATGGGACAAAATGAACTTCACTCCTGTGATTAGAGCACAGTGAAATTACTCAAAGGCCTGTTTAGAAAACAAAAGCCAAGTTCATCTTTCCTTTGAGTTTTAATTCACCAAGGTGGAGACCCAGCAAAGCCGGACACTGGGAGTCCCCACAGGGCCGGTCTTGGTGCGTCGCAGCCCAGCCAGGGAGTGTGGATGGATGCTGGGCACAGTGACACGGGTTTAGCAAAGTTACTGAGCCCAGGGGCTGCTGCGGCTTCAGGGGGAATTTTGGCACCCAGTCCTGCCTTCTTGGTGCGTAGAGTTGGAGTAGATGATCTTCTGAGCTGCCTCCCTGCCCTTCATTTCAGATGAGCCACTCTGACAGCCTGTGATACACCTGCAAAGTGTCCTGCCCGACAGACAGCCTGGCAAACCCACGAAGGATTGGGAGCATCCATTTCTGCCTGAGGTCTTGTGCCTGCCCAGCTGGGACTAGTACGAGAGGAGTCCCGTGGTGTGCATGAAGGAATGAACATAAAACCACCTTCTCACCCACTTCCCTGCATCCTCACCTCCCTACTTAGTGTTTCCAAAGATATATTTGCATCTGCTCAAATGATCTCAGGAGTGATTTTTGGAGATGAACAGGCTTTCCTGCTTCTACATCAGCTTTAGTTTTCCCTGTGGCACCCTGAATTTGTTTAAACCTGAAGTTCCAGAAGTGCCAAACTGTGGCAGAAGGCTGTTGAAACATGTACAAACTGGCAAGCAAAATACACTGCATCTTACTGAGAGGGCCAAAGGTTCCCTGCATCTTAGAATTATCCTCCACTTATTTAAGGACTTGAGTACAAACTCAGAAACCTAACTGTACTCACTCATGTCTCTCAGCTATTTTATTTATAAAGAGCAAAACGTCTTCTGTGTCCTGCTAAATAACTTAACTGGAAAGATATGGTGTGTAACTGCTTCATAGTTACGGTAGTGCATTTAGAATTAAGCTTTCAATCTTCCTAGATATTCAGATATCAGAGCTGTTGCCCTGAACCTGCTCTGTTTGTAGAAAGATTTGCAAACAAGGCAATATGCAATTCTAATGGAGTATTTGGTCAGAAAACAACCCTACGATCCTTCTTCAAGTGTGGATAAATCATGGCTTATGTAGAGTTATGGAAAATTCGTTCTGATTGCAAACTGAAGTTTTTATCTAAGAAATGGGAATTTTTTAGAAGATGTACTCTGGTCGTGATTTGCCATATTGTCAAAAGCCAAATACTGTATATAGCATATCATTCCTTTCTGCGTCTCTTACTGATTTTGGCTAACAGCTAGTCAGGAATGAGAAAGCACGGAGAAGAACTGCTGAAGGCAAGGCTGTCGTCTTCCTTGTCCTGCTGCCTCCCATCCTTGCAGAACAGCATGGGAGCCTGCAGAGCTGCTGCTCTCTCTGACAGGCAACAAAGATTTCTCTTTCAGGAGAACAGTATCCATAGCCAGTAGCTTCTAAGGTTTTCGTAGTACCCATGCCAAACCCTAATTGGTTGTCTTAATCAAATACCTCTTCTTTTTTGGCTTCGTGCACTTGCTTGTTAAATGTAAGAATCCACTGGTGATCTGACTTGGTCTTTGGAGGTGAGAATATATATATTTTACACATATATATACACAAATGCACATGCTTCTTAGTGTTGTGTCTTTGTCTCAAATTCTTGCGTTGAGATGCATGGTGTAAAGAGGCATTAAAAACACGGGTGGACATATCCGTTTATTTTTTTAGCAACATATCTAATTCCTATTACATTGAGCCTCCTCCAAAAGGACTAATGCAAACTGTCAATAATAGAAGCCTCTAATGCTCCTCAGCTCTTGCAGGGGCTTGAGGTAAAGGACCTTCTTTTCCACATATCGCTTTGTTTTAGCTGTATGTTTCTTGATAAATATATATGGTGTACTGCCAACTTATGGGTGCTGAAAAAGAAGAAACTACCCTCAGTGCCGCCTTATGAACATCATTATGATTCTTGTGACTTTTTGACTGTTGGTCTCTGGAGGGGGGAGAAGGTGTGAAAATCTTTCTAGCCTTCTCCTGCTATCCAAACTCCTCTCTCTGAAAGCCAACCTGTTCCAAACCGGTGAAATGAGGGAGTGCAAAATTAGGATAGGACTGTGCCATGGTAAGAAGACAAAAGGTGTAATTGCGTTTGCGTACTAGAACCCATGGCCAAATATCTTGAAATATTGCCTGAAGCAGTACTGTGGCTGCTCCCCTGCGCTTTGCTGGGCACATGGCTTGTCAGCTGGATTCAAGAGCAGGCAAAGCAATGTTGTGAGGTGGTGTGACAGCTGTAATTATTGTAGAGGGGGGAAACCTTTGAGAAAGCTGGTACAGTGTGTGTGGTCTCCTTAACGTGCCTTTCTCCGTGTGTGTGGGTGTACAAAGCTCCACGTATGAATCAGCTTGAACTCCAGGGGTCAGCTTAAAGATCTTGTGATGAGCCAGGTTGTGTTGAGAAGCAGGAAGAATTGATTCAGAAGATGTCAGTGCAGGAGAAAGTAATCCCAAAGCATTTTTAATGATGGTGGCTTGGAGTTTCATACCTGGTTTACCTTCTTGAAGGAACAATCTTCTCTGTTTCCACAAGAAAATACTTTCACTCCAAATATTTAATTGTTACTGAAAAATTGAGAGGGGGACTTTTGAGGCTGGGGCAAACACTAATCTCTGTGTCTTCCTGAGTCCTCATGAGTGCCTCTCTAAAGCTGTATCAAAAGTTGTGCATTTTTGTCCGTGATCTAGACATTCCCCTTCCTCCTCTGTGGAAGTTGCCTTCCTGCGATGCACTGCACTTTCTGCAGTAGGACTTAGGTCCGCACAATCCTCCACTTCATTGATAATTGCCGTGCTTTTCAAACTAGATGAGTTCTTGATTACATTAAAAGGGGTGGCTGTACTCAACTGGATGTTAGCTATTTTGCTTCCAAGGGTAATTAGTCATGGATTTAAATAGAAGGAAATAATTGATGTACACATAGAGTGGAAGCACTTCTCTGCCATTATGGTCCAAAACCTCATATTTATTTGTTCATTTTGTCTGAACTTGAAGTGTTCCTCTGTTAGCACAGAAAAGGAGTCGGCTTTTTGACATGAGATTTTTCTTTGTCTTACTAGAAGCTATTTTCTCATTTCTGGAAGAGTGGGTAAGAGCAAATTACTTGGATTTATCATACTCTGAAAAGGAAAACAAAGGTAGTTTCCCGAAGAGTTAAAACATGTTGCCGACATGGTGGTTTTGACGTTGGTATAACATGGCAAATGTATACTGCGATACACCTGCACATATATGCTTTAACAAAAAGCTGTAGTTTGGAAAGGTTCTGATTCAGGATTTCCATTGAGAGGTGTGAGACACACTGGTATCATCAGCCAAGAGCACCAGAAGGGTTTTTGCTTTGTCTTCCTAAGTCCTTTTCCTCCACTGACCTTGGAGTTCAGGTTCCCTGTCTTCCCTTCGCTTCTTCCGAGTGACTTGGTGTGGTTAGTTGTGTGATGACATCATCACAAGGAGGAGCATCGCCTGGCTGTCATGCCTCCATCATTTTTTGGTCTCATCTCTATTTTATGCTTCCCTTGGGTCATCCCTCAAGTTCCCCCGTTCCCGAGCAGCCTCTCATGACTCATGTTGTTGCCATCTGTTCTCCAGGGAAGTCGTCTTGATTATCTTTCCAGTTCTGTGTCCACCTTTTCACCTAGCTCTCCATGGTGAGTTCTCACAGGAGAGAAATGCCCTGCACACAGGATACAGACCAGTGTCATGTTGGTTGTTGGAGCGGTGTCTTAGCTAGAGCAAAAAGTATCTGAAAAACTAGGCTAGGATACAGGAGCCAGGAGAGCTGAGCTAAAGGTCCCTCAAGGAAAGACGGGACCCAATCCAGGACTCCCACACTCTGTGCAAGAGCCTGAGCCACTGGCTACTAAAGAACAGAAAACCCTTTTGTTTGCTGCTTCAGTTCATCAGATTTTGACTCAAATCCACAGATTTCTGGCTGACCCACACTGTATTTCTGCATTAGTTTTATGAGTAAGCTGTTGGGGGGAAAATACTATCTATGTGTAGATAGAAGTCACAGCATCAATTCCTACCGTGCTCTCAATCTGACAAGAGTTACATCTTGCTACTGTACGTAGGAATTCCCATTGCTGCACATACAAATGCTAGTGTGCTACTTAAAATCTCTTTCATGTCTCTTATTGGGCTAGAGAAATGCCTTCTCAGAAACCTGTGCTGTCAGCTAAGCTGACAAAGGTTTTATTTAACATGAGGCAGAACTAATATCCTTTAAAGCAAGCTGCCATGCCGTTAATTGTCACTCTGGTTTGTGTCAGATGCTTGCAAGAAGCGTGCTTGGTTCCTCCACAAACACAACAGCATCTTTCACTCTTAATGAATAATGCGCTCCAGATGTTCCACCCTGTGAGAATTTCTTGCGCATGCTGCAATGCCAAGAGAAAAATAAAGCAGTTCAACTTATTTAACCCAGATCTCAGACTGTCTGTCTGCATCATCTAACTCCATCAAGCTGATGGAGCACATGGAATGGATGGAAAACATGTGGTTCCTATAGACTCCTGCATTTCATATTGGTTAACAAATGTAGCATTAGTTTACCCAAGGCCATAACAGGCATGAGCTTAAACCCAGTGTATTCGTGGCAGGTTCTCTACACCTTCCCCATACCGTGCCATCAATACTCATGCTTTGCTAATCAGACCTGGAGCTCTTGGCAAACTTTGCCAGTCCTCCTGTTTCTGCTCGTGGTATCAGCTTGGGGACTCTTTTACTTTCCTTCTTTATAGGCAAGATACAGGCATAGTGCCTAAGCTGCCCTTAAAAATTTAAATGGACTGCAATCCTTTTCTGCCTAAATATTTTGTGAATGGCATTGGGACCTCTTGTGTTCTTGGCTGCAGCTCAAATACTCATCGTAGTGTTTCCAGGCAAACAAAGACTGGTGTCTTATAGGAGGGTTTTAAAGAAGTCCACTCGGGATGGGCTCCGAGCTGTCCTGCACAGACTGTCTTGCTAAGTGAAATGCCATCACCACCTTCCCACCACTGAGTGGTGATGGCAACCACACAAGTGAACCATTGCAGGGAAGGGCAGGAAAAACAAGTGTGACTCTTGATGCCCTACAGAGCCCTGGTTCTTCCACCTGAGCACGCTGAAAGGGGTGAGATCTCTGTATTTAGCTCAAGAGTTTTCCATGGTTGTTTTCAAGGGGGAAGAAGCACAGTTTTCTGGTTCAGGCATCGGGACATGGCTTACAGACGTAGCATAATGACAAACTGCCCGGGTGATCCCACTCACGTTGTATGGGAAGCTCATGCACTTGGCTTTGCCCTTACAGAAAATGGATGTGGGAGTTGCCAACAGGTCAGACTCTTGAGAGGGTATTGTTACAAGGATGAAGATATTGTATTGCTACGAGGATGAAGATATTGGTGTGAGGATGTGTGCCTACATCAACACCATAGTCCTGAATGGGAGTGGAGAGTCATAAGGTTGGGCAAGCAACTTAAAAATCCCTGATGGGTTTCCAAAAGTCATCATTCCTGTGTGCTCAGAATTCATTCTTTGAAAGTTATCTAAAGTGTGAACTGGTAATTTAGGGGAAGTCTGTGTTGCCTATCCCAGGTACAAGACCCCAGACTTGTATGAGTAAGAGAAATCAGTATTACAATCAGTAGGACCTAGTGTGCTAATTCAGTGCATTAAGTCCGTATCTTGCCTTGAAGCGAGGGGTGGTGTGAGCCAGCAGGAGCTCTGGTGCACAGGTGGGACGTACCGGGGGGCTGCATTCTGCACTGACAGCAGGTTTTCATGGGGAGCGCCAAAGACAGGGCTTCAGTGCCAGAGAGTTGCATTGTCTTTACAAATGCAGATGGAAGATTATTTTCTTTTTTTCAGTGGCCACACAGTTTGGAGAAATTTTAATTCTTACTGAAAGCTGGAGCTCCAAGTGTCATTTGAAAATAGCAAATGTACAACCGACCTATTTTCCACTAGTTTCATGTAAGGCCCTGGCATGCCCTGGTCCATCCTACTGCACTGTAGGATACACGATCCTGATTTCACAGAGATGCTGAGACCCTGCTTTTACAATGCCAGGCACCGCAGAGGTGATGGGGACACGTGTTGCTAGCACGCTGCTTGCTGGGCTCCCTTGCTAACCTCCCAAAGGGTTCTGTAGACAGAGCAACCTAAGCCTCAGAGCAGAACAGAGGAGAGGCCACCAAAGCAATTTCATCCTCCAACCTAAGAAAGAAACTCTGCAGAAGATGGTGTCTGGTTACCCATGTGTGCCTCTGTCAGGGCCATATCCGTACGGGATTACAAGCGAGTCTTTGCCATATCCACCTCTGCACCACGGCTTTCTGAGTTTATTGACGCTGGAGGACGCTGACATTCTCTAAGCCCTTTCAGAGACATCTTACTTCCTTTGAGCTGTGTGAAAGATGCAGAACCAAAGCAGCATGCAAGAACAATTATTAAACGTTGTTAATTAGGATGTGCGAAGATGGTCCCTCTCCCCTTTTCCTTTGAAGCATGAAAGCCCAGAGGGAGCCTTTATTAAAGTCAACAAAGAAATCTCAAAGGAAAAAATTCCCTTCTTTAATGTGGTCACACACATCATCTCCCGCCTGGTGTGACCCAACATGTGAATGTGATTACGGGCTGTGTCGCATCAGGGCGCAGGCACACTGTGCCCCGAGCCACGGCGGGGAGAGGAGAGGGGCAGAGTCCGCACAGCCGGTCTGACACCCAGCTGCTTGGATCCTCTTGCTGCTGATGCTAAAAGCACAGCATCTGGAGCTTGCTTTTGATGGATCACGTATTTTTTTGTTAACTACCTTTGATTTAACGTGTTCTCTCTCCAAATCAACCTCTGATAAAAGTAAGCTCCAGTGCCAAGGGTAGCAGCTGGATATCCATCCTGGATTTTCCTGCTGGGGAGGGGTGGACGTTGCAACTTCTTCAGTCACCAGACAAGTCTTGTCTGCGTGTTTAAAAACAAATTGGAGTCTAACAGTAACCTGGTTATGGCTGATTATGGGTTCAGGAAAGCCCATCAGAAATACCAAAGATCCCACTGTACTTTGGGAATTAGGGTAGAAAACCTCAAGATTCAGGTTGGTTATGTGACAAGCAGTCACAGTATTACTTCCCACTCAAATTCTCAAATGGCGTCTATTTGTAGGCATAAATATTTTGTCCTCTTTAATCCCAAATGATAAAGACAGGACTTGAGAAGTCCTGCCTCCAGAATTTCTGCTTTCTTCCTAAAGGGAGGGAAGAGGTTCTTCCTTCCCTTCTAGGGAAAGGCGGGCTGAGGTGAGCTCTGATCCATAGGATCAAAGACATCGGGGTCTTACACCGAAGCAGTATTTTCTGTTGGATGCAGGTGGTGAAGACGGGGCGCGATATGGTGCGCTATACTTTTATTGTATGAAGATATGAGAAGGTGGTGTCCTTTCTTCTTCTCTGAGCTGCTCTGTGGGCTGGTGAGAGCAAGCACTTGATGTGCTATACCTTCTCAGGGATGCTTTGGTAATCCTGGAGATAAAACAGGGCAGGTCCATTATAAAATTCGCAGAGTGGAGACTCTGTACCTGCATGAGCTCTTCAGGAGCAATCGCTGGTTGTTGCTCTCAGAAATGTTTTGTCCAAACAGAAAGAGCGCAAAATGTGCTGTTCTTGTCCTGCTCTGTGCTGCTCCTTTGGTTTGGTCTGACCGTGTTTTTTCTAGGGAATTTTCAAATGTACCAGGATTGCTGCCCCACCTCCCCCCCCAGCCTGTTAATTTAGAAATGGGGCAGCATCCTCACTGGGGTTTTCTGTAGCTGATACTACCAGCCACATCCCTCTCCATGTCCCAGAGCTAGGCCGTGAGCTTGAATTTTTCCAACCAAAATACCAAAATTCTCCCTCCCTTTCTTTTCTCAAAAAAAAAGGGAAAAAAAAAAAGGAGAAAAAAAAAAAAGCCCTATGAAAACAAAACAATTTCCAAAGAGAAGCATCCAGCCGCTTTCTTCTGACACCCAGATAGCTTGGCACGTTCATCTAATCTTCTGCCTTGACTGCTGGGCTGGCTGGCCACATCTGAAAGGAGGGGGATAAGCCAGCAGTCGGAGCCTGTATCTGTGAGCGATGTTGGTGGCAAGGAGGCTTTGGCAGTGGGTTCCTCTCTCACAGCCGCTTTTTTCCCCAGCTGGAGGCTCCAATTGTTGGGCGATGGCACATGAGCCTCCCCCTGAGCCCGGCGGAGCCCCGCGGGAGCCGGCTCCGCGCTGTGAGCAGACAATGCAATTAGCTGGGTTTCACAATGCGCCGCTTTGGGTGACCTTTCCAGGGAAAATAATTAGAGGGAGACCATGTCTGCTGTTGATAATTGGCTTCATTAGCTCTGAGGTTAATTTCAGGGATGTGCCCAGGAAGCAATAGAAGAGGCTCAGGGGAGGCTGTCCGGTTAATTACTTGTGAAATAAAATAGTCCGTTGGCTTTGTCCTTGCACGTGCATTGCAGGGGGTTTCACAGGGCAGCCTGGGCCGATGGGCAGGTTGGACCCTTCTCCTGCCATCACAGCGATGGTGGGGTCAAACAACTTCTTGGAAAGGGAAGTTTCCCAACCCTTGGTACAGACTTCCCTGACCATTAGGGGATTTGAAACCCGGGGTCGGGATCTGTAAAGACCCGCTTGGTCCCCCAGGCTGCAAGCCAGAGGACGGGGCTGGCCTTGGCGTAGTCTCCTGTTTCTCAGAGCTTGGGGGTTGCAAAAGGGATATCTCTTACAGGAACCTGTTGTTTCTGGTGGCACTGAGGGTCCAGAGGACAGGAGCAGGACAGGAAGCACCCTGGGCAGCAGAGCCACAAGCCCTTTCCATACTGTATCTGGTCTGGCACCACAGAAACAAGTGTCACTTTTTGTCTGTCACCAGGGCTGTCCCCACATTACCCTAGGGCTTCTCCGCAGGGCTGTGTCCCTCTCTACAGGGACAATTGAGACCGAACCTTGCATTTCCCACTGGGAAGACATTTCCTCATTGCATGTGCAACATCTCTGCCTTCATGCACTTTCTTTTCCTTTGTCCATCTGCTTTGGTCTCACCAAGGTAATTAGGCACTTGGCCCACTGACAGCCCTGTTGTTTGCGGCCGTGCCATCTCCAGGCTGGGAGTGGTGGAAGGATGAGGGATCAAGACAGAAGAGTGCTTTGCAAAATGGATTGGGATGAAACTGTCCTCCTAACCCGGCTGGTGTCGGCATGCACCCACCATGCTCAGAGGGGCTGGTCACTGCAGACCTACTTCAGACCCATCCCGGGCACGGACCCCACCTCCCCTGTACTCGCCTGTCATTGCAATAAGCAAACTGTGGGCTCTTTTTTAGCTTTTTGTAAACTTCCAAAGCTTTTGCTTCCATTTGTAACTGAATCTGCACAGGTTTTGGCTTCTGCTTGCCAGTGCTAAGCTGACTCCCAAACACCCACCACTTGGTTGCCCCTGGCACCTAATGTGTCAGCCACCACTTGAGTGTGCGGTTTGGTGGGGTTTGCCGGCACCAGGACTGGGGAGAGGCACAGCCTCAGCCTGTTCCCTCACTGTTGTCTGAGGATTTCATGTTAAAAACGTGTTATTGGCTTGTGGGACACGAAGGGGAGAGGGGAGCAGGCAGAGCAGGAACATCAACCCACCTCAGCCCTCACCCCTAACACCTATGGGGGTGCTGTAGCCAGAAACAGCTGAAAGGGCATCCCAGGGGTACATGCAGCATCTGAAGGGCACTTGAGGTACATTACACTTGTGTAGCACGTCTTTGTGCTATGAACTGACGAGATGAGCGTGTCAGACGTGAGTGTTTCTCTCCATTTTTTTTTTGTTGAGAGCAAAATCAGAGGGAAGGAAGAGGTCCTGGGTTTGAAAAGGCAGGAGAGTCAAGCATAAAGAAAGTGGGAGAGGAGCACTTGGGAGCACATTCCCACAGGGAGCAGTTGTGCAGGAAAGAGGTGACCAGGTCAAAGGAAAAGCATATAAACAACCCAGAGAGAGAATCTTCTTGGCTGCCGGTTTGTTTATCTCTTGCAGGAAAGAGCTTAGCAAGCCGCGTGCATCTCTAGCTAGCTACGACGCAAAGTTCCCGTCCTTTCGAATGATAACGTAGGGAGAGGACTCTCAGAAGTCACGTCTGTATTTCCTGTCCTGATTTTGGCATAAGGAAATACTGTAGGTTGTACCCTAATAAAACGATCAAAGGTTTTTTTGTTTGCTTGGTTTCCCTTTCCTTGAGTGCACGATTCCCTGGCAAAGCTCTCTGCAGTGTGGTGGAAAGGTGGGAAATGTCTGGGATGTGTACGAGAGAGAGATGCGTCCTCTTGGCCTGAGTGAACCAATGCTCGAGCCTGGCTGGACTTGGAGAGGCTTTGGGGATTAGGATTCAAATATCCATCTTCTGATAAAGACTTGAGCTTTCAGGGGAGCCAACAGGACTGGGACATAGATGTGCCAGACCATCCCAGTGGGTGCTGGGCATTTTTATGCTCGTGAGGTTTTAGGAAAATCCAACTTGGAATTTCCTGGTTTAGTGTCTGCTGTTTTTTCCCTTAATCCCAACTGTTCAAATCAGTAACCCTCAGCACTCCGCTGCTCCCTAGCCTGTCCTCTTCCAGCAGAAAATACATCCACCGAGTGAAGGAGAATATATTGTACCTTGATGGTAGAAACACACTTTAAGAACATGTTGGATCGCCTCCAGTGTTCAAATTTCTCATTTGTGTTTGGAGTCCAATTCTGCAGCCTTTATTAGCGATTGCAACTAAGCTAGTGTACGTGATGCACTTCTCTGGACCCTTTGATACGCATATTTTACGTGAAAACGTTAGTTCAGTTTAATACTTGACACAATTTTCTTCCTGTTGTGAAAAGCATCACTGAAATTCAGCATGCTTGAGAGCAGCGAAGTCCTGCAGGATTTATTTGAAAAGCCTGTGCTCAATCTCCGCTTTCAAATTCCATTTAGCTCCATGGAAGTTGAAGCAGCTACAGTGATTTCCATGAGCTGGGTGTCCCTCAATAATCTAGTTGCAGCTCACACCTCCATGATAGATATTCATAAAAAGTCTCAAAGCCATAAAAAAGTTGTTGCTTTCTATTCTATGCTGTAAAATCTTTATTCCTCCAAACATTCTACAGGGAGACACACTCATTTGTTCACAAACTGGTCCTGGTTTTGCAACCGTGTTCCTGGTAAACATTTTCTCAGCAGTTGTAATGATTTCCACCCAAAGGGTTGTTTAATTATGGTTAATTTCTGCAGTTTGGAGGGTGGGTGGCTGATGAGATCACATGGCATTGTTTGTGCTCCATGAATCAAAGCCTTAAAGCCAGAGTTGAAGGACCAAGAAAAAAAAGTTAATAAGTAACAGGTGTCTAGGAAACATCTTTGGAGAAATAAGTGTTCGGTGAAAATTGAGACGGTCTTGTGAAACTTCTGGACATTTTCACAACTACCTGAATGCTTTTTAATGATCATCTTGCATTGTGACGAGGCAGAAAGCTCCTCCAGCACTTTTGTTCATGATACTTTTTGTGACTCTTTTAAGTTTCTCTATTAGCTTTAGTGCAAGTATTGGTTTGTTTGCAATTAGTACTTTGAACCCTGTCTTTTGTTCTAAATCAGCCATCCATTTGCTCCCTCAGAATCACATCGTTAGCTTTATAACCTCTCCACACAGATATGGCCTTAAATCAACACTTGGCTTCAGGCTAGTGATATTTCTTTACCAGGAAAATATCTGCCAGCTCCTCCCCAGTGGATTTGAGAACTAGGCTGTGTTGAAAATAAGGTTATACTTGGTCATTTCTCGCTCTGCGGTCTTTAGAGTGAGCATAAAGCTCACTGTTGCTTTATCCGTGTCATTTATGGATTTCCACGGTGCCAAAGGAGGCACAGAGCATATTGCAAAGGCAGATTATCCAGAATAAATCATATGGTGAGTGTTGCAGGTTTGCAGGTGACTGGCTTTGGGACGATTTGAACCTGAAATATGGTTTGATGGTGAAGGTGAAATGATCACTTGGAAATGGATGGGAATGCCCTCCGTTTGTTTGGAGAACTGTGAGACTCGCCTAGCATACAGGAGCTCTTTATTTGTCCTTCCCTGTTGCTCCTGTCCAACATTTCCTCACTTTCTCGTTTCCTTCCCTTTCCTCCTTCCCTTCCACCCCGTTCCTGGGACTGAAATCTGTGAAATTGGTGACGTCGTCCAAGGACTCGTTTTGAGCCAGAGCCGCTCATTTCTGGGGTGATGGGACACTGTTGGGTGCAGGGAGTTTGGAGTGAGCAGCCATGGCCCTCGCCAGCCCACTGGTGTATCTTCAGAGCCATCCGTTTAACCCACAAATCCCATCCCACTGAACTAGCCTTGTTGTGTGTCGATTTTCATTTCTGAGCAGAAACAGGAAACCAGCCAATGTGTGAAAACAAGAAATAATGAGAAGACCTGTCTGAGCCTTGAGCCAAGGTTTGATTTGCACCGCAGTTTCGGGTCAGCTCTCTGTTTTTTTTCTAATTAACTCAGCAAACGTGTGTTGGGTAAAGCACAGTCTGTGTTTGCTGGGTAAGACCAGTGAACAGAGAGCTCTCGAGCAGAGCGGGGCTGGCATTCGTTGAGGGTGAGCTCACCTTCGTGATGGGGTTTTACTGTGCTTGGCTGAGGCCTCAGAGAACCACCACGGCGCAAACACTCACTGGGCGTAAACATCTGGAGGCCAGAGCTGTTGCTCGGTCTGTCTGCGGAGCATCTTGCACAGAGAGGTCCCAATCCAGGCGAGAAGCGTGTAGCAAATAATAACAAAAAGAAGCAAAGCGATTTTTGGCAAACACAGCTAATTAGCCCATCATTCTTCTGTTCCCTGGAGATGATCTAACAGAGTTGTCTTCAAAATCCAGTGATTAAACCCTTTATGTAAATATTATTTTAGCCATCTTTAAAATTACTTGCTCAAATGTCAAGAATGACATTAGTGTAAGAGAGGCTCTTCTTTCAATTACATTTCCTCTTTCCTTTTTCTGTCTCATAATTTTTTAGAGCCACCTGCGTAGATTATTTTTTAGCACCTCTCTGCTTTGTCATCAGGTAATCTTGTTGCTAGTGCTGGGAGGGGTTTTCTCCTCTTTTTATTTCTTTTTTTTTTTTTTTTTAATCATCTTTCATGTCACTTTCATTTTCCAAGCTCTGAGCTGGAAGGTTGTGAAACCTTGTCATAACTCCAGAGCTTTGCACTTTCCTTGCCCAATCTGACAGGCATGGTTGAGTAGTTAGCACCTGGCCCTGAGGGTCAGGGCACCTCGTCCTATTTCTAGGTCTTTCCTGTATTTACCGTGTGACCCTGAATGAGTCACGCTCTAAAAAATGTGACTGCAAATAGCAGTAATGAGAATTTCTTAATCCTCAGCCTGACTTTACGGTAAGCTGGGTTACCCGCGCTGTTGCTCTCAGTGAGACCTCCTGAGTTTTGTACCTTGGACCCACACTAATGTCCGCTGTCCTGGGGTTAGCACAGCGGATGGATGCTGGCGTGCAAAGCACAGCTGCTTCTGGCCAGCGTGTGGCACCAGGGCCGTCCCACCTCCACCACCTGCCGGTGGGTGTCCTACCAGCATGTGGTTAGGGGAAGCTTTTGAAGGAGTCAGTGCTGGCTTTCATCCGTTCCTGTTGAAGACAGTAGGAAATATGGAGGGGTTGCCCTCAGATTCCCCAAGCCAACCCTCGCTGTTGACCCCAAAACGTCCCTTTTTCTGTGCAGAAGTGGAAAGTTTTCCACATTCAGTACTGTTTAAGTTCTCCATCATTTCACTGGGGTTTGTCTAACTGGCGTCTGTAAGAGCTCTCCCCCAGATCAGCGCTTACCCCCAAGGATCCTGCACCAGATAACACATCGTTTCTGCATAGCTTACATACGAGCTAAATAAGAGCCTCACAAATACCAGCAGAACTGGAGATACCTTTAATTTCTCCTCATTGTGTCCTCCACCCTCCTTGCCCCACAGAAACATTGCTGTTCCTTGTAATGATGTTACTTCCCAGAGGAAAATAAGTAATTCACAGTCACACAAAGACAGTTTTGGCTCCTCAGAGCTCCCCATGCAAGAATAATTTCTGTCCCAGAAGATCTTTTCAGAAAGTAGTAGATGGATCATTGCAGCTGGTGGAAGTTCTTTGAGGAAAGCGATGATAACCTCCTTCATCTTTCCAGTGCTCAGGGAACCTGCTAAATTTGCCCAAATGTTGAGCAGGTAAAGTTGAAGGTGACCTTGTTTGACAGCACCCACCATGAACCAAAGCCCATGACAGTTGTGTTTGGTCAGTGCTGCTGGCAAGGGAGGAATTGCAAGAGAGGAACATTAATCTTCTGCCTGCGGCTTTGGGCAGCATTAAGAAAGCCTAAATCTCAAAAAAGACTTAGTGAAACTTGCACGGTTTCATGCAAGCCTCAGCTGCTCCACCACGGTTGTGAGAGAGCCTCAGCTGGTGGCACGGGCTTTCCCCAACGGCTCTTCTCATCATCCACTGAATGTCATGGGCAAATGGATGTGAGGGCCTTCCCCATAGGCAATTTCATTTTCCACCGTAGTCATACAATAAAAGGCTTGTCAGGCCAGGTTGCATGCAGTGACCATAACAGTAAAAGGCAGTCATTTGAAGAAGTACCTCAAACTTTTAAGTATATTACAGGAAGAGCAAATGAAACAGAGGATGTAGAAGGCCCACAGGATCAGTCATCTTGTAAAATGCTGGGAAAAGCTGTCATTTCACGAAATATCTGCTTTCACAATATTGCCCGTGGTTATTTAGCAAGTCAGCAAAGGCAGAATTTCATGCTCTCGTCTCCTTCGCGCACACTAAATGTATGAACAATCTATACCAGTGGTTTGTTTCCATACTCCCGTCGTTGTTCATTGCCATATGCTGGTGCACAGGGGCATTCGGACAAAGCAACTGAAGTTTGTCTCATTTCTAGTTAAAGCAAAAGCTCTGTAAAAGGCTCTCAGCTTTTTGGAGGTGTTGAAGGCTGAGTTGTTTTCGCCGCCCGCTGCAAAACAGCAGTGCTTCCTGCAGCCCCCCTTCGTCTCAGGCGTCTCCTCCAGCACGGGCTGGGATTAAGGCTGTGACGAGGTGAGGGAGAGCAATTGAACAGAAGGATGGAGGAAACTGCTGCATTTTAGCTGTGAACTTTTGTGTGCTTTGTGTTCCCTAGGTGCTAACCAGGCAGCCATCCTCACCTCTGTGATGTCCCTGGCCAAAGCAAGGACGTGCTACTCTGGGGAGGGAGAGGAGGTGAAGCTGGAGCAGTGCTGCCTGCTCATTGCATTTCTCATTAGCAGGAACAAGGGGGTCCAGGAGCCCCATTCCTGGCTGAATTCACAAGAAACACCTGGGGAGGGCTTGTTTGTACTTAATAAAATCCAGGAACAAAAAAAATCAAAACCAGTCCCCCATCAGCCCAAGAGGTGGGCTGATGAAAATAAGCCAGTAAAGCACAGGCTGGACACCAGCAGTGTGGTGGGTCTTGCATGACAGCATAGAGCTTGTGAAGGAAGGGGCATGTTCCAGGTAGTTGTGGGGATCCAGGATGGTGGCAGAGCTCCGTGGAGGGGCAGAGAAGGTTGCACAAGGCTTCTTGGGGGAAATGACCGCATTGGGAGCAGTGCTGGTGACTTTTCCCCCATGTCGCAATAAGAACTACGAGAGGCAGAGGGGAAGATGGGGAGGAGATAACTGTGTTTCTTCTGGCAGGACAGTCTGAAGCTGTGAGATAAAGCGCAAGGATTGTTTTGTCTGTGCCTTCATGCTTTTTCCTTATTGTGTCTCCCAGTGCCTCTTGCCCTGGGTCCTTTCTCTTCATCGCTCCCGTGTTGCTGTGTTTTGGAGGAGGAGCAGGGGACTGCTCTCTGGTTCTGGGGCAAGTAGGGCAAAGCAACTGCCAGGCTAGAAGTGCCTCTACTGAAGAGTTTTTTCATTTGGGTCGATAGTCCCAACACCAAAGGTGAGGCCTCAGGACAGCGCAAGTCTGGGAGCCATTCCTCAGTGCACCTGTGTTTGAATCTTTGCACAGGCTCCCCCATTCCTCCCCGTCCATCTTGCCCTTCCCCTTGGTCCTCCTCCACTCTCCTCTCTGCCGTGGGAGATCTTGGTGCCATCCTTCTCATTTCAGCCCAACTTCCTCCATATGCCACTTTCATGGCGGGATTAGTTCACCTCCCTGCTTGGCTCCAACGTCTCCTGTTTCCCCAGTGTGCTCGGCCTCTGCTCCTGTGGTTCATGCCCTGAAGCTTGATTTCTCCTTTAATCCATTGGCAACACCTGCACTGTGCAGTCCTCTCAAACAGCGTAACGCTGGTATTATTTGCAGGGTAGCTTTTTCGGTAGAAATGGCCAGTCCTAGGTGGAAACCCAAATGTAGGATAATTACAGCATTCCTCCCTCTCTCTGTTGCTTCTTCCCATCGAGGCAGCAGGGGTGTAAATCCCCAACCTGCTTTGGATGCGAGTGGACGTTTGTCCCATAGAGTGCAGCTCTGGGAAGGATGTTGCCAGAGAGGGTGCACAGATGGCAGAGGATGCAGAACTGTCACCTCTGTCCCCCTCTCAGGGCCCCAAGAAGAAGTGGTGCTCAGGTGGGCTTACATGGTCATCCAGGAGGGTCCTTCCTGCATAAGTTCAGGCCTTTGCAATACAGATGGGTCAGTGAGTGGGTTGTGCTCCTATGGCCCTTCAGAAAGTCACCTAGCATGCCAAACTTCTTAACAACATGAAATAACTAGGAATTTCAAAAATTTTCACCATCTCCCCACTGTTCTGCTGCATGATGATTGTTGCTGGATGCCATTGTGGAGATGTGTTGCATCTTTGAAAACAAAGTGACCTTGTACAATCTCAAGCATCCAAATGGGATGCTTGCTGCTGGATTTTCTGCTTAAGCTTTGTGTTTTCTGGATGAAAAAGCTGTGAGATCAGGCTGTGAGGCAGCCGTGGTAAACTGTTGCTACTCCAAAGGATGCTGCTTTCCTCCAGAAATGAGACGGTCCTCTCCCTACATAAAAGCCAACTTTTAGGGCACATTAGGAGTAAATGGCTGTTAGATGGATGGAGTGAGCTGGGGAAACAAAGCCAGTGCAATTAGTTGGTGTATGGCTGGAGGGAATTAGTTAATTTAGGCTTTGATTCTGTCCTTTGAGAAGAAAAATGAAAAGACATGTCATTAGAGATGAGTTGTCTTAACCATTGGATTGACATTCCTGTTCTTTCTGTTGGACGCCTTTTATCAGCAGATATTTGGGTACAGCCGAGGGTACCAGACAGGCACTGTGTTAGTCCTGCAGAAAAAGTCGAGACACCTTAGGTCATGTCTCAGAAATTTCCCAGTAAAACTACACTGGTGTAACAAAACCTCGGCATTTGGGGTAGCCCCAGCGTGTGGATGCATTGCGTACTCTGAGGTAGGAGTGATGCTACACGATTATACTGCTCTAACCCGGTGTTATTATTATATTGGGACACTTGAGACGGTAAATTTATGGAGGTGGATGTGCCAGTAGGCGTATTGTGACTTAAATCACAGTATCTGCTGAAGGCAGTGTATAGTTTTTCACCATGTATGTATATATTTAAGTAGGCAGCAATTCTGCGGCGTTGCTCACATCAGCCCACCAGTCCTCCCTACCTCATCGATAAAAGAGCGTGACAAGTTCAGGTTTTGGGGGGAAACTAGTCGGTGCTGCTGCCTGTTGTTCACCCACAGTGTTGGAGGTGGTCACGGGGAGCCCTTCTCTGAGACAGGTGTCAGACATGGGACGTTTCAGCCACCCTTTTGGAGCTGTGGTCAGCAGGGTGGCTCAGCAGCGAAGGGCTTCTCTTCTCTGAATTATAAAGCAAGTCCTTGCTCTGGCTAATCCTACGGATCTCAATGTGCGTTGTAGCTAAGCTCACAGTGGCACAGATTTTTACCTGAGGAGAAACGTCACACATAAAATTCATAAATACAGAAGCCACGTCCAGCTGGACAGGGGCCAGCTGCAGAGCGGTTTTAATCTGCTTGTACCAGGGACAATCCCAGTGCAGGGATTTTCTTGGTCCCTTTCCATGGTCCCCCAGCTCAAAACAGAGGTGAGGAGCCCCGCTCCCACTTTTATTGGGAAAGGTGGTATTTGGAGGGGCTGGGAAGCAAGGTGTGAGAGGCAATTACACACCCCGAGCTTGGAGGCCGGTCGTGACTTTTATGATCTCATTTCCTCATCCACACACAAACGCTTGGCCAAAGCCCAATCTCTGCAAATGAGCTTTGGTCACCGCTGGTTTTAATTAGCAGGAACAGTCCTGTGCAGTGTTCCCAATAAGCGAATGACAAAGTATCAGTCTCGGTCTCTGGCAGTTTTCTCTTCTTCATCCTGCCAGAGGGCTTTTTCTGAGCCCCAAACCAGCCCCTTGATCTCCGCTTCCAGGAAACCTTTATAAAATTCAGACCAGATTCTTGAGCAAGAACCAAATGTTTCAGCCAGAAAGATTTCTTTTTTCCTTTTTTTTTTTTTCCATTTTATTTTTGGAAAGGGTAAATGGAGGATGATTAAATCTGAACAGAATCTGAACAGATGATATTTTCAATGGCACGTTTAGCATTTATCTGAGAAGGCTCCGATGGGCACGGCGTTGCTGTTGTTTTCTTAAAAATATCAATCAGGCCAATGTGTTTAAACACGTTTGGCTGTTACCTTCTTTCCTCATGTTTCACAAGTACAACCAGTGAGTCATGTGCGATATTATTTATTTGTATTACAGCACAGCAGTGACGGCTGCCATTGTAGGAGGCACTGCAGAAAGCCCAGCAAGCGAAAGGCTTCGCTTTTAAAGAACATCTCCAGCAAAACACCCAAAGAGCTGGCTAAAATTGCCATCCCCCTTTTCCCACAGCAGAGATGGAGGCGGCCACCCTCCCACAGCAAGCAGCATGGCACGGTGCTGACATGACTCCTCCTGGGATGGGGTGGTCTTGGTCATGTCAAAGAGTGAGCTGAGCTTCTCCAAGCCAAAGGACAACCTGCTGCGGCTCAGTGAGACCTCCCACAGTGGAGCCACGGCAGACTTACTGCTCTGAGCTCTGGTGGGACGCCCCAGGGGGGTCACACACGTGGGGGCTCCCATCCCATACAGTTGGGTGAGGGAAGGAAGCCTGACATACCCGCTGGTCTCTACCATCATTAAATAAGTCCCCCGGTGTATGGGACTGAGCGAGGGGAATGTTTTGGTGTCTGTTCATCCATGCCCTCTGGCTGATGCAGTGTGTGTGTAGATCATCCTGCGTCTCCCTCACCCAGTGCCTGCCGTGACTGCCCAAAGATGCTTTTTTGCATTAAAGACGGTCTCTCTAGAGGCCTTAGTTAACTTCCCGATTAATTATTCATCAAACCGCCAGTGAGGCCATTAAGTTTCTCTTCCTTTGAAGACACCGGTACCTATTTCTGTAACAACACCAGAGGAGGAGGCTGCAGATCTAATTGTAGGCATGCAAAGTGAGGAAGACTCCTCGTCTGCTGCTTTCCTACTGTGCCTGAAAAGCCTCTCCTTTATGGAGGTGTCAACCGCAATTTCATTCTCTTTTCAGAGGAACAAGTGCCTTTAACCATTTATACCCACTTAAACGAAAGACTTTTGTGCTTCTATTAAAGTCACAATGCAGAGAAAAATGGGCCTGGCTGGCTGGAGAGTCTCCCATTGAGGAAGGTCCAGCCTGCGGCCAGAGGGGTCGTGGGTGCTGCTCTGCCCTCCTGACCCGCCGACCTCTCCCAGCTGGAACAAACCTGTCCCTGCTCAGCCGAGGCTGGACTCAGAGCTGCGTGGGCAAAATTTGCTGTCTTAAGGCTGCATTTTGGGACATAGCTACAGAGCAATGCCTCCCACCTCCAGGTCACACCTTGCCCTGTCCCACCAGCCATGTCCAAAATCCCCCACGTTGCTCCAGGAGGTCTGGGCAGCCAGCACCTGACTCAGCGTCTCAGAAGGCATTTGCCCTCTGCTTGGCTTTGCTCCGCTGGCTTTGTCCAGTGCAAAACTGCTGGTGAAAACGTCCTTCTGCAACCCATGGGGGTCACCTTGCTGCAGAGCTCGAGCCCCTGCCCGGGCACGGTGATTTTCTTTGTTGTTCAAAACGCTCCAAGAGCTCCAGGCTAAGTGCACAACAGCAGCATTAATAAATAATAAAAGACATCAATAGTTCTGGGGGGTTTTATAGCCACTCCTATCTCGAGATCTCAAAACATTTCACAGATGTTAATTTATGGAGCCTTACAGATGCTCTTGCCAGACTGTTCAAGAGTGGAAAACAGAGTCAGAACATGCAGGAGAGCAGGAACCAGATTGCGGCCGCTCTACCCTCCTGACCTCCCAGGTAATGAACCTTTTGGGCCACAGGTCTGGGCAGCATCCAGGGATGCTGCTTTTCCTCCCTCATTTTGAGCACCCTTTTGGTTGGATAGAAAAGAAAATGGGGAAGCTGCTCCCACACGTTGAAAGTGTTTCCAGCGACCCTTGGTGTAAATAGCCTGGAAAAGTGGTGGTGGTACCCATCTAGTAAGCACAGGCCTGCTTATATGCTGTGAACCATGGTTTTAAGGGAACAAGATATCACCATCGTAGAAGAGTATTATTTTGACATTAAAATGTGATAGGATTGAATGATAAGGGAGGAGACTCTCTGGTTCAGACAATCTCGTCCTCTAGGTAGAGTTAAGCAAGCTTAACAGTTAAACAAGGACTTTTAATGGTGTTTGAGGCTGGTTTGCTTTCACAGTCCTTTATTAGGGTCTGTATTAAACCTGGTCTCAATTAGCTCATGGCCGGAGTGATCTCAAGGAGGCTTTGCTGGACAGGCTGAAGCCCCACAACAGAGCTGTAAGAAAGCCCAGAGGAAGACACTCCGTCTTCCTTTCTACATTCCAGGTGTTTGCTTGAGCATCAGATGGAAATGTATTTCTTGTGCCATCGCAGTGGCTGTAGCTGGCGTGGTGCTCAGCCTGGTCTGAAGAGGGAAGTAAATGGCAGCAACAAAAAACTTTAGTAAGAAGAGGAAAGTCGCCTTGCCTCTTTCAATGCAGGGAATAAAGTCCTGCTGAACAGCAGTATAAAGTGCAAAGGGCTGAGATCTGAGCAGAGAAACCTTAGAGTGTCTGGTACAGGGGGGAGGACACATGAGCTGCCTGCTTAGGAGCACATACAAATGCCCAAAACCCAGAGCAGCTTTGGGTATATGTGTGTGTCACTGTATGGTCAGCGCTTATGGGGAATGAAGCAAATTACTTTGTATTTCCTAAATATACTCAGTTTGAGCATACCTGATCTCCAGGGAATCTGTTCAACTGTGCCATGACCGGTGTGGTTGCTCAATGCCAGGGCTGAGCTAAAGTGAAAGGAAGGATGTTGGCAGAAAAAAGGGGTTTGGTGGTGTTTATTTCTGTTTATCCCATCTAAAGTGACTCTCTAGTCTTGGCACAAGGCAGCAGGGAAGAGAAGGGATAAAGCAAGGCTCAAAATGCATCTTTCTCACTGACCTATGCTCAGTTAGCCCCACTCTGATAGCTCGCCAGGACAGATTGTCTGTGCTGGCAGTCTCTAGCGAGGAAGATCACATCACCTAGGTGAAGCCTTTCTCAGTCACAGAAGATTTAGTTGTTCTTGGACCAAAGGCAAAAAAACCCGAACCCGTGGAAACCTAGATCCTCTTTCTGTTTCCAGAAGCAAGGAGGGGAGGGAGCGGTTTCCACCTCAGTAGTCGAGTACGTGACAGTGTGACAGTCCATGGTCCTTCCCAGGGCTGCCTGGCTACCATGCCAGCAGATCAACTAGCACCAAATTGCGCCTGTTAATGATCACAGAAATGGGGATTAAAAGTTATGTAAAATAGGCAATGTGATGGTTAGTGCTGTATCAGAAGATGAAAAAATTTCCCTAGTACAGGAATGCAATATCTGCACTTGTCTGCCAGGCTGCAAAATAGCGTATCTGGTTCAGGAGTGATGTTGGAGGCGGCATCTGAACCATGTGAAGATGTTCCCTAACTAATAGCAGCCCAAAGCAGCTACGGGTAACACTAAAGAATTACGTTCCTCTACAGAAAGGCTTCCGAAGTCCCCGCATAACAGGAGCAAAGCAGAATCCAGCTGGTTTGGGGGTTTTTGCCTTTTTATCAGCCTCAATTTTATTTTAACCCACCTTGGTTGGGGGTGGATTCCTTTGGCGAAGGTGCTGCTGTTGGTCAAAGTGTGTGGAGCAGCAAGTTCCCTCTGGTGATGCTGAAGGCTGCAACATCCCAAGATCTCGAGCCGCTGTGAGCCACAGATGCAGTGCTGCTTCTGGGCTTTTAACAGGTTCTTTGAAAACCTGGAGAAGGTACAGCACAGAGACGCAAAAAGAGAGATGAGAGCCAGAGAAAATAGGCGTCGAGGGCGAGAGCCCTGTTTAGCGAGGCAGAGAGAAGCAAGAAGCAGTTTGACATCTGTGCCCAAGTACTTTTGCAAAGAGAAAACGCCAGATACAAAAGGGTTCCTTAATCTCAGGAGGTAATTCAACGTGAGCATCCCTGGCTGGTGAAACGCAGCAAAGAAAGTTCAACAGGGCTTGTGTTTTTGGCAGCAGGGACAGAGAGCCTTGGGGACAAATCACCCCCAGCAGAGGCTGCTTTGTCTCAAACACTGTAATAGTCTCTCTTTTGAGATAGGCCGTAATCAACACAAGCCATTTATCTTAATACTGGGGTAATTAAGCTTAATACAGGGTAACTGAGTGAAAATGAATAGGCTGGGATGTACGGGAAGTCAGATGGGATAATTCTTCCTGGCCTTCCAGTATACAAACAAGCTTTGTAGTCCTAACGCGAGCCCCAGAGGCTCGCTGTGTTTTACTGTGAAAAGACGCAGTTTTCATTATCAACCAGATACCCTTTGAGGCTGTTTTCACAGAAGCTGGAGGATGTGCCAGGGTAGAAATGGCAGGGTGTTTTTTCTTTTTAAAGCGTTGGCAAACTTGCTCCGGCTTTCCTTTCTGCAGCCAGGAGCCTGCAGGGTGCGAAGAAGTCAGGTCTCCAAAGCTGCAGAAAGGGGCTGTCTCTCCCCAAAAGTACCCGTGCGATGCACATCTCAGTGAATAGTTCGGGAGGGTGCCTGCGTGGGGAGGGACAGGCAGTGCCGTGTGCGTGTGTTCAGCAGTTGCCGCCTGATGAAAGGTCAGCCAGGCTGCTGCCATTTGCAGCGGGAGCGGACCGGAGCCATGCGGAGTGATGTCTTTAGCAGAGGTGTCCCACGAGCAGGGAGGGAGGGAGCGCTGGGAGCGCTCCTCTCCGCAGCGTAAATGTCACTGCCCATCGCCTCTCTCCTCCGCTCCTGCACGCCCAGCCCTCCGCAGCACTGTGGCGAAAACCTCTTGGCATTATTGAGAAAAATGCATTTCTTTCTGTCTACTTTCTGTTTTGTTGTTTCTGATTTTATAGCCATGTATATTCTTTATTAACTTTTTTCGCATCACCATTAGCTTCAGCCATGTTAAGTCCTGTTGGGTGACAGAAGGGGAAAAAATGCGAATATTTGCTCTCCCCAAATCTGGAGCAAATACAGCCGGGCGGCAGTTCAGACTCGGCTTCTCATCTGAAAGCCGGAGCTGCGTTTCTAACAATACAGCACCCACCCAGCATGAAATTGTAATGGATCACGCTTTGCCCTAGGTCCTTGGCTTATCCTTGGTTGACACTGAATTAAAGGACGTGGTGTGTGGGACTCAGTAAATCCCTAACCTGCTGTCCCGGAGACAAGTATTACCACCCGAACCACGCTGACACACGAGATTAGTGGAAGAGGTGCCCTCAATGCCACGGGCAGAAATGGGTCAGCTCGGATTTGGAAAGCTCTCCACTTGAAGTGAGTACCGATGCAGCCTGTAGAAATAAAAGGCCAAAAATGCCGTGTTTTCTGCCTTGGAGCCCTGCTGAGATCCACAGGGAGCAAGTCCTAAGCGGCTGAACAGGACCATTCGTGTGGCGGGTATTAGCTTTGTGAATGGCATTTTATTAGAAATTCGGTAAAGAAATCAGAAAACAGTCCAGGTTAGGAGCTGCACCCTTAGCAACTATGAATCTCCTTGCTATCACCAAAGTCCCTAAATTTATACTAACATACGTCAGCCAAAAAATTTGATGATTATTGTGAACTTTTCAAATGCAATTCGTGTGCGTCTGATAACTGCGTGCAGCAGCAATGCAAATATCATATCTATTCCTCCTTCCCGCTTTCCCTTGCCCTAATCAAATCCTTTATTCATGCGTCTTCTGACATATACTAGGTTTTCTGGCTTGGTTCGGCAATGACTAAGTAGCTGTACAGTAACAAAACAGTGCTGTCTTTGTTCTGGAAAAGTGGAGAAATGAAGATGTATAATCTTGAAATAAGGAAGCTCACAAGTGAGAAGGGGGCCGGGCACAGGCTCTGTAGTGCTCTGGCATGAGCTGGGTTGAATTTACCAATGCTGCTGAGAAGGAGAGCAAAGAAAGGAAACGAAATCATTTGTTGTTTTGTTTTGCCACCTCTTAAATGACTGAAAACCCATCAGAGCTGACGGTGTTTCTGTGGTTAAACTAATGATACTCGTCCACCTCTCGTACGTTTGCCTTGTTTTCCCCATTTCGCTCCCCCGCTGCCTGCTCACTCTCCACACTGCACGTGCTCGTCCTGCCAGTCGGGGTCACAAGCAGCCCTGATCAAGTTCTTCCTCCTGCATAGCGTCACGTCTTCAATTGGTATTTTGCACAGCAAATTGTCCCCAAAGCTGAGCTTTGCTTAGGACAACCTACTGTGCTCCTTCCATCGTGGGAGCCTCTCCAGAGACAGCCCAGCTGGGCAGTGTGTGTGTGCTGTAAGGAGACCTTAACTGTATCTCTTCCCGGGTGTTTTTTCAAACCCTACTAACTCACCATGCTCGTAGAAAGCAAAATTGAAATATAAAGCGTTATCCATCCTGCGTGAATCCTCGGGGCGGGATGGTGTAGCCTATGCACTTTCCATTTGGATGCCCCCAATCTGCCTGTACTTCTCGGCTGGCCACCATATCTCTGGAAGTGTCTGAGGAGGGACGGATCATCTGCTGCAAAGGCATCGCAGCTGCGAGGTGCAGAAGGGATGGAGTAGGCTGGGGACCTACGAGCTGGGGACAAACCTCAGCTCCTCCCTTGAGCTGCTGGAGCCAAGTGTCGAGCTGGGGAGCGGGGGGAGCGAAGGTCTGCTTTACTTGCTGGTAACCTTGGAAAGTCTACACAGACATTCAAGTCATGCAGCGGGCAGGAAAGGGGAATGCAGAACAGGTGGAAACCAGATGTCAGCATGGTTCATTTGAAAGTTTGTGCGCAGACCTGTGGGGCGTCGCTGTCTCTGCTCCTTTGAGTGCGCCCCATGCAGACTAGTGTGCACTGGTGTGTGCACAGCATGTGCACCAGTGCTACGATTAATTCCCTTGGGAAATTTGGCTTCTCCCACCATCTGATGGTGTGCGTAGTCTGCTCCGTGACCACTTGTGATTCTGTCCTGGTGTAGAGGGTGTGCTCTACCCTGGCTGGGTGCTCTAGGTCTGGCTCTGGAAGGGGGAAGATCTGCCTTCCCAGAAAGCCCTGGAGCCTGCTTTTGGGGAGAAATATTCGAGTTGGCTATAGCACAGTGAGAGGAATGGGGAAGGAAGGCAGGGCCAGCCTGAAGAGAGACCCAACTACCCGAGAAACTGTCTGGAGACTACCCAAAAGAGCAGCAACTGGGTGCAGAGCCAGGTCACAGAGCTGGTAGAAATCAGAGGCACCTGGAACAAACTATACTGAGTTCACAGCAGTCTGGAAGGCTCAGTGAAACCAAGCCTAAAAGAAAGGACTTGTCTTTCAAGGCTAGAGTGGGAGCAGAGTTTGTTTTAATCTTTTTTTTGTGGTAGTTTTAACCTTTTTACTGTAGTTCTTTATTCCCAGAGTTCATTGCTGAGGCAGATGCTGGAGGAGGAGGTAGTTGTGGATGCTGCTGGTGGCACACTTACTCTGAGGGAGAGCATGGGTAGATCCACCTCAAAGCTCTTGAGCCTTTGAAAACCCATTGCCAGATTTATCCCTTCAGTTCCTGTGGCCTTCTCTGGCCAGCCAGGACTGGTTGCACCAGCACCAAGCCAGCACAACTTCTTGGCCCAACCAGTCACCCCAGTGGGAAGCCAGCTCTGGTGGACGGGATGAGTGCAGTGTCCCAGCAGTGCTTTGCAGAGCGCGTCCCCAGGTTCTCAGCCTGGAGGGATGTGTTGCCATAGCGAATTCTGTTTCCCAGATTTTCCTGCATTGGTGGGAGCTTCGTGAAACATGGGGCCACCTTCTGCTCTTTCCCATGTCTTCGGGGTCCTTTGGGTACCGTGGGCTTGCTTTCTCGACCAGGGTGGTTTCCCTGCACATTCCCCATGGGAAGAACCATCAGTGCTGTCGTGACGCTGGAATTCATTACGAGACAACTGTGACAACTGCAGGAAATAAACAGTGGGAGCAGATGGGCTTCCAGAGACCAGAAATCCCATTTCTCTGTGAACGTCCTCAGCAATTAGAGCCACACTAAAACAAAGGAAGGAAGAAACAAATGCTGAAGGCTGGGGGCAGCCTGTAGGTAGAATTGCCTTAACACATGAGTGAGCCTTTTCCGGTGGCGGCCGCGTGGTGTGTACCTGCAGGAGCTGTACATGAATCACCTGATATGCTCTTTGCTTCGTTTTGTTGTTACTCATTGAGCTGTTGCGTGAAGATTTCCACACCGCCACCCCAAAGCATGGATATCTTTCAGGGCTTTGTGTTTCATCGGCTCACTTCCGTGACCCAGTTACCCGATTCAACAGGGACGTTTTGTTCTCTTTTAAGGGCATCGTTGTGAAAATATTCTCTTTGCTTCTTTGATATCGAGGCAGTGACTAAACCCCATTCTCCTTCCCTCTGTCCCATCCCGCTCTGCCCATCTGTAAATCCTGTTGTTCTGCGCTGAAATACCTTGGCCGCAGCAAAAATTACATCCTTAAATATGGTGCTTAGCAATAGGTAGAAGACAGGAGAACTGGAGAAGGCTGTGGAGAAGCAGTGGTCACCTAAGGCATTAGGTATTGCTCACAGCAAACCCTCTTGGCTCCAAACCTCGTACGATCTGGCTGTCTTGTGCCAAAGGGGCTGTGGGTTTGTTGTTTGCCCTCCAACTAAAGTCCTTATTCAGTCCAGAATAGCTGCCGTTCTTCCCTGGGGTTAATGCATCGCGGTTGTGCTGAGGGAGAGGCCCAGCATGGGCTGCTCTTGAAGAACAGCAGGTTTGGATCAGCATCAGCACAATTAGGGCTACAGTCAGGAGGAGACAAGCAAAAGCTGGTGCAGTTCGTGCTCCGCTAGGCTGAGCTGGTGTCTTCTTTTAGGAGAAGAGAGAGCTCAGGTGGTCCTGACAGATGTCAAATGGGATGAGGGGGCTCATAGTGGTAGAGGAGGAAGATGCTACATCTAGGTGTGGGATACAGGTTGGACAAGTGCCTGTAAATAATGAGATCCAGCTGCTCAGAGAAAACTATTTAGGGGGCAGGTAGTTATGGCTAGTCAGGAAGTTTTTCCAGCAAGTTTTGATTTTTCCTTAGAAGGAATACTAGAATTTGATACGTAAACAATTGCCACAGTAAGCTTTGTATTTTCCACAGCAATTTTGAGTTGTGCTGGAAAACGAAAAACTGAAAACCTAAAACCTATTTTATTTTATTTTATTTTATTTTATTTTATTTTATTTTATTTTATTTTATTTTATTTTATTTTATTTTATTTTATTTTATTATTTCTTATGAAAGGCCTGAATGTTCCCAGGATAGGGAGTCAATTTTCCAGCCGCTTCTACTGAAACTGGTGATAACTTGCTGATTTCCTGGAGGTGACAGCTGGTGTCTCCCATGAGGGCTAAGGCATACGGTGAACACCCTGCCTTGATCTGAGAGCGTCCTGTCCTGGGTTTGCTCCCTGAGAAGTGGCAGATCATCCTAAAACCCCCCTCAAATGTGCTCCAGCCATGACTCAGCCACGAACTCACACACGGTCCTTTAAATTGCCAGTGCGCATGAGAGTTGGTTTAAACAGTTCCTTCTCTGTAGCGATAAATGGAAACCCTAGGGCTCCAAAATATGCAAAGATGCAAAATAATCCTGGCAGTGGGTAGTTAATCAGGCATTAAAACCGAGGACTGAGTCCAGGCAGAGATTAGACAGTTGCTCTTTAATCAAAGCAATTGAGCTCATGTGTGACTGCTAATAACAGTGCTTTTCAACCTGGAATTGGAGTTAGAAAAGCAAGGTTTTCCTGTAATTCCATGAATACTATTATTATTATTTGTGCAGTGATCTGGAAGCATTCTCTTTAACTGTGGTCTGGGATCAGGAGCTGTCAGCTGCCTGTTCCTGCTGAAGCAGCAGTAAAATAGAAAGATGCCTGGTCTGCCTTGGTCCATCGCATTGCAGAAGCCACGGTGAACCATTGCTTCTGAAGGTTAACAGCTTGCCAGGGCTTGCTACCAAAACCCTGCTGCATCGGTCACTGCGAGGACGATGCTCCTTCTCACCCGAGCAGCCCTGGCAGCAGCCAGGTGCCTGAGCCTGAAAACCGCAACGCCCGAGCGATCTGGTTGTGTGCAGTGCCCAGACTTTGCCACGCTCACAGCGGTCGGTGATTTGGTGGTTTGGTGTGTGAGGTGGGAGCTCAGTCCTAGAAACCCTGTCCCTCGTCCCCCCGGGCTGTGGATCATGCTTTATGTGGACTCTGAGGCTCCGTCACAAAATATGGGTGTTGCTGTTGGGTGACTTTAGCCTCCAGGCACAGCAAAGGGCTGGGCAGGAGGACCAAAACCACCTTGAAAGCGTCGGTACTAAATACACAGCAGTCCCAGCAGCTGCCTGCTGCTGCGGGATGGAGCTGTGCAGATGTGAGAGCACGGGATTAGCAGGGCCCTGAGCTCCTCGCTGTCAGGATTTAAAGATGGATTTGAGCTGCGCGGCTCAAGCGCAAGGCAGCTGCCCTTGGGGCTTGTGCTCGGTTTCTCCTTGCCCTCCTGTGCTGAATGCCAACTAGTTTTGCTTCCCACCAGGCTGCCTCTCTGCACGAGTGCCTCTCTTCTCCGCTCTGGCAAGGTCTCCGCTCGCCAAGCAGAGCTGGTGCTTACTGGAGCTTGCTGGACCCTCATGGGTGCTTACTCGAGCAAAACTGTTTATGGCACTGGGAAGGTTGCCAGGTCTGTAGGAGGTGTCACCAGGTTTGCACCTCCATCTCCCCATGGTCACTGAGATAAATTGCAGCCCAGACTATTTGGTCTTTCCTAGTGCATGGACAGGGCAGGTTGTTACCAGCCAAGCAGAGTTGGTGGTACATGTGGAGTTCATTTTTTTGCAGTTTCCAAAGGTTTTGTAGCTTGGCTTTTGTTCTGGGTGTGATAGCAGGTCAGGCAGTCACAGATTGGCTTGCATTCTCTCTGATTTTGGAAACCTTCTTGTCAAAACCTGGTTGCAATCTGGGCCTTTTTGACTTCAACCCACTGTATTTCCATGATAATCCATTTGAGCAACAGCATCTGAATGAGTTTTGCCCATTGGTTCCTCCATGATGCTTCAAAGAATGAAGAAATAGAGCAACTCCATTCGTTTTCTCCAAGGGCTTTTGGGTGGCAGTTATGGCTGGCTTGAGAGAGCAGACACAACTTCACCTGCTTCCCAATTTTTTAACTAAACTCCAAATATTTCACTGAGTATTGAGCATGACCTGTCATCTTCCTAGTAGAAAGAGGAGTGCTGGGGACATTTCTCATTTTTCAGGATGAGAGAGGCTTTTCTCCATCCTACTAGCGTTACGCCAGTAGTAAGGAGTGCTTTTTGGAGGCACTGTCTGCAGATGGGTAGTGAGTAGCTCGCTGGCTGTCCTGGCGCTCTGCTCTTAAGTTTGGCTTTCCTTCATGTTACTAATCCTCCCTACTTCCCAGCTAGAATATTGCCGTACATTGTGGGCCATACAGAGTGCTAGAAAGAAATCAAGCACTTGGGAATTGGCCCAGGCACATGAAGCTCAATTGATCTTAACCTTAAAATTCACCAATAAATAAAAGGAGGCAAAGATATTTGCGAGGAAGCCACCTTGCTGCTTTCCGTGCTAAAAAGCTATGAAATTTAGGAGTGGAGATGTGCGTGCAGCCAGATGAGAGTACTTCTGGGTAAAACCAGGGAGATGAAGAGATATTCAGGCCATGCTCTGACACCCTGCTCCTCTCTGGTGATGGCCTACAGTATCCACTCCTTGTTAATTGATGCTGCTTATTGCCATCAGGGCTGAAGGCCGACCAGAAAGCACACTGAAAACAGGCCAGCCACGAAAATGGCCATCCTGGGTTGATTTCTGTGGTGTTAGGAGGAAAACAAACGAGCTATGAAGGAAAATATGAGAGGGAGGTTGGGCAATCGAAGGCAGCACAGGGGGGAGAGAGACTGCTAAGTAAAAGCAGACTGGTGGCGATGCCTGCGCCCAGCAACCCTTTCCAGGTCCCTGCACCCAGCAAGAAGTCACTGCCTTCTCTGTTAAGAGTTAACACTGGACCAGCACAATCCCTATTTTTAACCGTCTTGATGTTTCCTAGCAGCCTGTTTTGACTGGGTTATGCTGAAGCCCTGCTGTAAAGTTTCTGCCATTGGGGAAAAGAGGAATTCCGGTGCTGGCCCGGGAGCTGCAGGACATTCCCAGCGTGTCCTGCTTTTTTCAACGCTTCTGTCTGGTTGAAATAAGAGCCCTTCCAAAATTTCCGAACAATTAAAACTCCTTGGAAGGCAGGCCTGGATTATCTTTCAAGAAAGGAGGCTGACTGCAAGCAAAGTTAGCAGTGCCAGTGTTGAACTGTGCAACAATGCTTGGAGCAGTTTGCCCTCCGATGGCCAGTTGGAGCTTGCAGCTCCTGCTCTCCACCACTGCCACAGAGGTTTTCCTTCAGCTCAGCTGGCTCCAGAGTCTGAATTATTGCATTATGCTCCTTGCCTGCATGTTTACTCCGTCCCTAGGATAATCTGTTGGGAAGGGAGATCAGGGAGCTTGCTGGAGCAAAGCACTGTCAGGGAGAGAGTCCAGCACCTTCTCCTTCTCCAGCAGCACTCTTCCTTGAAGGCAGTTTTGGCTTCTTGGGTGCATTTCACAGTTTGGTCACTTGTTTGTGTTTGTTGAGACTCTTCTATGAGCTACAACATACCCGGAGCTGCATCTGACAAGCGTTTGCAGGCTGAAGGACCATTAGGTACAAGCTCTCTGGACATGTCTTCTGCGTGGCTCCTGTCGTGAGATCGCTGCTCCGCTCAGGGGATGGATCCCTTGCAGATCCCATGCGTTTGAGCAACCCCACATCAGGGTGTGCCAGTAACGGGGTGAAGAGAGTGGATTGGCCTGGCATGGACGGGGGACACGTCAGCCACCCTTGGGCCCTGCTGGGCTGCTGGTATGGGAGCTGCCTCTGCCCTGGGAAAGCCCACGGGCCGCTCCTGGTGTCTCTTGCAAATACTCCACATGCCAGAGCAAAGCAGAGAGCTGGCACCAAGGACCAGCCATGGAGCAGGCACTCCCCAATAGTCAGCTTTTGTCAGGGATGAGGAGGAACTGCTTTGGAGGGGGCATATTTTTATCCTTCTCTCTGGAAGAGAAAATGGGATCAACAGAACCACGAAGAAAAATGCAATGAAAATAGAGCATTATTTTGCTCTTTGTCAGTGTTTTGCATGGTAAAACAGGAGATTAAATACAAACTCATAATTTCCACAGTCTTTTTTTGAACTACATTTATTTCCTGAGGCTTAGAGTTTCAGGCATTTAGGTAGAAGACAGAAAGGCTGATTTTCCCCTCTCCCCCCGGCCCCACCTTGAGTGACATCCCAGTAACAACCAGGTATGAAGCTCTGACTGCTCCTCTCCTTCATCCACCTGTCAGAAAACTGTTCCTCTACTTGAGCCGTTGAATTTGTTGTGGTTTTTTTTCCCCACCATCTTCAGCAGATTTCCCAGCTATCCCTGCAGCCCCTGTCTATCTACAGTGGACTTCTAGGCAGAGCTCTAGACAGCGATTCTCACCCTGGTGACGTATGGTGTCCCCAGCCCCACTCTCCAGAAGACAAACCTCAAAAATCTGGTCCCTGTTAACTGGCCATTAGCACCAGCAATATCCAGAGTTGAATTTCTCGGTCTTTGAACGGCCGTTAGTTACCATGCTGTGTCCATTGCAGCAAGCGTGGAAAGCCAGATGATTTTAATGACAGTGTGTCCATTGAAGTCTCCAGTTTGTGGGACGTTGTGATCATTTCCTCTTTCTCCCAGATAAAAGAAATGCAGAGTAGGAGAAGTTCCTTGGCCATTGTTGGGTGGACAGTTTGAATATCTCATTTAATTTACTAGATAATGATCACATTTATGGAACAGCTTGTTTCAATTTTCTCATTATCACTAACCGAGATGATAGCTTATTTAATCCACTTCTGCAGCACTTCACAGACAATGAGAAATGGGGGAAGGAAAGTCATTCAGGGGAGCACGTGGGGTGCTCGCGTAAGCAGGCTGGCACAGATGAACCTGCCAGTTCAGGAAGCCTCAGGTTTCTGATGAAGATTACTAATAGGAAACGATGTGAAAATGAGTAATTTTGCAGGTCTTCTGCTGTTGTCCGTTCAGGGAGAGCCATTGTAGGTCATTACAACTGGTTTGATGGCATCCAAGAGCAGCGTCAGGATTGTCCTCGACACGCTGTGCTCCCATGCTGCTGGAGCTGCAGTGGCTAAACCAGATGCCAAAGCTTTTTCCTCCCAGACGGTAAGAAGTCTGTGCTGACTGTCAGAAGACTGATATATTGTCTACCAAGAGATCTGAAGCAAATGATGAATGAGATCAGAGATGAATTTGTCCTAATACTAATACGTTATTTGTAAGAGCACAGATTGTTTCCGCTGATTCTGAAAGAAATTTAATCCTCTGCCACTGAGAAGGAAATGGGTTTGTAAGGCTGAGGAAGGAATGCATCATAATCCCAGAAGAAGTAGGCAGTGATTTCTGGCACTAGGGATTTGGCAGAATTTTTGGGGTTGAGGTGGAACAGGAGGAGCTTTAGCTAGCAGATTTCAGCAATGGCAAATGGGGGGAAGGACACCTGTGATCTCTTGGCTGTCTCTAGGCTGCTGTGTCTGCTTTCATGTCCTCACCCGTGTGATGGTAGAAAGATTACTTATCTGGTGGTTTTACATGGAAGAGAGCGAGCTGTCATTCTGCTAAACCTCCTCCTTCTCTGCACCAAAGTGCATGTAAAGCCCTACTGTGGGAGAGGACAGGGTCCCAACTTCAGGATCAGCCGTGGAGGAGAATCACCTGTTGGTCCAAAGGGGACTCTCAGGGAGCTCTGACATCTCCTTATTTGTCCAATGTGACAGATGACAAACAAACCCACCCACTGCCCAAATCAGAGCAGAAAGAATGTGGCAAGGATTATATTCACGTGCGTGCCTTCAAGAAATACCACCTTTTCTGGAGGCTTGTGCGGACCCCGAGAGTAAAGTAAAATTATTCCTCCTATTTCAGTTGGCTTCTAAAGAAGGAGGTGCACAGAAAGGGCCTGGAGTATTTAGACACTCAGCTGTCTTTGATGGTTTTTCCCTAGGACCTTCTGGAGAGCTCAAATGAAAAGCCAGGTGTGCACTGCAGGGGGATTTGTTTTTCCAAATGGAAATTGTAAGACAAGAAGAAAGACTGTCTTTTCAAAAGCCAGAAAGCCTTTGGATTCCATTTGTAATTCAGACTAATTCAGACTGTCAGTCCTTCTTGTATCCATTATACGAAATATCTGCTTGACCTGTAGCTGTTTAGGAATCATTCTTAAAATAACCCTATTAAAGTACCAGCATCAGAGCTGTGTCTAAGAAGTCCTTTATGATGGGTTGTCCTGCCTTCAAATCCTATTCATTTTATGTTAATTGCTGACAAGTCGTAATTTTCCAGTAAACCACTCAGAATAAGCCTCATGCAGATATTAATGATATAATAAATCTTTAAGAAGTCACTAAGAGTGAAATATGAAAAGCAAAGGCATTTGCCTTTTGGATTTTACAGCTTCATGTACTGCTTGGCTTCTAGACAATGGGTACAAATTCTGTGTGTAGATGGCTGATTTTTAATCCCCAAATCACAGTGATGAGTCAAGCAGTTACCTGTGGGATTGGCTTGGTTAGGATGGGAGCCTGGGTTGCATTTTCTGTCTGGATGTAGGACAATGAGGTGCCCAATTCCCACCAACTTTGGTAGCAGCCAGGTACTGTGTTCACTTAGGTTCCTTTGATGAGTCCAAGATGTTACCAGTCATACCGCTCGTTGCATTTCTACTCTCAGCCTTACGGGAGGGTTCAATGCAAGTTGTGTGACATGGAGGGGTGGCCAAGGTGCGCTGATAATAAATGGCATGGTCAGACATGCCTGGGGGTACTGCTGCTGCCTTTGGAAACTGCCCAACTGCACCCAGGTCCAGGAAGGGAGGTGCTGGGAGGAAGTGCTGGCCAGACCACCTAGCTAACGAAGAATAAATCCTCAAGTGCCTCAGCCCTGCAGTCACACATCTGCTGTCCAATGGCGAGTGGGGGAATTTCTACAGAGTGAGTTTGTTCCAGGCAGCTTTGGTCTTATTATTTTTTGGAGGAAACCCAGGAAAAGTTATATTGGAAAGCTGAAAGCTATTATGGCCGGATAGCTGCTAAGCAACTTGGTATGTGCCCTTGGGGACCAGCTCTCCCAACTTTATGAAAACCAATATAATCTGATTCTCTGGTTTTGTGTCACTGCAGGCCCAGTGTGGCGTTGTCTACAAAAGGATCATGATGCTCAGCAGTTGCTGCAGTATTTCCATTCTCTTTTGCGGGTATGACAGAAAGGGAAATGAGCAAGAAAATGGTGAAAATGTAAAGCGCATTATTGAGTTGCTGCTTCTTGGAGTCCAGTAAGCTGATGGACACTGTAGATTTTTCAGTCCTTTCAGTTACTCATATTAGGTAACTTCTAGTATCACTCATGGATGTTTAAAGAGAGGAAACCGGGATTTTTCCTGTCTGCCAATTAATTGATAGTGATCAGTACACAACCTCCAGGGCAGCTAATGGGCATCACCAACGCCCACAGGCCTCTCCTCCTTCCCCTATTTACCACCACAGCTGCCTGGTGTGTCTGTTGAGCTGTTAACTTGGGGCAAGTGCTCCCACTGGAGAAGATGTTTGCTGACATCTCGTCTCAAGTCTGGAACAAGCTGAAAGTACGTTTGGGAGGAGATATTGAAGCATGAAGGAGCACCCGAGCTGGAACTTGAACTGTGCTTCAAGGGAAAGAGGAGGTAATCAGTTCTTACAAATAGCTCAGCCTGTAGGAGGATTGAACTGGTTAGGAGCTGATGAATGTCTTCTTCATCCTTCCTCTTGTTTTGAAGGAGCAGGCCATGCTGCTTTTGACAAGCTATGAGCACCTTTAAGTTTCACGGAAGGCTTAGTTGTCTATTTGGGCCCAGGGCTGGCACTGGTTGAACAGCACCATGAAGCTGGAAGAGGACGAGAGGATCCAAACCACTGGTTTCTGTTACTGAAGATGACTGTGCAGCATTCCTCCTCCACTCACCCGCAGTGCGAGTGCTCTGCGTCCCGCCTAGTGAAGTCATTAGGAGGGACCTGCCAAAGCCTCCACATAGCTCTTACGTCCGCTCCATGCCCATGAGCTTGGACTGAATCATCTCCCACTGCAGGTCCTGACAACGAGTCACTGTGATTCAAGAGATCCCAGGAGCGAGGCAGCTGGGCTCGCTGGCTGGGGAGAGCCACCAAGTGAGGGAGGCTTTCTTCTTGCCACCATGCTTCTTATCCTGGTCTGCTCACAAGCAGGAATGGCCGAGAGCAAACAGGACATCTCAGGTGTGCTCTTAGGCTTAGGAAGGGGAAAGGCATGAATAGAAACCAGGAGAAGAAGTTGAGAATAGGGATGGAAGGAGGAAAGCCGTTTTGTCCAGGCAGGCTATGCAGCCACCTATGCAAAAGTCTCTTCCCATCATCCCTGTAACACGAAAGATACCCCAATGCTCACGAAGAAAACTGGTGAAAGGTACACAGGGCAGGAAGCAGAGGTTGGAAAGCTTTGTTAAATGCACTGATGGTCAGCGCCTAACACAAAGATCATCTTTTCTGCTTCCGAAGATAATGGGTGGTATTGGGAGAGCAGTGCTACACCTCAGCCTGTGCCATGGTGGAGCATCCTGGGGAAAAGAGTAGCTGCGTTTGGAGTAAAGAAGTATCTGAGCATGATAGACAGCATGGGCATTTTGGAGGGCCACGGTCATCACCTGGAGGCATTTACTGTTGCATCTGGTCAAAGGATGACCCAAGATGAAACTGTGGTGGCCTGAAGTGTGTGGCAGCTGCTTTGTCTCCACTGTAATATGAGTGGGTAAAGGGGAAAAGGAGGCTGTTAGCCAGCCTGCACCTCCTAAACGTGATTATTTTGTTGTGTCTTCAGCAGACTAGGCGGCCAGACTAATGATTGGTCCTTTGAAATTCCTAGCCCTCTCCCCACACCGGTGCCTTATGCTTGTGGCTGTTCAAGGCTGAACAGAGTCTCTTTGCGTGAAAGGAGCTGTCATGAGCTAGTTAGAACTGTCAGCTAGTGCTTGATTTTACATTATAACCCATTTTTTTCCCCACACACACCAACTGTACATGTCTCGTCATGCCCGGGCTGTGTCATTTCCGTTTGTTTCCACTTATTACATCTCTCTTTGGCTGGACTCGCTTCCTCACCGCCCGCTGAGCACACGTGAAATTGCGGTTGTGCCCAGAGCTGCGCAGACTTGCAGCGCTGCGTTTGTGAGCCCTCACTCCTCTCTGCGCCAGCCGGGTTGGTCCCAGATGAAGAGACAGCACGAGCGTTGGGTGGCACCACGCCAACCGGGCGGTGAAGCCAACCGCTTCCCGCTGGTCTCATAGTAGGTGTGGTGTGATTAACAACAAAGGTCTCAGAACAAGTGAGTAATCTCCCTTTCAGTCCCAGCTCTTTTGCCTTTTGTTGTTAAAAAAATAGAATAATTCCTTTGCGCTCCATTGCTGATCTCCTGAAGTCCACTTAACGGCCCTTTGCACTTGATTGCCACCATATATCCCTATCAGCGGTGTGGCTCCAACTGAACCTAGAGCCTCCCCATGCTCCCGAGTGTTGTGCCCAAGACAGCAGGGATGTCCTGGGGTGTCACTTGTCACAGCAAATAGGGGACCTTTCCCCATCTTCCAGAGGATGGATGAGGCTTGTCCAGAGATAGACGGGAAGCCCAAGGTAGAGATTGGTGCTTATGTCTAATCCCTTGAGCCCTAGTGGAGGACTTTTAAACTTAAGACCACCCTTTCTCACTTGATCTGGAAAAGCAGCAAAGTACGTGTCCAATGTTAAGCATGTAAGTAGCTTTGTTGCTGATTTGCAAAGCCTGCTCATCGCCAGATACGTGAAAATCACTCCTTTTAAGTGTCCCAATTTAAGAATACAAAAATAAAAGAACCTAGTCCATTTACATCGTTTGGCAAGTGATTTAAATCTTCCAGGAGCAAAGGCTGAGCTGTACAGCTCTTGTTAAAAGAAAGTGCTGTAAAAGTGCAAGGATATATTTCCTTCACAAAAAAAACCCATTACAAGTTTTTATATATTTATCTTTCCCTTCCCCATTGATGTGTTGCAGATAACTAATAAGCTGGTAAGGCTGATTATAATAGATCCAAAAATAAGACTCAGAGAGATTCCCCGCAGCCCATATCCGACAGGTCTTGTCACTTGGATGCATTTGTAAAAAGCTGGTTTGTCTCTCCCCTTGACAGATGCTTTGATGAGCTAATCATCTCATTTCCGTGAGCTGCACATCTGTAAAAACAAAAGGGGATGAGACTCGAACGAGTGACTAAGCCCTGTTCTTGTTTGCATTGTTTCGTTACTATTATTTGAGCGGAGCTGGTATTCCTCCCGTGGAGCCTGCCGTGCCCCGCGCCAGCTGACAGGTGACATGCACACATGCTATTTTGAGCAGATGACACCTCTCTGAAGTTCTGCTCACCAAGAAGGCCACGAGAGGGTTTGTCCCTGCACCAGTGATGGTCTGTGATACCCCAGGAGCAACCAGCCTTGGCTCAGCTGGCCCTGCATCTCACAAATGTGTTGCCCTGACTTAGGAAGCAGATAAGAAGGGCAAAGCTGGGGAGGTGACGGTGATGCAGAAATTCCCGGGAGTGACAGACACTATTCTCCATTTTCTGCACCAGTGGTCGTCCCCACGGTTGGATCTCCACACAGGCCACAAGGAGCAAGAGGTCCTCATTGTGCTTGCCACGTGTGGAGCAAGTGCTAGCCAGGGGACAGGGGTCAAGAGCCTGCCAAAACTTTTCTGACGGGGCCATCAATTTTGTGGGGTGACCTGCTCCAGCAGGCAGAAGCCCTCTCCTGCACGTTAGGTTGGGCAGCATCTGGATGCTAAATAGGTGGATTCCTGCTTTTGTCATTGCCAAGCCATAGTTTCGCGTTTTGTTTTCACTGTGCTCAGTGGCCACTGAGCTACAAAGACGAACAACCTCTTTGGGCTTTTCTGTACGTTTTCTGTACTTTATCTTTACATTGTGGCAGCCGAAGTGCCTGGGATTCCCAGTTCCCGTGGACTGCAAAGGAACTAAGGGCAGTTCAGTGTCTCGATCCGATGCTGAAAGTCCTGACATCCATCTTCTGCATCAAACACTCCAGCCCGCGTGTTCATTCTGGGTAAGGATCCCAACAGAGAAATGTGGTGTGATTCAACTAATCTGCCTTTGCTTTCCACCACTAGCTAATTTAGATGGAATTTGCCGCACGTCCCTTCCTAGGCAGTTGCGGTTTAGCGTGTTTTTCCCTTGCTTTCCTAGTTTTCCTCTTTGGTCTTGGGTTTTTCCTCTTCCTCTTTCCTCTGTGGTCCTGGGTTTCATTCCCTTGTTTCAGTATTTTCTGGATTAACTTTATAGCAAAGTAAATTGCAACTATATCAACTGGGGAACCCCACCCCACCCCCCCATGTGATGAGTCGCATCAGGAAGTTTGTTTGTGTATTTTTTCTTTAGATTTTCGTGGAATAGAGCTGTGATGGAGGAAGAGCAGATAAAAGGATCCTTGAGTGCAGGGAGGAATAGGCACAGCTACTGAGATGGGCAGGAGCGTTAAATGCTGGTTGGGCTGGAAATCCTCAGAAGTTTGTTTCCTTTTTTCAGTTCAAACTTGAATTTAGGAGAACGACACATTGTGTGTCCCCCGCCTCCGCCTGTCCAGAACCATTTGTTTCAAAGCAAGAAGGTTTTTGCCCTGAAGTGGAAGTTTAAAGGGAAATTATCAGGTACTTTCTAAACCAGTTTTGCATCTTTGTTACTGCTTTATCTGTAGTAATTTGAAATGCTGGGGGTGGAATGTTTTTTGATGCAATGCCAGCGGAAAAGTAAAGCCCGGCTTTAACTCTTGGGCTCCTCTTGTCATGGCTTTGTACCTTAGGATCGTGTTCCGTGGACGGTAAAACTTCTTTACGCTTCTCTGGCAAATATGAAGGGAACTCAGAATGTATGTATGTTTGCCTGATGGTGGACACCGAGCTCTGTGGATGTTCGGTTTTGCTGGTCAGTGTGACTGGGGAATGTGCCGGCAGAAGTCGGTGGGGTGCAGCATGCGGGGCTGTGGCCATTCCCTCCCTGCCGTGCCAGTGCTTTGGGCCATGTTTTCCTTCGGTGGGAGTTGTGGCAAGCAGAGGAGCTCACGCTGCCCTTACCGAGGTGTTTCCTGAGTCAGAGTCTCAGGCTGCACACTTGGCATATGTGCGTTAGCCAGAGTTTTCGGAAGGGGGGTGCTGGTACGGGACTGTCTCAGTCCAGAAAAGGGGATGCGCAAAAGTGAATTACACTGTGAGCAACCAGCCTCGGCGAGGCTCCTTCCTGCCTCCGTGTTCATGGATCGGCACTGGAACATAGCTTAGTGATTGCTTTTTCTGTGGAAATGGTTCCTGCTCTGTTTTTTTCTCCTTTATTTCTTCTTTTTCTTAGTTAAGTGTATCAACACCAGTGCATGGAAACTGCGCTGTGGGCTAACGTTGCTGCTAAGCAAGGGTTAAAGTGTGGCCATTCCCCTCTTCCATTTCCTTACTAATAGCTTTCAGACCTTGGCATCTATCAAAATAGATGCTGGAGCCAAAAGCTAACAAAGGTGGAAATGATCGCCGCAGGGCAGGCCGCTGTTTCCTGTAATGTGATCTCAGGCTGGGCAGATACGGCTCCAGCTGCAGCCCCTGCTTGTGCCGGAGATGTTTACAAGGAGCTGCCACCATACCCAAAGCTGGAGCAGCCCAGGGAAGCGTCTGTTCAACCTGAGAACAAGACCAAACCAGGCAAGGACAGATGTCGTACCTAGAAGTGTGGGTTTGGACAGAATATGCATAAAAAGACATTAGGGGTAGGGGTTATAAGGGTTACCTGTGCCTTGGGAGCCAGCTTTAGCTTACAGAGGAGTATGGTGGGGAAAGGCAACTGGTTTAAGTAAAACACTTTGGCCAGCCCATGCAGTGGATAATGAAGGACACGGCCGCTTGGCATTCCTGAAGCTCCAGTCAAATGCAGTTGCCTCCTTCCTTCTTCATGACCTAAAACCCACCAATGGCCAATGGTTCAATAGGGGTTGAACAGGGACCTTGGTTGGGTGTAGTTCTTCCTGGTTTTATGGTCGTGTGGAAACATGGTGGCTTTAAATGCCAGGCTGGTGGTGCCCCTTGGTAGAGGTATGGCGCAGCAGTAGCGGGACTTTGCTGTTCACTAGCAGCTGTAGCATGGCTGAGCGCTGGCGTAGACTGATGGCAGCTTCTTCTGGACATGCTTGGGTGTTGGTGTGGCACCATGGGTTCCTCCTGGCTGCTTGTTCTCTGCTCTGTGCCTCTTTTCTGCTGAGAGACAAAACTCTGGAGGAGCAAGAGTCTGGTGGAGCTACATCTGAGTTGCAGAAGTGCAGGGAAAGGCAGTTACTTCTGATCCTTGAGGCATGCGATGGGGGAGTGCTGCGCTCTGGAATCCCATTTGAGGACAGTGGAAGCTACACTGGAAGCCCAGCATGTTGGGAAACAGTCTGTAAATGAAAAGGGTGTGTGATTTCATAAGGCACATTGAGGCTTGTGGAGGAAGCTTACCTAAGTCAATTAGCAATATACATGTGCCTTGGTGTGCATGAATCCTACCAGCAGTGTTGAGGCTTTTAAAGCCAAATCTGATACAGTTTTGAGCACTCTTGGAAATAGGAAGGTATGCAGGTCTCCTTTGAAAGTGCTCCGTGCTGGAATATTAACTCAATTTTAAAAGGGTTGCCAACACACGTAGCTCCACCAGTAAAAACGGAGGTGAGGTTACACCGGTTATGTTGGTGAAGAATGGTGTACAGACAGCCATTACATTTTAAATCAGGCTCATTTTGACTTATTTAAAGTTGATTAAGAAAAGGTCGTTGTTGAACCACAATAAACCACTCTCAAATAAAGGAAGCAATACAAATTAATCAAGTAGGTAATAAGCTGGATCTAGAACACCCAGGTTGTGTCTCTGCCCATCCAGTTTTCCATTAAGATCCCTTTTGCATTTCAGACTTTCTCTCTATTATTTTCTTTGTGCCTGTGAAGTCATTTTCGATACGTGTTCTCTAGTGGGGTTTTTCTGTGGGCATTTACTGAAAATAGTATTTAACCTCTTGCCCCCTAAAGCTTGTGTTCAAATCCTCCTCCATGCAGAGGGGGAAACAAGTGCATTTCTTATTCACTCTCATCACAGATCTGACCACGGTGCGCGCTCTGCTTGAGACTGCTTGGGAGGGACTGGAGGTTAGGAATTCAAGCTCTGTGCATACAGGTTTTTGCACTATGAGAAGAAAAGACGAGTGCTCCAATGTTCAGAGCACCTGAAGGGCAGGTATAAGACACTGGCATCCTTGCATCTGCCACGGGTTTGGTATGTGACCTAACTTTACAAACCGCTCCTGCCCTAATGCAGTTAAGACCTCCCTGAGTTTGAAAAGTGCTTTGAGATCTTAGATGATCAGGTCTTTCTAGAAAAACAAAGCATTGCTATATTCACCTTCTCTTTCAAACCTTTTATTATAACTGCCCTCTGTGAGCACCAAATTCACACAAAAAAATGTATAAAGCATTAAAAAGTCATTGCGGTCTGTCTCCTCTCCCCCACTAATGGCTGAAGTTTCTCAATTTTGTGCTCAGTTTCCATTGCTTGGGAGACACATACGTCAAGCCAATAGGATCCATAAATATTCTTAATCCCACTTTGCTGACAATTTTTTCTTGCTTTAACCTGAATGCAAATGGAATCCCAATTCATGTGAGAAGCCTCTGTTCTGCCTGGCTGCATTGGTAGTAATGCCCCCTCTCGAAACGTAGCACCCTACGGTTGCATTTTGAATATAAAACCACATTTATTTCATGTTTACATCATCTCTGGACTTTGAAATCCTTCAAGAGCACCTCAAAATGTGCCCTCAGTTTCTACCAGTTACCAGGCACTGGAGGAAATGAGGCTGTTCAGAACAACAGCCGCAAGGCAGAGTTCGGGATGTACTGGAGACTCATCTGGCAATGCCAGAAAAAGAAAGCACTGCCTTTTAGGAGGGTTTCTCAAGTGCTCACCAGCACAGTAGGCGTGGGGTGGTGGGCTGTCATCGTTGTGACGGTTGAAGCAAGTGGGATCTGCCAGAATTAAGCTGTAGCTCACAATTTTGAGAAGGGCTGTTGCCTCACCGCGGTATCCAAAGGTGTGTTCGGTGCGCGGCGGTACATGTCACCCTCATTAAGCTTCGTAACGTCATGCAGATCTGAAGCTGGTGATTTGCTTCTGGGACCACTGCCATGCCTCGGGGTGCCTGACGGGAGGATTATTTTTGTTCTTTGCAGAAGACACTGTTTTCCAAATGGATCATAAAAAGAAAAATGTGCTTGTAGGTGTTGAAAGAGCAAATGGTTTTGCATTTGACTGTGCTGTGCTTTTTCTATTTTCTCTGCTTTTTGGAAGCAAAAGGGGACTTTCATCCTGATTTTAAATTCTGCGTCCTTCTGGACTGGTTCAGTCCACGTCACTACAGTGAGTGAGGACTGTGATTTTTGGGGGGGGGAAGGCATTTGAAGCCGTGTACAGTGATTCATAAAACAGACCTTCTGAGATACCATCCGCTCCCTTAGCCAAATCTTGTCTTTTACGATTTCCTGGGTCTTTTCATTTTTGTTTCTGGTTCGTAAGCATTCATGCTCTCATACACCCGCAGAGCGTTTCTGGAGCTCTGTTAGGGCAGCGTCCGTGCCTGGTCTGAAGTCCATTTCATCCTTTCTCATGGGGATGATGGTAACCCACACTGCAGTTTTCCGTGAGGCAGTCTGCCATACCGTGTCCTGCCCGCAGTGCTCTCATTCCATGCTCTTTCTTTACTCCCTGTTACCAGAGACCCTCTCTGGACCCATCCGTGCTTGTCCTGGAGGTTGCTCCTGGTGCATTTTTTTTTCCCATGCTTGTAGCATGGGTTTCTCCAAGTCCTTCCTGAGAAGTCCCTAGCGTCTCCTTATAAACTGATTTTGGAGGATTGTGCCCCTGGATTTCTGCACTATAATGTTTGGATCCTTTTGGAGACTTCTTATTTGTTAGCAGCTCCCCAGGCCTACGGCTGTTCTGGTCTCCTACACCAGCATGCTTCTCTTCAGCCACCATTTGACTGTGCAGGTCTGTTGTGAAATCCTTTCCCTGACTCATCCTTTTGATCCTTTTAAAATGCCCACTCCAAAAGCACGTTGTAGGCCGGGATGAGGAACTCATCCAGGCTTGAGCTGTGCTGGTGCCTTTCATCCAGGCATCTCTGAAGCTTCTGCAGAGGACATAGTTCCCACCACGGCCCCTTGCAGAGTGGCCCACAAGTTTGTGTCTTCTCTGGCTGCTGGGAAAAGTCCTGAGTTTGCTGAATGCAAGAGGCCACTGCCTTCACGTGCTGGAAGGCAGGTTCAGCTGGGCTGGTGTCTGGGGCAAGGCTGAGTCTGCTGGTCTTATCAGATATTATTCTCTGCTGCTGGTGCTTTGGATGTGGTGATATCTCCTTTTTATTCAGTACTTTCAAAATGCTCCTTTTTGTGAGGTCAGCAGAAACAATTTTTCACGCAATGGGGGAGAAGGAGCCAGTGGGGCTGTGAGCGGCGATGTGGAACGAGGGAGGTTGTGGATCCCCATCCCTGGAGGTGTTCAAGGCCAGGCTGGATGAGGCTTTCAGCAGCCTGGTCTAGTGGGAGGTGTCCCTGCCCATGGCAGGGGGTTGGAACTAGACGATCTTTCATGTCCCTTCCAACCCAAACTTCTATGATCACAAGGTGGGTCCTTGCTGGGTACCGGGGAGGTAGAGCTGGTGATCTGTGAACAGCCAGAAGGAAATCAATTGGTAAACACAGCTGATTCCTCTGGTGGCACAACTTCTGTCATTGAATATGCAGGGTTATCAAATCTTACCTGTTGTTAAAACCCCATGAAAATGGAAACAGCAGCTTCAGAGAATTTTGTCTCTCTGTCGTTTCGTTTAGCAACCATCTGAGCTCCGGTTACAGGGTCTGTCTCCTTGGAGCAACCTTCCTAGGCGGATGGATATTGTCTCTTTTCCCCATGAATTCTTCATGGCACTGTTGATCTCCTGACTTAAATTTTTTACACAATTAAGGAAAGCGGTATCATCGAACTGTCTGTACAAGAAAGTGATGATCAGTGACAGCCTGGATGTGTCACATCAGCAACTTCCTACGAGGCACTTGCTACCCCCACAGAAGTTATTTCCAGACAGTTTTAGTTACTCTTTGTCTTGCCCAAAGGCGAAAGAGTTGTTCAAAAAATGAAGAGGTCAGTGGGGCCTGCAGAGATTTCTTCTTGTCTCCATGCGGTCTTGGGAGGTCCTGTTTTCCCACCCTGTAAGAGGAGGAAGTTCTTACTGGATGGAGGTGGAAAGTGCGTTGAGATGTGCAGCACAAGTTTGGCAGGTACATAATTGCATAGAGAAAGGGAAATGGGCCCAGTGCTCTGCCGCGAACCCAAACCACACACAGTAGAGACTGAGCAGAGCTGCTGGTCCCGGGGCTCCTGGACAGAGCAGGACACAGTTGTGGTCCTCCATGCTCCAAAACAAAGTCAAAGGGGAAAGTGCCAAGCAGGCAGCCATCGCTAGGGGACAACGTGCTGCCTGCACGGAGGTCTGAGTGCTGCTGCTGTGTACGGAGCACCACTGATGCTCAGCAAGTTGCAGTTACTGGCATTGATACTTGTCTCCTCCTCTTGGGTCTGGTCTGGGAGCAGGACTCTCCCAACCTTCATGCAAGGAGGAGGATGATAGTGGTTGCACATGGGTATGCGTCAGGTGGAAAAAATAAGTGACAAAGCTGCCTTGTACAGAAATGTTATCACTGGTGGTTGTGGTTGTGTGCATGTTTTTATTTTAATTAACCTCCAAACAATATTTTTTTTTTTTCATTTTAAATATTATTTAAGCCCAGCTTCAAAGTGACCTCCTGAGGTAGTGGTTCAGATAATTCTTAGAGGAGAACAACTTTTGAGTAAGAGCTAGAGCCTCATAATGGGGCTTCGAAACATTAAATCCATCACTTCATTTCCCCAGGTACCTGCGTGCCTGGAATACATTCGCCTTATGCTCCTTTGTTTGAACTCCAGAAGGGGTGACAGAGTTATTAATTAAAACGATGGCGTGCACAAGGTTTGGAAAGGGAACAAGAAACACGAAAGGCCTGTGAACAATTTCCTCCTCCTCTCCTTCCCCTGCAATTTATTCTATTCCTGGTTTTCCATGTGATTTCTCTTCCTTGCAAACAGAAAACCAAAAACCAAATCAACCCACCTCCCTCATCCAGATTTATTTTGTGGAGATGCTTTGGGAACACCTTTGGCTTTGAACTGAATCGTTGCTTTATTTCATGGGTACGGAGGCAGCAGCAGGACCCCCACACACGCTCCCTGAATCAGGTGTTGGCGCTATGCAAGTATACCTCCAAAAGATGTGTAGGTAGTAAATCCCTGCCCTGGTGTGGGGATATGAAGGAGGTTCTCAGAAACATCTTTTTCTTTGTGTTCACGGCCCTGTTTGAGTCAATGATGGACACTGACGTTGCCTCCATCTAGGTCAAGCTCTTGATGTGGAAAGACATAGAGCTAGTCACAGGTGGAGGCTAAAGGTCAAATCCAGGCATCCGCTGCTGTCACATCTTCCAGACAACAGTTCAGGGCCCATTTTCCAGCCCTGGCATCCTCCAGAGCTCTGCGTCCCACAGAAAACATCCTTTGTATCCTACTCTTCTCTGTAGCCTTCTTGCCACCGTTCCCCCTCGCTGAGGAAAACTGGTGTCCTTACTGGCCTGGATGCTGCAAGAATAAGTACAAGAATAAGTACATTGTCTGTAGTGATGTCATTTTAAAAAATTAATACATTAAAAATGTTTCCTTCCTCTACAATAATGATAATCTTAATTTTTGAGCTTCCTGCAGTGGAACATTTTCTTAATTGAATTCCTAATTCATTGAACATCTCTAATAAGCATGAATGGCAATTTCATCTTGCTGGCTGTATTCTTCTAAGGGACGCTCTTTGGAGGCTGGTTCATGAAACAAAGACTCTTTTCCCCTCTCAGACCAAGATTTTAACTCCAGCCTTTGCTCACCAGTCAGCAGCAAGCTGGGCACTCTGCTCCTCCCGCCCAGGAAGTCAAACAGGAGTAGTGCTGGGCTCCCCTCATTGCTGTCTCCAGCTTGAAGGCACTAACCCTTCTGCAGGCACCCTGGGATCATCTCTGGTAGTTGAGCTGGGCTTCCTCTGCTGAGGAGGTGCTGGAGCGGACATCCCTGAAGGTGAAGGCTGCTCTTGCCCCAAAGCACCACCACCAACCAGGAAATCCCTGTTCTGTGCTCGGTTCAGCACTGAATGAAACACGCGCTTTACATGCTGTGCAGTCTTACCGCATCCTTCCCAGACCTGCTTTTTTCGAAGGACTTAGGGAGCTGGAATTCCTTAGCTGGTGTATGATGAATCTGGAGCATGCTGTCACGTTCTGGTGCATCTTCCTTATCCTCCCATTTCCACCGCACTTTTTTTTTTTTCTTTTTCTCAATATGATAGGTCCTTTGTTGGAGATGAGCTTCTGTGTCTGTCATGGGATACAGGTACATCTCTGCAAGAGCTAAGACACCACTGGGCTGCCCCTCTAGCTGGTTCATCTGGAGAAGCAGCCCTGCTGTCATTTCTCCTGCCTGTAGGAGCACAAACACTACAAAGGACTTGCTTGAACCAGGCAATTTTTGCACCATTCCCTTGCCACATGTCTCCTGATGCTGGCATGACTCCTGATGGAGGGCATGCTCCACTGTGCCCTCCATCCCAAAGTACACCTGAAGACATCTCTAACTCCACCTAAGTGCCTAAGTTGCACAGAGCTTTGTAGGGCTGGTGAAGATGCTTTTGGTGATGTTACAGTTGCTTTGTCTTGTTGGAAGACAAGAAGAATGGAAAGAGAAAGAGGGGAAAGCAAAGGGAATGAAGCTGAGAATCCCGAGAAGTTACCTAGCTTCAACGTAACTGGTGGCTCACAAGACACAACTCTTTCTCCTTAGGGTTTTTTGAGCTCTCCCAGCAGCCAGTCTGTCTCTGCTGTACCCCAGTGCGTGTCGTTGGTTAGCTCTGGCCTTAAAGCAGTGGCATTATTGGTCCTTTGAGGACCAACTGAAATCCAGCTGCACTCCTGAAATGAGCATGTCCCAGCTGCTGCCCAGAATAAAGCATGGCAGCCAGCTGAGCACATGAACCAGTGCCCTCGGATAGCTCCTCTGTGAATGCAGCACTGTGTTCTCCAAGTTAAATGAGTTCTCACAGCCACAAGCTGGCATCAGTAAGGTAAGGAGATGGGCACCATGTTTGCTACATGGAAAAAGGCCCATCAGTTATGGGAAACAGTCTTTCATATCTCATGTAGTGGTGACATGCACAAATTCTCACGTCTAGGACCATCTTCGGTATTTCTAGAGCCCTTCCCCAAGGTCTAAAGTATTTATTCAAGACCAACACAGGGTGAACAAGCTATAAGGGGATTTGGGTTTCTTGAGAAGCCAGCACCATCCCTTCCCTTCGCAGCCAGGACTGACTGTTCAGGGCTGCAATCCAGAGGAGGACATCCAGGCAGTAATTTCCAGAGCAACCCCACATATTGCTGCTGGTTGTGCAGGAGCTAAATCGAGCATGCATATATCAAGTAGCTGCAGCTTTGCCAGTTTATTGCACCCAGGAAAGCCACACTTACGACGTGCAGAACTCTGCAAGCGATCTTGTGCCATGCTGGGTCGTTTCCCGTGGCAGAGGCTTTTTGCATGATTACCTCCTAATTGTCCTCTGTGCCTGTCACTTTACGGCTTGCCAGGCGAGGCTACAGATGAAGCACGTTTGTTTGAAGCATTATTCTTTAGATCTGGCAGAGAGATGGCAAGTTTGGAAAAAAGAAGAAGAAAAAAAAGAGTAATGGGAAACAAACCCCTTTTCACAGGAGATCTGAATTCTTCCCTCTTCTTGTCTGAAGGTCACTGTTGATCACGAGCCCAGTTACAGCACGGCTCCTGGAGAACATCTCTCCCTTGCCATCCAGCTTCATTATGGTTCCTATTTTCTCTTGCCTCCCAGGGCAACATTATACTGCACTTTCATTGCCGCTCATGAGGGAAGGGAGCCCTCATCAGCAAACCTCTTGTGCTTGGAATAGTCCTGATAAAAAGCTGTTTGTGTGCAATGAGAAGGTGCCTACCTCAAAATCACTCCGCTGTCTTCTGCGGTCCGTTATAAACGTGACAGCAGGCAGATGAAGAACATATTTTTTTCCCCCGTAATAACTGATCGAGTCCAACTGTTTAGAAAGAAAGCACTGATTACCTGCTATCTCAGGAAAACTAAGAACAAGCAAAAGCGCAAGGCTATTCACACTAACTCTGTGGGACCAAAGGGTGTGCAATAACACCTTAAACTCCCAGGGCACAACACATCTGCTAACAGAAGAAGTTGTACCAGGTTCTGGATGGACCATTTCGCTGTTTAGTGGTAATTTTGCAGAAAACGCACTGTGCTGAAGATGCTTTTCCATTTCTGTTAACATGGGAGTGTTCTCCAAGAACACTGAACACAAGCGATATTTTTAACTTAAAATGGCTGCTTAAAATGCAGGGAAGAGTGTGGCTAATGAAGCCTCTGATCATTTAAAATTAGCGCATGTGGCTCAGAGAATACAGCCCAGTCCAATTAGCGCCTTGCTAAAGGCACGTACAAAACCAGGAGCTGTGGAGGGGAAGGAAGGTCTAGAGACCTTTCAGCTCCCATCTACAGAACAAGACAGTGCCCTTTGGTGGTAATTTTAGTATTCTTCCTGTGACTTCGGTTTGCAGTGGAGAAGAAACAGAGATAACAAACACCCGTGGATTTTCTGCAGCTTCAGTGCTGTATTTTCCAGCTCTCCCTTTTTCCTCCTGTGTGGAGTGCAAGACATACATTTTATTTGAGGCCAGAGCAGATCAAAATCACTCAGTATGTTATATATATGTTCAGGTAGGAACTTAAATTTGGAAGTTAAAGTTTGACTCTTGGTTATTTAATTTAAAAAAACTAAACCACTATTAAATTTAAAATTTAACTACGGTCTTGTGGGGAGTGGCAGAGCACCGTTTTCTTCCCAGCAAAGCCCAAGCGATGGAGCAATTGGTAAGGGCTCTGTATCATCGTCCTATACACTGGATCAGTGGCTCGGTGACACTCAGCAGTGACATCCCACAGTCTGGGGGACTCGTTTAACCCCATCCCCTATCAATTTGATGTCTTCTCTTCATTTTTATTAGTAACACTGATTTTTACTAAGGATAGAAGCTTGTACTGAGCATGCATCGTTTAATTAAAGGGATGATGCAAACATGTGTCTGAAATTGCCTGTGAACATTGACTTCTGGGAGGTTGTCCATATTTTGTTTGGGCTCTGGCAAATTGATATCTGTGTAGCGCTTCCTCGGAACAATTTGGTTTGCTTTGAAAGCAATAGCTCATTTAAGGCTACTTAGTATGTGCTCTAAAGCCGAGCTGCATCAGGGCTTCAACTGATTTCAGCTCTCATTAAGCAAATGGACACATCCCTGTCTCTTTACACCAGGGGCCTCTCAATATACTGATGTTCTTCATGGATGTAGGCAGGACAGCCTGTCCACTGAAGACCTGCCCAGAAAGGTGACCACTGCCCAGCGCCGTGTGTGTTCAGATGGGTCTAGCCGTGTTCTCAGACGTGGCATGTGTCTCATCATTCTCAGTAGATGAGCCTTCTATTAAAAACCCCCCAAACTACAGGGGCTTTAAATTATTTAGAGAAGCTGGACAGGTTCAGATACGAGTGCAGTGATGTTGTTTCAAACCTGATGTGGTCATCAACAAGGATCCTCCACGGTTGTAGCGCTGGTGGAGGATGTGGCTTGAAAAAAACCAAGGTCACGTAAAGAGAATATATTGTCCTTTCGAAGTGGAATGAGTCAACTGGTTTTCTGGAGGCAGATTTATAGGGCTCACTTAGAGAGAAGCCCACATCATCAGTCTGTACAGCAGCCTTGGAGCCTTCAGAGCACTTGAAAATTGTTGCCGAATTTGCATCTCATGTGGAACTGGGGATCCAGAGCCCCAAAGTCTGTGCCGTGCATGTCGGGGGCAGAGAAAACACCAGGAGTCAGACAGCACAGGCACACACAATTACCCCCTTCAGTTAGTCACATTCCCTTTGTAATTAAACCTTTTTTTGGTGTTTCAGTGTATTCCTTGCTGCACCGAAGTTGCTACTTTTCCATGACATCTTCTCCTTTCTGTATTGTACAGGTAGTTACACTTCCCTGATCACAGCAATACGGAAGCTCTTCAAGAAGTGCATCATCACAGGACTTGCATTTGTCTTCTGTGGCTCTGCCTTCTTCCGTGTCCCTGAGGTAACAACAGAGGTGAGTATTTTATTTTTAACATTTTCCTTTTTTTTATCGCTGCTGATAAACCCGCCTCGTCAAAGGAGTAGCGTAGCACTTGAAATGTGAGTCAGCTCTGAGATCTGGCGGGAACTCATTTTAGGGTCAGTGCGTGGGAAAGGTAGGACTCCTCCAGAAGTGAGGTTTATTTCTGTGTTTCCCAACCAACTGGCCTAATCGCGTCTGGAAAACAGGCCATCCCAAGCTTCACTGTGGCATCAGTGGACTTGAGGGTATTTAAGAAAATCCCAAGACTTGAAAATTGACTTTGAGTAGAGAGAAATGATGGGCAGGATGGCTGCCCATCAAATGATGGTGTGACTTGGCTGCTGGCCAGGTCAGTGAGCAGCCCTGCAAAACACCCTGTAAGACAGATTTTCCAAAGAACACGGAAAATCATCTTACCCAGTTTATATCACCTAGAAATTAGAGGGCTGGGCTTCTTGGGTGCTCATCTTGAGAGTATCAGAGAGTGATTCCACCCTGCTGTGTTAGCATGGGGAGCTGAGGGAGAGCACTCTCCGAGCCCAAGGTATTACGCCTGGTAATGCAAGTTGTATTACTAAAAGAGATTTAAGCTTGTAAATGTTGTGAAGGGCTAAAGATGTGCAGAGGGATGGTTACTGCATCTCAGCCATGTTCCTCTGATGATGGTCTGTAGGAGGAGATAAGCAACCTGTTGCAGCTGTCAGAGGAATAAGTCTCTTATCTCAACTGGTTGATCCATAAAGGTCCAAGCCCTGCTCTCAGACAGGTCATTTTCACTACAACATCAGGACATCCCATAGACTTACTGAGGGTATAAGAAGCCCAGGGTTATCAGAGGTTATCAGCCCAAGCCTCTGGCATTAAAAAAAAAGGCCCAAAAAGATTCTTCTTAGTTTTGCAGGCTGCGTTTAAAGAAAAAGAAAGTGGGCATTAAAAAAAAAAGGCATACAACTGAGAGATTTAGGAGGGTGATCCAACCCCCTGCAGCCAGAGGAAGAGACTGTCGCAACTCTTAACTCCGGTACTCTGGCCAAATTATTAATAGAGAAGGTGACTGACAGATTCCAGATACTCAAGTCAGGCTGCCTCCTGACATTTGCTGTCGGTAAAAATAAGTAGCCTTTCTTTACATATAACAAAAATCTCTTCCCTGGCTCTCCTTGACGGTTCTCCCTCCTGTCTCCACCTCCAGAGATGTCTGAACAGTATAATTTCCTTTTATTTTTAGCCGTCTTTCATAATTGAAAGTATCTCTGTGTCAAAGAGAAAACGTTCCCATGAATTCCTCAACAGGCACTTACTGAAAGCAATTGATGAAAATGAAATATTTAATGGGGTTTTATACCTGTGGATCTGGAGACACTGATGCATCTCAAAAGCAGAATTTTAATGACATCAGGGTGGATGGGCATGTGGCCATCATCTCCCCAGCTTTGCTGGTGCTTCTCTTTTGGGGTCAGTATTGGATCCTGCCTGAGGGGTGCATGAGTCAGTGGCAGGTGAGCTTTGGGAAGAGGTGGCTGCTTCTGACCCCAGAGTTTCCTGCTGTTCCTACTGAAGTCCCAGTACTGCTGCTTGGATCAAACCTGCTGTTTCTCACTTGTCAGTAGTATTTAGGGTGGCTGCAGCGCTCTCCAGAGATTTAGCCGCTTTCACAGGCAGCTATTCATCTCATCTAAGGTAAGAACTGCTTGGAATCAGATCCAGGGTCCAGCTAGCCCCATTCCTTCTCTTGAAAAGTGGCCAGAACAGATACCTCTGGAAGAAGATGACACAGGAGCTCCTTCAGGTGGTTTCCTGCGTATGTGTTGCCCACCTGCATGAGTTTGCATTTGAGATCTTCCTGAAGTATCGTTTTTGTCTTTGTATTTAATAGTCTCTCTATGACTTTTCTTCCCTGGATTAGCTCACCTCTCCCTCGGCCAGTTCTGTGGTCCCATTTCAATGCTCAGGGAAGGCAGATGCTGCTCCTGCCCCTCCTCAGCAGCTCAGATGGATTTTGCCTTGGCCTAAAGAGCTGTAGCAAGAGCATTTCAAAGAAAGTAGAGGAGCAGAAACAGCCCCTCAACAGCACACAGTGAGGCAGGAGTTGATTCAGTTTCACACTGCTACTAAAACTGACACTGAGGATCCAAGGTTTTAATTGCATCCACTTCGCAAATCAAGCTCTCTCTAATCAAGCTGTCCATGTTGTGACTCACCCCTAGCCCAGAGCTGACTGCTGTGCAGGTAGAGAGGATGGACCTCGGGTCGTCTTGCCTTTTCTCACTCCCTCACCAGCTAATAACCTCTCCTTCCTATGTGCCCACTTCTAGGCTGCCTCCCCTCACCCCCCAAGTGTCACTGCTCTGTCCCCAGCCACCTCCCAGCAGGAGCAGTGGCTCATGCATCTCACAGCATCTCAGTGGAGAAGGGTGTGGGGAACCCTGTTGTGTCCTCAAAATTAAGGAGGCAGATGCCCACCTTCTCACTGCTGTCCCCAGAAGTGGGTATCAGCCTAAGGAGGGTCTCACTTGCTGCCTGTGTCAGTCCCTCACGGTTTTCTGTTGCAAAAGCTGTGGAAGAGGGTTTTCAGCGCACTGCGTCTGTTTGGGAATTATAACACGGCTGGAATTTATGAATCATAACTAATGGTGTTGCCAGGTACAGGGAGGATTATGTGTGATCTAATAACACCTGACCATTAATCACCTGTGGTAGGTTCTGAGCACATTGCACAACAGGTAACATAACTGACCTTTTAAGGTGAAACCACAAAAGGTGTTTCTTTTGTAGGTGTTTCCTTGCTCTGCTTGGCTAGAGCATCCTGGTGAGTAGCAGGACCTCCTGGCCTGGTGGAAGGAGGCAGGAGTATTGTCTCACGAGTGTTGTCACATCTCAAAGGAGTTTCCCACTGGGATTTCTGCAGTGATTTCAACAGCAAGCGGGAGAACTGAGTCTGAATTTTCTATGAAGCTGTTGTTGCACAGGTGTCTGTGGATGCCCAGAAGCCCAGGTGGTCTCCAAAGGAGGCTGGAAAGGTTCTTCCGTCTCAGAGAAGACATCGCTGGGCTGGACCCAGGACTGTAATCTAGCCCTACAGTGTTCCGGCATGTGAATTTTGCAGGGTCAGAGCTAGCAAACTCATGCCGTTTGTGCATTGTTCATTCACTCCTGTCCACCAACCCCAAAGAAACACGTTTCCCCTATGAAGAGCTGCCTCCATAATGAAGATACAAATAATTAAGATAATGAAGATGACCCAGTGACAGTCCATTCCTGCTGCCGCCCCGGCACTGGGAGGAGCTGGAGCATGTGCCACCCGCTCAACATCCTCAACAACCTCTTGGGCTAAGCTTAGCTTAACCAATACAAATATATCTGCCGTGTGAACACAAGTGCATTTAATCACTGAGATAAATTTAAAGTAATTGCTCAGGTGACATTCGCCCTTCCAGGGGCATTTGTGAATGAGCAGGGGTTTTCTGGGTAACCCCACGCTCTGCCCAGGTGCTGACAGCGACTTTTCCAGACAGCCAAAGCACAATTCTTCCTTTTGAATATCTTCCCTGCGGCCCTTGGAGTGGTTTCAAGTGAAAAACAAAACGGCGACATTTTAAACATTGCCTCCCACGCAGTGTCTCTCTTCAGCCTTCGTTGCCGCTTGCTGTGGGTTCAGAAGTCTCTGGTGGATCAGCCTGCCCCCGAAAAAACGTGGGTTTGCCAAAATAGAAGCATTTTTGCAGAAGGCAATGATTTGGCTGAATGTTTTGCCAGCATGCGTCTCTGGAGTTTGCGATTTGTTTTAGCATTTTTGTGTCTTTGTTTAATTTTGGATTTCATTTTCTTGTACAAGATGCTATCAAAACAAAGCGTTTTAATGTTTTCATATAATTTTCTTTGGGGCGGGGAAAAACATTGATTTTCAAATACATTTTGAAATGCTAGAATTCCCTACCGAGCAGTAGTCTTATTTTGCTGTCAGCTCACAGCATCAGCTCTGGTTACACAGACGTTAATGCCACCGTGAAAAGACCCGAACATCCTTTCCACTAATATGCTTTACTTTCAGGATGGTGAATTATTTAAAATGCTTTCTATGGCTTTAGTCTGTCCCAAGCCACAATCTCATATTTCATTAATGTTGGTCTCATAATCGATTATTTCTTCTCTGGAAGCAGCTGGGATCTCCTGTCAAGGATCAAGGTGCACTCGGTACCCTCCGTGGGTGGGGATGGAGAGCAGGGCAGATGGGGTCTGGCCTGATGCACTAATTCAGCCAAAGCCAGGGGAGGCTGTGACCTGCACAACCCAGCACGAGTTGGAGAAGAGCGAAGCCAACAGCTGAGCAGAGAAATTACACAAGCAAGGTGAAGTAGACACTAGGGTTGGTGGACCTTAGAGAGAGAGCATGGAACAAAACAAGAAAAGATCTTTCAAGGCAATGGGAAGCATTTGTATTTGATATGCCTCTGCAAATGCCGTTTTCTGGCACCCAGGAAAACTGCTCAGTTTTCCCAGGTGCCAGAGGGAGTGTGTAGAATAATGTGTACAGCAGAAATTCCTGCAGCTCTTGGCTCAACAGAGCATAATTGCTGAAGACTGGAGCCTGCTCAGGACAGTGGACCTAACACCTCTGCGCTTGTAAGAAGCGGGATCTTGGGTGACCACAAGCAGTAAGCTTGGGATGTCATTAAAATAGCAACACCTGTAGTGGCGCAGAGGCCCGAATTCCCTGCCAAGGAGTTTCGGTGTGCTGCTAACTTGGAGGGAAGATGCCACCTACTAAATCACCCAAACCACTTCCTGCAGCACCTGGTTTTTCCTCACGTCTCTTATCCAAATGGTTGCTAGACCTATGTAAAAAATGCTGTCTTAGCTGAAATAGCTGGGCTGGGCATTGCTGGATCCACACCACACCTCACCAGTGGGACAGCTGGAGGACAAGTGACATGCAGAAGGAGTAACGCCTGAATCCGCACCATGGGCAAAGCCAGGGCACAGCCCTGTTCCATACTGGAGCTTGTCAGAGTACAGCTCTTCATCACAGCCCTCAATGGAGACAGGTGACATGCAGGCACTTGTGGCTGCTCATGGGCTGTTGGAGATGTGAGGGCATTGCCAGAAATGCATCAGGAGTGGTCAGTTAGGAGAGCTGCCCAAGCACCTTCAGGGCCAAAGCAGTACCAGCTTTCAGATCTTGGATGCATCAATCCAGATAGGGATGGACAGCCAACATGAACCCTTGTCCTGCACCAGAGTTCCCCTCTCCAAAGCAGCTCCTTCAGGAAGGGCGTGGTTTTGGTCAGAATCTTCTCTCTTGACCTGGGACCCAGCCCAGTATATTGGTGGTCCCTCGGTCGCCATGGAGTTGCATGCTCACAACTCACATGCCAAAGGCAAAAACCCCACAGTGATTCCCTCTGGTCATTATTTTCTTAATATAGTGACTCCACCAGGCAGGTAGTCAGCAACAGCGGGCACTGTTGGCAGAGACAAGAACCCTCTTGCTTTCCTTCCTGGAGAAGGGACTTGAGTGTCACACTTGCTCCCTGGCCGGGAGAAGACCTGGCAGAGAGGATCGGCAAGCCATGGGCATTTTGCACTCCCAGAAACTTCCCCACCACCTGGTCAAGCCAATTCGATGACTATTGTTTCTGGATGTGGGCTGGAAGACAGGCAGAGGTATCTCAGGCTGTCTGGAACCTTCAGCAGGGAGGAGGGCAAGCTGCCTGCTTGCTCCTCAGCTCTCTCTTTCTCAAGGGCTTCAGGAAGCTGGAGAGATTCAGAGGTGGTTTCTTCCCCTTTCTTGAAAGTGTGGCTAAAAATAAAAAGAGTACTGAAACCAAGCCCAGCCCACGAAGCAGTGTGTAGGTGTGATGCTAACCAACACCTGGGGCTGTGAAGCGTCCCAGGGGAGCTGGCATCCATCTGGTAGACATGTTGGCTCTTTCTCCTCATTCTTTCCTTGGCACCTTTTCAAAGAGCACACGAGATGATGAATCTAATGTCGTTTTGTTTGAAAATGCCCTACACATATTGTTACGGTTATAAGGAGAAGAGGACAACAACAGGACAGTGGTTTTCATTTGCAAAACCTACCAGGACCCTCAGGCTGCTACTGTGCTCTCTGCTTTTATTTCATGGCTGAAGGTTTCTAGAGGTGGCTGGTAGAAAATGGTGAAGGCAGATAGTTCGTCATGGTGAAAAACCAGGATGTCTCTGAGGTTTTGCTCTTGGTAGAGGTAAATAGACCAGCGGACAACATGCGGTGCACAGCGGTGAGTTCTTGGACGGACCTGGGTGGCAAAGGGGGAAGGTTAAATGGAAAGGATCTGCTCCAAGTGTCGTGAAACCTCAGCTCAAGACCTGAAAGGAAGGGTGCCGTGGCAGTTGACTTGTTATAGGTTCTCTGTGGCAGGGCAATGTGGACGTGCCAGCCCCATGGTGAACCCTTCACTCACACCCTCTCAGAGTGTGCATGGGTAGGTTTTGTGTGTGTGATGGGGAGACATAGGTCCTCCCTGAAGATGGAGGATTTGTAGGGCCTTGCCATAGTGAGAAAAGTCATAAAACATGTGCATGCCACTGCCACAGTCTCCCCAGAAGACCCGTGCCTCCACTCTGCCATAGCAAAGGGGATTGGGGCAGGGTGGGCATTAACATACTGATCCTTACACAGCCTTGAGAGCTACAGCTATGGTGGGTGAAGGGCTGTAGTGGACAAACACGGACTTAGTGTCACCTGTAATCAGCAGAGATTGGCATTTGGGTATGGAGGGAATTTGCCACTGTTGGGTTCAGTAAATTGCTTGGTGATACTGTGACCTTGGAGCAGCTGATAAGGATATGGCCTTTGCATGGCCAGGAGGAGCTGTGTGCAGCCTTAGGGATGGGAGCATTACCTTGCGATGCAAAAAAGCCTGAGGTTTGGTGGCTAAAGGTAGCGCAGGCGGGACTGTGCACATACAAGATGAGTTTTATGAGGTGCATTGGTCTGCAATAGCCTACTCGGGCGCAGGGTCCCAGCTACTGCAGCCAGCTGAGAGGCAGTAATTCCCCTTTTCGCCCTACGTTCTCCATCCCCAATGCCTTTGGTAGGACTAGGAAATGGTAGGAAAGAAAGTATCCTCAGAGCAAGCCAAGTCATGGAGCAGCAAAGCTGGAAGGAGGGCTGTGAAAACCCAGGTGGGAACCAAACGGGCTGTACTTCCAGTGGCAAATTCTCAGAGATGGGCTTCCAGGGGCAGTCCTGGATAGTGTTGCCTACGGACACCAGCAAAACAAAAAGCCATGAACGTTGCCTAGACCCCGCATTAACGTCCTTTCCCACTATCCACAACCTCTGCTGATGTAAATATGCAGCTGGAAGCAGTTTATTCCCTGTCAGCCCTTTCCTGCTTATCTGGAGCCAGCGGCGAGAGCAGGAGCCGCTCTCGCAGAGGGACCCTGCAAATCCTCGGACGAACGCCTGGACCGAGCGCTGTTTCCCAGGGGGATCGAGGTAGATTGGATAATTAATCACAGCTTGTCTGGGGGAGGATGAGGAAGTCTGAATAAAGGTGTTAACGGCTCTTAAAGGCTTTCCCAGTTCACAGAGGGTGCTGCCTCAAACAGATTATCTGGAAATATTATTAGCTGGAGTGGGAAAGGTTTTTTTTCCTCCTCCTCTAGGCTCTTTGCAGCCACCCTAAATCTGCTTGAGCTGTGGAGACAGGTTTTATTGTGTGGGGGGGAGGTGGGAGAGAAGTGTTGGCTGTCAGTGGGTCAGCAATTAATTGGTTTATTCCTTTCTCACGGTTATTTTCTAACCAACAACTGCTAAAACCCTGGTGCCCACTTTGTCCCAGCTCAGGAAACAAGAACCACAGGGATTTGGGGGGCGGGGGAGAGGGACCCCAGGCCACGAGGTTGGCTTTGCAGGGGCTGCCGGGAGGTCCTTTGTCCCCTGCCAAGCCTCTTTCGCCTTGTCTCGTCTTAGGAGGAGGATGTGATTAGTGTTTTCTGCCATGGGATGTCAGCTGAGGGATGAGAACCATGTGCCAAGAGGAGGAAAGAGCTGCCACGGATGGATGGTAAGTGAAAGCAGAGACGTGCCCCCTTTGCTCCAAAGGAAGCTTTCCTTCCAACGTCTCCGTGGCCCGTTAGTTCAGATGAATGCCATTCAGCCCCGTGCTGCCTTCTCTCCTGGCAGCAGTGGCCTTGTTCCTGGGTGAGGGTGGGCTCTTCTCCATCTTCCACTGCCATCTGGGAAGCCATTTCTTATGAAACCAGCTTTATTGGAGGAATGTTCCTGTTTCCCCATGGCTTTGTCACAATTCTAGTGCCTTTGCAAGTCAGAAACAAGAGGGTGCCGTCAAAGCAGAAACTTCGTGCCCTGCCAGCTCCAGCTCAGCCCAGTTTCTGCCCACCAGCCCTGCTGCTATAACCGAGCTGGTTGGTGGCAGGACTGCGCTGGCACAGCTGTGCCTGGCAGCAGGGTCTTGCTGGGAGCATCACAGATGGCTCTCTTACGGTAATTGCCCCGATAGTGCATCTCGAGCTGGGAAATCACCTTTCAGACCAGAGGAGGAATAGAAAAAGGATATGGCTTTGGCCTGAAGGATTTTGATATTTGTAGCTTGGCATCATTTTGGCTTGGAGTGAAAAGCAGACGTTTCCAGTCCTAGAAAGGTGATGGAGTGGGGACTGTGAAAGTGCTGGTGCAGGGTTGTCCCCGCTCTGCTGCGCCTGCCTGGCCTCCCCAAAGCCTGCTGGGCAAGTGGGAAACCCCCTCCAAGGAGACATCCATTTGAAATCACATCATCAAAAGGGAACGCTCCCTGTTGCCGTGCTGCTGCTTCTCTCCCAGCTCTTCCAAGATCTTCAGTAGGAATTAGGCACTCTGAATGGAGTCCCACGGGCTGCTTTCGTCATGGTTACATTGATTTCCAACAGCTAATTTAGCCCCAAAGAAAGCATAATGAAAGCAGCAGATTTCCATCTGCGAAAGGGAGACCATCCCTTTCGGACGTGAAGCACAGCAAGCCCAAACCAGATCCCCATTCTCCGTGGGGATCGTCCTGCAGGGATGACGGGAGAAATGAAGTGAGTCCCCAGCCCTCTCTGGAGCTAAACTGCAAAACCACAGGCTTCGCCAAAGCCCTTCTCCCAGCAGAGTCTCTGTCTCTCGACTCAGGGCTGGAAATATTGACAGGTATGGAAAATCCATTACAAATAACTAAATTAACCCTCCCTGCGGCACTGCCAGCTCTGTGAGCGCTTCCCCAGCTGCTGGGGGACCACAGGAGCACTCCCCAGAGCGAGCGGACGCAGGTGGTGCTGGCATGTGTCTGGAAACAGCCCGACGGCGGGGGGGAGGATGGACTTTGTGGTTGTCTGGACCCTTCCCCTCCGCGACGGGACCTTTCGCCAAGCCCTGTAGCCTCTCTGGGGTTTCCAGGCAGCCCAACGTCTGCCCTGGGGGAGCCCCACTGGAGGCCTGGGGTCCGAGCTTGGCAGAGGTGGCAGAGCAGGGATATACCCAGTTTCCTCGAGGCAGAAATGTAATTTTGCATTTAAATAGCTTTTTCCTCCCAAAGGATCCTTAAGCGTTCGCTAAGCTGTTAAGAGGCAGGGCGGGTCTGGCTGGCCAACCTGCAAGGTGATGGTGGGATAGAGGGGAAGGGACCAGGCACTGCACGGGTCCACACTTGTGACCAGCACATTAACTATGGGAAGGGAGAGATGTTGGCCAAGGGCTCCAGTGAAACCCTGTCATCAGGTGCAACCTGCCAGGGGCTCTTTAACGTCCATCTGCTAGAACCTGAAGCAGCACATGTTGTTGAGTAGCTCCTACGTGCTCGTACTGAACAGAAGGGCGGTGTCCACAACCAACGCTGCATGATTTTTTCCCAAGGGTTGCTGGAGAGCATGGAGCAGGCAGGAACCAGGAGAGGGACAGGCTGTTTTGATGTTGGACTCTTGTTACTGTGTTGAGTGAATCAGAAGGTCAGCGTTTCTGGTGTGCAGGCAAGCTTTGAACTAAGCCAAGCTCTAGCACATTCCACAGTCCCTTTCCTTCTTGAAGGATGTTTCTGGTAACACGTTTCTGGGTGGCACAAGGAGCTCTGATCTTGATAGTGCTGGATAGAGGCAGAGAGATGCTCCAGGAGGAGCAACTGGACAAGGGGCTTGTTGCAGTCATCTCCTGCTGTATCCTTCCAGTGCTCCCCACTTCCCTTCAGGCTTTAATTCTGCAAAGCAAGTTGGATTGTAGCCACTGGGACCAAATAGATGTACCTGGTTAGTCTTGTGTTGCCCATTACGGGGATAGAGCAGCGTAGTGTACATGATAGACGAGACCAACTGCTCATTCTTGTCTTGAAGAGCCTTCTGTTAGATGTGAAGAACCAGGGTTCACACCGCAGCTTATGTTTCACCAGTAACTTCTCCTGCATTTGGAATTGCGTTGTCTCTCTTAATCATGTAAGGCTTATTTTCCCACACTGGAAAATGAATTCAGCACTGCTGGCAAAGCTGGGGGCCAGGAAGTTTTAATTACTGTTTGTACAGTGCTTTGGGGCTCTGGAGTGAATGGTGCTGGAGGCCTGGGAAGGGTTATATTATATATTGGCAGATACTTATCTTTTATTATATATGTGAGCTCTGTGGTCCTGTCAGCAGCTCCTTCCTGATGCCTGGATGCAGTGAGGCTCCCTAACGCAAGTAGTGCAAGTACCCCCCTCCTACAGCCACTCACCACTGCTGAGCATCACTGCCCAGTAAGAGGGGGACCTACTGAAGTCCAGTGTCCACCTCCAGAGAAACTAAACTCAACCAGCCAGCGTGTACCTGTAAAACCCACCTGCTCTGCAGGAGAGAAGAGCCATGAAGCTCTCCTCTCACAAGGCTTTTCCCATTAGAGCATCCTTTCCTTAGGCAATGCAGCCACAACCTACATTAACCTTCCTGTCCCCTTGCCCCCCCCACTCAGTACAACACCTCCTTAATTATAATCCATCAAATTCCTCTCTCCTCTACCTGGAAAGAATAGGATTTGGGGACAAGGAACAAATGTGAAGGCGTAAGTCTCTTTTCATGGGAAAGACAAATCTATCCAGCACCCTGCTGGGAACGCTGCTTTGCCTAAACCCAGCATAATGCAGTAAGAAGTTAAGACTCTTAGCGGCCAAACAGTGCAAGAGTCCTATTAAGCACATCCCAGGTCTTTGCGGTCAAGTGCTCTGCGTCGCTCCCAACGCACCACGTTTGGCACAACGGGGCAATTGTGGCCCTGCTGCTCTGGCATTGGTGTCCCACGTGTGCCCGGGCTGGGCTGCAAAGAGGACAGGCCGTTCAACGGCCTCTTGCAGGTCAAAGCCGGTGGTTCAGGAAATGAGCTTGTAGCGGACAGAAGGTTTTTGATATTGGCAAAGTCCTGGGAAAAGGACAAGTTGGCTATCAATTAGTATGTGTGCCCACGTGGTTACAGCTGTGGGTGTGTGAGGTGATATGGTATCCAGGATCGTGGTACCATCCACACAAAAATCAGTGAGGGAGTACGATGACTTCGACCTAAAATATTATTTCAATTTTTTTTCATCCATTTGTGTTTTGGTGGCACGCTTGTTTTTCCGACAGATACTGCAGAAATATTCAGCTGATTGCTGTAAAGGACAAAACTGGGGTTACTTAAAATTTGCCAAAGTGTCTAAAAATGTAAAAGCCTCCCGGAAAGATGTGCTTTTCCTCTTTAGCCAGGTCTCACACCGGTGGTTGCTCCTGAACGGTGGCTTTCTGGGATGGTGGGGAGCCGCTCGCTGCCTGTGCCAGGCACAGCAGGATGGGGGGGATGGCCTGGGCAGGAGCCCTGTGCGCGGGGTGAGGGCAGAGCCCAAGTGACAGCACTGCAGTCACCACCCAGCGGGTGACATTGCCAGCGCTGCTTCGGATGTGTCCCTTTCAGTCTGAGGTGTGGAGAATGTAGGAAGAATTTAGCTGAGCCTCTGTGACCTCGATGCTGCTGGTCATAGAGGGTTTCCTTTACCACCAGGTATGTTAATGGCTTCTGCCATGTGGCTGCTGGGTCGAGAACTGTGGCTTTCTTGGCACAGTTGGTTCCAGGTGCCACGCGTTGCCACAGCCACCTTGCCAAAATCAGGTGAGGAGTGTATCCACCAGCCCTTTCGGCAGCACCAGTGTGCTGGGGTGTGACGGAGCCAGCCCAGCTCCACGCCGGGGAAGCGTGGAAAGGCACGGGGCTGCTAATGGTCCCACTCGCATCCCTCCAGTGCTTCCCCACTGGCGAGCAGGTGTCAGAGGAACATGTTGTGCAATGGGTTTAGTCAGCCTGGGGTAACTCCTGTTCTCTCTCTTTCAGGATATTCTTCTCCGCACCTCACCTGACATCCAGCGGAGGCAAAGAAATAAATGCATGGATCCAGGTATTGCCTGCTGCTGGGCTGGTATCACAAGCACTCCGGAGCAGTAACAAGAGTGCTGGCACCACAGATTTCACCTTTAATTTAAACCGTCCTTTTTAGGGACGGGGCCAGAGCTGGCCCTGCAAGGGAGAATCCAGCTCCAAACACTCCAAGGAAGCAAACAGACCCTTTAAAGACATTTAATGCTGATGAAAGCAGGGAGGGATTCAACGTAAAGCCACAAAACCAATTTTGAGGAAGAAATGCAGCTTGTCTCCTGTTCCCCATCCTGCAAACTGAAAGGGAGAGGCTGTCCATCACTGCCTGTCGTTTCGGGTCAGCATCCCAGGCAAGGGCAGCATCCCTGGGTGCTCAACGGACTCTTTGAGTGTGGTTCTGTTTAGGTTGGCCACCGCTGATCCCAGCCTGTCTTCGGCACACGGACGCTTTTAAGCCCTCGGGGAGGGGTCGGCGTGGCCAGCCAGAGGGGGAGAGCGCCAGCCCACTGCACACTCCGCGGCTGCCGAGGACACTGCTGCGATTCATTCATGTCCCCGCTCAGGGCACAGACTGTAAACACGGCAGGGAAGCCAGGCCACGTCCCAGCCCAGCTTGGCTGCCTGCCTCGTCGAGGTCCCCATCGCCCAGAATTTGGAGCTCGTCTCTTTTTCCATTACCTCCAAGCAGTAATCGTGAATGTTTCCGTAACGTTTCCTAAAAATAAAAACATCAACAGAAATAGCCATTCAATAACACGAGTCTGTGCATCTCTGGGCCCTGAGCAATCTGCAGGCTGGGAGGAAAAACGCTGAAATAGCTCATGAGTTTGAAGATACGCTGAGAAGTTCCCTTACTGCACGCGGACCAGCTCTTACCAGCATCACCTGGGGCAGGAGGGCGGTTTGAAGACTGTTTTTCTTCGCTCCCTAGGCAAATAGCCAACCCCTCTCCAGAAACAGCCCATCTGTCTGATACTCTGTTTGATAGAGAAACCTGTATCTGAAAAAAAGAGACACAACTTGTGATGACCATGACGAGATGCCTGTAGTGCGGCAGCGTATGAACTAGTAACTGTTCCTTCACTTAAGTAGGGTGTTAATTTTCTGTTATGGCTTTCACGGGGAAAGAAGTCAAAGGACATGGGCACCCTATGTTGGGCAAGGCCTGGCTGCGCAGCAAAGTAAAGCGTAAATCTACGCAGCAAAGCGTAAATCTGGTCCGGTTCATAATGGCTTTAAATATCAGGGAGCTGCTGTTGATGGAGAACTCTGAAGCTGTCTTGACAGCAGCACTATGCAGCAGCACAGGAGAGAAATCAGAAAGTGAGTACTTTGTGTAGCCTTTTAGGGAACGAGGGGTTGAGCCAGGGTGTAAAGATAACAAAATTAACTCCGACTTGCAGTTCAGGCAATGTTAAACCCCTGCAATTCAGGTTTTTGGGGAATGACCCTACTTGGCATCCTTTCTTGCCTTCCTCTGTCCCCATCAAAATCCCTGGCTGGATCCTTTGTAGGAACCAGTGACAGGGACGGGAGCTTCTCCCCACCAGCTGAGGATGGATGGTGGGTGCTCTGGTGGTTTAAGCACTGGTATAGGCTGTATTAACCCGTCTTCTGTGCGCCATCTGTAAGCTGGCAGGTCTGATGGGCATGCTGCATGGTTAAAGAGCCCAGTGTTCACTCCAGGAACAGGGCATCCGAGGACGTCGGGAGGACATTGAAAGCTTTGTCATACAGCCTAAAGTCTCACAGCAAGTGTCTATTAATAAGCCATGCCTACGCTTCCTCCAGGTATTTACAGTGCGCTTATTCCCTGTTAGTTTTGAAAACCACAGCTCCATTTTGACATAGCAAGTCCTTTTCTTTTAGTGATGCATTTGGTACCACAAGCGCGTTTGGCTGGGGAAGTGTTGTCGGTAAAAAACTACCTCATTTTGAAAAGCCAACAGGATTTCCCCTCTAAAAATGATCTCTGTCTCCAGATGAATAGTTTCAGCCTGTCCCCTGGGAGCCTTTCCGCTCTGGCAATGGTGGCTGGCTGGCTTTAATGCTGGCTGTGGACGGGTGCCACCAAACCCCTGCAAAATGTGGCAGTGACAGCATCAGCCCAGGCAGTGAGATCATCTCCCTGCTGTGCAGGCTGTCCCAGGGGAACGGGGGCAGGTGGGGATTCCTGGGTGCGCAGAAAGGGACCTTTGGAGCCTGCCAGCATGCAGGGACCCCCTGAAAACCCTGAAAGTTGCCCGGGTTCTTACCCTTGCCCAGGGCAGAGCCCCTTGTGCCATGCTGATGCTTTGGCAAATGAGCCGAGACTGGCATAGCTGCAAAAAGGGGGCAGACGACGACCGGGATCAGCCCAGCTCGTGAGTCAGGTCAGGCTGGAAAAGAAAGGAAAAAAAACAACTTCAACCCAGGAAAACAATGGGGGAAATTAAATGGAAACTAGGACCACTGAGTTCCTCCACCCTTCCCCAAGGAGAGCGGTAGAGGGCAGTTCCCAAAATCCAACATCTGTTGTAACTCAATTGTATCCTCTGAGAAATGTCTTTTTGCTGTTAGATGTGCAGCTCCTGCTGGAGTGGCTTCCTTCTCTTCAGCTGGAGCCGGGGACAAAGGAAAGAATCATTGGTAATGAGCTATTTATGGAGAAATTTATCTTGATATTTCCATCACTAGTACAACACAAGGCAGCGCTGCAACTTTCCTACCATGGTTAAGGACGGCACTTGGAGGAGGTTGGGAGCCTCGAGGTCCTGCGAGTGGTAGGAGCATGTTTCGGCATTGCTTGTTTGCAAGAGAAGAACCCGATTTGCATTGCTGGAAAAACAGCCATGAAAAAAACCACAAAAACCCGTCGTTCTGGTCAGGCCCTTGGATTTTGTCAGGATTTTTTGAATACTCCTTCACAATTAAAATTCCCAGTGCGTTGTCTTGCTGTTTGCAAGGCTGATTGGGAAGGTGCAGGTAAACTGGCAAGTGGGATTGCCCCGAAGCATCAAACTATCTTTAATTAGCCCACCTGGACTGCAGGAACATGGTTAGCTGGCAGCACATCACCCCTCCCGGTACATTAGATACCGCACAGTGGCTTAGTCACACTGGAGAAGTAAATGGCTCCCAACTTGCTGAGACAAATTCCTCCCAGCTTTAATTAGCTGTGAGGTGCTGGAGTGCCTAAAACTCTCTCCTTGCCCGTGTTTACACTTGGTGCATCGGTCCAGTTTGGACACAGGTCTCCAAATATTTGCAATTAGCAAACATTGCTAAGTTTTGCCGTTCCAGCTCTCTGCAATTAGCTGGAGAACACAGGCTAGTATCCCCAGTCTTTTCAAAAACAAAAGGAGGGATGCTCAGGTCCCAGGACTTCAGCAGGAGAGGCAGAGCTGCTCGTGCAGCTTCTCTGCTGTGTGCTGGCTCCCTGTCACCCCCAAAAAGAAGTGACAGAGGGAGAGGCTTCTGGCACCCCCAGGATGGAGCGGGGACCACGTAGCAGGAGCTGCTAATATAAATGAAGGAGCCCTTAATGCTTAAGGCTTAATCCTTCCTTTGTTGTCAGTTTTTATACCACGTCTTGGAAAGTCGGTTGCAGATGATGTGTGCCCATGGACGGTGCTTGTTTTTGCCGGAGTGTCTGTGACAGAGCTGGCTCGGTGGGAGGCTGGTGTTATTTTGACCGCCTGAATTGTCACCCCTGGGTGTCCCTGCACAAGCTGGGGGGCAGGAGTCGGTCAGTTCTTGGAGGGGGGGCTGAAGCCAGCGCAGGCTGGAGGGTGCCTGGGGGTGATTTGGTTTCGCTGTGACTTCGAGACAAGGTGCTCTTGTCCTGGACAGCTTGGGCAGTTCTGTTTGGAAATGGAGCATCTCTACTCAGCTTGTGATGTTTGAGGAAGCTCTCCCCTTTCCACATCTCCTGCCTTCCCATCGCATTTCTCTTACTGACATGATGACAGCCAGGTAACTGAGGTGTTTTGAAATGAGCCTCCATAATTCTGGTGATGACGTGAAGGTTCCCAGTCCAGCCAGCTCGCACTTGCCAGCAGTAGACTTAGCACTTCTTATCTGACAGCAAATGCACTGAAAATCTTAAAAACAATCTGCATTTTAACCTTGGTCACACTAAACAGCTTTCAGGATGTAGTGATACATTTTGCTGGTTGCAAAAAGCACTATTGACAGTTGTTAAATAATTATGTTTAATTTGCACTAACAAAGCACACAAAATCCACGTCCCATAAACTGTGCCAAAGATAAGCGTTGCTTTTATATGTAGACGTACAAGGTTAATTTAAAGCTCTGAGGTCTGCTGACCCTCCAGCTTGTTGCACAACCTTTCATACATGCGTGAAAATGGACGTGAGAGGCAGTACGCTTGGGTTTACCTGTTCGTACTGGCAGCAGGGAGCTGCAGTTGCTCTGGGGGGACGGATGGGTTTGAACATGCATGGCACTAAGGCACGCACTTGAAAACTTCCAGCTCATAAATACTCATTCTCTGTTCCAGAGGCGCTCGTCTGAACCTGACTGCAGTGAGCCGGATAAGGGCTACGACACTCGTCTTCGTGTTGGTTGGTAACGACTGCAGCGCTGATGGCCAGAAGCGCTGGGCGGCACACAGCAGCCATGGCAGTGGCCACGGAGCCTTCGCCAGTGGCAGCGCTGCCTTGGTACTGGCAAAGTGGCCCTGGGACGGTGAGGGGACACTTGGGTCTGTAGCAGGGGAGGGGACTGTTCTCAAGCTAAACAGAGCTTGAACTGATACTTTATACCTCCCACCCAGACTCAAAAAATGGGAGCCTCGGTCACAGGGGTGTTCTCCTTTGTCAAGCTTCTGCAGGGCTTGGTTGTAGCAAAAAGTAAGCCCAAGCCCCAAGACAACATCTGTGTCAAGGACCTGATGGTTGGTAATGGTTGAGCACATATATTTGAGCCAACACAAGCCAGTGGTGGGGGGAGCAATCCCATGACACAGCCTCATGGGTTTCTGACTGTGTTACAGCAGCGTGAAGGAAAAGAGGGGCAGGAACAGGAGGAGGGGACGAGGAGGTGACCCTGCCGGCAGGAAAGCAAAGGCCTGACCCTGGTAACGCGGTTCATTGTGGTGGTCTGCTCTTTGGGACCCTCCGTCCAGCATCAGGTCCGTCACCTTTGCGGGAGGTGCTGCCCAGCTCCTCTTGCCCAGCCGGGTGCTGCTGGGACAGTCGGGCTTTGCCACTTGCCTTGTGTTGCCCCTTGGAAAGGCATTTGCTGCGTTTGGCGTTGGTTGGGATAGTTGGGAATTGAGAGGGTTTTCTATTCTGCAGTCATCAGTGGCTGAAAGGCACAAGTGCTGTAGTACCTGGTGTTTTGTCTCCCATCTACTCTGGGCTGTAAGATTAATAAGCCAAAAAGGGAGTAGAGCATTGCATCTACCCTTTCTCCCAGCATGGGTTAGGAAAAACAAAAGGATAAATCAGCAGACATTTCGGCACTTACCTCCTGTTTTTACAGAAATCACTATACATTACAAGTGCCTTTGCATATTTTATAGCACTTTAAAAAGCCGGTGTAGCTAATCTGGAAGTTGGCTTGTTCAGAGAAGCACAAAACATGTGCAGCCATAAAAATCCCTCATTTGATGCCAAGCTATTGCATTTTCTAGTGTCTGAAAGGCAATCACTATTGCACATCCAAAGAGTTTGGCTTGACTCCCCCCAGCTCCTCGTGGTTGGTGAGAACAAAAACACCAGCACAGCATCTTGAAAAGTTGTGTTGTTGCCATATGGTACAGATGTTTCAGTAGCAAAGGCAGCCTCCATCCAAGGGCTTGCCTTTGGAAGAGAAGCAGCATGCTTTCGCCCAGTTGGGGAAAAAAAAAAAGCAGTCCAATTAAAAAGGACAGGGATAAGCAAGGCAATGCCAAAAGCTTGGAGAAGTAATGCTCCTGGGACAATTAACGTCCCTCTACAAACAAAGACATGTGGTTCATGGGGGGTTTGGCTTGCAAAAAGGTGTCCCGAGTCCCTGAGAGCTAGTGAAGGGTTGGGTATTCATAGGGTTTCTCTCCTCTGTTTGGTTCTTATTACTACAAAATGTGTGGGAATTTGTTTTCTTTGGAAAAGCTCCTTCTCTGCCTAGTTTCATTGAAGGTGCTCAGGAGGTTCAGGGGTTATCAATGGTATCTATGAGATGTGTATGTGCACACACAAACACTCAGTGTGGTCACATAAACCCCCTTTCCTATGCTAAAAACGTGGCAACTCCAAGTGCTTGACTCAACATTCAGTCTTTGAAGATGGTTCCCATGTCCCCTTCCTCTCTTCACTTGGGTATTTGGTGCATTTGATTGCTGGAGGGAAGAGGAGGAAGACAAGCCTTGGGGTTAATGGAAAGGGATGCTGGTTGTCTCCAAAGCTCTTCCTCTGCCCTGATTCAAGTGATGGCTGGGTCACTTTGGTCCCTCTTCTGCTGCAATGAACAGCTTGGCCCAGCCAAAGTATGTTATCCTCTTCAAAAAAGGTCCCAGCCACGGGAGGAAAGCCGTCTTCAAACAGGGAAGGGGGTCAGACGTGCTGGGTGTGCGGGTCCAGCCAAGGGGGCAGCTGTGAGCTGGCCCACGTGGCAGTGGCAACCTGTTCAGCTGGTACAGAGGACAGCTGGGATCTGGCAGTAGCAGTTGGTGCGTTTCCTGACGGTAACCTACTTAAGGGGAAGGCTGAAATCTGTTGCAGGAGCAAGCAGCCAGCAGCGTTGGGTGCTGGTGGAAGAAGGAGCACAATTCAGACACCTGAAGGCATCTCCCTGTAGGAGAATTACCTTCCCTATAAAGCAGCAGGCATTGCTCTTAAGTGTTATCAAGCTTAAATCGGTTCCCTAGGTGACATCCTGGTAAGTGGATTTCCCAATTAAGCACATCCCGATTAAGTGGGATGTACTGTAATTACAGAGTGCTCAGCGCTAGGAGCAAATCAGATCCGTTTGCAGCAGAAGGGCTGGACCAAAGCTCTTCCCCAGTCTGGAGTGGGTTGTACCAAGGCATTTCTGTAAGCGTGAAGGTGGGCAGGCAGGAGATGGGATTTTGCAGCCACCCCCGCCATGCCAGTCGGCATGTTTCCTGCAGAAGGAACATGCTGGAGGAAGCCCTGATGCCATATCTTTAAACCCTTTGATATGAGAGCAAGTTCCTTTTGAGGTTGAACTCCCGTGTCTCGGGCTAGTCTGTGATCCTCGGGGTGAAGCCTTTGCTCCTGCCAGAGACATACCTCTTAGCAGATACGGTTGTGCGGTTACCGTGTAGGGAAACAGTGGATCTTCCTAAGGAGCAGAGGCTGTCAGATGCTGCTGCCATCCTCCAGGCAGACATTACAGCCCTTCAGAGCCAAATTCCCTTTGCACAGCCTGAGGGAGGTGGTTCTTGCTTCACGACTCCCCCTCCCCATCCCTCTGGCTTTCTTTTTGAAGGTATTTGGCCCCCAGCATGAAGTCCCATGGTCCTAGAGTCACACCCGGGCTATGTAAGCCCGTTCCTCTAATGCTTTGTGGTTCTCAGCTGCTGTTGGGGCATCACGGGGAGAGAGAAAGAAGATGCTCCTTTGTTCGCTGGCTGTTAGTGAAAGGAATAACTGAGCGTTTGCTGCCTTGGACGGGTCAGGGCATTTTTGTCTGGCTGGGGATATGAAATCTGATTGGAGACCTTCTGGGAATTAAGTGGTCAAGGCAACACCAAAATGCTGGAGATGGGACATCAAGTGTAGATGTGGTGCAAAGGGAGGTGAAGTCTGTGCCAGGAGGGGTGCGTGGCACAGGAGCATGGCCGCTTTGGACCTGGAGCCAGACCTGAACGTGGACCCTCAGACCGGGCCAGCCTCTAGCTTTACCACTCGCCAGGTTTACCCACCCACCCCAGGATCCTTCATTCCCACTTGGCTAGGAGGAACGTAAGTGCGGGGCAGCACACTTTCCCTCCAGGCTCCCAGACCCCTAGGTCGTGCCCGCTGGTGCACATCTTTGGTGGCTGTGGTGCTTCCAGGGGTCTTGTGCCTACGGGAAAGATGGCTAAAAAGCACTTACACCCACCACACCCACGTTCTTTACATGGTTACAGGGTGGGGGGCAAGAGCCCATCTAGTTCCCCGAGGTGAGACCTTATATTTTGGGGTGACGTATTACACGGTTTTTAGCTGCGGAGAGAACATTCCTGTAGGATAGCAGGGGAAGCCGATGAGCTGCTCCTACCTTTGAGAAGGTTAACCATGTGTACATCAATTGGCTCTGTCCCGTGTGGGTGTGGATTGATCCTGACCTCAGCAGCCGGTTGGCATTCCCGCTCGCTGGGCTCACCCATGGAGGGCATGCTGCTGCTGGCCTGCACCACTGCAGCACCTCAAACCCCTTGCTGATGCCTCCTCGCCTCCCGCTCTGCTCATCCCTCTCCCACCCCAGCAACTTTCCTGCTCCCGCCAGCCGGGCTGCATCATCCCCACGATGCTCCGTATCCGATCCCTCGGGCTGTCCAGCCAGAGATGCGCAGTGTCCGTGTCTCTGTGTGTGTGTATTCTACCCTCGCTCTGCTGCTTCTTCCCTACTGCTGGTTATGCAGTGCCACCCACTGGCAGAGCCTCCCAGAATTCCTCCTCTGCAGCTCTTCTCTGCCATAGGTGATGCTCCCAAGATGAAATATTAGAAGCTCTGGTGGGTGTAATTCATAGAGCGCGTCGCGAGGGTGCTGGCCCGGGACATCTGGAAACCTTCTGGCATCCTCTCCAGCGTATCTTAGTGTATGCTGAGCCCAAGCTGCAAGCTCGCTGTGCTGGCAGAGGCCCAGGTGTCAGCTCAGGCTGTGTTTAAGGCAACTCATATTGGCTCGCCCCAACCGGCCATCCAGCCCTGCGTCCTGCCTGCAGCGTGGCAGGGCAGGCAGCGGCAGCAGCAGCAGCAGGGTGGCTTCCCACCCCTGCTTGCTGGATGTGCTAAGTTGGTTTATGTAAGTTCTGCATTCATGTTTTCCCATGCAGGATAAAATACAAACCCCTGACTAACACCAAAACCCATGCTGTACATAAGGAACGTGCATCCCCATGGGGATTGTGCTCCCAGGGATGCGGGCTTGGGGACTTGTGCGGGAGGGGATGCTTTGGAGCCACTTCATTTAACAGTCAGCCTGGCCTCCGCAAATTTGCCTTGTCCTTTTCTCACCCCATTTATACTCTTGCCTCCATCCCCAGTTTGATGCCCAATGTGAGTCTGGTCGAGAAACAGGAGGAGAGACAGAGCGAGGCAACTCTTGGGGTCTGTGCATCGTGAGCCGCCATGCGCAGGAGGCTGATGCCAGGCTGGTACCCAGGGAGGCAGCCGAAATCAGTAAGTGCCTGGATGCAATCGCCATGTCAGTGCAGCAGCAGCAGCACAGATGGACTGCCAGGAACCTTCTCCCCAGCCTCGTAATAGGCAGTGAGTGTTTATTTAAAATAAAGCCTGACAAATGGCATGTTGGGGGCGTCAGGTCCTGGAGCACCGTCTTCCGAAAAGTATGAAAAGGCACCGGAGGGGAGCCTGGCACAGCCTCCCAGATGACAGTAATTAAAGGCTTTTGCACTCAGGTGCTGGGAGCTGCTCCTCTTGCAAATTGGCCTTGATTGAAGAGGAAGAGAATGATTAGGCTGAAGGGGAGCGATGGGGGTGGCAGGCGAAAACACCGAGGTAAGTCTCAATTTGTTTTCTGTAGGGTTGGATTCTTTTTTTTCTCTCTTCCTCTCTCCCAAGCGGTGTCCGTGTGGGTGGAGGGAGCTGGGCTCCAGCTCTGCGCAGCCTGGTCTGGCTCTGCCTGAGCCGCTTGGGGGACTGAAAAGGAGCAGCTCAGCTCTGGTCCTGCCCACGCGGCCCCAGAGCATCACCCAGCGCATGGTGCAGCCGAACCTCTTCCGGAAAGCTCTCTGGGATGGGTGGCATCAGGGTCACCCATCCCTTTGCAGTGCTGGGAAAGGGGTTAACCCTGAGCTGGGCTATACCCCTAGCTCCCTATAGGGGCTATACTCCTATAATCCCTATAAACCCCAGGGGTTACAGCTCTTTCCCCTATTTTAAGTATAACGGGGATGTTGACAGCTTGTTCAATCCAGGTTTTACCACATTATTTGTTTTAAACCTCTGTTTTTGATAAAGTTGTCTGAATATATTTGGATTCAGTGCTAAGTGCTGTATCAGTGTGAGGGGCTCCTGCAGGGTAGCTGACAGCGTTACAGAAATACGCTCCCTTTTCTTCCTATAGGTCTGCCCCCTCTCAGACCATGAGCACCAAAGATGTCCCAGCTCTGGCTGCCCCTGCTGGGGTCCTCCATGGAGCAGTTTGTCTTGATAAACTCGGGGATGACACCACAGTGTGAGCACGGATGCTACCTCCGAAACCATCCAGCTGCTTCACAGTGCAGGGCCAAGGAACTGGTCCCAGATTCAACCGAGAACCTCTGGCCCCCAAGTGCAGAGCATTAACAGCCAGGTAAAGCAATTCAGCTCGAGTTATGGCAGGAGAGAGCATCTCTTTTGTCCTGGTGTGAAGGGTAGCTAAATAAATGGGGTTTGTTCAAGCAACTGTAAAAACTCTGGCACAGAGGTTTTGAGCAGCCAGCCTTGCTCAAGGAAGCTGCTGGCCCAGTCTGCAAATGGATCCCCTTGTCTGGGTCCAGTCCTGCAACCGCCAGACCCAGTGGCCAAACTCCCTGTGGGCAGATGGGGAAGCAGGCCTGGTGCCCTACATTTGGTGCTTGTTAATATTTGGACGAGATAAGTGGTGTACTTAATCTCGTGCAGCAATTGTGTTTGTTATAGGGCAATAACTCTGCAGGGTTACCATGAAATTCAACGTGGCTTATGAAAATGCGGAGGCAGGGTTGCAAACCAAACCTCTGGCAGGAAAAAACCTTGTTGCGTTGGGGTGAAACCTGTTTGAATCCAAAGGGTGATATGATTGAAGAAGGGACGGACGATGATGCCCATCCATCCCTACGTGCAGTACCGCAGCCCTTTCCCAGCAGCAGGGTGGGAGATGCTCTGCCTGGACGGGCTCCGGCTCCTGCAGTGGCACTCAGCCACCCCAAATCCTTCCTGGCCTTTCGGAGGGGAAGCTGCTTGCTGGAGTGAGCAAGAGAAGTGAAAGAGGAAAAAACAAACAATGTGCTTCCAGCTCCTGCGGGCAGGGGAGGCAGTTACTATGTGAGCAAGGCTTGTGGCACCGTTTCATTCAGCACAGTAGTGTCCGTGTACCCGGACCCCCTTGCGCAGCAGGCTTTGTGCTCTTGAGGTCAGCTCCAAAACCTACTTTGAAGCCCATGGATGGTCCCTGAGCTTTGCATCCAGCCTTAAATATCCTACTAACGTCTTGCAACATGGCTTGTATGGCCACGCTCGGCAGCATTGCAGCCGTGAGCAGCCAGCTGCTAGAGGAGCAGGTGGATTGTGTTGGAGGGACAATGACACTCCAGGTCCATACAGCCAAGAGGGATCAAACTGGCATTGAGGGGTGATCGGAGGCACCATGTTCAAGCCAGGCTGGATGCTCCTTTGAATCTGTGCGTGCTGCTCCTGGCAGTCACACCAGGTTGCCTTCAAACCTGCAGCACTTGAGGAGCGGAATCACATCCCAGGCTAGTTTTTCTTTCAGAAGGTGGAAAAGAAGAAGAGACCATGCTTTCTCCTCCAAACCAGAAGTGAAGCTGGATTCCCTTTCCTCCCCAAAGCATCCGGGTTCAGTCCAGACCCCGCTCTACATTACCAAGTGAGCAGCAGCATCTTGCTTGCTCCGTCTCATCATCTCCGTTTAAAACACCCTGAATCCTGGTCATGGTCAAGCTGAGCAGTGGGTTCAGCTGATTGCATTCAAGAACAGCACAATAAAACCTCCAGAAAATTATTTTTCAATTCCACGTGCTCCCTCACAGCTGCCTTCAAGCCCTGTGCCGCATGTGGCTGCGAGAGGTTCCCAGGGGTGCACAGGGTTGGGCTGCGTAGGGGTGAAAAGGGGGGGTCTTTAACCCCCCCAGTGCCAAAAGGCACTTTTGTGACCCTGCTGCTCATCTCTCCCAGTTATGCACTGTTGTGACTCGACAGCAAGATGACAGAGGTTAGGAAAAGGCCTGGGATGGCTGGGATGTCGTTGCCATGGAAATCACGCAGTGTCTGGAATAGCAAGAACAAGAGCAACTCAAAAAGTAATGATCTGTCACATTGATTAAGGGGGAATCAGAAGGATTTTGTTTGGGGAAAGCCTCGTGCTTCAAGTAATGTGAATCCATATGCCACATCTCCCTGTTCGCCTCCCCCTGAAGGGCTCTGTCAACAGGAAATAATCTGATTTGTTTTGACCGGGGGTCTCTCCGGGGAGTACCGACGTGGTTCCTGCCCATCAGCTGCGCTGCACAGCTCCGCCATCCCAGGATGAAAGGCACCAAGTCAATGCAATATTCATTCACTTCCTCTTCCCTCCTTCATTCATTTCTTCATCCATTCATCTGCTTCATTCACATTTCTCTGGCACTTTAATGAGCAGCGCTTAGCCTCTGCAGTCCTGCAGAGCCTTCCCCTGGTACGCTCTTCACTGCAGATGGCTGTCTTCAGGCTTATTCATTCTGCAGAGCAAACCTCGGCGCGGCTGGAGCGGGGTCGCCTTGTGCCCAGCTGGGCGCTTGGGTCTTTAAACCCCATGCTGAGCCCCTCGCGTTTTACTATTCCATCTTTCACGTCTTGATGTCCTGCTCTCAGGGACCGATTGAGCAGGGGTGGGTGGGTGATAGCCCCCGTGCGAGCTCCAGGCTCGGGCCAGGGGAGCCGAGCTGTGGGCCAGCAGTCACAGGGCGAAGGGCTTGGGCAGCGAGCAGTCACAAGCCATATGCAGGAGCAGAAGCAGGAGGCACACGTAAGCCCCAGGTTTTAGGGATTTTCCTCAGATGAGCATTGCCCATCCCTCCCGTTGCCCAGCTTTGGGCACTCGCAAGCGTATGGGTGGGGGGAACAAGCACGTCTGCATTTCAGTGCCCTTTTTTTTTAAACCACCCCAGAGCAGGTTGGGGGTTCTTTCCCCAACATACGGGCATTTCTCTTGAAGAAAATAAAATGCCTGGGTGGTGGCTGGGTAGAAATCCAAAAAAGATTAAAAGGAGAAAACTGATTTTCCTGCCCATGATCTCACTAGTGGAAAAAGATCCTTTCCTCCCCCAGCCTGAAACACGCTTTTGCTGTGCGTGCGGGTGAGCTGTACTCCATCGCTCTCCAAATAGCTAAATGCATTTCTGAACCGAAGGAAGCAAACAGAAAACATCCGTTCTTTGTATAATGGAGAAAGCTTTCTCTTTTGTTCCCTGCTTTTTATCAAGTATCTGCTGCCATTATTGTTACTCACTGGGTTATTACCTCCGAGTGGCTACTTCCACCAGCGTGAGCTGGTTTATTGTCTGCTCAGAGCAATTATGGATTGGGATAATTCCTGCCGTGCTGTTTCATTGTGGAAGGATCCGCCGCGCTCCGTGGCCAAGGTAACTTGAGGTGATTAGTGCTGCCGAGTTACCCATCAAATTAATTAGGAGTGGGTGGCTGGTGCCGCGCCGTACACTGGGACAGAAGGATGAGCAGAGGCTGAACCCAGACACCTTCTCGGTGTGAGAGATATACAAGGGAAGGCTTTTTCAGTGGAGCAGAGATTGGGGTTAGGTTTATTTCTAGGACTAGTTCATCTTTATTCTCTGGTTGACAAAGCGTTGGCCAATGTGTCCTCGCTCTGAGGGTGCAGGACCCCATTGCTGTGTGTGCATAGAGGACAGGAGTGTCCCTGCAGTCCCGGTGGAAGACCCTCGCTGTCTTGTTCGTTGCTCACATCTAGGAGGTCATTTGGTTCCTTGTCCTGTGCTGCAAAGATGAGAGGAGGAAAGCATTTCTCGTTCCGTGTGGGATTTCCCCTTAGGAACTGCCTCACCTTGCTCTTTGGAGAGGGCGAATAAGATGAAAATGTTTCTCTGAAGTTTGAAATCGAGACCTTCTCCTGGGCCTGGCGCATCTGCGGAGATCAGAGCCCCAGTGCTGTCGTGCGGCCTCTTTGAACCGGGGGGAGTTTCACCCCAGGCAGGAATATACACCTGGCTCCATGTTAGAGGGCTCAGCCTGCAGGTTGCAAAAGTACCTGGTTATTTTTGTTCCTTTGATACTTGATCGACTATCAAAATAACTTATTTTTTTTTTCCTCTTTAACTCCTTAGGAATCCCAAACAAACCTGCCACAGGTGAGGCACCGCCAAACCCCCCGGGTTGTCTGTGCACAAAAGGGGTCGGGTCATCCCTTGCGCAGCCCCGCGACTGCAGCCTCGTGCGGTGCAGGGTTTCTTCTGAAGACGGGAGGGCTTTGTCGTGCAAGAGGAGCCGTGTGGGTTTGGCAATCCAGATGCGCAGGTTAGTAACAATGTGTTTATACAATCGCTTGCCTAGTAAATAAATACAGAAGTGTGACACTTTTAAGCGCTTGCTAAGGCCCTGACAAACACGGTTTTCCCACAATTAGTAACCTGTGGATTAGGAAGCTGTTATTTTTATTTATTATTAATAGCACACAATAAGGACGGATTAGCATGAAACTATAATGCCATCACATGCTCTCAAAATCCTCCATGCCAAGATCCCATCCAAGTTCAGGACAAGTAGCAATGACCTTTTCTAAGGAGGATTGATAATAAGAAGTCTTTTTTCTTGCTGGCTTAGAAAAACTAACTAGCGAGGCTGAATCTCTGGGATTGTACGCATACATAAGGCATCACAAAACAGCTTTGTTCAGTTATTTATGCCATTATTAAGCTTGGCCCTCCATACCCACTGAAATCTCTAGGTGTCTGGACTGCACCTGACACAGAGAAGTCCTGCTGCACCCACTTACTGGAGCTCCTCTTGGGTTTGATACTAAGCCCATGCCCTGGGCTAGGTCAACATTTGCCCGTTTCCCAATATTTTCTTGTGCAGACCATGGCTTCATGCTTGCTTTGCTATTCTAATCTGGCCTGTCTGAACTCTCAGATATCCCTTCTGCAAGAAATTGATGGTTCACACTGATGTGAATCACACAAAGACTTCACCCCTTTCCTGCTGCAGGTTGGACCCTGGGAAATGTCATTTGGGGGTACGGGGACAAGGAGGTGGTAGGAAGCCACCTCTCTCCTGCTCCTCTCTGCTCTGCCTCTCATTCAGCTGAGGCTCTAAGGGTCTGGAAATCCCTCCTAAAGTTTCAAAGCACTCTTCTTTGTGTCCTCCCTTGTTGGGCTAAGTTTCCAGAGAAAGAGAAATAGTGGTCATTCACAGAGTGCACTACCCTCAGCATCATGGTGATGGCATCCGGGGACCTGTAGGACAACCCTGCCTTGCCTCATGGGGAGGCAGAGAGCAGGCAATAACTTTGGAGTCATTATGCTGCCCCTGTCGCCTGCTTTTCCTATCAGCTGCATGAGACAAGCTCTCTTTTTCTGCTCAAAAAATTTCCCGGACCAAAGTTTCGCAGCTACTTTTGCCGTCCCAGAGTGCACTAAGGTATGGGCCATCCATGCAGATTTTCTCCTTAGGTAACTCGGTGCCTAAGCAGATCATTTGCGTCCAGGATGACTTGGAAGACACATGGAAGCCAGTGACCACCTGGAGCTGTAGATGGGGTCGATGGGCGTCGAGGCAGTAACATCTCAGGTCCAGACGGGCACCCAGCAGCGGCATCCTGGCAGGTGACTTGAGATCTCTATCAGATGGTAAGATAGTGGAGGCCTCCAAAGACTTTTCCTACATAAAGTTGGTGTCTTACATCCCTTTTCCCTCATATTTTTGGCCCTTGGCCCGCACTTTCAGCATCTTTGCCTTGGCCCTAGCTTCTGAAACAGCCCTGGTGTTCAGCACGCTGTGTGAAGGTACCTCCTGAGTGCCCATCTGCATTCATGGAAATAGTCCTACCAGGACCTTGTGGCATTTGTAAATACTTAAATTTTGTGAGGAAATACCCTGTTTAAACTTAGGGTGATATTAACTCCGTCTTCTTTGTGTTCCCCCATGTTCCTGAGCTCCGTTCACCAGCCCTGGCCCCTGAGACAGCTCCGCTGAAAGCAAATATGTCAGTCTTCACTGCACAGGGAATATTTTAAGGCTCTGAAAACAAAGTTTATTATAGCGAAGCTGCCAAAAGTGTAACCACTGCCATGCTAAAATATCCTCTCCTCCTACATTTGTAACGTGGGAGTCTTTTATATCCTCTTTACTGCTGCTGAACCATACATTTGTCTTGGCAGCAGATGTATATAGACTGGGACCTATTTCAGTGTCATGCAAAAGAGCTCTTAGGTTAAAAGATATATTACAGCTTACTGGAAAGCTTGAAATTAACTGCGTGATGATGCCACATGAAGATAAAGAACCAGCAATTTCATTGAATTGCGATTTTATCCATATGGGCTGAAGGTTTGAACTGCGTTAACATCTCCAAAGGTCTCCATTTGCCAAATTAACTCTTGAGTTTTGGGCAACTAGGTGGAGATAGGAGAAAGGTACCTCGTTTAACCATTTCCAGAAAAGCACTGCCGCCTCCTCCACTGTATGGGAGTAACCCAAAAAGAAGGCAGCCAAAGCACAGCCCCTGCTCCAGCCATCGCTGGACATCGCGGGGCCTTGGGGGAGGCCATCCGCTTCCTTTGCTCTCAGGCGCAGTGGCAGGAAAGACTCGGTCAGTCCCTACGAAGCTCTGCTGTGGTTATTATTAATACCAAACCCATAAATGTTAGTACTCCAGTGGCCAAATTCCTCTGTGGTGCTGACAGAGCTCTCACAGCCCTCGCATTTAAGCAGCGGCACCGAAGGCGTCCTCGGATGGCCCAGCATTCCCTCGGGCGTCTGGCAGCGGCAGGCAAAGAGTTAACGATGGAAAAACATGTATAGGTTTAGGGGAAGGATTTTTTTTTTAAATATATGTTTTTTGCTTCACATCTGAGCTCTTGGCACAGTGTCCCCCGCCTCTAATCACACCTTATAACTGCAGTTTAAATCAAAACCCACAAGGCTGGACCAGTTGGATCCAGTTTCTATTAAGCCATTTGATCTGCGACTGAGCAGACTTGCTGTCACCAAGCCAGTCCCCTGCCTGCGCCTCTACATAATGAGGCTCCTGCGGCAGCCTGCCGCTCCCCGCTCAGTGCAGGGGAATCCATGAAATACCGGGTATTTCATGGAGACGTCCCCCCTGCACCATCTCTCTCCGCCTCTCGCCCCCTCCCCAAGCAGCCGGATGGTGAAGCGCAGCTGGTGGCTACACCGGCGCAGGGAGGAGGCTCTTGCCAGCCTGTTGGAGCACATTTTTAAAGCTTTGGACATTTAATAAGTAAAAAAAAAAAAAAAAAAATTAAGTCCTCTTTTTGTTCCTCACTGCAATTTGTTCGAACGTTAAGCCCTTGAAAAGGTTGGTCGGTGGTTTTGTTATTAAGGGCGCTGTGCGGCCGTGAACGGGTATGCGGCTGCCTTTAATAAAAGATGAGATCTCCTCCCCTTCGTGGTGCATCGCTTCTCCGACAGACCAGGGCTTGGTGCCACAGCTGATAACGTTGCCTGGGCCCCCTTTTGCTCTCTGTTGGTATTAGTAAGGGAGCTGGTCTCCTGGTTTTATAGACTTAAAAAAAAAGTCACTGTTTATTCCTTAAATTAACGCACCCACTGATGCACACATCAGCAATAGGAAGGAAATGGTCTCAGACACAATCTCAGCCGCCTCCGTCCTCTCCATCGCTGCTCCCAGGACCCCTATGTATGCAGGGCAGGAGGACGGAGGGAGGCGATGGCTCAGCATCCAGGACTGCATCCCCAGCCTTCTGGTTTAGCTCCTTTTTGCAGCCATTTTGAACACAAATAAAGCAGGAAAAATAGCATGCAGCCGTAGAAATCCAAGCCAGTCTCCTCAATCAGATGTGTTTGAAAGCAGAATTGCAGCTGCAACAGGGAAGGAGTATATTCACCCACATTTCCTGCCTTTTTTTTAATCGATCTTTTAAAAAGCACTGCTTTGAGTAGGAAGTTTGTTTGGGTGAAATTATTGAGGGCTTATTCTATTAATGGGATTTTTTTTCTTTCCCTTCACATGTCACTGAACTGCACAAGACGGCCACAGACTCCAAACTCTGAATCCCCATTTGAGGACTCTGAGCTCCTGAGGTTGATTTTACGGCTTCAATAATAGGGAGAATTATGTGAATTGGTGGCAGAAGCAAGTTATATGATGAGTGGAGAGAAAAATGGCTCCGGAGGCAGGTTACTGCTTGAGACAAGGCTGCAGCAGGCAACGGCGCCCGGCTCTCCCAGCAGAGATGGCTGCAGTGAAATAACCCAAGAGGTCCTGGTTAAAATTAATTGAGTTAATTAATTGAGCAGCTGTGGCATGGCTATTTTCTCTGCATGCCCTGGCTCTTAGTCCTCCTCTCCAAGGGGAGAAAGTGCCGTTGAACCTGTTTATTGGCAATGCTGGTTCTGTGAAGTGGAGGTTGTCACGTTCAGTGTCCCATCATCTCTGAAATGATCAGGCATCGCAGGTGCCTGAGCCTCAGCTGGGAACGAGGAATTTTAGACCTTGCGACAGTATTTTCTAGATGCAGAGAACTGAGAGAAGGAAATACTCTGGAGAGTTGCTATGTTAGTGTCTGCAGAGGGATGGCATTGCCTCCCCTCCGCCTGCCCTGAGCCCAGGATGGGGACGTGGTGCTGGGTGGCACGTGCGAGGGGAGGGTGGGCTGGGTGCACGGTGCTCTTCAAACTCCTCAAAAATGGTGTAAACCCGGATCTTCACTTTCCTTTTGTTACGTGCAGCAGGTCAGGTCCTGCTCTGGAAGTCACTGTGTTGCGGACCAGACACGTAGCTGATGGAAATGCTGCTGCTGGCCCATGGAAGGGATTTTGGGGTGGGGTGGGGTGGTTTTTTTTCAGCCAACCCATTCAGGAAAGAATAAGCTTTTATTTTCTTAGCCGTCACTTTTTGCAGCATGTGTCAGGCTAACAATGGCTGGGTATTCCTCTGAGGCTGTAAAATAAGCTCATTCATCCTTTCTCTCTATTTGTAGGGAGAACAAAATAAAAAAACAAAACACACAAAAAAAAAAGGCAAACCCACTGAGCTACTGTTTGGTCTCCAGACGGAGCCTGTGGTGCGGCACCAGCAGCCAAGCACTGCTCTGGGTCAAACATGAAGGCAACGTGCTGTTTGTGTTCACCCCACCGCATGGATGAAGGGCGAGGGAGAAGGAAGGAATGTCAGTGGGAGCCTCTTGTGGGCTCCTCCTCGCCAAGGGGAGCCTCCCTCCCGCCGCCTGTGCCGGAGCTCTGTAATTTCCAGCAGGATCATGTTAACCACGGACCGTGCAGGGAGCAGGGCTGGGGTTTCAGTCCATGGCCACCTTCCCGTTGAGTCAGGGCTGAATCACCACTGAACACAAAGGGCTGGAGATGCTGTTCTGGTGGAGGTGGTGGTGGGAGCTCCACCTGCATCAATGGTGGGGATGGACGGGGGGTGCTGTCACTTAGCATGTGGCTTTGTGGCCTGATGTTGCGTGGCACTGAGATGCAGTGGAGGCCGGAGGGGAAGATAACAAAGTGACATCTATGTCTTTGGAAGGAGAGACAGCAAACGAGTCACCTGACTCGCTGGGAAAGGGCTTGGTGGGGGATTTGGGTGCTACCCCAAAACTCCCTGCCAGTGGCAGTGACAAGTGAGGGCAAAATCTCCAGCGTGGCTGTGGGAGGAGGACGGCAGCACTGCAAACAGTTTACCTGCCAGGAGCAAAATGCTAGAGAAAGTGTATTCAAGCATTTGGAAAATCTTGTGGGATTTTCTGGGAAAAGTGATTTAGTACACGGCAATCCTGGAGAGGGGCGGGAGCAGCAGTTGTGCAGCTGCAGGTAGAGGTGGGCACGCACTGAGACGAGACCTGAGCCCAAATTTCAGAGCTTGTGAGCAAACACTGAAATCCTGGTGGCCAGTCTTAGCTGAAACGCAGACCTCACCAAAAATGAGGTGAAGTCACGGGCACTCGGACCGAGGCACTTAAAACAAGGGTGTCTTGTCACTTGTGTCTCTGCTTGGCCCCAAGCTCTGTCTGCGTCGCTTCCCGTTAGAGATTGTGCTGATGGGTTTGAACTTTGTATGGGGAAAGGAGGTTGCGGGTGCTTAAAAGAAAGGCAAAAGCCTGGAGAAATGGTCTTGAGAGGGATCGAGCTAGACTGGATTGGATTGGAGGATGAGGATTAACCTTCACACAGTGGTTTCCCCCCTTTCCATGGAAATTCCAAGAAACACCAGCTCTCATTGGCACTGCAGCTGTCTTGAAGGTCTCGAGATGTCAGACCTCAGCGCCCACCTCATTTCTTTCCAGGTTTGAGCAGATGCTTTATCTTGACTAGTTTGGGCTAACTTATTGGCACATCCCAGTGTTTTTGCTGGCAGGGAGGTCTGGCCGGAGCTGCTTGACCTGGGGATGCAGTTCAAGAGCAGGAATCACACCTGGGGAGAAAAAGGACTCATGGGAATGGTTGAAGAAGGGAAGGAGTAGAGCAGACATCCCTCCCGTCCTTCCAGCAGGTTTAAGGCCTATTCTTTAGTGTGTTTTACTGGTCCAAAAGCAGAGCGACCATTCATCCTGCTGAATTCCTCCCAGATTCTCCTGTTGTAGCATGACCGGTATGAATGCCAGCAGCTGGAAGACTGAAATAGCAGCTACCATTGCTTAGGCCCCACTGATTTGTCCTGTGGTTTTTCCATGTCCTTTAATCTCCAGTAAATAATCCCTCACTTCCTTGCGGTCTTTCTAATTCCATGCTCTGTGCCGGTGCTTCCTGTAAACAGCGGGGCTGGTGGCCCATGCATGGCCACTGCCGTGTAATTGAGGCTCTCCTCAGCCGTGCAAAGGGCATGTGACAGGGCTGTTTTTCAGGCTGGATGTGGCCGTGTCCAAGTGCTAAATAATGGAAATGCCTCATTCTCCTCTCCATCCATCCAGCCAGGAGAAGTCAGGCCTAGCTCTGATGAGGCTGGTGAATAATACAAGTGTAAAAACAGCATGTGTGAGAGCATCAGGTCTTGGCACCCTAATATTATGCTGTCTGATCTCCAGCAATCATGATTAGGCCAGCACTTGAAAGCAAAATTGGACTAAATTATGGGCAATGAGGTCCCTCCAGCATACGTTTGCACTGGTGCTTGCTCTTCCGTGCAGGAGCCTTGTCCTGTGCAGAAGCTGTGATCAGACCTTGCTTAGCCCTTAACTGCCACATCTGTGGTCTAAAATTTTGAGGGGAGTCCTAAAATTAAAGAAAGAGATGAAAGGCCTGTGCTGAATAAAGGCCTTTTCTGATGTTTGTCGCCCCATGGGCTTGATCTTTTGCACTCTTGTAGGTAAGAGGCCTCTAGATCCTCCAGGGCACTCTTGACAGCAAGTGAGGTTGAGAAGGCATTTTTTCCAATCAAAATATCTTCAGCTGCTTTATGGCTCCCAGAGCTGTAAGATTTGTGTATCAGATACCCATCCTTAAGCCTAAGAGAATTAATTTTCCCCAGGTGAGTTTGTGTTAAACGGATGGTGGATCAAAGCGGGTTGTGAGAAGAGCTGGGCTGGGCTTTTCGGGTGGTACAGCTTTTCCTCCTGTCTGAAAGCTCATCTTTCTGGGTTTATGTTGACAGGTGGATCCCTGCACAGATACCCAAGGAACCAACAAGCCATTTTTGCAGGAACATCTTTGCTCCCAACATATCTTGGGCTCTCACTTGCGTTTGTCCTGCCCATCTTTGCACATGGGGTGTCTGCACATGCCCAGCTGGAAGATGAGGATGTGAGTGTGCTTATGGAGGTGGTTCTGGAGATGGATGGGTGCAGTCCTACCACCCCTGCCAATATTTGCAGCTTGCAACATTAATGCTTATGGTATTTACAGCAAAACACAACCATAAGAGATGGTTAATGCGTACTGCTTCCCAGCATGGCTGCTTCCAGAAATCTCCAGGTTTTGATGTGCTGGCTATTTCAAGTAAGCCCTAGTTTATGTATTTTCTTTTCATAAGCTCTCCACAGCCAAGCTGCGACAGCTAAGAGAAACCCGCTCAGTCTTTCAGCGATAACATCTCAATTATCAGAGCACTGCCTTCTTGCACATGAGGGTTGTGCATGCGCGTGTTGACACTCCTTAAAGTATTTTCGGAGCTGAAGCATAAGCAGGGACTCAGCTTGGTGTGGCATTGGGGACGCTGAAAAAAATGCCAGGAGGGAAAGGCCAACCTCAATTTGTGTCATTTAATGCCACTTAACGTCTGTCACCTTGTTTAGAATAGGACAGTCGATAGCAAATATGTAGTAGAGCCAAGTTTCCTCATTAAATGCTAACAACGCAGTTGTACCTCACCCTGGTGCTCGTATCGTAGGGAATTGTGTGCATCCTGCAGTTGGATGATGTGCTGAGACACACGCCGTGGGTTTCCTGCGCCGTGTGCTCTGCTGTTGATAAAGGAAGCCGGGAGGGCTGATGCCAGGAATCACATGGGAAATCTGGGTTTCTGGCTGCCCACACAGCTCCAGTGTGACCAAATGTTGGCAGGAGCAATCCCAGAGCATCCCCTGGAGATCAGATGGGCAGAGGACTGGGAATTGCTGTTTGTTTTCATGACCACCTTTCCCTTGCAAAGTAGATGCCACATTATCACTAGGTTGAGCTGTTGGCTGCAACGGAGCCGTACTCAAAATCAGACAAAACCAAAGCTGTTAGATCTTTCCCTAAGTCCTCTTGAAAGCATCACAGGTGTAGAAGAAATTACACCATTCTGTATGGATTCATGCCTGCTCTCATGGATCTCCCTGGCCTCAGGCTGACCATGTGCCTCCACTGCTCCATTTTTTCCAGCAGTGGGGATGTGAGAAGCCTCAAGAGGGACAGAAAGGCTTTGCCCGAGCAGCAGTAGGAGCCCTTGAGACCAGAAACCAATAATCCTTGCCTGGAGCTGGTCTCTTTGGCTCCAGGCACTGCTGAGTTTGCTGGTGGAGAAAACCACTGCACTGGATCAAACCACTGTTAAAGCAGACTTCACAAATGTGAATAGCTAGTGGTCAAAAAGAGCTGCCAGACTCCTGCTTTCTCAGTAACTAATAAAAGTGCTTTTTAACACAATTAATGTGATGTCTTGCTAAAGATTGAAGGAAATTGGAATTGAGACATTTGTATTTTGACAGACTCTGTGGAAAACTTCTGTTCAGACTGGTAGGAATGAAACCAATAAATTTCTGAAGAAACTTTCTGAATTCAGCCTTCAAGATAATAGATAGGCTGTTCTGACTGCGGATAAATAAACTTTGTTTTTATAAGCGTTTAAAGACCTTCAGGATGACGAAGTGGAACATACTTCAGGTCTCCAAAGATGGGAAGTGGCTTCTGAGTCAAATGCCCTCCCGTGCCAGGGCTCGTATTTTAGACTGAGATCACTCTTTTGTGACTTGTTGACAGGTTTTTTGTTGTACTTTGAAGAAAAAAAAGGGAAAACGTCCCAGGCTGAAAATAGCAGTGAAACATTCCCCAACTGGCCAACCTGTTCTTCAAGAAAACTTCCCAGGGAATGTAAAGCTCTAGCTGCAGCCCTGAAAATGACAGCTAATAAAAGACACATCAAGTGATGATTGGGGTAAAAAAAAACTATTTTGGGTGACAACAGCCCCTGCCTGAGTAGTGCTCATCTCTTATCTCATGGTGAAGGTGACCACCTGAGGAAGGAAAGAAGGTAGGTAGGTTGGTTCCCACCAGGAAACACTTAGAGGATGGACTCTCAAGGTGGGAGCAACTCACTCCTTTTTTGCCTCCCCCTCTTGTGAAGAACAACCCTGCTTGCAATTCCTGCTCTCTCTGGCAGCAGCCGCAGCCCTCCCAAAGGCAGGTGGTGGAAAGGCTGGATCAGAGCTCATCACTGTCTGGAATAGCAGAGCAGGTCTCTGTGCAAGGCTGGGGCTTAGTTCTGCAAATGAAACCAAAACAGATGCAACGCAGAGCCATGAGTGATGAACAACACGGAAGCAAACGTTTGTTTCCTTTGTTCTCCTGCGTATCTACCAGCTCATGTGAACTGTTGGATGGGTTGGGCAGAGGCCAGCAGTGTAGGCTTTATTTGAACTGAACATGAAGTCACGTTTCTGGAGGAAGAGGGAAACGAGTCACGTATGCAGGGTGGAGCCCAAACCAGGCTGATGGGCCCCGAATGGATGTGGGTGGCCCGTGGTCAAAGGACGGCCCTGGCACAAGGGCGGCACACTGGAGAAACGTGCCTCGAGGTTAAATGCCAGTGCCATGGCCAAGTTGCTGGGGCTCAGAGCAGAGGCACCAGAGCATTTCAGGGGCTGTCTCAAGGAGCTCCACCTCTCCGGTTTCTCAAAGAGAAAAGGAGGGGAGAGCAGGTCAGGGCTTGTGATGTACGAAGGTGATGGAAATGGGGGAGTGACGGGATTTAGGAGGCAAAGTCTTACAAGACGGCTGGAAGCGGGCACCCTGTAAATCCAGCCTGTGAAAAGAGCTCTATTATTTAAAAGTCATGAATCAGGGAAGTAGCTTGGAGAAGCTTGTGCTGATCCTCTGCTGCTGAGAATGTTTTGATCCAGACTGATCCCTCCCCCCACCAAAGCAGATGCTCTAATTCACGTGGAAATCAATTCAGGTCTGAGCAGCCCTGGGGAGGAGCTTGGACGGCTGCAGCAACCCACCCTGCCTTCGAGACTGGATTAGGGAAAGGTTTTCCTTGCCAAGGAGCTGAGGGGCAGCAGCGGAGGGTC